>NC_135232.1:615554454-616187454 GCF_051348905.1 Ranitomeya variabilis
CCAATTTCGCCTCCTCTTGAGTAGCTTCGACTCCTTCTGAGGAGCTAGCGGATTTAGCGGACCAGATTGCCCACGCGGGGAAATACCTCTTAAATGCCTCCCTGGATGCGGCTGCTTGTTCCGCAAGTCCTTTGGCTGAAGGCGTGGACCCCGCTTCTAAAAAAAAAAAAATCCCTCACTGGTCTGCCTTTCCAGGGCTCCAGGCTCTTTGGCACTAAGCTGGGCCAGATTATCACGGACACCCCTGGTGGTAAGAGCACTTCTCTACCTCAATCTAAACCTAGGCGTCCCTTCAATAGAAAGGGACCCCAATCCTTTCGCCCCTTTCGGTCATTCACCTCCTCAGGTGGTGCCTCTCAGCAGGACCGTTCTTCCGCTCAAGGGGAACAAAGGAAACGTTCCTTCAGGCCTACCCCTCACTGGAAGGCTAAGAACCGCTCCTCTAAACCTACCGGATCTCGTGGGCACAGATTTTCTTCAAAATGACGGTTCACCACCACCTGGAAATGTTTCCAGGGTGGGAGGCAGGCTTCTTCTATTCACGGAGGCTTGGTTATCAGTGGTCGACGACGCCTAGGGAGATCGTTACATTGGGCTACAAAATAGAATTTTCTTCGCCCCCAGAAAGACGTTTCTTCCTCTCTCGTCCACCCAAGCAGCCCTCCCATGTCCCAGGGCTTCTGCATGCCATCGCTTCCCTCCTCGCCTCAGGGGTAATCATCCCACTTCCTTCGGGCTTTTACTCAAATCTGTTCGTAGTTCTGAAAAAAAGACGGCTCTATTCGCCCGATTTTGGATCTCAAGCAGT
Source organism: Ranitomeya variabilis (assembly GCF_051348905.1). Lineage (NCBI taxonomy): Eukaryota > Metazoa > Chordata > Amphibia > Anura > Dendrobatidae > Ranitomeya > Ranitomeya variabilis. The sequence goes on from NC_135232.1 coordinate 615,555,263, forward strand.
TGAGCTGCCACCTTCGGATTCGACACTTCAAGATGGAGTCACTGCGCTCAGTGATCGCTTCCATAGAAGCAGGAAAATATCTGTGCTCTGTGGACATTCAGGATCTGTACCTTCACATTCCTGTTTGCACACAGCAGCAGAGGTTCCTTCGTTTTGCAATCCAGGAGCAACATTACCAGGTCACAGCTCTCCCGTTCGGCCTAGCGTCCGCTCCCAGGGTCTTCACGAAGGTAATGGCAGCGGCCATCCTTCGATTAAAGGGGATCTTCATAATCCCTTATCTCGACGACCTCCTGGTCAAAGGGTCCGTCTCGCCGGGGCTGCAGCCAGAGTCTCCAGATCACTCTGGACACGCTAATCTGTCTCGGTTGGATAATCAACAAAGAATAGTCCACCTTAATTCCGACCCAACGTCTCGAATTCCTGGGCATGGTATTCAACACCATTCAAGCCCTGGTCTTCCTCCTAAAGGAGAAGTTCCTTTCTCTTCGGCAGGGCATCAAAGCCCTAAAGCGCCCTGCCCCTCTGCCTCTACGGCTCGGTATGAGAGTACTAGGGAAGATTGTCGCTTCCATGGAAGCAGTATCTTATGCTCAGTTCCACTCTCACCCTCTCCAGCTGGCCCTCCTGTCTGTTTGGGACAGGAGCCCACTTTCCCTAGTTCGCCTATCTCTCAATGTGAGACAGTCTCTCACTTGGTGGATGCTATCCACCTCCTTTCTGCGCGGGAGGTCATTTCTCCCAATACGCTGGCAGGTCATCACCACCGACGCCAGTCTTCAGGGGTGGGGTGCGGTCTTTCTCAATCTCACAGCGCACGGCTGCTGGAATGTTCAAGAGACCCTTCTCCCGATCAATCTCTTGGAGATCAGGGCAATCTTCCTGGCCCTCCTCCGCTGGCAGTCCCTCACGGGAAAACCGGTCCGCATTTAGTCGGACAACGCCACGGACGTGGCTTGCATAAACCACCAGGGAGGGACTCGCAGCAAGCAGGTCATGAGAGAGGTGGCAAAAAACCTATGGTGAGCAGAGAACCACATTCCCTCCATATCAGCCGTCCACATTCCAGGAGTGGACAATTGGGAAGCCGACTTTCTCAGCCGTCAGGGGCTCGTGTCAGGTGAGTCGGCTCTTCACCCCGCCGTCTTCAACCAAATTTGTCAGAGGTGGGGCATTCCGGATGTTGACCTAATGGCTTCCCGAACAAACCACGAGGTTCCCCAGTACGTATCCGGGTCTCGGGACCCGATGGCCGTCGGCTGCGACGCCCTTGTGATCTCGTGGGCCTGGTTCCAGATGCCTTATTTGTTTCCGCCTCTTCCCTTGATTCCAAGGGTCGTAAAAAAGGTAAAGGCAGAGGGGGTTCCCGTTCTCTTAGTAGCTCCAGATTGGCCTCAGAGGGCCTGGTATGCGGAGCTAGTGAACATGCTATCGGACGTCCCCTGGAGGCTCCAAGACCGTCCGGATCTTCTATCGCAAGGGCCCCTCTTTCACCCGAATTCTCAGTCTCTGAATTTAATGGTATGGTCGTTGAGGCCGCGGTCCTAAAGGACCCAGGTTTTTCCCACAGCGTCATACAGACCATGATAAAAGCTAGGAAACCGGCATCTTCACGTATCTACCATAGATGTTGGAAGGCCTTTTTCCGATGGTGCGATGGCAACAGTTTGTTCCCTATGGTCTTTTCCCTTCCTTCAGTCCTCGGTTTCCTTCAAACGGGTCTCGATTCGGGCCTTTCTCTGAGTACTCTAAAGGGTCAGGTTTCCGCTCTGTCCATCCTCCAAAGAGACCTGGCTTCCCTTCCCCAGGTAAAGACCTTTCATCAGGGTGTCACTCACATAGCGCCTCCTTACCATCCTCTGGTTGAGCCATGGGATCTCAACCTTGTCCTCGGCGTCCTCCAGTGCGCGCCTTTTGAACCAATTCAGGACATTTCCTTTTCCCTTCTTTCTTGGAAAGTGGCTTTCCTGGTCTCCATCACCTCGATTAGGAGAGTCTCCGAGTTGGCGGCATTGTCCTGCCGTTCTCCCTTCCTTATTCTACACCAGGATAAAGTGGTCCTTTGGGCCCGTTCCTTCCTACCAAAGGTAGCTTCGGCTTTTCACATCGAGAACATCGTCCTTCCTTCCTTGTGCCCTTCCCCGGTTCATCCCTTGGAGAAATCTCTCCACAAACTGGATTTGGTCAGGACTGTCCGCGTCTCTCTTTCCAGAACTACTTCTTTTCGCCAGTCCGATCCTCTGTTTGTCGTCTCTTAGGCTACTTTCAGACATAGCGCATTTTTGAGTGCTATTTTGCGGGCGCTTTTCAAAAATGCGCAATGTCATTTTCGTCTGCCGGCAAAGTGAATGAGAAATTCACTTTGCCGTTCAGACACACCGCAAAAAAACGCGGCGCTTTTGTCTGCAAACACGCCGGCGTAAAAAGAATTGACATGTCAATTCTTTACGCAGCGGCGTGTCTGCGTATCCCCATAGGGCCCCATATTACCGTCCACACACAGCGCCTTTGTCCTGGGTGTCGGCGTCTTTGTACGGAGGGGTTGACACCCAGGACCGGACGTGACGTCGGACAGGAAGAGGGAAGCCCCCGCCCCCCAGAGAAGCAGCATGGAGTCCAACAGAATGAGCATAAACGTGGGGCTGCTGATCGATTTGGTATGTGTGTGTCTGTGTGTGTCTGTGTGTGTGTGTGTGTGTGTGTGTGTCCCCATGCGACGCTAGTGCCACCATTGTGCTAAGTCGCCGTATGGGACTACTACTCCCATCCGGTATTAGGATGGGAGAGTTGTCCCTGTGTCCGGCGACTTAGCACAATTGTAAAGTTACACAAAACACCTACACACAATACACATACATGACACACAGTACAGTACATACAACACATAACATAGAGTATATACTCACCAACAGCACACTTGTAGGCGAAGCCCTCGATCCTCCAGGAAAAAATCCAAAAATAATAAACCAAATTCATACTCCCTGTCCGCAGAATCCATAAAACGAGTGTCCCACGCCGATCCCCTGCTCTCCGGCGATACACTGCCAGGAGCGAAGCTCCTAGCAGTGTATCGCGTACTGTTCCGGAGTTCAATGACTCCGGCGTCTCGGTTAACAGCAGTACAGCTGCGTTGAACTTTCCCACGCAGCACTGCCGTTAAGCGAGAGTGCCGGGGTCAATGACCGCCGGTAAACTCGCTCGCGCATGCGCAGTGACACACCGACAGGAACTATGGCTCCTGTCAGTGTGTTGCTGCAGCCGTGGAGAGCAGACATATCTCTGGATGTGTCTGTTCTCCATGGAAAATCTTGATACGTGGCACTTAAATATGTGGCAATTAAATACGTGGCACTTATACGTGATACATGTCACTTAAATACGTGGCACTGAAATACGTGATACGTGGCACTTTGATACGTGGCACGTGTCACTTAAATACGTGGCACGTGGCACTGAAATACGTGATACGTGGCACTGAAATACGTGGCACTGAAATACGTGGCACGTGGCACTGAAATACGTGATACGTGGCACTTAAATACGTGGCACTGAAATACGTGGCACTGAAATACGTGATACGTGGTACTTAAATACGTGGCACTGAAATACGTGATACGTGGCACTGAAATACGTGGCACTGAAATACGTGGCACGTGGCACTGAAATACGTGGCACTGAAATACGTGGCACTGAAATACGTGGCACTGAAATACGTGGCACTGAAATATGTGGCACTTAAATACGTGGCACTTAGGGAACCTGTCAGGCAAATCTACCCCCCTATCCTAACACTATACCTGTCCCTCCAGTGTGTATTGTATTCTGAGTCATAAAGACAGGAAATGACCTCAATGACTCTTTTTTTTTTTTCCCCTTTTTTTTTTTTTTTTTCAAACAAACTTTATTTTCAGTACACAATGCTGAAAAAAACGCAGCTGCAAAAAACGCAGTGTGTGAAAGCAGCTGCGTTTTTTGCCTGCGTAAAAAAACGCAGGTAAAGCAGCAGCAAAATACGCGCGCGTAAAAATACGCAGCAAATATGCTGTGTGTGAAAGTAGCCTTAATGTCGTCAGAAGGGGCTCCCTGCCTCTAAATCCACAATTGCTCGTTGGATTCGTTCGGCGGTTCTGGAGGCATACCGTGTCCAAAACAAACAGCCTCCTCTGGGGGTGAGGGCTCACTCTACCTGGGCTGTGGGATCTTCCTGGGCCGTTCGTCACCAGGCTTCGGCTTTGCAGGTTTGCAAGGCCGCAACCTGGTCGTCTGTTCACACCTTTGTAAGGTTTTACAAGGTGCATATTCAGGCTTCTGCGGATGCAGGCCTGGGTAGGAAGATACTGCAGGCGGCGGTTTCCCACTGGCCGACCTAAGTCTCCTTCTCTCTGAATATTTTCCTCACCCGTGGGACTGCTTTTGGACGTCCCATGGTTACCTGTGTCCCCCAATGAAGCAAGAAAGAAAGAGGGATTTTTGGTTCTTACCTTTAAAATCTTTCTTGGAGCCTTCTTTGGGGGACACAGCACCCTCCCTTTATGTTGTACCGTTTTGGCCAATGTGCCGTTGTTTTGGGTTGGTACATAGGTTGAGTTTGTTTATACTTGCTCCTACTACTGCTTTAGCACCAACTGAGTTGACTTGTGCCTGTTGTAGGGTGTATACTGCCGGGGAGGAGTTATTTTTTTTCCTTATTTGCATAGTGTCAGCCTCCTAGTGACAGCAGCATACACCCATCGTTACCTGTGTCCCCAAATGAAGGCTCCAAGAAAGACATTTTACGGTAAAAACCAAAAATCCCTATTTTCCTCTTTGCTGTCTCGTGACCTTATTGCTCCCCTTTAAATGCTGCTGGCAGAAAATGACAAAAGCATTTAAAGTGGTATACATAAAGCAGGCTCGGCCCCTGCAGACTTTAAGTGTGATGTACTTTTACGTCGCGCGTATGGAAGAGGTTAGTCCATCAATGAATGTCTACTGCAGGTATTGTATGGCGTTCATTCCAGTGTTATATATGATGGCTAGATAATAAGTTATATGGTCTACCATCATTGCTTGTTCTCTAGAACCCCCTGCAAGATTAATCCATCAGTCAGCAGCGTCCTGAGTTCACGTAAGCCTGGCAAAGAAGAGGATCCGCTGCAACGACTGCAGAGCAGTTCACAAGGCAAAGAAGAGATGGTCATGTACTGCAAAAGCAAAATCTATGCTGGTGTGGATGAGTTCTCCTTAGAAGAAATCCGGGCAGAAATTTACATAGCAAAGATCCGTAAGAAGAGAGAAGGTTTGTCCTTGTATAGTTGTGGGTGATACAGGGTGGGTTATGGTTGTATTTCCTTATGATTCCCCTCCCAGTGTTAAGAAAGTAGAATTGCCAATAGCATAACTGAACTTTAAGGCTAAAATTGTTACCCCTTCACCCCGAACTAAAGTATCATGTCTGTTCACTTTGACAGAAGATCTCCAAGCCAGTGCTCTCCGTAGGCAAGAAATGGAGCGGCAGATTGAAGAAATGGAAAAGCGGTTAAAAGAAAGAGGTCTTACCAATCCGGAAACAGTGGCTGAGCAGGTAACCTTTTAAATGGCAGTTTATGCTATAATTTAAACCTTTAATTAGGCAATTGCATAAATAGCAATTGCCTTTAGTATAAGACACTCTTTTCAAGTGGGAATAATTACTGTGGTTAAGTCATTTCACATAAGCCCCCCTTTTGAGAGGGGGCAGTGTTTCGCCCCCCTTTTGAGGGGGCAGTGTTTTGCTGCGCTACAGTCAAGTGCAGCTCCGCAGCAGACTATAGCTGTTTCTGCCTGATATGCATTAATATGTATAGGCTGTAGGAGAAAAATGTTAGGTAGTTATACAGGCTTTGGCACATAGCTTTTGAGGTTTGTTTTTAAAGAGTTTGTACAAAGGTTGTAAGTTATCCCCTAACATAGAATCTGCAAAAACCCTAGTCCATGCCCTCATCATCTGTCGCCTTGACTACTGCAACCTCCTGCTCTGTGGCCTCCCCTCTAACACTCTCGCACCCCTCCAATCTATTCTAAACTCTGCTGCCCGACTAATCCACCTGTCCCCCCGCTATTCTCCGGCCTCTCCCCTCTGTCAATCCCTTCACTGGCTCCCCATTACCCAGAGACTCCAGTACAAAACCCTAACCATGACATACAAAGCCATCCACAACCTGTCTCCTCCTTACATCTGTGACCTCGTCTCCCAGTACTTTCCTACACGCAACCTCCGATCCTCACAAGATCTCCTTCTCTACTCCCCTCTTATCTCCTCTTCCCACAATCGTATACAAGATTTCTCTCACGTATCACCCCTACTCTGGAACACTCTACCACAACACATCAGACTCTCGCCTACCATCGAAACCTTCAAAAAGAATCTGAAGAACCATCTCTTCCAACAAGCCTACAACCTGCAGTAACCACCTATCGACCAAACCGCTGCATGACCAGCTCTGCCCTCGCCTACTGTATCCTCACTCATCCCTTGTAGATTGTGAGCCTTCGCGGGCAGGGTCCTCTCTCCTCCTGTACCAGTTATGACTTGTATTGTCTAAGAATATTGTACTTGTTTTTATTATGTATACCCCTCCTCACTTGTAAAGCGCCATGGAATAAATGGCGCTATAACAATAAATAATAATAATAATAACATAGGATAGGGAATAACTTCCCAACCCCTGGGCCTCCTAGCTATATCTGATAGCCCTGACTGGTGCAGAGGCGACGTATGCGCACCCCTGCACAAATCATTCTCAATGGGCCTGCTGGTGATAACCGAGCACATCTCTCAGCTGTCTCCTGCACTCTCATTAACAATGAATCGAGTTGAGGTGCACGTTAGGCCATCAGCCCATTGAGACGGGACTCTTTAGCATTTCCCTAGAATAAGGTATCAGATGATGGGGATCAGTCTCTGTGATCAGCTGACTTAATAGGACATTGCACTCTGACAAGCGCTTTGTTTAGCCCAGCTCTATACATTTGGTAGCCATTGTGCCTGGTATTACAGCTCAGCCCCGTTTACTGGATTTGGCCTGAGCTGTAGCTTCAGTACCAGGCACAACTGTGCCTGCTACAGAATGTGGATGTGCTGCTCGACGGAGCCCCCTGGCTTCTTTAGTGACATGAGTCGCACCCCCAGCAATCTGATATTCTGAGTATAAAGTTGTTTTTCACATTCATGATTAGTGGCTATACAGCAAACCTTTTCGAGGAGGCTTTACAGCCTGCTGCCTATCACATTGGTTGCATTTTAGGAGACTTTTTCTGATTGTGGATTTTTATTTTTTCCTTGCAGGATGTGCCATCTGGACAGTCCTTCAAAATATATTGTGATGAAGAGGTGGCCGTCGCTCCTGGAAGCACCGAGGTTGAAACTGCATCTGCGCAGCGTACCATTACTGCTGCTCCATTACCAAGGCAGGTGTAATAATGTTTTTTTTTTTAATGTTATTATGGAAGGCTAGAATAAGCCAGCCTTACTTAGCAAATACCATTACCCTGCAATATATTGAAGGGATTTTCCCATCTAGGACTTCTGTGGCATGTCCATTAAGGCCTGTGCATCTGTCCCTGCACAGTCAGGAATGGCGACATGGACACACAGGCGTCGCTCTCAGTTTATTTGTATAGAAGCGCTAAAATTTATAATTTTTTTTCCGTGAATATGGCCATGTGAGGGCTTGTTTCTTATGGGATGAGTTGTACTTTTGCACAACACCATTGGATTTACCATGTCGTATACTGGAAAACTGGAAAAAAAAATTAAGTCCGATGAAATTGCAAAAAAAAAGTGCAATCCTGGGTGCCATTATGATTCTCCAGGTCATTACGAGTTCATAGACACCAAACATGTCTACGTTCTTTTTTTATCTAAGTGGTGAAAAATTTATTTTCCCAACTTTGTTGAAAAAAATAAAAATAAAAATTTGCGCCATTTTCCGATACCTGTAGCGTGTTTCCATTTTCAATAGGGCAAAAGAGGGGTGATTTGAATTTTTATATATACATTTTTTATATATAATTTTTAAAAATTTATTTATTTTTTTTAACTTTTGGCATGCTTCAATAGTTTCTATGGGAGACTACAAGCTGCCATAACCCGATCAGCTCTGCTACATACAGACAATGATCAGATCGCCTGTATGTAACAGAATACCTCACTTGCTATGAGCGCCGACCACTCATAGCAATCCAGCATTGACAACTATAGAGGTCTGCAGGAGACCTCTGGTTGTGATGCCAACCCATCGGTGAACCGCGATCACGTGACTGGGTCACCGATGGGCCTATTTCCGGAGCGATTGCCGTAAATGTATGTTAAATGCTGTGGGTGGATCGCGATTCTACCCCCGGCTGTTCCGGGCACATGTCAGCTGTTCAAAACAGCTGACATGTGCTGGGAAAGATGCAGGCTCAGCGCTGGAGCAAACATCAAAGGGAGTGTGTCCGACACCGGCGTACTATTATACCCAATGTTGGAAAGGGGTTAATATTACAACCATCATATGTTTATATGCTTTACTGCCGTATTATGTCCCTGGTTATCACTGTTTGTTGTTCAGAATTTTTAACAATTATTTTGTTTTCTTAAAGCGATGAGATCCTGATGGTGGCTCAGAACAGACTAGCCTCTGGTGGTGAGTGAAAAGCTTCTTGGCTACATGACCTATAGGTGACACATGTGGTGTTTTTATTTTTTTAAAATCTGCCTTACGGTCAAGACTAGTGTTGAGCATTCCGATACTGCAAGTATCGGGTATCGGCCGATACTTGCTGTATCGGAATTCCGATACCGAGATCCGATACTTTTGTGGTATCGGGTATCGGGTATCGAAACAACATTAATGTAATAATGTGTAAAAGAGAGAATTAAAATAAAAAATATTGCTATACTCACCTCTCCGACGCAGCCTGGACCTCAGCGAGGGAACCGGCAGCGTTGTTTGTTTAAAATTCGCGCGTTTACTTGGTTACGTGAAGTCCCGGCTTGTGATTGGTCGCGGCGGCCATGTTGCCGGGACGCGGACCAATCACAGCAAGCCGTGACGTAATTTCAGGTCCTTGCAGGATTTTAAAATTACGTTCCGGCGTTGTGATTGGGCGCGTCGTGGTCACATGGGCGACGTAACCAATCACAAGCCGGGACGTCACGGGAGGCTGGACACTCGCACATTTTAAAATGCGCGCGTCCAGCCTCCCGGCTTGTGATTGGTTGACCGCGATGCAACCAATCACAAGCCGGGACGTCACGGGAGGCTGGACACGCGCCCATTTTAAAATGCGCGCGTGTCCAGCCTCCCATGACGTCACGGCTTGTGATTGGTTAATGGCGGCCATGTTGCCGGGACGCGGACCAATCACAGCAAGCCGTGACGTAATTTCGTCACGGCTTGCTGTGATTGGTCCGCGTCCCGGCAACATGGCCGCCCTGACCAATCACAAGCCGGGACTTCACGTAACCAAGTAAAAGCGCGAATTTTAAACAAACAACGCTGCCGGTTCCCTCGCTGAGGTCCAGGCTGCGTCAGACAGGTGAGTATAGCAATATTTTTTATTTTAATTCTTTATTTTACACATTTATATGGATCCCAGGGTCTGAAGGAGAGTTTCCTCTCCTTCAGACCCTGGGAACCATCAGGAATACCGTCCGATACTTGAGTCCCATTGACTTGTATTGGTATCGGGTATCGGTATCGGATTGGATCCGATACTTTGCCGGTATCGGCCGATACTTTCCGATACCGATACTTTCAAGTATCGGACGGTATCGCTCAACACTAGTCAAGACATGAATTTTGAATTACTGCTAGGTGTAGGGGCCCCCCCCCCCCCCCAAAAAAAAAAAAAAAAAAACCCGTCCACGCCTTCCCTAAAAAATGTTTTTTGTCCAGTATTCAAAAAACAGGGCTGCTCTCTTCCAAAAACACCAATCCATGGGTTTTGCCTGGTATTGACACTGAGGTTTTTGCAGGGAAAGCAGCCACTTTTTTTTCCTGCTGAACAACCCCCTAATAAACTAAATATACGGTTATTGTATTCCGTGCCTGGCTAATTAAAAGGGGAGTCTGTCAGTCCCAAATCGTGATTTCAACTAATAGACTCCTTTAAAGGACTTGGCCCCTATAAAACTCCTCCTTGCAGTATAAAGTTCACTTTAATTATTTAGAGAACTACTAGTTCTTATGTAAATGAGGATCTTCAGTGCACCCTAGTTGAGGCCAAGGGTTCAGTGCTCTGCTCCGCCCCGTCAGTTAGCATCCTCCTCTCCACCCCTCTGCTTGACTGATGGCACTGATTTGCACAGAGTGAGCACTGTCAGAATTGAATCCCTTGTCTCCGCTCATCCACACTGACACTGCTCAAGTGAAGAGCACACAGTGTCTGTGCGTGTGCACTCTTTTCCCTCTCTACAGTACACACTCACTGCACACAGTATCAGGCAAACAGGAGAAGAGGATGATGGCGCACTCACTGTACTCGGCTCCTGCGGTGACGGTGCTGATGTGCAGAATTGGGGATTCAATTCAGTCAGCGCTGTCAATTAATCTAAGGACTAGTGTGGGGGATACTGATTGAGGGGGTGGAACAGTTGACTGAGTCCTTTGCCACACTAAGAGTGTACCCACGACCCCCTAATTAACAAACTTAAGAAAGCACTATTATCAAAATTAGTATCCACTTAATATATTACAGCCATCATATTATTATAAAGCATTGTGTACTTACAATTGCTCCTGTTACCTTCTACCCAGTTAGTTCTTCTCTTTTCCATTAGGTCTATTACATCACGTGATTAATAACTGAATATCTGAATCCATCTAAGCTCTATGTAGGAACAGGAGGGCAATTTTCTCTGCATGAGTCATAAGTCAGTGCAAAAGTCCCAGGGAGGGGGAGCAGCTGGGTCAGGAGGTGAAAAGGGGATGATGAGTGCAGGGACAAGAGACTTCCTGTTTCTTCATAGAGCAGAGAAAGGAGAAGAATTAACTGGTTAGAAAGGTAAATGAGCAATTGTAAGTACACAGTGCTGTATGAGTGCAATATAGTAAGAGGATAAAACTTTGGGATGACTGCTTCTTAATTTTTTTTTTTAAGCTAAAGTAGTCAAATCTATACTGCAGGTGCGTTTTATAGGGGTGAAGTCACCTATAGAACTCAGAAAATAGTTTAAATGGAGTCTTATGGAGGGTTTGACACTTTTTTTTTTTTTTTTTTTTTTAAACGTGTTAATTCTTCATGCAGTTTTTATTATTCGTAACACGGCAGCTAGTTTTGGTGTTGAATCTAATCTATAGAATGTCATCTCGATTCTCTTCAGACTCTCCTTCGGCTCACACTTCTGCTGTGCCGTTCACTATATTTGACGAGACCCATGAAGCAGAGCCGGACACGTAAGTCCTGAATCCTGGTGCCTTGTATACTGTATGTATTTTTCTTGTGGCATTGCACTGTGACAGTGGTTAATGAGTGATAGGTTTACACTTTCCTTTAAAAGGGTTTTCCACTTTTTCCACTATTGATTGCCTATCTGTGGGATTGGTCCTCAATATCAGATTATTGAGGGTTTGTCACCCGGGACACCACCACTGTTCGGCTGTAACCTGGGTATAGAGCTGATCTCTGCACTGCAGTGGACATGTGGCTGATGTAAAATAACTGGGTGCTGTGTTGTTCCCCCTCCAGCCAATGCTGGTGGTCTGATATTGGTGACCTATCCTATCAATTTAAAGGAGGATTTTACAAAACACAGAAAATGTACCTGGCAGCGTCTCAGAAGCCTCTGCTGGCGTCATGTCTACAGATCGGAGGCTTCTTTTCTGCTCTGCTCTGTAGACTGGGCTGTCTGATTGACAGCTGGATCCCCAGTGCCTAACTGGGGGAGTCGGATGTCAGTCAGAATAACCTCCGAAGTCCTGCCTCATCACATCAGCAGAAGCTGCTGAATCCTCGGCAGGAAAGGTCTGTGAGCACTCAGGGCAAGGGAAGAATGACTCCGTGTACAGCAGGCAGGTAGGTTGCAATTACTTACCGGTTGGTGCTTGGATACATTTTTTGTGATATACCCTTTAAATCAATGAAAATCACTTTGTTGGGCAATGTAGAGGCCATGTGGTATGTGTCCTTCATGGCATATGGAAAGGAAAGGGCGTCGGCTCCCTTTAAACAGTATGCCAGCTGTGTGCTGACCTGTAAGTTATTGAGGCACAGGTTTATTACACCCATATCTACTAGTCTTTGCTCTATAAAACTGAGAATTTATAGAAATTAGATTTGTGTATTGACGATGTGAGGAATCCAGTGTATAATTTCCATATTAGTCTGTCTGTGTCTTTTAGCTCTCAGAATAGTATGCCTCCTCCCAAGCGTCGCCCACTGGCACCCGTTACACGAGTCCTTGGGATACCAGGAGATGCCCGACGTACGGTAAGTATTTTTGGTCCATTGTGCAGAGCTCCACATCTGGACCACTGCTTTTAATTCTGAAATCTTCCCTAAAAAAAAAAAGTCTAAATGGGTCCACGGAGTAGGATAAACGCCATCAGGGGAGATGCACCCCTTTCTCTACATGTATATCAAGTGTTCGGTATGCTCCATACAGGGCTGGTGCCGGCTGTGCTATACAGCCCTCACCAACAGCGGCATTTGGTGCAAGTCGAATCATACCGCCCTTATGACCCTTTCCATCTTGTCTCTCCCTGCCTTTTTGCGGTTGGGACTTGAAGCCAACCGTGCTCTCAGCTTTAAGGGTTAGGTTTCCCTCTGTCCATCCTGTTCTCCAGGGTCTGGCCCATTTGGTCCCTCCCTACTGTCCCCATGGAGTCGTGGGACCGCAACCTTATCCTGGATGTCCTTCAGCGTACTCCCTTTGAGACTGTTCAGGAGATCTTCTCTCTTGGAAGGTTTCCCTTCTGGTGGCCAACACGTGCATCAGAGGGGTTTCTGAACTGGCAGCACTTTTCTGTTGTCCTCTCTTCCTCATTCTCCATCAGGACAAAGTAATTCTACGTTCAGTCCCCTTCTTTAATCCAAAGGTGGAATCTGTCTTTCATCTTCATGAGGGAATCGACCTCCCTTCTTTTTGTCCTTCTCCCTCTCATCCTGTGGAACTGTTAGAGCAGTTTGCATGTGCCTCTTCAGGACAGCTTCTTTCAGGCGCTCTGTCTATCTCTTCATCATTCCTGAGGTTGTCCGGAATTTTGGCCTCTAAAGCTACTATCGCTCACTGGATCTGGTTTTGCAATTTTGGAAGCATATCGGACAAAGTTCAGATAGCTTCCCCTGGCTTATTCCACTCGGCCAGTGGGGGCTTCCTGGGCCCTGCAGTTTGTAAGACGGCTACCTGGTCTTCCTTTCACGTTCTTCAAAGTTTCTACCTATACCTTGGCAGATGCCAGACTGGGGAGGAGGGTTTTGCAGGTGGCAATTGTTCGTCTCCTCGCCCTGAAGGAAATATGCCTACATTGTTGTTTCCTGTTTGTTTTTTTTTACATCCTTGAGACTGATTTTTGATGACCCATGGTCTCCTGTGTTTCCCCCCAATGAAGCGATACAGAAATTGGCTGAATTGCACTTTTTCAACCATTTCACTCTACATGGATTTTTTTCCTAATTTTTTAGTACATTGAAACTTATTCAAAACTACAACCTGTACCGCAAAAAAAAGGAACAAGTTACGGTCAGTTCTTGACAAAAGGGAGGAAAAAATAAAGCGCCAAAAAAGCTACTGCTTGACTGGAAGGAACTTGAATATTACAAACAAATCGCCCTGCATTAAAGTCAGCACCCAGAAAAGTATTAAAAGCTGTTTAGAAGTACATGTGAACCCTTCAGGTTCTTTTCAGGAAATAAAGTGGAGACTTTTTTTTTTTTTTTGTACATGCATGAAATCAAAGCTTAATTAACACAATAGATGATGATGATTGCTACCCCAGTTCTGCCTTTTTGAGACATATCTCCTGCATGACGTTACTTGGTTCACACATGACTCAAACGTGAAATTGTACCTTGTGGATTTGGGGTCTCGGTGTTATTGGGATATTTTTCAGAAACCCTTTAAGTTTATACAACAACAAGGTGAACAATAATCACCGATGGATCAATTCATTAGCTTGACTATTCACTATGAAAAAATGTATATACCTACTCATAGGAGTGAAAACACCAAGAGATATATTAGTGCTAGATCGTTTTTCTTGGATTAAAGTATAGCGTATATTACTGGGTTCCCCCTATGTGGTTTTTATTGCTTCTGATGTTTTATACTATAACCCTATAAAAATGATTTTGTATTAATAGATCTCTTGGTGTAGTCACTCCTTTGAATAGGTATATACACCCTGTAGGTTTGTAGAGGTCTTGATGTTTCATAAGATAAGAAATGCGCCCAAATAGGGCCACATTTTAAAAACTATGCCCCTTAAGGAATGGGGGGTAGTGAATATTTAGACCCCCACAGCTGTTTGGACCCCCATTCTGCCAGTATTCCTGTGATGGGAGTTCTCGATTTTTTTTTTTTTTTTTTTTTTTTTGAAGGAAGGACTGTAATTTGGGGAATGCACAGCTACTAAATCTATAAATGTTTTGTGACTTTAAGGAATCTCATATGTCTGAGGGCACAATCCCTTTGTTAATTTTTCAGTATGTTAATTTTTTGTTATTTTCTTCAAGGACTCCATTGACGATATTGAACCCCTAAGTGAAGAGGCCATTTTGACTGGTTCCGGCGGAAATAAAACGTTATTTGCAGATCCGGAGGACACGTGCGAGTTTATGAAAGCGGCACAGTTGGCGTCCACGCCTTTCCAGAAAGCTAAGGATGAGCCGACACAAACTGAAACCTCCAGTCAGGAGAGAATGCCGCTCAGAGAAAAGATGCCAGCGTCTGAGGAGTCCTACATACAAGTAGTATGCCCCAATAAGCTGAGGTACACCATTTATACTACGTCTTCAAAAAATTGTCCTTTACTCACCCTCCCCAGGTCCAGTGCTGAGACTTTGTTGTTGTTTACAGTGTCTGTTATTGTCTGGTGCCCATCATTGAGATTAGCAACTTTATCGGAGTTGACTGCACCAGATGCTGAGCTCACTGATTGGCTGCAGTGCTGTTGACGTGACATCAGTGCTGCAGACAATAACACACTGAGAGCAGTGTTGTACCATTGGAGGGTAAAGGTATGACAGCCTGTCATTTCCCCTTTTAACAGCCCCATTTTAGAAGCCAGTCAAGAAGACACCCGTTCCTCAGTGTCCTCGGTGTCCTCCGTCTCTGCTGGTTCGTCTAGCTTGTTGTCCTCCAAGACGCTGATAATCCAGGAGAAGCCTGATCTTGTGTCCCAGATTTCTGGAGTATACGAGCAATCTTTAGGTAAGTGAGCCAGGATTGTCCTATAACCCTTAGCTATTGGTACAGCAATGTCTATTCGCTTAATAATGCCTACACAAGCCCTTGTTCAGACTCACAGCATGGCTTCTGTTTGTTACGTTTTATAATGGATCATAACCGAGATATAAGGGATGCTTCCTTAAGATATAAGAGTGATTCCATTAATTAAAGCAGGTTTTTGCCATTTAGTCTAAAAGTAGCATAATATAGAGCAAGAGAGCCTGATTCCAGGGATGTGTTACTTGTTAGGCTATGTGTTGTAATTTCAAAACAATTACAATCAGTGTTTTATCAGCAGGAAATTATCAGGACTAGGTGTCACGTGCAGGCTAATCTGTTACCCCGCCCCCACCACTGATTGGCAACTTCCTGTGTATACTGTAGGCAAACTGCCAATCAGTGGTGTGGGCGGGGTTATCCACAGCTCTTCTCTGCTGTACATGTAGCAGTGCTCACAGAATGCAAACGGAAGATTCTATCAAAACTGCGCCAAGCAGCCCAGTAAGTGACACATAGCTGGAATCAGGTTATCTGTCTCTACATTATGCTGCTCTCAGATTGTATAGAAAAATACCTGTTGCGTCCTTCCATTTACAGGGGTTTTCTGCTTTGGACAATCCCTACTAGTTAGAACAGTCCCAATAAGGTGATCACAAAGTGTCTCCTTGTAGAGATCGCCAGCAATCTGTAAGGACTTTAGGAGCAACCCTTTAGTTTATCTGGGGCATTAACCTCTTCCTGGCTTGTGTCAAACTCCAAAATTGCTTTTTTTCACTCACTGCAGCTTCCCTCAAAAATGTAATGTAAAAGCTATCAAAATATGGTACGTACCCCAAAAAGGTATAAAAAAAAAAAAAAAACCGGTCTGCACCCAAGAAGTTAGAACTCTGATACAGGTCCATCAACGGTAAAGTAACAAAGTCAGGGACCTCAGAAAATGATGTAAAAACAAGTTTATGATCTCCATGACAGAATACCCCCCAAAAAAAATCCTATTGACATGAATACAGTAATACAGGACAGTACCACTCTGCCTTGGCCAATAGATGAGGAGGATCTGGAATAGGGGACCCCCATCTATTAACTTGGGGTCCTTTAATTGTCTTCTCAAGCTGTGACCTGAAGGGTTATCACAGACTTGTCTATATGGCTTTGTATTCTTCTATTTCAGAAGAAGCCGCTGTACTCCTAGGAATCACAGAGCTGCAAAGAAGCATCCTGGAGGCGATGCCTGAAGTCTTGGCATCGGAAGCCATTATCCGGGAGGCCGGGCCGGTCCCTGCTATGAAGGATCAGCAAGAGGTGCTGCTTGGTAAGCCGAAAAGTCACTCGTCAGTATGGAGTGGATTCTACTTTCTTCTGAGAAGTGCTGCATATATATCCAGCTGCAGAGCCCTGTATGATCTCTCTAGTAATGCAGCACGTCCCGCAAGAGTGCCCTTACTACATTTGGGGAACGGTCTGCACGTTGCTCAATTTTGGCTATGCCTGGCACATCCTAGCGGACACCCACTATGAAGGGAACTGTATTATAGGTCCATTTAAAGGGAATCCGTCAGCTATTTAATCTCATAGCAGCATAATCTAGAGGCAGAGAGCCTGATTCCAGCAAGGTGTCACTTGCTCAGTAGTTTAATCTAGTTCCATTACACTGTGTTTTATCAGCAGGAGATTATCACTACAGGACTAGGTGTTGAGCGCCAGGCTGTCCAGCTAATCTGTGTAACCTCACCCTCACCACGGATTGGCAACTTAATGACAATGTGCCGTGTACACAGCTGCCAATCAGTGATGTGGGCGGGTTATAAACAGCTGCCAATCAGTGATGTGGGGAGGGTTATACACAGCTGCCAGTGGTGTGGGGAGGGTTATACACAGCTGCCAGAGTGGTGTGGGCGGGGTTATACACAGCTGCCAGAGTGGTGTGGGCGGGGTTATACACAGCTGCCAGTGATGTGGGGAGGGTTATACACAGCTGCCAGTGATGTGGGGAGGGTTATACACAGTTGCCAATCAGTGATGTGGGGAGGGTTATACACAGCTGCCAGTGGTGTGGGCGGGGTTATACACAGCTACCAATCAGTGGTGTGGGCAGGGTTATACACAGCTGCCAATGAGTGGTGAGGGCGGGGTTATACACAGCTGCCAATGAGTGGTGAGGGCGGGGTTATACACAGCTGCCAATGAGTGGTGTGGGCGGGGTTATACACAGCTGCCAATGAGTGGTGTGGGCAGGGTTTTGCACAGCTGCCAATGAGTGGTTTGGGCGGGGTTATACACAGCTGCCAATGAGTGGTGTGGGCGGGGTTATACACAGCTGCCAATGAGTGGTGTGGGCGGGGTTATACACAGCTGCCAATGAGTGGTGTGGGCGGGGTTATACACAGCTGCCAATGAGTGGTGTGGGCAGGGTTTTGCACAGCTGACAATGAGTGGTGTGGGCGGGGTTATACACAGCTGACAATGAGTGGTGTGGGCAGGGTTTTGCACAGCTTGGTATTCCTGAGGACTGCTACATCGACAGTAGAAAAAGCATGGATTCTATCAAAACTGTAGCAAGCAGCCCAGTAAGTGACACATCGCTTGAAACAGGGTCTCTGCCCCTACATCATGCTTCTCATAGATTCCATACCCTTCTGATAGTAAGTAATATTAATTCCTATCCAAATCCCATTTATAGCATTCACAATAATTGTCTGCCATTGGATCTTACAGGCAATGACTCGTATTGTTTTAAAAGTGAGGTTATTCTTGGTGAGAACAGCAGACTTCACATGGGGACCCAGGCTGATTGCGATATGGTGGATCTGAAAGGAGTGGTGTTAAAGGTTTGTAACCGGTTTTTATATTTGAGATAATTTGTGAGATCACCTTAACCCCTTCCCGACCCATGACGCCACATAGGCGTCATGAAAACCCGTGCCAATCCGACCCATGACGCCTATGTGGCGTCATGGAATGATCGCGTCCCTGCAGATCGGGTGAAGGGGTTAACTCCTATTTTACCCGATCTGCAGGGAGAGGGGGAGTGGTACTTCAGCCCAGGGGGGGTGGCTTCACCCCCCCGTGGCTACGATCGCTCTGATTGGCTGTTGAAAGTGAAACTGCCAATCAGAGCGATTTGTAATATTTCACCTAAAAAACTGGTGAAATATTACAATCCAGCCATGGCCGATGCTGCAATATCATCGGCCATGGCTGGAAACACTAATGTGACCCCCCCCCACCCCACCGATCGCCCCCCCAGTGCTCCGTTATAGGGTCCGGTCCCCTCCGTCCGCCTGCCGGCTCCCCCGTCCTGCTGTCCGCTCCCCCGTCCTCCTGCCCGCTCCCCCCCTGCTCCTATGTCACCCCCCCGTGCTCCGACGCCCCCCCCGTGCCCCGATCTCCCCCCCCTTATACTTACCGAGGCTCCCGGTCCCCGTCCGCCTCCATCATGGGCGCCGCCATCTTCCAAAATGGCGGGCGCATGCTCAGTGCGCCCGCCGGCCGGCAGATTCATTAGAGGTACATTTTGATCGCTGTGGTAGGTTCTATCACAGCGATCAAAATAAAAAAATAATAAATAAACCCCCCCCTTTATCACCCCCATAGGTAGGGACAATAATAAAATAAAGAAAATATTTTTTTTTCTTTTTCCACTAGGGTTAGGGTTAGAACTAGGGTTAGAACTAGGGGTAGGGTTAGGGGTAGGGTTAGGGTTACGGGTAGGGTTAGGGTTAGGGGTAGGGTTATGGCATGTGCACACAGAGCGGATCGGCCGCGGATCCGCAGCGGATCGGCCGCGGATCCGCAGCGGATCGGCCGCGGATCCGCAGCGGATCGGCAGCGGATCCGCCGCGGATCGGCCGCGGATCGGCAGCGGATCCGCAGCGGATCCGCAGCGGATTGGCAGCGGATCCGCAGCGGATTGGCCGCGGATCCGCAGCGGATTGGCAGCGGATTGGCCGCGGATCCGCAGCGGATTGGCCGCTGCGAATTCGAAGCAGTTTTCCATCAGGTTTACAGTACCATGTACACCTAAGGAAAACCAAATCCGCTGTGCCCATGGTGCGGAAAATTCCGTGCAGAAACGCTGCGTTGTATTTTCCGCAGCATGTCAATTCTTTGTGCGGATTCCGCAGCGTTTTACACCTGTTCCTCAATAGGAATCCGCAGGTGAAATCTGCACAAAAAAACACTGGAAATCTGCTGGAAATCCGCAGGTAAAACGCAGTGCCTTTTACCTGCAGATTTTTCAAAAATCATGAGGAAAAATCTCACACGAATCCGCAACGTGGGCACATAGCCTTAGGGTTAGGGTTGGAATTAGAGTTAGGGTTGGAATTAGGGCTAGGGTTTGAAATAGGGTTAAGATTAGGCTTGTGGTTAGGGTTACGGATAGGGTTAGGGGTGTGTTGGGGTTACAGTTGTGGTTAGGGTTGGGATTAGGGTTACGGTTGGGATTAGGGTTAGGATTAGGGTTGGAATTAGGGTTACGGGTGTGTTGCGGTTAGGGTTGTGGTTAGGGGTGTGTTGGGGTTAAGGTTGTGATTAGGGTTATGGCTACAGTTGGGATTAGGATTAGGGGTGTGTTGGGGTTAGTGTTGAAGTTAGAATTGAGGGGTTTCCACTGTTTAGGCACATCAGGGGTCTCCAAACGCAACATGGCGCCACCATTGATTCCAGCCAATCTTGCGTTCAAAAAGTCAAATGGTGCTCCCGCCCTTCCAAGCCCCGACGTGCGCCCAAACAGTGGTTTACCCCCACATTTGGGGTACCAGCGTACTCAGGACAAACTGGGCAACAACTGCTGGGGTCTAATTTCTCCTGTTACCCTTGCAAAAATAAAAAATTACTTGCTAAAACATAATTTTTGAGGAAAGAACAATTATTTTTTATTTTCACGGCTCTGCGTTATAAACTTCTGTGAAGCACTTGGGGGTTGAAAGTGCTCACCACACATCTAGATAAGTTCCTTCGGGGGTCTAGTTTCCAAAATGGGGTCACTTGTGGGGTGTTTCTACTGTTTAGGTACATCAGGGGCTCTGCAAATGCAATGTGACGCCCGCAGACCATTCCATCAAAGTCTGCATTTCAAATGTCACTACTTCCCTTCCGAGCCCTGACGTGTGCCCAAACAGTGGTTTACCCCCACATATGGGGTATCAGCGTACTCACAACAAACTGGGCAACAAATATTGGGGTCCAAATTCTCCTGTTACCCTTGTGAAAATAAAAAATTGCTTGCTAAAACATCTTTTTTGAGGAAAGAAAAATGATTTTTTATTTTCACGGCTCTGCGTTGTAAACTTCTGTGAAGCACTTGGGGGTTGAACGTGCTCACCACACATCTAGATAAGTTCCTTGGGGGGTCTAGTTTCCAAAATGGGGTCACTTGTGGGGGGTTTCTACTGTTTAGGCATATCAGGGGCTCTGCAAACGCAACCTGACGCCCGCAGAGCATTCCATCAAAGTCTGCATTTCAAAACGTCACTACTTCCCTTCCGAACCCCGACGTGTGCCAAAACAGTGGTTTACCCCCACATATGGGGTATCAGCGTACTCAGGAGAAACTGGACAACAACTTTTGGGGTCCAATTTCTCCTGTTACTCTTGCAAAAATAAAAAAATTCTGGGCTAAAAAAATATTTTTGAGGAAAGGAAACACATTTTTTATTTTCACGGCTCTGCGTTATAAACTTCTGTGAAGCACTTGGGGGTTCAAAGTGCTCACTACACATCTAGATAAGTTCCCTTGGGGGTCTAGTTTCCAAAATGGAGTCAATTGTGGGGAGTTCCTACTGTTTAGGCACATCAGGGGCTCTGCAAACGCAACCTGACGCCCGCAGAGCATTCCATCAAAGTCTGCATTTCAAAACGTCACTACTTCCCTTCCGAACCCTGACGTGTGCCAAAACAGTGGTTTACCCCCACATATGGGGTATCAGCGTACTCAGGAGAAACTGGACAACAACTTTTGGGGTCCAATTTCTCCTGTTACCCTTGGGAAAATAAAAAATTGTGGGCTAAAAAATCATTTTTGAGAAAAGAAAAATTATTTTTTATTTTCATGGCTCTGCGTTATAAACTTCTGTGAAGCACTTGGGGGTTCAAAGTGCTCACCACACATCTAGATTAGTTCCTTGGGAGGTCTAGTTTCCAAAATGGGGTCACTTGTGCGGGAGCTCCAATGTTTAGGCACACAGGGGCTCTCCAAACGCGACATGGTGTCCGCTAATGATTGGAGCTAATTTTCCATTCAAAAAGCCAAATGGCGTGCCTTCCCTTCCGAGCCCTGCTGTGCGCCCAAACAGTGGTTTACCCCCACATATGGGGTATCATCGTACTCAGAACAAACTGGACAAAAACATTTGGGGTCCAATTTCTCCTATTACCCTTGGGAAAATAAAAAATTCTGGGCTAAAAATCATTTTTGAGGAAAGAAAAATTATTTTTTTATTTTCACGGCTCTGCGTTATAAACTTCTGTGAAGCACCTGGGGGTTATAAGTGCTCACTATGCATCTAGATAAGTTTCTTGGGGGGTCTAGTTTCCAAAATGGGGTCACTTGTAGGGGAGCTCCAATGTTTAGGCACACAGGGGCTCTCCAAACGCGACATGGTGTCCGCTAACGATTGGAGCTAATTTTCCATTCAAAAAGTCAAATGGCACGCCTCCCCTTCCGAGCCTTGCCGTGCACCCAAACAGTGGTTTACCCCCACATATGAGGTATCGGCATACTCAGGAGAAATTGCCCAACAAATTTTAGGATCCATTTTATCCTGTTGCCCATGTGAAAATGAAAGAATTGAGGCTAAAAGAAATTTTGTGTGAAAAAAAAGTACTTTTTCATTTTTGCGGATCAATTTGTGAAGCACCTGGGGGTTTAAAGTGCTCACTATGCCTCTGGATGAGTTCCTTGGGGGGTCTAGTTTCCAAAATGGGGTCACTTGTGGGGGAGCTCCAATGTTTAGGCACACGGGGGCTCTCCAAACGCGACATGGTGTCCGCTAAAGATTGGAGCCAATTTTTCATTAAAAAAGTCAAATGGCGCTCCTTCCCTTCCGAGCCCTGCCGTGCGCCCAAACAGTGGTTTACCCCCACATATGAGGTATCAGCGTACTCAGGACAAATTGGACAACAACGTCCCTGGTCCAGTTTCTCCTTTTACCCTTGGGAAAATAAAAAAATTGTTGCTAAAAGATCATTTTTGTGACTAAAAAGTTAAATGTTCATTTTTTACTTCCATGTTGCTTCTGCTGCTGTGAAACACCTGAAGGGTTAATAAACTTCTTGAATGTGGTTTTGAGCACCTTGAGGGGTGCAGTTTTTAGAATGGTGTCACTTTTGGGTATTTTCAGCCATATAGAACCCTCAAAATGACTTCAAATGTGAGGTGGTCCCTAAAAAAAATGGTTTTGTAAATTTTGTTGTAAAAATGAGAAATCACTGGTCAAATTTTAACCCTTATAACTTCCTAGCAAAAAAAAAAATTGTTTCCAAAATTGTGCTGATGTAAAGTAGACATGTGGGAAACGTTATTTATTAACTATTTTGTGTCACATAACTCTCTGGTTTAACAGAATAAAAATTCAAAATGTGAAAATTGCGAAATTTTCAAATTTTTTGCCACATTTCCGTTTTTTTCACAAATAAACTCAAAAATTATCGACCTAAATTTACCACTAACATGAAGCCCAATATGTCACGAAAAAACAATCTCAGAATCGCTAGGATCCGTTGAAGCGTTCCTGAGTTATTACCTCATAAAGGGACACTGGTCAGAATTGCAAAAAACGGCAAGGTCATTAAGGCCAAAATAGGCTGGGTCATGAAGGGGTTAAATATTACTGTTACTCTTGTTTCCACAGCAGTGAATTATCCCCCAGAGCGGATATTTTAAAGGGTTATCCCCATCTTCTTAAATTGGTATCTGTCAGATACAGCTCGTTGCCCTGGGGACGAACCACCGCTGCTAGTCATCAGAACATACTCAGACTTACAAATTCTCTTCTATTGAGCTTGTAAGTGCTGCTTTGCATTTGGCTGGGATCGCTGGAACGCATTGTTACTTCCTAATCCTGGCCACTTACAGCTCCAAGTTTATAAGCCAGACACCAGCGGTGGTCGGTCTCCTCAGCAACAAGTCTTAAATGAAAAGTGTTAATATTTCAAGAACGGCTGCAAATTTGAATAAACAGTAAATTGCAAAATTGCTGTTTTACAAGCTCTATCCGACAATATCCATCTATGAAGATGGGAATAATGCTTTAAAGACTAAATTACCACCATTTCCCCAAGATATCTTTGTGGTCTTCTGCCAGGTGGATTCAAGACCACTTCCATGGGATTTCTACATTGTACAGCAGTTAAAAGAGCGACTTGGTGATGCCTTTGAGATCAGTTTTGTTGAGCCAAGTAACTGTTACCTCTTTCCTGATGGATGCGTTACACTTTACAAGGATGTCGGCCTCTTCAGTCTCCACGTGAGTTTGTGTCTGTGTGTGTGGTCCTGGAGTCCTTGGCCAATATCGATTAGTTCTCAGTGATGACACTGGCATAGCACAGTACTGTGGGTATACGCCCTGGCACTTTGTAGGCGCACCCTCTCCTTGGACACCAGGCGGCTCAATATTAGTCTGCAGGAAGCTGACACTACCTCTATCTGTTTTCCCATGGATTTCCTTCTTTACACTTTTTTTTTGGGGGGGTCGTCACTCACACAATAATGTACCTCCCTTGGGTCTTGGGTTCCACTGTGACTGCTCCTGTATTTACATCCCCCCCAAGACCAGTAATGCCATATTCTCACCTTTCGGACCAGCACTGATTCAGCAGTCGGCTCTGCGTCTACCGGCGCTCGCTTAACATCATGTCACATTAGCCCAGCAGCCACCGATGGGCTGCAGCACTCGCGTGACGAAACAATGTCACATGAGTGTCAGCAGACATAGCGCCACCTTCCCTAGAGCAACGCTAGTCTGGAAGGTGAGCAAAGGAGATGTTTGTTTTCCATGGGGTACTGGTGCATTTAGGAAGGGGTTGTCCAGGTAGTGGTTGACTCTTTCTCCAGTCCTCGAGCCGCTGCAGTACCAGACACTGCTCGTGGATAATGGTGGCGCTGGTTCACCTACTCTCTGCTAATCTTCTTTTAGGATATACTCCAGGACTCTGAGGCTTTGGTGGAGCAGGTTGCTGTCCTGCTGGCTTACAACCTCCTGAGTCTCATAGAGAAGCTGCACACAGCAGAGATCGTCCATGGAGACTTGAGGCCGGAGACTTTAATGCTGGATGTGGGGTCCGTATTCCTTTATTTCATGTTTATCACTGTGGGAGAGTTTTCTAAATTTCGGCTGATGTTCAGCCACATGTATATAGTTTGTCATACCTCAATTTAAAGGGGTTCTCTGGTGAAAACATGTTAGCACCTGTTCTGGATCGCTGGGGTAAACCGCTGCAAACGGGGGATTTTTATCATCTTTAGAATGGAGCAGCAGACCAGACGACCGACTGTTGCGGCATTCATTCTACATGGGACTGCTGGCAAAAGCCGAGTTTTTCTTTTATTCAATGCTTTATTTCTTTGCTTTGCTGCTTGTGTCCCTCCAGAATCTTCATCCTGTCGTCCTGCACAGAGATGAGCAATTGCTTAAAGCCGATTGACTTCTCTCACAGCATGGACATGCGGCTATGTCCCACATTGACCACCAGAGCTTTTCCTATAGCACAGACTGAACATGGACAGCAGATTCTGAGTCCCCAAACCTCCCCCTACCAGGTAAAGAGATGGATTCAGACCTACTTCCACCACTGAGATCCACACTGATTGCCAGGGTTATGTAGCCTATTCTCCCCGGGCCCCGAAACTGCGGTGAAGAGCAGACTGTCATGCATGTGCCCTTTTAATCTAGTTAATCTGGTGTATCCAGTGGATGATATGCAATTCTCTGCAGTACAGGGTGCTCTCCAGTGTTGGTGCAGACTCGTGTGCTCTGTGGACTCCATACATGCCTGTTGTTTCGCTGCCCTCAGGTGGATCTTCTTGGTATTGCAAATATTGTTCATTTGATGATCTTCAAGGACCCCCTTCATCTTCAGCAGATTAATTCTTCATGGGAAATCACAAGACAGATTCCAAGGTGAATCCTATAGCATAAAATAATGCTTTTATTTAAATTTATTGTGAGATGAGATTCAGTGCAAGAGAAAGAAAACTCATTATAAATTGCAATGCTTGACTTCAAATTTAGTCCTTTTGAGGACAAACCAAGTTCTGTATTGGGGACAAGCCACGTTCTGTATTGGGGACCTGCGGTATTGAACCTGCATATTCAGAACTCTAAAGCCAAGATAAATGGACACATTCTGAAAGTTAAAAGCACTGGCACCTCGGATAGCTATTTAGGATTTGTATTCCTTGTAGTTACCATTCACTAGCGAGAAATTACTCCTGCTGCAAACTAATGAAGTGAAAAAGTGCATCAAATTATGCAGGTTTTTTTTTTAACCTGCAAATATTTCTTTCTATTTGTATTTTTTCCTGTTTTTTTTTTTTTTTTCTTTAAAGAAAATAAATAATAATAATCTCTTTATTTATATAGCGCTAACATATTCCGCAGCGCTTTACAGTTTGCACACATTATCATCGCTGTCCCCATCAGGGCTCACAATCTACATTCCCTATCAGTAGGTCTTTGGAATGTCGGAGGAAACCCACGCAAACACTGGGAGAACATACAAACTCCTTGCAGATGTTGTCCTTGGTGGGATTTGAACCCAGGACCCCAGCGCTGCAAGGCTGCAGTACTAACCACTGAGCCAAAGTTAATTCTAAATTACTTGAAAACTCTCCGCATCAGTAAGGTTGCAGGAATCTGATTTTACCTGGCAGCTATACCGTAACAATTTCCTAGACCTTACCCATTCAGTGGTATCGGGCGGCTCAGGAGCTGAGTTCTTTTATACTTATTATATAGCCAGCATTGGTCTCTAACAGCACTGGCCAGAGCGAAGCTTCGATTGCTGCTGTTAACCATTTATATGTTGCAGTCCAACTAACTGTAGTATTTAAATGGAATGATTGCATCCGTGCTTGCTCTCATGGGCTCCCCCTAGTGGTGGCTTCTGGTTTCCTCCCCTTTATCATTTCATTTTTGTCTCCAGTGTGTTATAAAATGAATATAATACATGTGGGGCGTATTGCCTCCTGCATAAATTTGCTTTCCTGTTGGTATAACGCTCTCTGCTCACTTGCAGGTGGTGGAACGAAAATCTATGGAACACCTTCTTCTCAAAGATCCTGAGCTCAAGCCACAGGTCCACCGCCAATGTACTAAAGGAGCTGAAAGACCAGATGGCCCAGTTATTTGACAGCCATTTAGAAGAGGAAGTTTGTAGATATTTTATCCAGTTTGAAACTCTGCATAACCCCTTGTGATTACGTCAATCCCTTTTTTTTTTTTTTTTTTTTTTTCTTAAGTCCATAAGTCCATCCCTGGACGTATTTCCTAACAAAGCCCCTCTGTTTATATGTTATATAGAGTAGATATTTATGTTGGTTTGTTTACTATGGATATTTCTATTAAACTTTATTGCACTTCTTGCTGTTTCGTTTTTTGTTTTTTTTTTTCTCCTTCTTTCTGCTATAAGTAAACATTTGTTAGAGAATGAAAGCCTGCACTAAAGGAACTCCTGTTTACTTTTGGGGTTTGTTTTGCAAACACCATTGTAGAATGCTATAAATCGGACACTTTCAACCAGTCACTCTCAGGTTCCACTCACTCCCATCATGAAGAATGATTTTGCACAACTTCCTAAATCCAGACGTGGCAGGTTCAATCCACATCATTTTATTGCTATGTACAATGGGGTCTTGCCTATTTGGACATCGTTCCTTAATGGTGCTGCTAAACAGGCTTTTTATATGCCCGTGTCCTATGAAAACCATGCATTGCATCCAACAGAGCACGTCATACAGAATCTGGGGAATAAAAAAAATTTATATTGGCACAATAAGGGCTTTGTTCACATGCTGCGTCTTAATGCCACAGCAAAATGAATAAGATTTCTGAAATCTCATGCAAATGCTGCTGTGTTTTGTTTTTTTTTTTTGTTTTTTTTTGTTTTGCTCATTTTAACCATCAAGGTGTTTTACTTCTAATCTACAGAGTGTCCATTCTTGCAGCGTTTCCCACCCATTAAAAGGAATGGTGAAAAAAATCATGTAAAGACGCATCATAAATACATGAGAAAATGTGTAAGGAAAAAAAACAAAACTGCATGCAGTGTTTTTCTTGCCGACATTCAAGTATTTGCAGCAAAGAAACAAAACAAGTGCAAAGAGCCTAATGATTGACATCCATTAAATGGTCAGCACTAATTGCTTTGGCCATGTGAATGAGGTTTAAAAAGAATCTGTTGGCAGGTTTTTGTGATGTAATGTGGCAGCAGTCTGATGTAGGGGCAGAGACCATGATTCCAGGCATGTGTCACTTAGTGATTCTCTCACAACTGCTGCACCAAGTAAACCATTTTCTCTGCTGCAGATCTAGCAGTGCACGGAATGCTGAGCTATGTATAGCCCTGCCCACACCACTGGCTGTTTTTCTGCTGCTAATCAGTGGTGGGGGTGGGGTTACACAGGTGACCCCCTAGTCCTGTAGTGACAGTCTGCTGATTTTATTGAAAAGGCGAAACACAGTAAGTGACCCATCACTGGTATCAGGCTCTCCTCCCCCTACATTATGATGCTCTCGGATTACAGTACAAAACCTGCTGACAGATTTCCTTTAACCAAGTATTTGATACACTGCTGATTTGGCAAGTTTTTCACATACACAGAATGGAGAGGTCAGTAATTTTTATCGTAGGTACAAAATGAGGTCACCTGTTGGAGGTTTTTCTGCTATTTGTGCATGTCAGGGGCTCTCGAAATGCTACAAGGCATTGACAATGTATTCCAGACAAATTGTGCTCTTTCCTTTCCTACCACATATGGGGTATCATCGCCTTTGGGAGAAATTGCACAACTAATTATCAAGATTGTTTTATTATCCATTGTGAAAATTTCAAATTTGGGGCTAAAACAACTTTTTTAACAAATGAAAATTTTCAATGTGATGACGTAATGCTATCAAATTCTATGTCGTGCCTCCCCAATACGGTTATTTTAAAATGGGATGGTCTAACTCCTCCGAATGTCTCAGATGCCACGCAATGGAGGCTGACTTTATTCATATGATTTGGGGATGTCCAATTATCCAATCATTTTGGAGTGAGATAACTACGATACTGACTTCCCTTGTGCATATTCCCGTTCCTTTGAATCCTTTAGTTTAGGGTTGAGCGACTTTCATTTTTTTAAGATCGAGTAGGGTTTTGGGAAACCCGATTTTGTCCAGAGTCGAGTCGAGTGCAGTCGGCCGATTATCGCTAAAAGTCGGGGATCGACCGAAACACGAAACCCAATGCAAGTCAATGGGGAAGCATAGTCGGCAGTGAGTGGAGGCCAGGAAAACACCTACAGTGCCCATTTTAATGCCAAAAACATCCATTCTTGTTTCTGAAGCTTGCCAATCTTAATTAACTGTATAATAATAGTTGGGCATAGGGAATTGGGGGAAAGTTGTGGGGGGAGTAGGGCTGGCTCAAGTTTTTCGTGGGCCCAGGAAATGCGGACTACGTCACGGCGGTGTTGCAGGGAAAGGTAAGTATTTAAAAGTTGCAAGTGCTGTGATCCTGAGCAAGCAGGGGGGGCCCACTCGTTCGCATTGCCACTGGCACAGGGCCCCTCAAAGTACGGCGGTGTGTTTGCATGGCGGGGGCGCCTCCCACCAGCAGCGACACTTTTGCGTACTCTGAGGGGCCCTGTGCCAGTGACGTCGCCAACGAGTATGCCCCCCCACCTGATGAAGGAACCTGCACTTTCATCTGCACCTTCCTCTTTGTCCCTGTGTAAGGTGGTATAACATGCGGGAAGGGGAACCTTACTTTCAGCAGGGACAGATTCTGGCTGTGTAGAGTACAAGGGGAATGTAGTGGTCTAGGTCAATGTACCAGCAGACTCATTTAGCAGTGGCTGGGCAATGGGCAGGATGAGGAGGAAACAGATATAGGGCCAAAGAATAAAGTAGGCTACATGCAGTTCAAAATTGGTAACAGGACTAAACAGGCGGCATTGCTTTGTTCAGTGGAGTAGCAAACCCAAGAGCAGCAGACACTGTTTCAAGGGCCTAACCACACTAGTAGGCCAAATGCAGTTTAATATCTGATAGTATAGGGCGAAAGCCAGAATGTGGAAGCTCAGCTTTGTTCAGTTGAGGACAACACCAGGGAGGGGCAGACACCTTTAGTAGGCCGGAAAAGCCTATTGCATTTTTTAAAATGGTAATTTGGAGCAGAAGGTTGAAGCTCAGCTTTATTTAGTTGAGGGCAACACCAGGGAGGGGCAGAAGCCGTTAGTAGGCCCTAACCACCATTTTTTTTTTTTTTAAAACCACTTAATGAGAGCCGGAAGGTTGAAGCTCAGCTTTATTTAGTTGAGGACAACACCAGGGAGGGGCAGAAGCCGTTAGTAGGCCCTAACCACCATTTTTTTTTTAAAACCACTTAATGAGAGCCGGAAGGTTGAAGCTCAGCTTTATTTAGTTGAGGACAACACCAGGGAGGGGCAGAAGCCGTTAGTAGGCCCTAACCACCATTTTTTTTTTAAAACCACTTAATGAGAGCCGGAAGGTTGAAGCTCAGCTTTATTTAGTTGAGGACAACACCAGGGAGGGGCAGAAGCCGTTAGTAGGCCCTAACCACCATTTTTTTTTTAAAACCACTTAATGAGAGCCGGAAGGTTGAAGCTCAGCTTTATTTAGTTGAGGGCAACACCAGGGAGGGGCAGAAGCCGTTAGTAGGCCCTAACCACCATTTTTTTTTTAAAACCACTTAATGAGAGCCGGAAGGTTGAAGCTCAGCTTTATTTAGTTGAGGACAACACCAGGGAGGGGCAGAAGCCGTTAGTAGGCCCTAACCACCATTTTTTTTTTAAAACCACTTAATGAGAGCCGGAAGGTTGAAGCTCAGCTTTATTTAGTTGAGGACAACACCAGGGAGGGGCAGAAGCCGTTAGTAGGCCCTAACCACCATTTTTTTTTTAAAACCACTTAATGAGAGCCGGAAGGTTGAAGCTCAGCTTTATTTAGTTGAGGACAACACCAGGGAGGGGCAGAAGCCGTTAGTAGGCCCTAACCACCATTTTTTTTTTTTAAACCACATAATGAGAGCCGGAAGGTTGAAGCTCAGCTTTATTTAGTTGAGGACAACACCAGGGAGGGGCAGAAGCCGTTAGTAGGCCCTAACCACCATTTTTTTTTTTAAAACCACATAATGAGAGCCGGAAGGTTGAAGCTCAGCTTTATTTAGTTGAGGGCAACACCAGGGAGGGGCAGAAGCCGTTAGTAGGCCCTAACCAAAGTTGAAGGCCAAATGCAGTTTAATTTCTGATACTATAGGCCGAAAGCCAGAAGGTGGAAGTTCCGATTTAGACAGTGGAGGACAATTTGAATTAGGGACTGCAGACAGACTTAGTAGGCTGTCCCCTGTGGACCATGCATCCACCACATTAACCCATTGCGCCGTAATGGACACGTAATCTTCCGTGGCCATGCCTACAGGTCCATGCGTCTGTTGTCAGGTGCACCTTTGTACTCACAGATTGCCAGAGTGCATGGACAATGCGGTCTTCTACATGCTGGTGGAGGGTTGGGATGGCTTTTCTCGCAAAAGAAGTGTCGACTGGTTAGCTTGTAGCGTGGTACAGCGTAGTCCATCATGGCCTTATTAATAGTAAATAAAATATATAACTAGGCTCTATGAACTTTTAAATAGGTTCCAGGGGTACACGGGCAGCATTGGTGTGGTCAGTGGAGGAGTATTGCAAGTAGGGGCTGCAGACAGGCTATCAAAGGCCTAAAATAACAAACAGTAGGCAGTCATGGCAGTTTTACATCGGTTACATGGATACACAGGCAGGCACTCCAGGCAGCATTGTGCTCAGTGGAGGAGTATTGCAAGTAGGGGCCGCAGACAGGCTATCAAAGGCCTAAAATAACAAACAGTAGGCAGTCATGGCAGTTTTACATCGGTTACATGGATACACAGGCAGGCACTCCAGGCAGCATTGTGGTCAGTGGAGGAGTATTGCAAGTAGGGGCCGCAGACAGGCTATCAAAGGCCTAAAATAACAAACAGTAGGCAGTCATGGCAGTTTTACATCGGTTACATGGATACACAGGCAGCTAGGTGGTGAGTGGAGGAGTATTTAAAGTAAGGACCGCAGACAGGCTATCAAAGGCCTAACATAACAAACAATAGGCTCATGGCAGTTTTACAGCGGTTACATGGATACACGGGCAGGCAGCTTGGTGGTGAGTGGAGGAGTATTTAAAGTATGGACCGCAGACAGGCTTCGAAGGCCTAACACAATAAAATGGGCTGGCTGTAGGCACTTTAAAATTGGTTCCAGGGGTACACGGGCAGCAGTGGTCTGGTCAGTGGAGGCCTAGTGGAAGTATGGACCGCAGACAGGCTTCGAAGGCCTAACACAATAAAATGGGCTGGCTGTAGGCACTTTAAAATTGGTTCCAGGGGTACACGGGCAGCAGTGGTCTGGTCAGTGGAGGCCTAGTGGAAGTATGGACCGCAGACAGGCTTCGAAGGCCTAACACAATAAAATGGGCTGACTGTAGGCACTTTAAAATTGGTTCCAGGGGTACACGGGCAGCAGTGGTCTGGTCAGTGGAGGACTAGTGGAAGTATGGACCGCAGACAGGCTTCGAAGGCCTAACACAATAAAATGGGCTGGCTGTAGGCACTTTAAAATTGGTTCCAGGGGTACACGGGCAGCAGTGGTCTGGTCAGTGGAGGACTAGTGGAAGGAGGGAGCGCAGAAAGGCTTCAAAGGCCTAACATAACAAACAATAGGCTCATGGCAGTTTTACAGCGGTTACATGGATACACGGGCAGGCAGCTTGGTGGTGGTGAGTGGAGGAGTATTTAAAGTAGGGACCGCAGACAGGCTATCAAAGGCCTAACATAAAAAAACAATAGGCTCATGGCAGTTTCACAGCGGTTACATGGATACACGGGCAGGCAGCTTGGTGGTGGTGAGTGGAGGAGTATTTAAAGTAGGGACCGCAGACAGGCTATCAAAGGCCTAACATAACAAACAATAGGCTC
Source organism: Ranitomeya variabilis (assembly GCF_051348905.1). Lineage (NCBI taxonomy): Eukaryota > Metazoa > Chordata > Amphibia > Anura > Dendrobatidae > Ranitomeya > Ranitomeya variabilis. The sequence goes on from NC_135232.1 coordinate 615,587,865, forward strand.
ATGGCAGTTTTACAGCGGTTACATGGATACACGGGCAGGCAGCTTGGTGCTGAGTGGAGGAGTATTTAAAGTATGGACCGCAGACAGGCTTCGAAGGCCTAACACAATAAAATGGGCTGGCTGTAGGCACTTTAAAATTGGTTCCAGGGGTACACGGGCAGCAGTGGTCTGGTCAGTGGAGGCCTAGTGGAAGGAGGGACCGCAGACAGGCTTCGAAGGCCTAACACAATAAAATGGGCTGGCTGTAGGCACTTTAAAATTGGTTCCAGGGGTACACGGGCAGCAGTGGTCTGGTCAGTGGAGGCCTAGTGGAAGTATGGACCGCAGACAGGCTTCGAAGGCCTAACACAATAAAATGGGCTGGCTGTAGGCACTTTAAAATTGGTTCCAGGGGTACACGGGCAGCAGTGGTCTGGTCAGTGGAGGACTAGTGGAAGTATGGACCGCAGACAGGCTTCGAAGGCCTAACACAATAAAATGGGCTGGCTGTAGGCACTTTAAAATTGGTTCCAGGGGTACACGGGCAGCAGTGGTCTGGTCAGTGGAGGCCTAGTGGAAGGAGGGACCGCAGACAGGCTTCGAAGGCCTAACACAATAAAATGGGCTGGCTGTAGGCACTTTAAAATTGGTTCCAGGGGTACACGGGCAGCAGTGGTCTGGTCAGTGGAGGACTAGTGGAAGTATGGACCGCAGACAGGCTTCGAAGGCCTAACACAATAAAATGGGCTGGCTGTAGGCACTTTAAAATTGGTTCCAGGGGTACACGGGCAGCAGTGGTCTGGTCAGTGGAGGCCTAGTGGAAGGAGGGACCGCAGACAGGCTTCGAAGGCCTAACACAATAAAATGGGCTGGCTGTAGGCACTTTAAAATTGGTTCCAGGGGTACACGGGCAGCAGTGGTCTGGTCAGTGGAGGCCTAGTGGAAGGAGGGACCGCAGACAGGCTTCGAAGGCCTAACACAATAAAATGGGCTGGCTGTAGGCACTTTAAAATTGGTTCCAGGGGTACACGGGCAGCAGTGGTCTGGTCAGTGGAGGCCTAGTGGAAGTATGGACCGCAGACAGGCTTCGAAGGCCTAACACAATAAAATGGGCTGGCTGTAGGCACTTTAAAATTGGTTCCAGGGGTACACGGGCAGCAGTGGTCTGGTCAGTGGAGGACTAGTGGAAGTATGGACCGCAGACAGGCTTCGAAGGCCTAACACAATAAAATGGGCTGGCTGTAGGCACTTTAAAATTGGTTCCAGGGGTACACGGGCAGCAGTGGTCTGGTCAGTGGAGGCCTAGTGGAAGGAGGGACCGCAGACAGGCTTCGAAGGCCTAACACAATAAAATGGGCTGGCTGTAGGCACTTTAAAATTGGTTCCAGGGGTACACGGGCAGCAGTGGTCTGGTCAGTGGAGGACTAGTGGAAGGAGGGAGCGCAGAAAGGCTTCAAAGGCCTAAAATAACAAACAATAGGCTCATGGCAGTTTTACAGCGGTTACATGGATACACGGGCAGGCAGCTTGGTGGTCAGTGGAGGAGTAGGGACCGCAGACAGGCTATCAAAGGCCTAAAATAACAAACAATAGGCTCATGGCAGTTTTACAGCGGTTACATGGATACACGGGCAGGCAGCTTGGTGCTGAGTGGAGGAGTAGTGCAAGGAGTGTCTGTCCCAGTACTCCCAAAATATAAATAGATGTTAATGTCTCGCAAAACAACCAAAACAAAAAAAAAGATGGCATACTTAGGTACAGGGGTGGGCTCATCTGCTGTGTTTCTGACATAGTAATTTGGCAGTAACTATTTAATGGTGCCAATATAGGACACAGACACAGACTACTTTAAGTTGCATCATAGATGTCTACAAATTTGTATTGTCAGTGCCAGACATTGAATGATGTCAGCGAATAGACTAAAGATTGGTGGAGCTGTGCGACATAATTTTGCACGTAGTAGAGCCCAGTTTGAGCTGGGGTAGGGGGGAACTCTCTTGAGGCCGGCGGGACCGCCCCAGGGCCACTCATGTTACAACGGTGTGTCTGACGTTGGGTGCGCACCACCACCGCCAGAGACACTACATTGTACTATGAGGGACCCAGTAGCAATGCCGTCAACCAAAAGCGAGCACACCCACCTCTTCAGACAAACAGCAGTCTCACGGGTGCTTGCGCCAAGTCGCGATACCACGGCCCCGTGTGGGGAGTTTGGCCATTTAGGGAGGTGTAAACATGTCGTATGCTGTACAATCTGCAGCAGCAAATTAGACATTAGAAAAGTAATTCACAGGCAAGAGCTTTTCATAGGAAAGCTAGGTGTCGGCCGGGCAAGGTGGGGCAAAAGATTTTGAAATCCAGTTGTGGTTCATTTTAATGAATGTTAGATCGTCAACATTTTGGGTAGCCAGACGAGTCCTTTTTTCGGTTAATATTGACCCTGCAGCACTGAATACTCTTTCTGATAGGACACTTGCTGCCGGGCAAGCAAGCTCCTGCAATGCATATTCTGCCAATTCTGGCCAGGTGTCTAATTTGGAGGCCCAGTAATCAAATGGGAATGACGGTTGAGGGAGAACATCGATAAGGGATGAAAAATAGTTAGTAACCATACTGGACAAATGTTGTCTCCTGTCACTTTCAATTGATGCAGCAGTACCTGTCCTGTCTGCGGTCATAGCAAAATCACTCCACAACCTGGTCAGAAAACCCCTCTGTCCAACGCCACTTCTGATGTGTGCACCCCTAACACTCCTAGTCTGCTGCCCCCTGGAGCTCGTGTGAGAACGATCACGTGCGCTGTGTGCTGGGAATGCCTGAAGCAAACGGTCAACAAGAGTTGATTGTTTGGTTGCTAATATTAGTTCCAAGTTCTCATGTGGCATAATATTTTGCAATTTGCCTTTATAGCGTGGATCAAGGAGGCAGGCCAACCAGTAATCGTCATCGTTCATCATTTTCGTAATGCGTGTGTCCCTTTGTAGGATACGTAAGGCATAATCCGCCATGTGGGCCAAAGTTCCACTTGTCAAATCTCCGGTTGTGATTGGTTGAGGGGCAGTTGCAGGCAAATCTACGTCACTTGTGTCCCTCAAAAAACCAGAACCCGGCCGTGACACGCAACCAATTTCCTGTGCCCCCGTGAAAGTTTCCGCATTAAAAATATACTCATCCCCATCATCCTACTCGTCCTCCACCTCCTCTTCGCCCGCTACCTCGTCCTGTACACTGCCCTGACCAGACAATGGCTGACTGTCATCAAGGCTTCCCTCTTCCTCTGGTGCAGACGCCTGCTCCTTTATGTGCGTCAAACTTTGCATCAGCAGACGCATTAGGGGGATGCTCATGCTTATTACGGCGTTGTCTGCACTAACCAGCCGTGTGCATTCCTCAAAACACTGAAGGACTTGACACATGTCTTGTATCTTCGACCACTGCACACCTGACAACTCCATGTCTGCCATCCTACTGCCTGCCCGTGTATCCTCCCACAAATAAATAACAGCACGCCTCTGTTCGCACAGTCTCTGAAGCATGTGCAGTGTTGAGTTCCACCTTGTTGCAACGTCTATGATTAGGCGATGCTGGGGAAGGTTCAAAGACCGCTGATAGGTCTGCATACGGCTGGCGTGTACAGGCGAACGTCGGATATGTGAGCAAAGTGCACGCACTTTGAGGAGCAGGTCGGAGAACCCAGGATAAGTTTTCAATAAGCACTGCACCACCAGGTTTAAGGTGTGAGCCAGGCAAGGAATGTGTTTCAGTTGGGAAAGGGAGATGGCAGCCATGAAATTCCTTCCGTTATCACTCACTACCTTGCCTGCCTCAAGATCTACTGTGCCCAGCCACGACTGCGTTTCTTGTTGCAAGAACTCGGACAGAACTTCCGCGGTGTGTCTGTTGTCGCCCAAACACTTCATAGCCAATACAGCCTGCTGACGCTTGGCAGTAGCTGGCCCATAATGGGACAACTGGTGTGCAACAGTGTCATCTGCCGATGGAGTGGTTGGCCGACTGCGTTCTGTGGAAGAGCTGTAGCTTCTGCAGGAGGACGAGGAGGAGGAGGAGGGGGTGCGAACGCCTACAGCCAACTGTTTCCTAGACCGTGGGCTAGGCACAACTGTCCCTAAATTGATGTCGCCTGTGGACCCTGCATCCACCACATTCACCCAGTGTGCCGTGATGGACACATAACGTCCCTGGCCATGCCTACTGGTCCATGCATCTGTAGTCAGGTGCACCTTTGTACTCACAGATTGCCTGAGTGCATGGACGATGCGCTGTTTAACATGCTGGTGCAGGGCTGGGATGGCTTTTCTGGAAAAAAAGTGTCGACTGGGTAGCTCGTATCGTGGTTCAGCGTACTCCATCAGGGCTTTGAAAGCTTCGCTTTCAACTAACCGGTAGGGCATCATCTCTAACGAGATTAGTCTAGCTATGTGGGCGTTAAAACCCTGTGTACGCGGATGCGAGGATAAGTACTTCCTTTTTCTAACCAGAGTCTCATGTAGGGTGAGCTGGACTGGAGAGCTGTAGATCGTGGAACTTTCGGGTGTGCCGGTGGACATGGCAGACTGAGAGACGGTTGGAGACGGTATTGTTTCCGCCGGTGCCCTACATGCAATATTTCCTCCTACAAAACTGGTGATTCCCTGACCCTGACTGCTTTTGGCTGGCAAAGAAACCTGCACAGATACTGCCGGTGGTGCGGAAAATGGTGGCCTTACAGTGACGGAAGGGATGTTGCGTTGCTGACTAGCTTCATTGGCCGAGGGTGCTACAACCTTGAGGGACGTTTGGTAGTTAGTCCAGGCTTGAGAATGCATGGTGGTTAAGTGTCTATGCATGCAACTAGTATTTAGACTTTTCAGATTCTGACCTCTGCTTAAGCTAGTTGAACATTTTTGACAGATGACTTTGCGCTGATCAGTTGGATGTTGTTTAAAAAAATGCCAGACTGCACTCTTCCTAGACTCTGATCCCTTTTCAGGGATTGCAGACTGAGCTTTAACCGGATGGCAACGCTGTGCTCCAACAGGTTTTGGCTTTGACACGCGTTTTGGTCCAGATACGGGCCCGGCAGATGGAACCTGTTGCGATGTTGATGCCTGCTGCGGCCCCTCCTCCACCTCCGCTTCTGAACTACTGCCGCCTGCACCCTGTTCCCCCAATGGCTGCCAATCGGGGTCAATAACTGGGTCATCTATTACCTCCTCTTCGAGCTCGTGTGCAACTTCGTCTGTGTCACTGTGTCGGTCGGTGGTATAGCGTTCGTGGCGGGGCAACATAGTCTCATCAGGGTCTGATTGTGGATCTGTACCCTGAGAGGGCAATGTGGTGGTCTGAGTCAAAGGAGCAGCATAGTACTCTGGCTGTGGCTGTGCATCAGTGCACTCCATGTCAGAATATACTTGTAATGGGCATGGCCTGTTAAATGTTTCACTTTCTAAGCCAGGGACGGTATGTGTAAAGAGCTCCATGGAGTGACCCGTTGTGTCGCCTGCTGCATCCTTCTCTCTTGTTGTAGTTTTTGCTGAGGAGGACAAGGAAGCGACTTGTCCCTGACCGTGAACATCCACAAGCGACGCGCTGCTTTTACATTTACCAGTTTCGGAAGAGGAGGCAAAAGAGCTAGAGGCTGAGTCTGCAATGTAAGCCAAAACTTGCTGTTGCTGCTCCGCCTTTAAAAGCGGTTTTCCTACTCCCAGAAAAGAGAGCGTTCGAGGCCTTGTGTAGCCTGACGACGAAACTGGCTCCACAGCTCCAGACTTAGGTGGAATATTTTTATCCCCACGACCACCTGATGCTCCACTACCACTACCATCATTACCAGCTGACAATGAACGCCCACGACGACCTCTTGCACCAGACTTCCTCATTGTTTTAAAATCTTAACCAAAGTAACTTTATTTGTTGCTATCAAACAACTTACACGGTGAGCTATAACTTCAGTATGATTTCAATATCCCTTAACAGGTTGGTGAGACCACAAGGAAAATCAGGCACAATGTTACACACTCTGTTTTCTGTGGCACAAAATCACAGAGATGACACACACGCAGGACTGTCACTCAAGCACTAATGTCAATATTAATCTCCCACCTAATTTATTTATTTTTTTTTCTCAGGGAGACTTTAGAAACCAAATAATATTAAAAAAAAAAAAAAAAAAGGCTTTCTATGGCCCACAATTAGAGAGAGAGAGGTGGCACAACCAGGAGTCAAGACTGGCGCACAAGCTGAAAGGGCAATATTACTCTCCCACTGTTTTTTATGTTTTTTTTGTTTTTTTCAGGGAGACTTTAGAAACCAAATAATATTAAAAAAACCAAAAAAAAAAAAGGCTTTCTATGGCCCACTGAATGAGAGGGAGAGAGGTGGCACACCCAGGAGTCAAGACTGGCACACAAGCTGAAAGGGCAATATTACTCTCCCACTGTTTTTTTAGGTTTTTTTTGTTTTTTCAGGGAGACTTTAGAAACCCAATAATATTTAAAAAAAAAAATAAATAGGCTTTCTATGGCCCACTGAATGAGAGGGAGAGAGGTGACACACCCAGGAGTCAAGACTGGCACACAAGCTGAAAGGGCAATATTACTCTCCCACTGTTTTTTTAGGTTTTTTTTGTTTTTTCAGGGAGACTTTAGAAACCCAATAATATTTTAAAAAAAAAATAAATAGGCTTTCTATGGCCCACTGAATGAAAGGGAGAGAGGTGGCACACCCAGGAGTCAAGACTGGCACACAAGCTGAAAGGGCAATATTACTCTCCCACTGTTTTTTTATGTATTTTTTGTTTTTTTCAGGGAGACTTTAGAAACCCAATAATATTTAAAAAAAAAAATAAATAGGCTTTCTATGGCCCACTGAATGAGAGGGAGAGAGGTGGCACACCCAGGAGTCAAGACTGGCACACAAGCTGAAAGGGCAATATTACTCTCCCACTGTTTTTTTAGGTTTTTTTTTTTTTTCAGGGAGACTTTTGAAACCAAATAATATTAAAAAAAAAAAAAAAAATATAGGCTTGCTATAGCCCACTGAATGAGAGATAGCACACACACAGCAGTGGCACACAAGCCCTGACTGAGGCCAATATTTTTCTCCCACTGATTGATGTAGTGTTTCTGTGTTGAGGTAGATTTTAGAACACAAATCACGGAAAAAATAAATAGGCTTTCTATGGCCCACTCAGTGAGAGATGGCACACACAGGGATGGCACTGTAGCAGAAATGCCAATCTTAATCTCCCACAAAAAAAAAACAAAAAAAAAAAAAAAACTGTCCTACAATTACTATCTCCCTGCAGTAATGTAAGCCAGGTATGGCAGGCAGCAATAGGAGTGGACTGATGCACAAATTAAATAAAAAGTGTGGACAAACAAAAAAGATAGCTGTGCAGAAAGGAAGGAACAAGAGGATATGTGCTTTGAAAAAAGCAGTTGGTTTCCACAGTGGCGTACACACAGCAATACAGCTATCACGGAGCCTTCTAGGGCAGCCCAATGAGCTACAGCGCTGAGGGGAAAAAAAAAAAAAAATAGCTTCCACTGTTCCTGCACACCGAAGGTGGTGTTGGACAGTGGAAATCGCTGCAGCACAAGCGGTTTGGTGGTTAGTGGACCCTGCCTAACGCTCTCCCTGCTTCTGATGAAGCGGCAGCAACCTGTCCCTAAGCTCAGATCAGCAGCAGTAAGATGGCGGTCGGCGGGAACGCCCCTTTATAGCCCCTGTGACGCCGCAGACAGCAAGCCAATCACTGCAATGCCCTTCTCTAAGATGGTGGGGACCAGGATCTATGTCATCACGCTGCCCACACTCTGCGTTCACCTTCATTGGCTGAGAAATGGCGCTTTTCGCGTCATTGAAACGCGACTTTGGCGCGAAAGTCGCGTACCGCATGGCCGACAAGCACAGGGGTCGGATCGGGTTTCATGAGACGCCGACTTAGCCAAAAGTCGGCGACTTTTGAAAATGATCGACCCGTTTCGCTCAACCCTACTTTAGTTTGTTTATTTGGGGTACTGGAGGAAGAGACATGGGGATATCATACTCAAATTTTCTGGAGGGAGACACTTTTTCTGGCACAGAAAGTAATAGCTCTTTACTGGATGGGAAATAATCATCCATCTCTTTGGGCCTGGATTGATTTGGTAAATTCTGTTATACCCTACGAACGAACGTTATACCAAAATAGAGGCTGCTTGGGGAAATTTAGCAATATGTGGGATGTATGGAATTCATCACCTCACTGTGTCGACTCATGGCAGATAGCCTAACTCCACTATGAGGGTATGTGCGCACGCTGCGGATTTTGCTGCAGGTCCGCAGCGGTTTCCCATGCGTTTTACAGTATAATGTAAACCTATGGGAAACTAAATCCGCAGTGCACATGCTGCGGAAAAAAACGTGCGGAAACGCAGCGGTTTACATTCCGCAGCATGTCAATTCTTTGTGCGGATTCCGCTGCGAGTTTACACCTGCTCCAATAGAAAACTGCAGGTGTAAACCCGCAGTGGAATCCGCAATAGAAACCGCGATAAATCCGCAGGAAAAACCGCAGCGGTTTTCCCCTGCGGATTTATCAAATCCGCTGCGGAAAATTCTGCAATGGAATCCGCAGCGTGTGCACATGGCCTAATAAGATGTAATGAACATTGGATCACGCCCAGGGACAGATTATAATAGGGTCAGTCTGGGGGGTAGCCCAGGGCCCAGTGGTGTGGGGGAACCTGGTCTACCGCTCAGATTGCCCGCCGCCATCAGGACATTACTGCCCTCACTGGCGTATGGGCCCGGTGGGCAGAGGGGGCCCGCATTGGGCCCAGTCTCATCTGCTCACCGGGCCCCTACCGGCGCTGCGGCAGTTAAACGCTATTGATGTGCGGGCCTGCGCCCGCACGTCAATAGTTAACAGCCGCCAGCCAATCGGAGGCTGGCAGCTGACATCAGCCGCAGCGCGCACGTAGCCGGTGTCTGATGTCCTCGTTAGTCGCCGGCGAGTGCGCGCTGCTGGAGGGAGCTGCTTCGCCGCTGGAGCACGGACAGGTGAGGAGAACTTTTTTTTTAAATTGTGAACGGCAATCCAGAATGCTGGACACACTGGGGGCAATATGCTGGACACACTGGGGGCAATATGCTGGAAACACGGGTCGATTGCTGGACACACTGGGGGTAATATGCTGAAAACACTGGAGGCAGAATGCTGGACACACTGGGGGCAATATGCTGGACACTCTGGGGGCAGAATGCTGGACACTCTGGGGGCAATATGCCGGACACTCTGGGGGCAATATGAATATGAAAAATGAAGGACTTCACCTAGAGACGTCACTGGTGAGTCAGTGTTACCTATACACTGACACTATACACTGTATGCTATATACAGAGGTCCTGTGTATAATGTCACCGGTGATCACTGTACTGTATTACCTCTACACAGACACTGCATACTAAGCACAGATCTGTGAATACTGGCACTTATGGTACTGTGGGTTTTTTTTTTTCTTCCTAACTGAAGGGTAAATTGACTAGATCAATGGATGTTTGACAGGTTATAGTTTCACACAGCAACTATTTTTCTGGAATAATCTGGTTCAGGTATATGATGACCCCATCACATGACCCCGTCACATGACCGGGGGGCCCACAGTGTCTGAACAGCCCGGGGCCCTGGCTACCCTTAATCCACCCCTGATCACGCCTAGTTTCAATATTAAACAATCAATATGGTGGGGATGGTTTTGGCAGCAGGATATGGTTATGCTTTGTTCCTTCTGTTTTTATTAAGGTTTTAGTATAGGTATCCTAGACAATTTGTGATACTTTAAGATTTGTATGACCCGTTCCATACACTATGATACAAATATGTTTATGGTGATTTGATCATACACAAAATATGTATATCTTATACTTATCCTTTTTGTTGTTTAATAAACGAATTAAAAAAAAATTTCTGTCGTACCTGTGGCTTCAAAATGTTCACTATACCCCTGGATAAAATCCTTGACAGGTGTAGTTTACAAAATAATGTCACCTGTGGGGAGGAAGGGGGGGGGGGGGTGTTTCCACTGTTTAGGCACATCCGGGGCTCTTCAAAATCAATATGGCGTCCGCTTATTATTCCATCAAATTTTACATTCCAAAAGTCAAATGGCACTCCTTCCCTTCCGAGCCCTGACGTGCACCCAGATAGCAGTATTCCCACACATATGGGGTATCGGTGTACTCAGGAGAAATTGCACAAGAAATTTTGTGGTCCATTTTCTCCTGTTACCCTTGTGAAAATAAAAAAAATTGGGGGCTGAGGTAAAAAAAATTTTGTAAAAAAAAGATAAATGTTCATTTTTTCCTTCCACATTACTTTAGTTGCTGTGAAGCACCTGAAGGGTTAATAAACTTCTTGAATGTGGTTTTGCGCACCTTGAGGGGTGCAGTTTTTAGAATGGTGTCATTTTTGGGTATTTTCTGTCAAATAGGCCCCTCAAAGTCACTTCAAATGTGAGGTGGTCTCTAAAAAGACTGGTTTTGTAAATTTTATTGGAAAAATAAATCGATGGTCGACTTTTAACCCCTGTAACGTCCTAGCAAAAGAAAATAATGTTTCCAAAATTGTGCTGATGTAACATTGACATGTGGGAAATGTTATTTATTAACTATTTTGTGTGACATAACTGGTTTAAGAGCACAAAAATTAAAATTTGAAAATTGGCAGATTTTTAAAATTTTCGCCAAATTCCTGATATTTTCACAAATGAATGCAAGTCATATAGGCAAAAATGTACCACTATCATGAAGCACAATATGTCATGAAAAAACAATCTCCGAATCAGTGGGATCCGTTGAAGCGTTCCAGAGCTATAACCTCATAAAGGGACAGTCGTCAGAACTGTAAAAATTAGGCCTGGCCGTGAAGGTGAAAATTAGCTTGGTCTGGTCACTAAGTGGTTAAAGAAAAAAAAAAACTTATAGATATTTAGCATCTGCGTAATTGTACTAACCTGGGGAATCATATTGCCAGGACAGTTTTAGCATTTGGTGAATATGGTAAATAAAAAAATTAATAATTGTGAAATTTCACTTTTTTTTTTGCAATTATACCACATTTGGATTTTTTAAAACTTTTTTTTCCAGTGCATGATATGGTAAAACCATTGGTGTCGTTCAAAAGTACAACTTGTCCCACAAAAAATAAGCAAAAGAGCCACCAGAGTTTCCCAATGAGAACCTCGTTACGATGGCCTGAGTTCAGAATAATCTGTGTGCATCGGGGCCTCGGAGAGGTTCTGACAATTTGCGAGTTTTTGTGATTGTTTTCAGATCTCCTGACCTTTGGGTTTCTTCTGTCAGAACAAATGTGATGTTACCATGTCAGACTAAATATTTGTGCTGAGAAGCCCATTAGAGAAAAGGTTACATCTTTATGTGTTATGCCAAACAGCGAGGACGTCGCAGACAATCAGCAGATGCCGTCTTCTGGAGTTCTTGCATTGTCTGGGGCCGTCCAGCTGAAGATCCCTGGTTGGTAGCACGGTAAGCTGTCGGATCTGCCGGGATATGTAGGATTGTGTACAGGAATTATGGAGGATTATAGGGGATTTGGGGGCATTAATGACACACTATGACAATGATTGTAATATTTGCCATTTGGTTGTTTTAGGTCTAATTGTACTGAAATGTGGTTGAGATTTATTACATTTTTTAATTACTTTTGAACCTCCTATTTTGTATCCATCTCATGATTCACATAAGACTATGATCTGGTGATTCGGAGGCAGCGCTTCTCAACTCCTGCCCATCACCAGGTCACATATTCCCCAAATCTCATCCACTGCATAAACTCACCATCGGTGCAGATTTGATATCTCTTCGTAATGCAAAGGGTTACATTTTGGATTTCTGCAATTACATTTCCATTAATATTTAACACTGTGGATATCGTTGCCAATTTTCTGCGGCAGAAAGGGCTAGTGGGCTAAGTTCACACGTTGCAGATTTTCTGCAGCATTTTTCAGGACCAGCAAAGTGGCTCTGATTTAACTTGACCTTATCCACATACTGCATTTTTTTTCTTTTGGCGTGGAATCAGTGTGGAAATTGTTTTTTGTTGCATTTCTTTTATTTTTTTTTTTAAATGGCAGGATATCACTTTCTGTTATGAAAATGTGCTTTTTTGATGTATATTTTATTCAACGGGGACCTTAAAGGAATCTGTCACCAGCTTTTGATACTCCATCTGAGATCGGCATGATATAGGGGCAGAGACCCTGATTCCAGTGATGTGTCACTTAATGGCGCTGCTTGCTTGCTGTTTTTATAAAATTACTGTTTTCTCTGCTGCAGATCTATCAGTTCTCTGAATGCTGATCCCTGTATAACCTGCTCACAGGACCGATTGGCAGCTTTCTGCCTATGCACAGTGTACACAGAAAGCTGCTAATCAGTGGTGGGGACGGGGTTATACAGAGCTCAGGATTATATAGGACTACATAGCCGCAGTCATCTACTGATATTCTTCTGCTGATAAAAGTGATTTTATAAAAACTACAGCAAGCAGCCCAGAAAGTGACACATCACTGAAATTAGGGTCTCTGCCCCTACATCATACTGCTCTCAGATTACACAAAGACAGATTCTCTTTAAATCCACAGGCTTAAATTGCTAATCTGGCGTTTTGTTGCCTTTTTTCAAGTTTCTGCAAAAAAAAATAGCATGAAATATGCATGGATTTAAGGTGATGCAATACTGCAGATTTTAGTTGAGAAATTCACACACACATTGTTATTTAACCCATACTCTTTACCGGTAAGACCAGCCAATGGGGCCTATGATGTTTAAGAACAGTAAAAAAAAAATTATAAAAAAAAATTGAAAAATCAATTATGATTATTTTTTAAATATGGTATAAAATTGGTTAACACATTTGGTATCACCGCATCCGAAAAAGTCAGATCTATCAAAATATAAAATTAACCTGTATGGTTAAAACCTTAAAGCGAAAAAAATCCAAATACCAGAAGTGTGGTTGCATTTTTGTTTTTGTTTTTTTGTTACCCAAGTTCCTTAAAAAAAAAAAAAATGAAAAAAAGAAGCTTTCACAAATGGTATCCATTAAAAGTCATATTGCCACACAAAGTCCTCACAAGTTGTCAATAGAAATATTAAACGTTACAGGCCTCAGAAAATGGTGATACTAGCATTATATATTTTTTTTTATAATTTTTTCTTTATTTTCGAATTTCACAATTTTTTTTCACAACTAAAATAAAAAAACAGAAAACTTTTTGCAAGTTTGGTATCGCTGTAATCATACTGACCTGTAAAAAGAAGATTTTGGGTACTCACCGTAAAATCTCTTCAGCACACTTCTGTTCTTGTAGGTAATTCTCACTTTGCTCTGCCCTCTGGATCTTTAGGAGGAACGTGAAGCTAAATTGTTGGCCTTGTAGGCAGTTTAGACCACAGTTTCCATCTCCTAGTCTGTGATTAAGGTCGGAGGCACACTAGCGTTGAATACAGACGAGTGCCATGCGAGAAAATATCATATAGCACTCGGACCAGTGTTAATCTATGGGGTAGCTCACATCACCGTTTTTTTATCAGGCGTATTCAGCATGCTGCGATTGTACACGTATATCGCCCGAGATTATGGGTGCGAGAAAAAAAAATCAGACACCACACGGACCATCCGAGTGACTTGTGAGAAATACACACACTTTTTTCTAATTTCAGCCCATTGAGCCATTAAATTCAATCAGGAAAAGCAGTGAGAAATGTAAAGCCATACGGATGTCATATGGATACATAGGTGCGAGAAAATCATGCGACTCTCGGCCGAGAAAATCAGACCGATTTTTCATACGTTAAGTGTGACTCCGGCCTAAGTTTATCTGTACACCTGCAGGCTGTACAGGAATCAGCAGGTTCAATTGCAGTTTTTAGTGCATAACCTATTTTCCCTAGTGAATTGCTACAACGACATAGGTATTCTAAGACCAGTTAGAGGCATTTAGGGTGAGCCGTCGTCTAGTGGGGCGCCCTTAAGTTATCATAAGATGCCAACCTCCGCGGTCATGTAGGGAGAAACCAGGGACAGAGTAGGGCTTTTACCAGTCTGAACAGATGGATAGATTTCTCATAGCAGCTCGAATAGGGGCTTCTGCATAACTTCCGGAACTAGGTTGAGGTCCCAAGGCTCTACCAGGGGCTGGTAAGGAGGAACAGAATGCATCCTGAAGTAACACAGATGGATGTGTTTGTTCAATAATTTGATGTCCATAATTGGAGGTGGAGCACCCTATCAGGGCAGTGGGGTACTCGGCACCGAGTCCTGTCTCTCTTAAAGGGGATGTCACGGCGGCTGTAACCCAGTCTGTCGTGATGCCACCTGTGGTGGCAAAGATGGTATCGCTTCCCACAGGTGAAGCGGGGTCTCCAGGGGTCCTATAGTGTATGGCGATGATGGTGTACACCGGGCAATGAGTAAAGGGCACAAGTTGTAAAGTCTTTACCTGGTTTACTGTAGTTGGCAGGCCACAGTCCAGGGTACCAGGCACAGATGGTGATGTGGCCCTGCCGGCTCAGAGGCAATGGGAGAATCCCTTTTCCAGTAGAGGTCTGTGAGCTATTCCAACTAGCCCCGTTCTATGTGAGGTCCCTGCTGCCTGAAGCTTACTGGCAAAGTCCTCTTTTCCCCTGTCCTGGGACAGGTACCTGCATGACGGGCAGCTAGAGCTGTTTTACAGGGACTCTATCATGCCCCAGGCACCTCAGGTGCTGCTGCGTCTCAGGTGTGGTGCTGGTCGTTCACTTTAAAGTTCTGAGCCCTCCAGTTTTGCCAAGTGTCCTACAGTTCCACTATAGCCTCGGGCTCCCGGTACCCGGTACTGCGCTTCGGCTCTGAGGTCACAGTTCCGCTCTGAGCCCTGTTCCTCTCCTCTGCTCCTTTCCTCAGAAGCTCCACCACATACAACCCTTCGGGTCTTTCTCCTTCCAGAGGCTGCAGCTCCCACGTGGCTGCTAGACCTCTCTATCTGCTCTCTCAGACTTCCTTCTCCTGCTCTGTCTCTCCCAGACTGTCCTAGCTCCTCCTCCAGACCAGGACATATATCCATATTTGAGGGAAGCTCCCCTGAATCCGTGTCCTGATCTCCCCCTCCTGGTCTGGATTTGGAATATGTTGCATGTGAGTGCCTTACCTGATAAAGGGAATTCCATTGCCTCTGAGCATGATATCGCCCTCCCCGAAAGGAAGGTAACATCACTGCTACAACCGGTTACCTGGGGTGTTGCAGAGGCATGGAGCCATCCTTCTTTGGCACTACAAACAGGTTTGAATAAAAACACAAAAAGCATTCCTATGGGAGAACGGGAATGATGACACCGGCCGGTGAAGCGAATCGATAGTCTTGGAGAAGCCGGCAAAGAGGAAATTGTTCTTTAGAGGGTGGGACTAAAAAAACGATAGTGTTGGAAAGTGGAAAATTCTATTTTGTAGGTAGTGGAGTCAATTACAGCAAGCCACTCATCCCGAAACAGGAGAATGTGGCCGCCTACAGTGAGAGGCTTCCCTGATGGGTGTGCCCTCTCATGCCGAAGAAAATCTATTGGATTCGAGACCAGAAGTTCTGCGCTGGTGGTTTAGTGGACGTCAGAAAGGGGCTGGCTTGACGGAAGGTATCCTTTTCCATTACGTCCCTCAGGACAGCACAATGGAGGATGTCCTTCCTTTGACCTATAGCGGGACAGGATCATAGAGAGGTTAAAAGGACCCTCCACCCTCCAGTGTTTTTCCTGTCCCTACAGGGGACGGTTGTATGAGAGGTTGCTCCTAGAGCGAAGATAGCCTGTGGATTCTCTCACCCCTGTCAAGTGGACCGTGGCCGACTCCTCTTTGAGAGGTTCCTCAGCCAACAGTCAGCCTGTGAAATGGGCTCGGGGATCGTGCGGCTGGTCCAATCCTTCCCCCTGTCAAGTAGCCCAGGGTGGAAACTCCCCGGTGGGGAGTCCCTCAGCCCCAGAGACCAGTCGAGCGGACGGGCTCCTGGGTAGAGCCGCTTCCTCCCGGTGGGGGGCTCTCGGCTCGGACGCCAACCGGCAAAACACCTCTATGTCCGAAAGTCGTGTGGTGGAGAAGGCCGTGGCGCTTACAGTGATGCCAGAGAGGAGCGTCGGCACATAGGTTTGGCGTGCGTTCCACGATGGAACACGGAAGGGGGCACAGGAGAAGAGTAATGGGGACGCCGCTTCCTTCCACGGTAGGCTTTCGGCGTTACCAGCTCCCCCTGTCTTCTAGCAGGTATGGAGCCAGCACAGGTGAGTGCATGGTTTAAATGTTGCATTGATGGCCTGGGCCTCTGGGCTGACTCTAGTCTCATGCCTTTGTGTCAAAGCTGTACCTGGAACCCATTTGCAGCTAGGCCTTGGACCTCTAGGCTATGGTAGGGCCATATGTCCAGGCTACATCTCATGACTGGACTTCAGTTAGTTGCAGGTTTTGTCTGCACAGAGCCTTATGATTGGGCTTCAGAGTGATTTTTTTTTTTTTTTGGAAGCATGCTTTCCATTTTTTGGTTCAATAAACAAGTGTTTCATTTTTCTTTGCAACTTAACTACTCCGTCCGTAGGAGGACACAAGGTGTTTATTCAGCACATTGTCTTCATGAAGTCTGCCCTCCAGCTGCGGCTCATTAATTAGCTCTTTCGGGTGGAGTCAGTCTGACAAATGAGAGATATTGTTCAGAGTGGAGATTTATCTGGACCTCTGATAGATTGCTCTTTTGCTGAAAAGTGTAGGCCTGGTCTCTTGTTTGGCACCTTCAAGCATGGCCTAGTCTTTCTGTGCATCATATCAAGTGCCTCCGTGCATAATACTGCATCATACTGCTTTTATGCATCATATGGAGGGTCTCTGTGCATGATACTGAATCATAGTACATCTATGCAACATATTGAGTGCCTCTGGATTATCATACGGCATCATATTGCTTTATAGTTCCTATATGCATCATAGCGCTTCATAGTTACTTCGTGTATCATATTGCATCATATTGCTTCATGGTTCCTTTATGCATCAGAGTGCTTCATATTGCCTTTCTGCATCATATATTGCATCTCTGTTCCTATATGCATCATAGTGCTCATATTGCCTTTGTGTATCATATTGCTTCATGGTTCCTATATGCATCATAACGCTTCATATTGCCTCTGTGCATTAGATTACAGCATATTGCTTCATGGTTCCTATACACATCATAGCGCTTCATATTGCCTTTGTGCATTATATTACAGCATATTGCTTCATGGTTCCTATACGCATCATAGCGCTTCATATTGCCTCTGTGCATTATATTACAGCATATTGCTTCATGGTTCCTATACGCATCATAGCGCTTCATATTGTCTCTGGGCATTATATTACAGCATATTGCTTCATGGTTCCTATACGCATCATAGCGCTTCATATTGCCTCTGTGCATTAGATTACAGCATATTGCTTCATGGTTCCTATACGCATCATAGCGCTTCATATTGCCTCTGTGCATTAGATTACAGCATATTGCTTCATGGTTCCTATACGCATCATAGCGCTTCATATTGCCTCTGTGCATTAGATTACAGCATATTGCTTCATGGTTCCTATACGCATCATAGCGCTTCATATTGCCTCTGTGCATTAGATTACAGCATATTGCTTCATGGTTCCTATACGCATCATAGCGCTTCATATTGCCTCTGTGCATTAGATTACAGCATATTGCTTCATGGTTACTATACGCATCATAGCTCTTCATATTGCCTTTGTGCATTATATTACAGTATATTGCTTCATGGTTCCTATACGCATCATAGCGCTTCATATTGCCTTTGTGCATTAGATTACAGCATATTGCTTCATGTTTCCTATATGCATCATAGCGCTTCATAGTGACTTTGTGTATTATATTACAGCATATTGCTTCATTGTTCCTATATGCACCATAGTGCTTCATATTGCCTTTGTGCATTATATTACAGCATATTGCTTCATTGTTCCTATATGCACCATTGTGCTTTATAGTTACTTCATGCATCATATTGCTTCATAGTTCCTATATGCATTATAGTTCTTCATTGTTCCTATATGCACCATAGCGCTTCATAGTTACTTCATGCATCATACTGCTTCATTATTCCTATATGCATCATATTGCTTCATTGTTCGTGTATGCATCATAGTGCTTCAGATTGCCTTTGTGCATCATATTTCTTCATAGTTGCTATATGCATTATAGCGCTTCATAGTGACTTTGCATCATATTGCATCGTATTGAATCAGATTACTTAATAGTGCCTTTGGACATCATATTGCATTATATTGCTTCATAGTTCCTATATGCATCATTTTGCATCATATGGTTTTGGTGCCCTGTGCCTCAGGGGGTATCATTAGTGTGTCAGGCTTGGTGCTTTTTTCGCCTCTGGCGGTGAACCACTGTGTTAGACCTTCTCTCTTGTGCCTTGTGTGGCTGCACATTGTATCATCGGCCTACCACTTCACATTTTGTCTTGGGCCGCAACTCTGGATATACAGTCCTTGTGTTTTTGGACCCAGATCCAGCTTCTGTTACTTAATTCTTTACAACAAGGCTTAGTCAAACAAACAGATATGCTTGAATTGTCTTAGTAGAATTTGCATTTCTTCTGTTTGGAACAGATCTGTCAGGTAGATTCTACCTTGAGTGCTAAAGGCAAGTGTGTTACATAATTAGCTTTAAAAGATGACATATATCATTTTGGTACATCCTATAATCCTATAAAAGGACATACTACTGTCCTGGGAATGGGATAAATCCCACGAGTTGAAAGGAAGGATTCCTTCCTCCTTGGAATGATTTGCCCTAAAATATTAGGACCATCTACAATTTGCATAGTTTTGGGCACTCCCTCAAAACACATTTGTTCAGAGCGGCCTATCACGTTCCCTAATCAGTCATTTTGTGTGTGTGTGTGTGTAGCCCATTCACTATCTCCATCTATCCCCCACCCCCTAAAGATGGCTGTGCCATCATTGTTATACAACATTGTTAATACTTGTACATTGTATCTTCCCCACCTCATTGTAGATTGAACTCTCACGAGCAGGGTCGTTTTATTTTGCTTTAATTATTATATGGTGGTTACTTATGACTGTTGCGTTTGAAACTGTCAAGCTGTAAAGCGCTGCGGAATATGTTGACTTTATATAAAGTTTATTGTTGTTGTTGTTATTGATCCTTCCCAAACTCTACATTCGGCAATCAGACAGATTCTTGTCCCACAAGTCTGTTGCGGTTTGTTTACCAGGGACATCAGCACTGCCTTCTGTACCTTGTGGTGAAGTAGCACCACTGTGTCGTGTGGCACAGGATCCCATACTCGCGGCTCTTACAGCAGTCACGGCTCCTAAGATAAATGAAACTGGATCCAGGGCTCTTACTGTTAAGACTCCATAGTCTCACTGCCTCACAGTAGATAATCTCCCTCCGTAATGGGGAAGAGACCTACTTTTTCTCTTGCCATGGAATATGGTTACTCCCACAATGGCAGTCTGGGTGTATAAAGATCCCTGAGAAGATTGCCTCTTGGGATATGTATTAGCGTAATATGCATATATGGACAAATAGTCGACATACTTATAATGTCTGGACTAAGGACTCGTATAAATGCAGTTTCGAATAATTTCAAGTGTCGGAAGATTTTTAATAGCACCACCACATTTATTGATTGAGTCCGGACTCCCTGTGTCTAACATCAAGGAAAACAGGAGTGATGATCCACGTTTCTCTTTCAGCGCTTCTAATAGAAGCCCAGCATTGGTAATGGCAGGAGATATTACCTGCCGGATGGTGTATCCCTTTTCAATAATATCCAACCCTTACTTGGGATTAGACATCTAAGGATTTAGAATAGATGTGATCTCCTGGATGAGTAATGTGTGTACATCCCAATGCTGTGCCATTATCCATGTACTAACTGTTATTGGTTTGATCTTTCCCAGTCCAGGGCCTCTGTCCTGCAGGTCTCCTTGTAGTACGGTAAGTTGGTCAGTAACCAAGACTTAACCTGAGCCCAGAAGGTCCGATGAAGGAACAGTCCTGTTATAAGCACATCCAGTTTATTATTGGTCGGTACAGTCCTCATTGTGTGGTGGCTGTGACGTTCACCATATTTTGCTGGGCAGTAAGGTTCTCTAACCATATTCTGGGGCGGTGATGTCTATAAGTATCTATCACAATAAATAACTTGCTGTGGTTCATTATTGGTATTTGAGTACAATGGGTGAATTTCCCTCTCTGTTTCTGATGCTTATTTCGTTTACCACATTCATACTGAAATTGGCCATTATAGATGTATATCAGACACTCACTACGGTGATTTTCTTTGCGGATCTCTTTAGATATCTATGGTTTTTCTGATCTTTCATATCATTTATACATCTAGTCTGGTTTTAGCCTGGGACTTTGATTCCTGGGCTTCTGTTCCCACCCTGGCAGAGTTTCTTTGGTATTCTCCATTGTGCTGTCCTGAGGGACGTAATGGAAAAAGGGAATTAGACCTACCGGTAATTCGGTTTCCAGGTAGTCCCTCAGGACAGCATCCATAGTTCCCTCCCTTATGTTTCTCTTTTTAGGCTTGTACGGGATTAATCTACCGGCAGATCGTTCGTCCTTTGAGTCACCATGGCTCAAAATTAAGATGAAGCCGTTAAATGGATTATAACACACGTGTTTGTAAGGGCATGTTTAGACCATTTATTTCCATCCTTCTGTGGTACTTTGAAAAAACACTGGAGGGTGGAGGTGGGAGGGTCCTTTTAACCTCTCTATGATCCTGTCCCGCTATAGGTCAAAGGAAGGACATCCTCCATTGTGCTGTCCTGAGGGACTACCTGGAAACCGAATTACCGGTAGGTCTAATTCCCTTTTTTTCATAGCAGGCCAAAAATTTGTCTTGGCGATTGGTATTCACAGCTGAGAATTTCTGAAAGGAGTAAAACTGAATGGTACGTCTCTTGGGAGGCGGACATTTACCCCTTTGTTGCAGAAGCAAAGTATGGGACCATTGTGTCCCAAACTATATTGTTTAGCTCTGCTCCAAAGAGCCAGGAGCCCTGGAAGTGGAGACAGATGAGAGACTTCTTGGACGCAGGGTACCCATTCCGTGCCTTCAGACATAAGACCCTGTGGATCATGACAATATTGCTGGCCACCAGGGCTGAGCAAGCGACTACGTCTAGAGAAGAAGTCCGAAGGTACTTGGGAAATCTGGTCTGCTTTTCCGGCAGTAGCAGTACCCGACAGAATACCTTGGCAAACAAGTTTTGCCCAGGCTGAAACCAACTTGGATACCCACGTTGAGGCAAAGGAAGGACAAAGGACCTCAAGTGCAGATTTGGCAAGAACCTTGGTGTGCCTTATCCCTAAGCAAGGCCTCATCGGAGAGGGTAAGGATTGTGTTAATGGAGAGCTGGGAGAACGGGAGATCCACTGAGGGAGGCCCATTTCTGTAGAAAGTCAGATGCAAATGGATACACTTCCATGTGTTGTTCTCTGTAAGCATTTTCTGCATACTCCCATTCCCTGGCAAAGATTTTGTTGAATGCTTCTACTTCTTCCCGGAGAATAAGGTCTGTTCGGAGGGTACAGTCTCCTGTGTCCTTTACGTTAACAGTCTAATTAACTGCAAGAATCATACTATATCTACCATATCCCGTAGCTTTGAGATCTTTTTGGACTCCAGATCGGGATCTGACTTTGAATGAGGTTCTGACTTCTGAACTGCTGGTGTGTGAGGAAGGGGAGTGAGAGAGGAATGCCATCCTGAAGGACGTTGAGGGTGATGGAGACCTGGAAGATGAGCTGGTGCGCACAAGTTTCTTGAATCTCTTGCATGATCTGCCATAGTGAAGATGAAGAACTAGGGGTCCAGCTCGCTCAGGGAAGTGAACAGGACCCCCGTGGAGGTAGTGGAGCACCCCCATAGGGCCGTGGGGTACTCGGCACCGGCTCCTTCGGTTCTCGGTGGGGATGTCACGGTGGCTGACCCGGTCCGTGGCCCTAGGGACGTCTGTTGTAAAAGTGGGGAAAGGTCTTTAAAGGGATAGTGTTCGTGACGCCACCTGTGGTATTTGGTCAGGGTGACCGACGCTGCTTAGGGGTCTGCTGGGGTGATGTTATGGCAGCTAGATGGTATACCTTCCCACAGGTGAAGTGTATCCCCAGGGCTTCCCAGAATGTAGATGGTGAATGGTGTGAGGCGCAGTGAAGAACGAGGACACAAGGTTGCAGTCTCTTTACCTTTACTGAAGGCTTCAGTGTCCACAGTCCAGGGTACAGATCACAGGGTAGGCAGGGTCCGGCCGGTCTGAAGGCAAATCCAGAGTCCCCTTATCCAGGTGGAAATCAGTAGCCTTCCTCTAGCGCCTGGGTGTTGTAGTCCCTCCCTGCTGAGCTTCTCGGTAAGGTCCTCACAACTATTGCAGATGTTATGTCTCTTTCTCTCTGTCCCCCTGATGGATAGGATAGGACAAACTATCCGTATGACTGATGGCCTGAGGCTTTTTACAGGGACTCTATCACGCCCCGGCCCCCACAAGTTGCCACCGTGCCTCCTGGGTATAAGGTCGGGCAGCTAACGTGGAAATAACTATCCTGCCAGTCTCTGAAGTAAAGCGTAGAGATCCTTACTCCCTCGGTGTCCTGGCTACCGGATTCCTGCGCCTCAGAAGGAGGCAGCCTTTTACAGGGCAGAACCCCTTCTGGGTTCCTCTCCTTTTTGCTATGACTTCGTTTCTCACTCGCTACAATACAATTCGCTGTTCATGTCTCTTCCTTGGGATGCTGCCGCACGTCGGGCAGGCGCAGCTCCGTGGACCCTCGTCCTCCTCAGACCGCAGTCTGGATTGTTAAATAAATGGTTAATCTTCATCCTTTTTAAATATCAGAAAAATTACAGAAAAACAAGTATTGTGCAAGATGTTATCATCTGTCTCTCCTTGTGGACAATTTCCCGGATTACCAGGATGTGTATGACAACTCATTGTATAATATATCTCCTTGCCAATTTATTATGTAACTCTACATTTCCTTTTGATCTTGGGCCTTTAAAAGCCCAGCCCTGAAAATAAAGACCAGAGACTACTTGGACAGACAACGAGCGTGTGTCTCTCTGATTATTGCTTCATTGCTTAGGTACCTAAAAGCAGGGGCGTAGCTAGAGCTTTTGCCGCCCGGGGCTGTTCCCGAGTTTGGCGCCCCCCCCCCCCCCCAGAAAGTATGCGATTTTCACACTTAGTCATGTACCAACGAGCTCCTCTCCCTTAAGCTCCCAATGTTCAGTGAAAAACAGAGAAGCAGAAGAGAAGCTCGTTGTTACAGGACCATGAGTATGAAAATCGCATATGAGTGAAGTGTCCATGTGTCGACGACTGGAACCTGCAGAGCTGAATCCTGACATCGCAGCTTCTGAATTCTCACAACTAATGCACTGCACACTTTTAGGATTCTCCCTGGCCGGTGGACAGTCATGTCAGCACAAGCATGCGATTTGTATAATTCTGACCACATTCCGACTAGACGTGCCCGGCCTCACTCAGTTCATTTTCATAGAGTGAGGCCACACATGTCTAGTCAGCACATGACCACATGAATGTAAATCGCCAGCACCAGAGAATCCTGACAGTGTGCAGGGCGCACTGTGAGAAGTCAGAAGTCTGCAGTCACAAAGAATGACTGCAGACTCATTACAAACCTGGACATCCCCTTTAATGCTCCTAACAAATAAAAACATGAGTTAGTCAATATCACAAATAACATTTACATCCAGGTACCTTATAGATGGCGTCGCCTCTGGAGTTGTTCTCCTTCATTTCTTCATCTTGTCCAGACCCCATGATGAGTTTTCTCATCCACAGCCGTCTCTGCAGACTTCCATCTTCTCCGTTCTTTTGCAGAAAATCTCCACATGATGCCCTTAAAGATACAAGTGTCATTATAATGCTCCTGAATAAAAAATTTCCCCTCACTATATTGTCTGCACAAATTATGACCCCACACTGTCCCTCTTATGGTACATGCTCTTCAAACTGACCTCTCCTTTCCATACCGGCCCCCATTTTCACACTGTCCTCTCATACTGTGTCCCCCCTATACGGCCCAGTATTTATACTGTACTCTCTCATCACACTCCCCCTCCTTGGTATACTGTCCCCTCCTGGCTGTGCCCTTACACTGTCCCCCATGCTACGCATGCACACATCCCAACACCCTCACTCCCCGTACTCTGTCCACATACGTTTTTTACATCGCTACTCACACTGTGTCTGCATACATTCCCCTGTTTGCTCCCCAAACTGTCTGCACCCATCCCCCATACTGTTTCCTCATATATGCCCCCCCATCTCCCCCTTTGCTCTTCATTTTGTGTCCTCAGATCTCCCCCACACATTAAATCCCCCCATCCCCATGGCAAATCTCCCCCCACACACATTCAATCCCCCATCTCCACACACAATAAATACCCCATCTCCACTCACATTAAATCTCCCCCCACAATAAATCCCCCCATCTCCACTCATATTAAATATCCCCAATCCAATAATATATCCCACTATCCCCACTCACATTAAATCCCCCCCACTCACAGTAAATCCCCCCCACAATATATGCCCCCCATCCCCACTCACAGTAAATCCCCCCCACAATATATGCCCCCCATCCCCACTCACAGTAAATCCCCCCACAATATATGCCCCCCATCCCCACTCACAGTAAATCCCCCCCCACAATATATGCCCCCCATCCCCACTCACAGTAAATCCCCCCCACAATATATGCCCCCCATCCCCACTCACAGTAAATCCCCCCCTGCACCTTCGGTGTCTTCAGCTCCACTGGAGCACTTACCACCGCTCTGCATCTCCTGCTCTGCCGCGCGGGTGAGTGACGTCAGCAGCGTGATCACATGACCTGATCACGCTGCTGGCGTCGCTCTGACCCGGCAGTCAGAGCTTCAATTGTACTCGCATCTCAGATATGAGTACCATTGGACACTGGGAGCCGGCGCGCCGCAGCTTCTCTGTGCCGGCTGTCAGCTTGACAGTCGGCACAGAGAACAGCTGACTCCCAGTGCGGGGGGTGACAGAATGCAGCCGCCGGGGGAGACACTGCGGACCGCAGCTTTAGGCGGCCCGACTGCGCCCCCCTGCCGGCTGCTCCCCCCTAGATACGCCACTGACTCACCCCCACAATGTGCCGCCCCCCCGCATTGTGCCGCCCGGGGCGGCCCGCCCCCCCCCCGCACCCCCCTTCCTACGCCACTGCCTAAAAGACAGAACACCTGAGTAGGTTAGAAATCCCTTCTCTAACAGGATCTGACTGGAACTTGCTCCAGCCAGCTTCTGCCTAACTTTCTGTCCAGACCACCAGTTTTACCTAATTGTGAGGAGTGCCCTAATAGATAGGAGCGTAGCTCCCCCTGGCATTTTGGAGGGTGAAGTATGTTGTGTGGTTTGTGATACCTGGTAAAGAGAACTCCTTTATTGCCTTCAGACGTAACATCACTCCCCTGTTGTGAATTCTGTTGTGGGTTCTGCTCTTAGGCTCCCTCCGGTGGTTATAAGTGGTAGTGCTGCTGTTTGTCCTTCACAACAGTCATCAGCTGCTTCCACTTTGGACGGGGCTATTTAGTCTGGCTCCTTCCTTTAGTGAGTGCCAGTTGTCCATTGTTTTCTAGGGATCCACATCTCTGCTTGGTTTCTCCTTCTGGATTGTCCAAATCATCAAAGATAAGTCCTGGCTCTGTTTTTGCAGTCCACATGCGGGGGACTTAATAGTTCTGTGAATTGCTATGTTTTTTCTTGTCCAGCTTTGTCTGTGTTAAGATTTACTCAGCCAAGTTGGAAGCTCTGGAGTCACAGAGTTACCCTCCATGCCTTTAGTTAGGTGTGGAGATTTTTGTATTCTCTGTGGTGGATTTTGTAGTATTTTTTATACTGACCGCACAGTACTCTTTCCTGTCTTTTCTTTCTAGGTAGCGTGGCCTCCTTTGCTAAATTCTGTTTTCAGTCTGCGTTTGTAATTTCCCTCTCCTCTCACAGTCAATACTTGTGGGGGGCTGCCTTTCCTTTGGGAATTTTCTCTGAGGCAAGATAGTATTCCTGTTTCTTTCTTTAGGTGTAATTAGTCCTCCGGCCGTGACGAGGTGTCTAGGGAGTGACAGGAACATCCCACGGCTACTTCTAGTTGATGTGTTAAGTTCAGGGTCTGCGGTCAGTATAGAGGCCACCTACTCCAGAGCTCGTCCATGCTGCTCCTAGGCCACCAGTTCATAACAGTACAACTGGCCAACAATGAGTTAACCGCATCTCAAAAGAAGGGAAAGAAAGTGCTGAGCCATTTTTTTTTCTGTACTCTTGTGTTTTTTTTTCCCTCTTCACTTCTGGGTGGCTCAGGAGTTAGGCGTTGACATGGATGTTCAGGGACTTGCTTCTCGGGTGGATCAACTTGCTGCTAGAGTACAGGGTATTTCTGATTATATCGTGCAGACTCCTGTTTTAGAGCCTAGAATTCCTACCCCCGATCTGTTCTTCGGGGACAGGTCCAAATTTTTGAGCTTTAAAAATAACTGTAAACTGTTTTTTGCTCTTAAGCCCCGTTCCTCTGGTGATCCCATCCAGCAGGTAAAAATTGTCATTTCTCTGTTGCGCGGTGACCCGCAGGATTGGGCATTTTCCCTGGAATCTTGGAATCTGGCCTTGCTTAATGTAGACACCTTTTTTCAGGCGCTTGGGTTATTGTATGATGACCCTAACTCTGTAGAGCATGCTGAGAAAACACTTTTGGCCCTGTGTCAGGGTCAAGAAGCGGCAGAGTCATATTGCCAGAAATTCAGAAAATGGTCTGTGCTTACTAAGTGGAATGAGGATGCTTTGGCGGCAATTTTCAGAAAGGGTCTTTCTGAATCTGTTAAAGATGTTATGGTGGGGTTCCCCACGCCTGCAGGTCTGAGTGATTCTATGTCTCTGGCCATTCAAATTGATCGGCGCTTGCGTGAGCGCAGAGTTGTGCACACTATGGCGTTGTCTTCCGAGCGGAGTCCTGAGCCTATGCAGTGTGATAGGATTGTGTCTAGAGCGGAACGCCAAGGATTCAGACATCAGAATAGGTTGTGCTTTTGCTGCGGCGATTCTGCTCATGTTATTTCTGATTGTCCTAAGCGTGCGAAGAGAATCGCTAATTCCATTACTATCAGTACTGTACAACCTAAATTTCTGTTATCTGTGACCCTGATCTGCTCATTATCGTCATTCTCTGTCATGGCATTTGTGGATTCAGGCGCCGCTTTAAATTTAATGGACTTAGAATTTGCCAGACGTTGTGATTTTTCCTTACAGCCTTTGCGGAGTCCTATCCCTTTGAGGGGGATTGATGCTACACCATTGGCTAAAAATAAACCTCAGTTTTGGACACAGTTAACCATGTGCATGGCGCCAGCCCATCAGGAAGATTGTCGCTTCCTGGTGTTACATAATTTGCATGATGCTGTTGTGCTGGGGTTTCCATGGTTACAGGTACATAATCCGGTGTTGGATTGGAAATCTATGTCTGTGACTAGTTGGGGTTGTCAGGGGGTTCACGATGACGTTCCTCTAATGTCAATTTCCTCCTCCCCCTCTTCTGAAATTCCTGAGTTTCTGTCAGATTTCCAGGATGTTTTCGATGAGCCCAAGTCCAGTTCCCTTCCACCGCATAGGGACTGTGATTGTGCTATTGATTTAATTCCAGGCTGTAAGTTTCCTAAGGGCCGACTTTTCAACCTGTCTGTGCCTGAACATGCCGCCATGCGGAGCTATGTAAGGGAGTCTTTGGAGAAGGGGCATATTCGGCCATCTTCTTCTCCATTAGGAGCAGGTTTTTTTTTTGTTGCCAAGAAGGATGGCTCCTTGAGACCCTGTATTGATTATCGCCTCTTGAATAAGATCACGGTCAAATTCCAATACCCTTTGCCTTTGCTTTCTGATTTGTTTGCCAGAATTAAGGGGGCTAGTTGGTTTACTAAGATTGACCTTCGAGGGGTATATAATCTGGTTCGTATTAAGCAGGGTGACGAATGGAAAACTGCGTTTAATACGCCCGAGGGCCATTTTGAGTATCTTGTGATGCCATTCGGACTCTCTAATGCCCCATCTGTGTTTCAGTCCTTCATGCATGATATTTTTCGGAATTATCTTGATAAATTCATGATTGTATATTTGGATGATATTTTGATTTTTTCAGATGATTGGGAGTCTCATGTGAAACAAGTTAGGATGGTATTTCAGGTCCTTCGTGACAATGCCTTGTTTGTGAAGGGGTCTAAGTGCCTCTTTGGAGTACAGAAGGTTTCTTTTTTGGGCTTCATTTTTTCTCCATCATCTATAGAAATGGATCCGGCTAAGGTTCAGGCCATTCATGATTGGATCCAGCCCACATCCGTGAAGAGCCTTCAGAAATTTTTGGGCTTTGCTAATTTTTATCGCCGTTTCATTGCCAACTTCTCCAGTGTGGTTAAACCCCTGACCGATTTGACGAGGAAGGGTGCTGATGTAGCTAATTGGTCCTCTGAGGCCGTTTCTGCCTTTCAGGAGCTTAAGCGCCGATTTACTTCTGCCCCTGTGTTGCGTCAGCTGGATGTTTCTCTTCCTTTTCAGGTTGAGGTTGACGCTTCTGAGATTGGGGCAGGGGCCGTTTTGTCTCAGAGGAATTCTGATGGTTCCTTGATGAAACCGTGTGCCTTCTATTCTCGAAAGTTTTCGCCTGCGGAACGCAATTATGATGTCGGCAATCGTGAGTTGTTGGCTATGAAGTGGGCATTTGAGGAGTGGCGACATTGGCTTGAGGGGGCCAAGCACCATATTGTGGTCTTGACCGATCATAAGAATCTGATTTACCTCGAGTCTGCTAAACGGCTGAATCCTAGACAGGCCCGATGGTCCCTGTTTTTCTCGCGTTTTGATTTTGTTGTCTCGTATCTTCCAGGTTCTAAGAATGTTAAGGCTGATGCCCTCTCTAGGAGTTTCTTGCCTGATTCCCCTGGGATTCTTGAGCCGGTTGGTATTCTTAAGGAGGGGGTGATTCTTTCTGCCATCTCCCCTGATTTGCGACGGGCTCTTCAGGAGTTTCAGGCTGATAAACCTGGTCGCTGTCCAGCGGGGTGTTTGTTCCTGACAGATGGACTAGTAAAGTGATTTCTGAGGTTCACTGTTCTGTGTTGGCTGGCCAACCTGGGATTTTTGGTACCAGAGATTTGGTTAGTAGGTCCTTTTGGTGGCCTTCTTTGCCACGGGATGTGCGTTCTTTTGTGCAGTCCTGTGGGACTTGTGCGCGGGCCAAACCTTGCTGCTCCCGCGCCAGTGGGTTGCTTTTGCCTTTGCCGGTCCCTGAGAGGCCTTGGACGCATATTTCTATGGATTTTATTTCGGATCTTCCTGTTTCCCAGAGGATGTCTGTTATCTGGGTGGTCTGTAACCGGTTTTCTAAGATGGTTCATTTGGCACCTTTGCCTAAGTTGCCTTCCTCTTCTGAGTTGGTTCCGTTGTTTTTTCAGCATGTGGTTAGTTTGCATGGCATTCCGGAGAATATTGTGTCCGATAGAGGTTCCCAGTTTGTTTCTAGGTTTTGGCGGTCCTTTTGTGCTAAGCTGGGCATTGATTTGTCTTTTTCTTCCGCATTTCATCCTCAGACAAACTGCCAAACTGAGCGAAACTAACCAGACTTTGGAAACTTATTTGAGATGCTTTGTGTCTGCCGATCAGGATGATTGGGTGGCTTTCTTGCCATTGGCCGAGTTTGCCCTTAATAATCGGGCTAGTTCTGCTACCTTGGTGTCACCATTCTTTTGTAATTCTGGGTTTCATCCTCGTTTTTCTTCAGGGCAGGTTGAGTCTTCTGATTGTCCTGGGATGGACTCTGTGGTTGACAGGTTGCAGCAGATTTGGGCTCATGTTGTGGACAATTTGGTGTTGTCTCAGGAGGAGGCTCAGCGTTTTGCCAACCGTCGTCGGCGTGTGGGTTCCCGGCTTCGGGTTGGGGATTTGGTCTGGTTGTCTTCTCGTCATGTTCCTATGAAGGTTTCTTCCCCGAAGTTCAAGCCTCGGTTTATTGGTCCTTATAGGATTTCTGAGATTATCAATCCAGTGTCTTTTCGTTTGGCCCTTCCAGCCTCTTTTTCCATCCATAATGTTTTTCATAGATCTTTGTTGCGGAAATATGTGGTGCCCGTGGTTCCCTCTGTTGATCCTCCTGCCCCGGTGTTGATTGATGGGGAGTTGGAGTATGTTGTGGAGAAGATCTTGGATTCTCGTTTTTCTAGACGAAGGCTTCAGTATCTTGTCAAGTGGAAGGGTTATGGCCAGGAGGATAATTCTTGGGTTGTTGCCTCCGATGTTCATGCTGACGATTTGGTTCGTGCCTTCCATTTGGCTCGTCCGGATCGGCCTGGGGGCTCTGGTGAGGGTTCGGTGACCCCTCCTCAAGGGGGGGGTACTGTTGTGAATTCTGTTGTGGGTTCTGCTCTTAGGCTCCCTCTGGTGGTTATAAGTGGTAGTGCTGCTGTTTGTCCTTCACAACAGTCATCAGCTGCTTCCACTTTGGACGGGGCTATTTAGTCTGGCTCCTTCCTTTAGTGAGTGCCAGTTGTCCATTGTTTTCTAGGGATCCACATCTCTGCTTGGTTTCTCCTTCTGGATTGTCCAAATCATCAAAGATAAGTCCTGGCTCTGTTTTTGCAGTCCACATGCGGTGGACTTAATAGTTCTGTGAATTGCTATGTTTTTTCTTGTCCAGCTTTGTCTGTGTTAAGATTTACTCAGCCAAGTTGGAAGCTCTGGAGTCACAGAGTTACCCTCCATGCCTTTAGTTAGGTGTGGAGATTTTTGTATTCTCTGTGGTGGATTTTGTAGTATTTTTTATACTGACCGCACAGTACTCTTTCCTGTCTTTTCTTTCTAGGTAGCGTGGCCTCCTTTGCTAAATTCTGTTTTCAGTCTGCGTTTGTAATTTCCCTCTCCTCTCACAGTCAATATTTGTGGGGGGCTGCCTTTCCTTTGGGAATTTTCTCTGAGGCAAGATAGTATTCCTGTTTCTTTAGGTGTAATTAGTCCTCCGGCCGTGACGAGGTGTCTAGGGAGTGACAGGAACATCCCACGGCTACTTCTAGTTGATGTGTTAAGTTCAGGGTCTGCGGTCAGTATAGAGGCCATCTACTCCAGAGCTCGTCCATGCTGCTCCTAGGCCACCAGTTCATAACACTCCCCCTTGTGGAAGAACGATGTTACTGCAACGACAAGGACTCTGGGGCGCTGCACTCCCCCCGTTAAATCCAGTACTCCCGGACTGGGAAAAGAAAACAACAATACATTAGTAAAATACATGCAAAATTTTTAAAATGCTATTAAAACAAGTTAATATAACTGTGCTTCCCTTTATGGGAGGTAAGAACACTTGAACGTTACAAACAAAAACATATTTACATTGTGCGTGCGACTTTAAGTCAAGTAGGAAACAGTTATTAATTAGCTATGAAACACAATTACCCATACAGGTATACTATTTACTAAGTGCAAGTACCCTCTAAGGGTATACTAACGTAGAACCTTCGAGTGCAAATCAATATTTTATTCTTACTCTTCTTCAAGTGCAAAACAATTATTCTCCTCCACATGCAGGACTATCTATCAACGACCACGGGTTCACTGCATTTTTCTTCACGTTACTCACATAAAATCTCAATTTACTTAAAGTACATCATTTCTGACTATCTAACTTCAACTTTAATGTGGCAAAATGCAATAATTGAACATTCCCTTTAAGGCCAAACTCAAGTCTTTTCTGAGGTAGTGCAACCAATCACATCATCAGCATTCAAGTTTATTTAAAGGTGACGTGATGCGAGGGACCCGTGACAAACCCCCGAACGTTGGTCTTGGGTGGGCTACAAGACGTGTAATCCTGACCCGGAATTCTGCCACACCAACGGGTTTTTCTTCAGGTCTGTAAGGCAAAGTTATTTTACAGCAAAATTAACAGCAGTTTCTGTTAAGAGGCAGTCTCTGTAAAAGCCTCCTATGTAAAACCAAAGAAAGCACCTTTAAGAAGGTGCAAACTATTTACAAGCAGTTCAGGAATCATTCACCGTCCATGATTCCGCAGTTCTTTGATAAAAGAAATAAGAAAACTTGTGCAAAACAGGTGCAGAACTTGGAATCCTCCTATAACTGAGGACCCCTTTAAGGCATAACCCTGGTCGGGTTTAAGCAGCAAAGAAACAGTTTAAGTGCAACAAACAGTCAGTTCTGGAACTTGCAGCAAGGGATTAACTTTTAATTATTCACAGTCTTTTCAGTATTCCTTTTTCTAGTAAAACTGCATCCAGGGCCTTATACGGTATTTGGGGACTTTTGGCCTTGGACGACTCGTGTATATATCCTTGTCTATGTCAACCCCATGGGTCCATTGCTCATGCATAGTCAAGTCGTGAGCCGCAATTGCAGTTTGAGTGGCTTGAGTGCACATATTAATTACTGCGTCCGTTTGTGCTGCCACACCATTAATAGTGGCGGGAACGGCGAGATCAATCTGCCTGATGCCAGGCGACATCATTAGAGGGGTAGTCTTCTTTACTTCCCGGGTATGCCAACCGTCATCTGTCCAGTAGCGGGTGTAAGTGACTATGTCCCCCCTACACGGCTCGTAGTCGGTACAGTCTGTGTCAGTGGGAGATGGTACTTCCTTTTCGGTGGCGGGGGCCCCTATTGGTGGCTCTATCTCCTGAATGTAGCCCTTCCTATTCTGGAGGGGAGAGACCACCACCAACCCCCATCGTACCGGAAGCACAGGTGTCGAGTCAGAGCCTGGGTGATGTACGGCCGCTGGAGTCGGCTTGGTCTCCAGGGTGATGGCATTCACCGTACCTGTACCAGATATGGTTACCCCGATGCCGCCCCGCAGTCCCGAATACTGGGGTTGGTGGCTGCACGGCTGGTAGTTCCGCCTGGGAGTCCTCCTGGCGTAGGATCGGCCTCGCTTTCCTCGGTGCCGTAAAGCCGTTGTGCCACGACAGTCGACGCAGCTGCTCCACCCATAGCTGCACGAAGTCGACTTCCACTAGCAGCAGCGGGCCTGGGCACTCCGTTTCCGGCGACTGGAGATTTCAGTGAATCGGATCGTCCTCCTTCAGGTACCCGCTGGTCGCCATCGGTGTTTCTGGGTCGGCGACCACACACGCACACTGCTCGGCCATCTTCTGGGGGTGGAGCTCCTTGGCTCCTCGGCACGTCGTCCTCCCATAGCAGCAGTCAGAGGGGGCGGTCGTCACTCATGGTGCCGCTTTGGTAGTCTCCTCCCATATTGGCACGCCCTTCTTCTTCTTCTGCGCCCCTTGTGGCGCTGTAATGGTGGCAGTTTTGACGGGAATTTTGGCGATAAACGGCAATACACAGTTCTTTAGCAAATCACAGTTCAAGCACAATTCTGGCACAGTTCTTAGGCGCACATGACCTGATTTTCAGACTTGAGTAGATCCTGTTTGTGACACCAAAGTTGGAGCGCCCCATAGGGCCGTGGGGTACTTGGCACCGGGTCCTTCGGTTCTCGGTGGGGATGTCACGGTGGCTGACCGGTCCGTGGCCCTAGGGACGTCCGTTGTAAAAGTGGGGAAAGGTCTTTAAAGGGATAGTGTTCGTGACGCCACCTGTGGTATTCGGTCAGGGTGACCGACGCTGCTTAGGGGTCTGCTGGGGTGATGTTATGGCAGCTAGATGGTATACCTTCCCACAGGTGAAGTGTATCCCCAGGGATTCCCAGAGTGTAGATGGTGAATGGTGTGAGGCGCAGTGAAGAATGAGGACACAAGGTTGCAGTCTCTTTACCTTTACTGAAGGCTTCAGTGTCCACAGTCCAGGGTACAGATCACAGGGTAGGCAGGGTCCGGCCAGTCTGATGGCAAATCCAGAGTCCCCTTATCCAGGTGGAAATCAGTAGCCTTCCTCCAGCGCCTGGGTGTTGTAGTCCCTCCCTGCTGAGCTTCTCGGTAAGGTCCTCACAACTATTGCAGATGTTATGTCTCTTTCTCTCTGTCCCCCTGATGGATAGGATAGGACAAACCCGTATGACTGATAGCCTGAGGCTTTTTACAGGGACTCTATCACGCCCCGGCCCCCACAAGTTGCCACCGTGCCTCCTGGGTATAAGGTCGGGCAGCTAACGTGGAATTAACTGTCCTGCCAGTCTCTGAAGTAAAGCGTAGAGATCCTTACTCCCTCGGTGTCCTGGCTACTGGATTCCTGCGCCTCAGAAGGAGGCAGCCTTTTACAGGGCAGAACCCCTTCTGGGTTCCTCTCCTTTTTGCTATGACTTCGTTTCTCACTCGCTACAATACAATTCGCTGTTCATGTCTCTTCCTTGGGATGCTGCCGCAGGCAGGCGCAGCTCCGTGGACCCTCGTCCTCCTCAGACCGCAGTCTGGATCTGACTGGAACTCCAGCCAGCTTCTGCCTAACTTTCTGTCCAGACCACCAGTTTTACCTAATAGTGAGGAGTGCCCTAATAGATAGGAGCGTAGCTCCCCCTGGCGGCCTGGAGGGTGAAGTATGTTGTGTGGTTTGTGATACCTGGTAAAGAGATCTCCTTTATTGCCTTCAGACGTAACATCACTCCCCCTGGTGGAAGAACAACGTTACTGCAATGACCAGGAATCTGGGGCGCTGCAGTAGAGGGTTTGCGTAGCATTCCTCATTCTTTAACTTCACAGTCACAATGCGTGCGCGTTGATTCCTCTGCAGGGGGAGCTTAGCTATTGACTTGTGGCACGCATTTTGCATTCCATTGAGGCCTCTATAAAATCATTTCCAGTACACTGTGTGCGCCTTGACCAGGATTTTATGTTTTCTGTTCATATTAACACATAAGGTAAGTGAGTCATCTATAACTTGTGTGACCAAGTCACTGGCAAAGTATTGGAGTGGAGATATGTATCACTGCGGCTGTTAGTTTCAGTGATAAGATCCATAATGCTCCAGCACAGTAAGGCCGGTTTCACATTAGCGTTTCTGTGTGTTGCGTATGATCCGCATACATCCGCATGCGTCATGCGTACATATCTTTAACATGGTGTATGCAGGAACATGCGTTTGCATGCGTTCACATATGGATGCGTCGTTTCGCGGTGTGCGGCGTTGTCCGGCAAATGCAACATGTTGCATTTTTTGAGGCATCAAATATTGCGGATGATTGCGTGAAAAAAAAGCATGACTGTCTATGGGAACGCATTGGTACACAAGGACATGTGTACGCATGCGTTCGATACGCATGAGTACTTTAGACTGCGCATGTCCAGAAAATGATGTCACCTCCTCCACCATGCGCATAAAAATGCAAACACATGCCAAAACGCATTTAAACTCATGCACATGCAGCATTTTTGTTTGCGCCATGCACAAGATGATGCGTAGGCGTAAGAATGCTTTTGGATGCATTTTGGCATGCATTTGCGCATGCAGATGATAGGCTGCGCACAGAAATGCTAATGTGAGCCTAGCCTAAGTGCTATGAGGGTTTTTTAGGCCATGTTTAGGGCTACGTTGAGTGAACAGCTGTAGAGTGTGTGGAGTCCAGAGAATAAATACACAGCCTTCTGACTCATTCAGTGTGGGGTGTGTCTGGAGGTGCAAGCTCACGAGCTGTGTTTTCATGATAAGAAAAGCTGGACTTTTTGAGGTTTGCCCCTGAGCGGGCAGATCCCCGCAGCAACATGGATTGTGCCATTCATTATGTTTCTGTTACCCTGTTAGGCCTAGAGGGCCGTGTTCATTTTGCTAGCACTGCACTGGTTTATGCAGTTCCTTTAATAAATCAGTGGAAGATTTAAAGAGACAGCGTTCCTGTGTTTACATCTAAATGCAGCCAAGTGAATCAATCTACCACACTTGATAATGCACCGATACTTTATCCTTGACCATCACTTACGTAGACAATCCCCGATTAATATGTTAGACTGTATTTGAACTGCCGGGCAATGTCCTGCATTGAACATTGCTTCCGATGCGTATGTGAGCATTCATTGACCTTTACTCCAACCTAGCAAAACGCTCTGCAATTATCAGGCATGGCAACATTTGCCGCCCACCTACAGCTGGAGCAAATACAGGAGATTAAATCATTTACTGATTTATTTACTCAAATTGTCCTGCAAAGCCATACTCTCACCCCTGATGAAGCCACATCTCTGAGTGGCGATATGTGTGGGGTATACTTATCTATTATTCTTGTCTATGTCTTTCAATCCTATTTATTTCAACAAGTTACTTTTAGAGCCTTGATATCTCTGCAGAGTCATTATTGTGCCAGCAGTTTATATTACTATTGTACCTAGCTCATTTTTTATGGTATATCTGTTATCACCCTGCTATAGCAGTTTTTTATTGTGTTGGAAGCATTTACAGCTTCTATGCTATAACCAGCTTGCCTTTGCACATCAGACTCATGCTTCATGTGGTTGAATACTATTGCTATATCATAATAATGGCACCCCCCAGCTCACGGGCCCCATAGCGGCCAGTTGGCAGTGCAGGGAGATTGAGTCTCCCTGCTCTGCTGCAGAGTTTGGGTGCACTGCACATGCCTATACAGTTAACAGCAGCGTAGCTTTGGGTGGGCCCCTCAGAGTGCGGTGCCTGGGGTGACCGCCTCCTCTTCCCTCCGGTAGCTGCACTACTGCGCTCCTGACTATTTGTAAAGATGAACGGTGTCATTTAAAACTACAACTCATCCCGCAAACAAAAAAAAAAAGGTCTTGATATGGGGGGGGGGGGGGGGGGAGAGCAAAAATGGATTTCCCAGGAAGGAAGTGACAAAATTGGCATCACTGTATACACAATTCCCCTTTTGGTCTTTTATAGAAGGTCCACAAATCAAGACCTAATATTATGTCAGATAGCTGATTCAACATTTATGAAGTAGCTACATAATGCGTTAGCCAACAGCCTGTAAGGCTTCTGCCAGAAGCAAGATGGCGCACGCCAGGATGGAGGGGAAGGGGAGCTTTGCTACTAGGGAAAAATTAAGGGGGCACCACTGACACTTGCCCTGTGCAACCCTAAGCTCCCTAGCATCTCTAGACGAGTTATTTCAATGTCATGCTCCTGCCAGACGAAAGACAGCGCACGGCGAGACGGAAGGGAAGGGGAGCTCTGCCACTAAGGAAAGATTAAAGAGGGGCACCTCTGACACTTGCCCTGTGCAACCCTAAGCTCCCTAGTATCCCTAGACTTGGTTCTTTCACCCCATGCTGCGATCACATTCCTATCCCTGTCTTACCCTGAGAACGGCCCTGACTAG
This sequence comes from Ranitomeya variabilis, assembly GCF_051348905.1. Lineage (NCBI taxonomy): Eukaryota > Metazoa > Chordata > Amphibia > Anura > Dendrobatidae > Ranitomeya > Ranitomeya variabilis. Next base: position 615,625,232 of record NC_135232.1, read on the forward strand.
TGCATAGGGCAGCAGGAACCCTAGTCCTGTTTTATAATAAAGACACAAAGGGAAACAGAGAAGGAGAAAAGAAACAGCAATCATTCAATGTGTTCCCAGACTTCAGAAAGGGGAAGGAAAAGGTTAGGCCACTTAAATAGGAGAAAAGGTAAAGGAAGACACTCAAACAAACTTCCAGGATTGCTACTTCCAATAGGTGGCACTAGAGTTCTAGTCCTCTTCCTCTCTGAAGAGACAATTTGCATATTTCCCAGAGGAGCATTGCGGCTTTAAGTCTCCTCATCTCGACATGCTTAACATGTCACTCTCTGCAAGAAGAAACGATACTTCTTGGATCACAAACAAACGTCCAAAAAAATATCTCCAGAGATGACTCCTAGACGATATCTTTTCACACAGCTCACACCACCAGCTTCAAACCAGGTTACAGCAAGCTATCACTGGCAACTACTGAAGATAATAGGCGAGTATTTATACCAGAGGGGAGTGGAGAAATCAGAACACTGAGATAACTCAGGATGGAGAGCTCTAGGAGACAGGCAGAGCTGTTTAACCCTTGCAACAGCAGAGCAAGGGAAATCTGCACAGTTAACTGGAAGGCAAAGCAGATCCAACAAGTGCAGGTGCACGTGGAGTCAGACGGCGCTATTGTCTGACCCTTCTCTGTCACAGAATCCCAGTGAGACCACCGATCACTTTGTGTGACCCTAGTTCAAAAGCTACCAGTTCAAAATTTATACGACCAAGTTGCAGTACCAGACATAGCCATTCTTCTATGTGGAGTGCTGTTCAAGACTAACAAAATGCTGGAATATATATATACACTCACTGGCCACTTTATTAGGTACACCTGTCCAACTTCTTGTTAACACTTAATTTCTAATCAGCCAATCACATGGCGGCAACTCAGTGCATTTAGGCATGTAGACATGGTCAAGACAATCTCCTGCAGTTCAAACCGAGCATCAGTATGGGGAAGAAAGGTGATTTGAGTGCCTTTGAACGTGGCATGGTTGTTGGTGCCAGAAGGGCTGGTCTGAGTATTTCAGAAACTGCTGATCTACTGGGATTTTCACGCACAACCATCTCTAGGGTTTACAGAGAATGGTCCGAAAAAGAAAAAAAATCCAGTGAGCGGCAGTTCTGTGGGCGGAAATGCCTTGTTGATGCCAGAGGTCAGAGGAGAATGGGCAGACTGGTTCGAGCTGATAGAAAGGCAACAGTGACTCAAATCGCCACCCGTTACAACCAAGGTAGGCCTAAGAGCATCTCTGAACGCACAGTGCGTCGAACTTTGAGGCAGATGGGCTACAGCAGCAGAAGACCACACCGGGTACCACTCCTTTCAGCTAAGAACAGGAAACTGAGGCTACAATTTGTACAAGCTCATCGAAATTGGACAGTAGAAGATTGGAAAAACGTTGCTTGGTCTGATGAGTCTCGATTTCTGCTGCGACATTCGGATGGTAGGGTCAGAATTTGGCGTAAACAACATGAAAGCATGGATCCATCCTGCCTTGTATGGAGCATCTTTGGGATGTGCAGCCGACAAATCTGCGGCAACTGTGTGATGCCATCATGTCAATATGGACCAAAATCTCTGAGGAATGCTTCCAGCACCTTGTTGAATCTATGCCACGAAGAATTGAGGCAGTTCTGAAGGCAAAAGGGGGTCCAACCCGTTACTAGCATGGTGTACCTAATAAAGTGGCCGGTGAGTGTATATATATATATATATATATATATATATATATATATATATATATATATATATATATATATATATATATATATATATATATATATATATATATATATATATATATATATATATATATATATATATATATATATATGTTAGAAACCTTGTGTGGTTGTCAGCAGCTTGTACAGTAAAGAAGCCTTTCTCCTTTCTTTAAGCAGTGCACAGTTGTTGACAGTCTTTTTTGTATTCATGGCAAAATGTTATGAAAAAACAGCTAACAGACGGTTGATCATTTTACAACAGGCATTTAATTAACGCCATTGTTGAAAGAGTAACATGTTTGCACTATTTCCATTGAGCACCCATAGTAGTCAGACTATGTCATTACCTGGAGTCTGATGTGTCAGCTCAAGATGATACAGTGAAGGAAATAATTATTTGAGCCCTTGCTGATTTTGTAAGTTTGCCCACTGACAAAGACATGAACAGTCTATAATTTTAACCCCTTAATCCCATATGACGTACTATCCCGTCAAGGTGACCTGGGACTTAATTCCCAGTGACGGGATAGTACGTCATATGCGATTGGCCGCGCTCATGGGGGGAGCGTGGACGATCGCGGCCGGGTGTCAGCTGACTATCGCAGCTGACATCCGGCACTATGTGCCAGGAGTGGTCACGGACCGCTCCCGGCACATTAACCCCCGGCACACTGCGATCAAACATGATCGCAGTGTTCCGGCGGTACAGGGAAGCATCGCGCAGGGAGGGGGGTCCCTGCGTGCGTCCCTGAGACGATCGGTAAAAGGCGATGGGCTCACCTTGTACCGAGCGTTTCCTCCCTGCAGGCCCCAGATCCCCGCGGGGCTACTTCCAGGTCCTGCAGGGAGGTGGCTTACCAAGTGACTGCTCAGAGCAGGCGCTGGTAAGTCTGCAGCAGGGCACGTCAGATCGCTGATCTGACACCGTGCTCTGCAAAGTGTCCCCCCTAGGACAAAGTAAAAAAAAAAAATTTAAATGTGTAAAAAAAATTCCTAAGTAAATAATAAAAAAATATATATTGTTCCCATAAATACATTTCTTTATCTAAATAAAAAAAACAAAAAACAATAAAAGTACACATATTTAGTATCGCCGCGCCCGTAACGACCCGACCTATAAAACTGCCCCACTAGTTAACCCGTTCAGTGAACACCATAAAAAACAAACAAAAAAAATGAGGCAAAAAACAACGCTTTATTATCATACCGCTGAACAAAAAGTGGAATAACACGCAATCAAAAAGACGGATATAAATAACCATGGTACCACTGAAAACGTCATCTTGTCCCGCAAAAAAACAAGCAGCCATACAGCATCATCAGCAAAAAAATAAAAAAGTTATAGTCCTCCTCAGAATAAAGCGATGCAAAAATAATTATTTTTTCTATAAAATAGTTTTTATCGTATAAAAGCGCCAAAACATAAAAAATTATGTAAATGAGGTATCGCTGTAATCGTACTGACCCAAAGAAACTGCTGTATCCATTTTACCAAGCGTGGAACGGTATAACCCCCCCCCAAAAAAAAAAAAAAGAAATTCATGAATAGCTGGTTTTTGGTCATTCTGCCTCACAAAAATCAGAATAAAAAGCGATCAAAAAATGTCACATGCCCAAAAATGGTACCAATAAAAACGTCAACTCGACCCGCAAAAACAAGACCTCAGATGACTCTGTGGACCAAAATATGGAAAAATTATAGGTCTCAAAATGTGGTAACACAAAAAATATTTTTTGCAATAAAAAGCGTCTTTTAGTGTGTGACGGCTGCCAATCATAAAAATCCGCTAAAAAACCCGCTATAAAAGTAAATCAAATACCCCTTCATCACCCCCTTAGTTAGGGAAAAATTAAAAAATTTAATAAATGTATTTATTTCCATTTTAACATTAGGGTTAGGGCTAGGGTTAGGGTTGGGGTTAGGGGTGGGGCTAGAATTATGGTTGGGGCTAGGGTTAGGGTTGGGGCTAGGGTTAGGGTTACAGTTAGGGTTAGGGCTACAGTTAGGGTTGGGGCTAAAGTTAGGGTTAGAGCTGTGGCTAAAGTTAGGGTTAGGGCTGGGGCTAAAGTTAGAGTTAGGGTTGGGGCTAAAGTTAAGGTTAGGGCTAAAGTTAGGGTTAGGGTTGGGGCTAAAGTTAGAGTTTAGGGTTGGGGCTAAAGTTAGGGTTAGGGTTTGGATTACATTTACGGTTGGGATTAGGGTTAGGGGTGTGTCAGGGTTAGGGGTGTGGTTAGAGTTATGGTTGGGATTAGGGTTAGGGGTGTGTTTGGGATAGGGTTTCAGTTAGAATTGGGGGTTTCCACTGTTTAGGCACATCTGGGCTCTCCAAACGTGACATGGCGTCCAATCTCAATTCCAGGCAATTCTGAGTTGAAAAAGTAAAACAGTGCTCCTTCCCTTCCGAGCTCTCCCGTGCGCCAAAACAGGGGTTTACCCCAACATATGAGGTATCAGCATACTCAGGACAAATTGGACAACAACTATTGGGGTCCAGTTTCTCTTGTTACCCTTGGGAAAATAAAATTTGGGGGGGCTAAAAAAAATTTGTGAGAAAAAAAATAATTTTTATTTTCACGACTCTGCGTTATAAACTGTAGTGAAACACATGGGGGTTCAAAGTTCTCACAACACATCTAGATAAGTTCCTTGGGGGGTCTAGTTTCCAAAATGGTGTCATTTGTGGTGGGTTTCTACTGTTTAGGTGCATCAGGGGCTCTGCAAGTGCAACGTGACGCCTGCAGACCAATCCATCTAAGTCTGCATTCCAAATGGCGCTCCTTCCCTTCCAAGCTCTGCCATGCACCCAAATGGTGGTTCCCCCCACATACGGGGTATCAGCGTACTCAGGAGTCTATTTCCAACATGGTGTCACTTGTGGGGGGTTTCAATGTTTAGGCACATCAGGGGCTCTCCAAACGCAACATGGCGTCCCATCTCAATTCCAGTCAATTTTGCATTGAAAAGTCAAATGGAGCTCCTTCCCTTCCAAGCTCTGCCATGCGTCCAAACAGTGGTTTACCCCCACATATGGGATATCGGCGTACTCAGAACAAATGGCACAACAACTTTTGGTGTCCAATTTCTTCTCTTACCCTTGGGAAAATAAAAAATTGGGGTCGAAGAGATCATATTTGTGAAAAAATATGATTTTTTATTTTGACGGCTCTGCATTATAAACTTCTGTGAAGCACTTGGTAGGTCAAAGTGCTCACCACACATCTAGATAAGTTCCTTAGGGGGTCTACTTTCAAAAATGGTGTCACTTGTGGGGGTTTAAATGTTTAGGCACATCAGGGGCTCTCTAAACGCAACATGGCGTCCCATCTCAATTCCAGTCAATTTTGCATTGAAAAGTCAAACTGTGCTCCTTCCCTTCCAAGCTCTGCCATGCGCCCAAACAGTGGTTTACCCCCACATATGGGGTATCGGCGTACTCAGAACAAATGGCACAACGTTTGAGGTCCAATTTATTCTCTTACTCTTGGGAAAATAAAAAATTGGGGGCGAAAGGATCATATTTGTGAAAAAATATGATTTTTTTTTTACGGCTCTGCATTATAAACTTCTGTGAAGCACTTGGTGGGTTAAAGTGCTCACCACACATCTAGATAAGTTCCTTAGGGGGTCTACTTTCCAAAATGGTGTCACTTTCAATGTTTAGGCACATCAGGGGCTCTCCAAACGCAACATGGCGTACCATCTCAATTCCAGTAAATTTTGCATTGAAAAGTCAAACGGCGCTCCTTCCCTTCCGAGCTCCCAAACAGTAGTTTACCCCCACAGGGGTATCAGCGTATTTAGAACAAATTGTACAACAACTTTTGGGGTCCATTTTCTCCTGTTACCCTTGGTAAAATAAAACAAATTGGAGCTGAATTAAAAAATTTTTGAAAAAAAGTTAAATGTTCATTTTTTTTAAACATTCCAAAAATTCCTGTAAAACACCTGAAGGGTTAATAAACTTCTTGAATGTGGTTTTGAGCACCTTGAGGGGTGCAGTTTTTAGAATGGTGTCACACTTGGTTATTTTCTATCATATAGACCCCTCAAAATGACTTCAAATGTGATGTGGTCCATAAAAAATATTGGTGTTGTAAAAATGAGAAACTGCTGGTCAAATTTTAACCCTTATAACTCCCTAACAAAAAAAAAATTTGGTTCCAAAATTGTGCTGATGTAAAGTAGACATGTGGGAAATGTTACTTATTAATTATTTTGTGTGATATATCTCTGTGATTTAAGGGCATAAAAATTCAAAGTTGGAAAATTTTCCGTTTTTTTCACAAATAAACGCAAGTTATATCGAAGAAATTTTACCACTACCATGCAGTACAATATGTCATGAGAAAACAATGTCAGAATCGCCAAATTCCGTTGAAGCGTTCCAGAGTTATAACCTCCTAAAGGGACAGTGGTCAGAATTGTAAAAATTGGCCCGGTCATTAACGTGCAAACCACCCTTGGGGCTTAAGGGGTTAAGAGTAGTTTAATTTTAACATTGAGAGATAGAATATAAAAAATAAAAAACAGAAAATCACATTGTATAAATGATATAAATTTATTTGCATTTTGCAGTGAGAAATAAGTATTTGATCCCCCTACCAACCATTAAGAGTTCTGTCTCCTAGAGACCAGTTAGATGCTCCTAATTAACTCGTTACCTGCATTAAAGACAGCTGTCTTGAATAGTCACCTTTATAAAAGACTCCTGTCCACAGACTCAATTATTCAGTCAGACTCTAACCTCTACAACATGGGCAAGACCAAAAAGCTTTCTAAGGCTACTTTCACACTAGCGTCGGGCTCGGCCCGTCGCTGTGCGTCGGGCCGACGTTCCCGACGCTAGCGTTGTCTCCGCCGCACAACGGGGGCAGCGGATGCATTTTTCCAGCGCATCCGCTGCCCCATTGTGAGGTGCGGGCAGGTGGGGGCGGAGTTCCAGCCGCGCATGCGCGGGCGGAAAAAGCGGACCGTCGTGAGCAAAAAACGTTACATGTAGCGTTTTTTGCTCCCGACGGTCCACCACTGCACGACGCATCCGTCGCACGACGGGTGCGACATGTGGCAATCCGTCACAATGCGTCGCTTAATGTTAATCAATGGTGAAAAAACGCATCCTGCAAACACTTTTGCAGGATGCGTTTTTTCGGCAAAACGACGCATTGTGACGGAATGCAGTTAACGCTAGTGTGAAAGTAGCCTAAGGATGTCAGGGGCAAAATATTCCATTGATGATGCTTATATTGTATAGCATCCAAAACAACTGACAGATTTTCATAACTTTCGTTTAGATGACATGAGTGAGCAATAGGGATTAATGGTTTCATATTTCCATTGTGAAGCAACACTGCTTTCAAACCTCTCTGGGATGAGTCAATAAACAATCGCCAATCTACAACAAAATACTCTTGATTCAGTTCTTCAAAGAGGCCATTCATATTGTTACAGTACACCATTGGTCCATCAACTGTGAAAAATTGTGTTAGGCTACTTTCACACTAGCGTCGGGCACTGCACGTCGCTATGCGTCGATTTGTAGAAAAAACGCATCCTGCAAAAGTGCTTGCAGGATGCGTTTTTTCTCCATAGACTTGCATTAGCGACGCAGTGCGACGCATTGCCACACGTCGCAACCGTCGTGCGACGGTTGCGTCGTGTTGCGTCGGTCCGTCGCCACCAAAAAACGTTACATGAAACTTTTTTCGGTGCGTCGTGACTCCGCCCCCGCCTCCCCGCACATCAGAATGGGGCAGCGGATGCGTTAAAAAACAGCATCCGCTGCCCCCGTTGTGCGGCGCTTTCACTACTTGCGTCAGTACGTCGCAACGACGCAATTCGTCGTGCGCCGTACGACGCTAGTGTGAAAGTAGCCTTAAAGTATTACTTCTGTTCCGCTAACAACACATTTTGACATCATCATGAAGAAGATTCTTCTGTTTCAATCTAGATGCAAGAAGTTCAGCTTTATCTTTTGACAATGAAAGGTCTCTGATGAGATCATTTAACTCATGTTGCGTAAAGCGTTCTGGTTGCTCCATCAGTTACATACTCATCTTGACTTGAGGTCTCCATGTCTTCTCCAGTAGCTTCAGCTCCATAGTCTTCATATTCTATATTTTCAGCCAATCCAGACAACAGTGGTACAGGAACTGGCAAGGCACCGTCATGTGGCCTAATCGCAGATTCAAGTTCAGGATAATTAATTTTCTGTTTGTCCTTTGTAGAAAAGCCCTTCAGTTTGACAAAACAAAAGTAGCAGTCATCACTATGATTTTTGGGTTCTCTCCAAATCATGGGAACAGCAAATGGCATAGCCACTTTCCTCATATTCAACCAGTCACAAAGACCATTTGACCAACTTGAGCATATTACATGAGGGGCCCAGCTTTTGCCTTGATCACCAAGTGAGCACTTAAAGTACATCTGGTACATCTTTTTAATATCATTAGTGATTGAACGTGGAGTAAAAGAACCACACACATAGCAGAATCTGTTCGGATGATTGATACACTGTTGGGGCATTTTTCTCATTTAAATCAGATCAAATAGTAGAGTAAGTTCAGTTCAATGGTGGTGACAAACTAAAAAAAAAAAATATGATGAGCCGACCGACTATATGTAGATATTTCCCCAGAGATGACAGAGGCAGCTTGTATTTAGCACTGATTTTATTGGAGGTAATCTGGTAGACACCTATATACAGTTGTGTGGTAAACGGGTCAGCCTATTCCTTACAGATGAACATTTGCTGACAGGCAGTTTCTCAGTGTGATATTGGCTGCTTTCAGGTTCTCTCTCTGTGGAGACCCTCACTCAGGTACACCTCAGTGGCTGAGCTGTTTTCTTCCCTCTAAGGCAACTTGCCCTCCCAGAAATGCAGTGAAAATCCTCTCCTGTCCGCTGCCTTCCCTTAAATCTCCCGGTGGCAGGACTCAGATCTCTGTAGAGGCCTGTCTCCTGTCAGAGTCTCATATACCAGTCCATGCTACCATCACCATCCTTTTCTGACTGACTAAAATCTTACTGCCTCACAATAGTTAGCTCCTCCCCATAACATGTGACATTCCAAGAAGCTGTCATTGGTTGGCTGCACTGTCAATGCTCCTTCCCATAAAACTCACTAAAACCTTTACTGATGATGTCCCTGTAAGAAAATTCACAATTAAGACAAGCAAAGAAATGGGAATAACATAGGAAAAAAAAAACACAGACATTGAAAATGCAGAAATAATGTAATAACAAAAATACTTCTATCTGAGAAACTTTATGTAATAGAGCAAAATTAAGCATATGTTGTTCAATCAGCATCAAACTCCATAAAACAGAAATATTACCTTTGTTGATTATTTTTTTTGTGTTAACCAGTGAAATTAAAGTACAAGTTCTTTTTTTTATAACATTAGAATTAATGATAACAGTGAGGTGTATGAGATAATCACCACATACATGTAGGAGAGAGACGAGCTTCAGATGAACCTTCAGGTCTGGATCCAGCCATTGATGTAATGAACGCTTAAGGGGGACCTAGCACTAGGTTAAAAAGTGATCAGTTTTTGCTCTTATTTTATTCCTGATGCTCCCCTTAACAATCCCTTTTTCTTTAAAATTCCACCATATGGTTTGAGAGATACAGGTCTTTATGTAGAGTGCTAATCTACAGTAGGTACGTAAAGTAATCATACCCCTTTACATTTTTCACTCTTTGTTTCATTGCAGCCATTTGGTAAATTCAAAAAAGTTCATATTTTTTATCATTAATGTACACTCTGCACCCCATCTTGACTGAAAAAAAACAGAAATGTAGTAATTTTTGCAAATTTATTAACAAAGAAAAACTGAACAATCACATGGTCATAAGTATTCAGACCCTCTGCTCAGTATTGAGTCATGAGTCTTCTTGGGAATGATGCCACAAATTTTTCACACCTGCATTTGGGATCCTCTGCCATTCTTCCTTGCAGATCCTCTCCAGTTCCGTCAGGTTGGATGGTGAAGATTGGTGGACAGCCATTTTCAAGTCTCTCCAGAGATGCTCAATTGGGTTTAGGTCAGGGCTCTGGCTGGGCGAGTCAAGAATGGTCACAGAGTTGTTCTGAAGCCACCCTTTGTTATTGTAGCTGTGTGCTTAGGTTCATTGTCTTGTTGGAAGGTGAACCTTCGGCCAAGTCTGAGGTCCAGAGCACCCTGGAATAGGTTTTCATCCAGGATATCTCAGTACTTGGCCGCATTCATGTTTCGTTCAATGACCACCAGTTGTCCTGTCACTGCAGCTGAAAAACACCCCCATAGCATGATGCTGCTACCACCATGCTTCACTGTTGGAATTGTATTGGGCAGGTGAAGAGCAATGCCTGGTTTTCGCCGCACATACCGCTACGAATTATCACCAAAAAGGTCCATCTTCATCTCATCAGACCAGAGAATCTTATTTCTCATAGTCTGGGAGTCCTTTGTGTGTTTTTTTTAGCAAACTCTATGCGGGCTTTCATATGTCTTGCACTGAGGAGAGGCTTCCGTTAGGCCACTCCGCCATAAAGGTCCAACTGGTGGAGGGCTGCAATGATAGTGTCAGGGAGAGACTAGGTGAGCGAGAGCTAATAACCCGGGCCCCTGCAATTTCCCTCAGACTAGGGAAATCCTGACTGACCCTCTACCTGGAGTTTACACTGAAGGCGTGCATGTCCAGGCCTCGAACCTCACCCTGTCTCCTGAGCTCAGCCCTAGGCTGAAACCTCCGCCCACCACCCAGTGAAGATGTAATACACCAATACCCACAGTAGCACAGACAAGGATAAAGGAAAATATACACCACGCCGCAGTCACTCAGGAATACACTATAAATGTGCAGGGCAAAATAAATACAAATATAGGAAGGAGTAAATAAGACAAAGGAAAATACACCACCAGCAACGAATCACCAACAACCAGCTCTCCACTCCAGACCGAGATAACAATGCAAAAAGACAGAAGCTATAATCGGCGACGCCCAATGATCAGGAGAACTATTTAAAGGCCATGGAAATGGCCCAGCTTCCAATCCGAGGATTAGGTAAATTAACCCCGGAACAGCTAGATAAAATCTAGCAGACGCCAATGAGCAAATAGTGGTCAAAAGCGGAATTACCGCTGTCTGTCGGACGACCTGGTCTGAACAGCGTCCGACATGACAGATAGTTGACTTTGTGGAACTTTCTCCCATCTCCCTACTGCATCTCTGGAGGTCAGCCACGGTGATCTTAGGGTTCTTCTTTACCTCTCTCACCAAGGCTCTTGTCCCACAATTGCTCAGTTTAGCTGGACAGCAAGGTCTAGGAAGACTTCTGGTGGTCCCAAACTTTTTACATTTAAGGATTATGGATGCCACTGTGCTCTTTGGAACCTTGAGTACTGCAGAAATTATGTTGTAACCTTGGCCAGATCTGTGCCTTGCCGCAATTCTGTCTCTGAGCTCTTTGGCCAGTTCCTTTGACCTCATGATTCTTATTTGGTCTGACATGCACTGTGAGCTGTGAGGTCTTATATAGACAGGAGTGTGCCTTTCCAAATCAAGTCCTATCAGTTTAATTAAACACAGCTGGACTCCAATGAAGGAGTAGAACCATATCAAGGAGGATCACAAGGAAATGGACAGCATGTGACTTAAATATGAGTGTCTGAGCAAAGGATCTGAATACTTATGACCATGTGATATTTCAGTTTTTCTTTTTTATTAAATTTGCAAAAATGTCTACATTTCTGATTTTTTGCAGTCAAGATGGTGTGCAGAGTGTACATTAATGTGAAAAAAATGAACTTTTTTGAATTTACCAAATGGCTGCAATGAAACAAAGAATGAAAATTTTAAAGGAGTATGAATACTTTCTGTACCCACTGTATATTGTCTTTACAATAGTGGCCATGTCTTTATCCCTTTCATATATAAACATAAGGATGAATGACCTCGGGGAGATCAAAACATCCAACACTGCGGAGACACCATCACGTGTTTCTCAATGCAGTGATCCAGAACACTGCCCCCATCTCATCTACATGCATTTATCCCTTTCATGGCATATGATGTAAACTTATGTCATATGTCATGTCCCTGCCTTAGAAGCGGGCTTGCAGGTCAAGCTTGCATCTTTCCACGCCCTTGTAAAAACAATGAAAATGAACAGTATGTAAAAAGGAACATACCTACGGAACTACATGGTGGATGTAAAAAAAATAAATTAGAACTTAGAATAATATAAAAGCAAAAAGTGGCCATCTTGATCTGGTGACAAGTACTCCTTAAAATGGTCTTAGACATAATACTTCTCGATCTAAATGTTCGGCCCTGATAAAATAAAAAAGCTTATACTTACCTCCCGTGTCGGCGTGGTTCCAGCAGTGTCGGCACTCGCGGTCACAAGGCTCTTGTGCAGTTGCATGTGTTGCATAGTTTGGTCGCAGAAGAAACTTTTGAGAGTAGATTATATGGGGTAATTAATCTTTTATCTACACAGAACATGAGGTACATGCATCAGCTTCTTAATGCAGCATAACAGGAAGTCTGAAGGACCTTTTACCAGAGAGAAAGTGAATAAAAAGTACAAGTATATGCATTACATTCAACTAAGCATATAATAGTAACAACACCGCCATCTACTGTCAGAAAAGTGTAAACACCGCCTGCACACAAATAAGTCTGTATTGCATATCTGCCAGCAGCATGACACATGATGCCTGGCACCCAATCAGCGCTGGCATCACTGTCCCTTCCTACATACGAAGTGAACATAAAGAGGAAGTCAGAAATTAGCTGCAGCCCGGACTTACTCTTCATGTTCAAAGCGGAGACTGACACCAGCACTGATTGGGCGATGGGGTTACGTGTCATGCAACCGCTCAAGTTCCCAGGGACCAAGAGTGCCGACATTGCAGAAACTGCTCCGGCATAGGAGCTGAGTATAGGCTTTCTTATTTTATCAGGTCAAAACATTTAGATCAAGAACGGGTTGTCCTAGTAGTGGACAATCCCTTTGAGAACATGTTCACATATAGTTGACATTTTAGCTATGTAACAAAGGTCTGTGATACAAAAGCGTATAATTCTCACAGATAGGGCCTTGTCTCATACGCCAGGAAAATATTTGAGTCTGTTCCATATATTTCTCATACTAGAGGGTTTTTTTCCAAGCCAATCCTCATCCATTGCACTAAATGTATGGCCCATCCTGCAGCACATGAGCCATTACACCTACTTCTACAGTAATTGGTTATAATGGCAATTATGTGTAATCAATCTAATAGAAATATCCTATTTGTGGGAAAATGTATCTGCCCTTTTGCGTATGTGTCCGCAGCGTATCGTCTGCATGCACAAACGCATGTGTACTCAGCATTTTTTATCCGCATGCTCTTACACATGATGTGAAAGAAATGCTGCGATTGCATGCATTTATATGCGTTTTTGCATGCATTTGCGTTGTTTATGCACATGCGTATGATATTTCCCAATGGGTGTGGCTTATGGGTTTTTTATATATATAGAGACATTGCACAAAGAAATACGCTCCTTTGGATCCTGGATGCTGCTGCTGCAAGATGGAGAGCGTGGAGAGCTTTAATCTGAATCTGGATTTATCTTTGAAATTGGATTTTGCTTTCGCTGTGGCTTGTGAGGAAGAAAGGAGAAGAGAAAGATGGAGACGATGTCATCGTCGCTTTTGGCAACAATCCCATTGTGGAATTCCGAAAGAGCCATGGAGCCTACCACTCATTGTACACAGAGTTTCGTGAAAACCCGGCAAAGTTTTTGGACTACACCAGGATGTCGCAACACAGCTTCGATGATTTGCTGCAACGTGTCCGAGGATACATCAGCAGGCAGGACACCCAACTACATACCGCTATTCCTGCTGAGGAACGTCTGTTGGTGACCATAAGGTACGTAATTTTGAACAACAAACACCTGTCATTACTATTATTCTTAGAAAATCCATGTACTGATTTATTTGTTTCTTTGTCTGTTCCGTAGATTCCTGGCTACCAGAGAGACCTTAAGATCTCTACATTTTCAGTTTCGAATTGGACTGTCCACCCTTTCTGGGATTGTTGAAGACACCTGCCATGCATTGTGTGACGTTCTGCGTGCCGACTTCCTCCCCAGGCCTGGGGCGCACGAGGAGGAAGGGACCTGCGTTACCTATATGCCAACTAGGTCTGTACATAATATAAGCTATACCTTAATATGCCTAAACAAACTAATGTGGTGCTGGGGCATTTGCTCATAATATGATGGATGTGGTTGGGGGGAATGACCTGAATTGTTAGGATAACTACTTTTTCCCATATCTCCACGGCATTTATATTAGTATACATTATAGCAACCCTTGTAGCGCTTTTGTTTGGCACATCAGATTGTTATATTAACATTAGCAGTTATATTTTGGTAATAGTGTGCAGGTCTTTTTATTCCTCAGGACACTCTTTTACTATATCAAGTCTTATTTTGATTATGAAGTTGTTGTTTTGTTAATTTAATTAATAAAGATATCTTGTTTTTATATTATGGTTCTCTTCTTGCGGTTACTTAATCTAAATCCGCGTTCTGTTGAGAGAGTCATTTGAAGTGCCATTAAGTATATATATTTTGTGACGAGTTGGTTGGTAATGTCAGGTACCTGTAAAGAAAATACATGATTTAAAGAAGTTGTCCACTACTATAACTTTTTTTTTTCATAAATCTTGCTATTATGTGCCACTGAAAACATCCACTTTGTTTATTTTAGCAATATTACCTTTTATCATACTGTAGCAGCACATCTTCAGTGATGGATCCAGCTCTCATGGGGTTAATCGACAACTTCCTTTCTCCTGACTTATTGTGCGCTAATACTACAAGTTCCATGATGCATTGCACTGGCCTCTAAGCCCGAACCTAGCACACCCACTCCAAAACACACCCAAACCCCTCCCTCCTCTCCCAACTCTATCTTCAAAAAGATTTGTGATGTCATTTCTGTCCAACCTCCTCTTTTACATTTGTCCAACCCACACTCCATTACACACAGATAGATAGGTAGATAGATAGATAATATATATATAAGATGGATAGATACAGAGATAGATCTATATATCTATATGTATTTCCATAGATATGTCCATATCTATGTTTCAAAACGCCTTCACCCCTGGAGCTTTTTTTGTTTATAGCTCCCCTTCTTTCCAGAGCCATAATTTTTCCATCAATATGGCCATGTGAGGGCTTGTCTTTTGCGGGACAAGTTCTACTTTTGAACGACACCATTGGTTTTACCATGTCGTGTAACAGAAAATGTGAAAAAAATTCAAAGTGCGATAAAATTGCAAAAAAGTGCAATCCCACACTTGTTTTTTGCTTGACTTTTTTTGCTAGGTTCACTAAATGCTAAGGCTGTGTGCACACGTTGCGGATTTGATTGCAGATCCGCAGCATTTTTTGCCGCACGGAATTGCATCAAATCCGCAGTGTAGTGCACAACCAATGTAAGTCTATGGGAGCTGCAGACTTGTTGTGCACATGCTGCGGAAAAAGCCGCACCGAAACGCAGATGTGTGGTGAGCACTTTGAACCCCCAAGTGCTTCACAGAAGTTTATAACGTAGAGCCGTGAAAATAGAAAAATCGCATTTTTTACACAAAAATGATCTTTTTGCCCACAAATTCTTATTTTCACGAGGGTAACAGCAGAAATTAGACCCCAAAAGTTGTTGTGCAATTTGTCCTGAGTAAGTCGATACCCCATATGTGGGGGTAAACCACTGTTTTGGCGCACGGCAGAGCTTGGAAGAGAAGGAGTTCCGTTTTGGAATGCAGACTTTGATAGAATGGTCTGCGGGCGTTATGTTGCTTTTGCGAGAGAAGGAGCACCGTTTGACTTTTTCAATGCAGAATTGGCTGGAATTGAGATCGGACGCTATGTCGTGTTTGGAGAGCCCCTGATGTGCCTAAACAGTAAAAAAAAACACAAGTTACACCATTTTGGAAACTAGACCCTTTAAGGAACTTGTCTAGATGTGTGGTGAGCACTTTAAACACCCAGGTGCTTCACAGAAGTTTATAACGTAGAGCTGTGAAAATAAAAAAATCGCATTTTTTCTACAAAAATGATATTTTCTCCCCCAAATTTTTATTTTCACAAGGGTAACAGGAGAAATTAGACCCCAAAAGTTGTTGTGCAATTTGTCCTGAGCAAGCCAATACCCCATATGCGGGGGTAAACCACAGTTTGGGCTCACGGCAGAGCTTGGAAGAGAAGGAGTTCCGTTTTGGAATGCAGACTTTGATAGAATGGTCTGCGGGCGTTATGTTGCTTTTGCAGAGCCCCTGATGTACCTAAACAGTAGAAACCCCCCACAAGTGACCCCATTTTGGAAACTAGACCCCCCAAAGAACTTATCTAGATGTGTGGTGAGCACTTTGAATGTCCAAGTGCTTCACAGAAGTTTATAATGCAGAGTCGTGAAAATATATATTTTTTTTTCCACAGAAATGATTTTTTTTAGCCCCCAATTTTTCATTTTCCCAAGGGTAATAGGAGAAATTGGACCTCAAAATGTGTTGTCCAATTTGTTCTGAGTACGCTGATACCCCATATGTGGGGGGAAACCACTGTTTGGGCACACATCAGGGCTCAGAAGGGAAGTAGTGACGTTTTAAAATGCAGACTTTGATGGAATGGTCTGCGGGCGTCATGTTGCATTTTCAGAGCCCCTGATGTACCTAAACAGTAGAAACCCCTCACAAGTGACCCTATTTTGGAAACTAGATCCCCCAAGGAACTTATCTAGATATGTGGTGAGCATTTTGAACTCCCATGTGCTTCACAGAAGTTTGACGCAGAGCCATGAAAATAAAAAATAATTTTTTCCCCACAAAAATGATTTTTTAGCCCCCAATTTTTTTTTATTTTCAAAAGGGTAACAGGAGAAACTGGACCCCAAAAGTTGTTGTCCAATCAGTCCTGAGTACGCTGATACCCTATATGTGGGGGTAGTGTCATTATTCTCAATGGCGAGAGAACATAGCCCAGCATATATGAGAACTAGCTCTTGGAAGATGGAAACTATACTGACCATGAACTAAACCTGCCGCACAACTAGAAGTGGCCGGGTAGCATGCCTACGTTTTTTATCCCTAGATGCCCAGCGCCAGCCGGAGAACTACCTAATCCTAGCAGAGGAAAAGACAGTCCTGGCTCACCTCTAGAGAAATTTTCCCAAAAGGCAGACAGAGGCCCCCACATATATTGGCGGTGATTTTAGATGAAATGACAAACGTAGTATGAAAATAGGTTTAGCAAAATCGAGGTCCGCTTACTAGATAGCATGAAGACAGAAAGGGCACTTTCATGGTCAGCAGAAAACTCTATCAAAACACCATCCAGAAATTACTTTAAGACTCTAGCATTAACTCATAACACCAGAGTGGCAATTTCCGCTCACAAGAGCTTTCCAGACACAGTAACGAAACAGCAGCTGTGAACAGGAACAAAATGCAAAAACACACAAGGACAAAAGTCCAACTTAGCTAGGAGTTGTCTAGTAGCAGGAACATGCACAGCAGGCTTCTGATTACATTGTTGACCGGCATGAAACTGACAGAGGAGCAAGGTTATATAGCGACTCCCACATCCTGATAGGAGCAGGTGAACAGAGGGGATGATGAACACAAGTACAATTCCACAAGTGGCCACCGGGGGAGCCCAGAATCCAATATCACAACAGGGTAGACCACTGTTTGGGTGCACGGCAGAGCTCAGAAGGGAGGGAGCACCAATTGACTTTTTGAATGCAAAATTGGCTGTCGCGTTTGGAGACCCCCTGATGTACCTAAACAGTGGAAACCCCCAATTCTAACTCCAACTGTAACCCCAACACACCCCTAACGCTAATCCCAACCCAATCCATTACCCTAATCAAAACCCTAACCCCAAAACACCCCTAATCCCAACCCTAACCATAACCCTAATCACAACCCTAATGCCAAAACACCCCTAACCCTAATCCCAACCCTAACCCTAATCAAATCCCTAAGCCCAACACACCCCTAATCATAATCTCAACCCTAACCTCAAACCTAACCCCAACCCTAACCTTAACCCTAATCCCAAACCTAACCCTAATCCCAAACGTAACCCTAATGCCAACCTTAACCCTAATACCAACCCTAACCCTAATCCAAACCCTAATCCCAACCCTAACCCTAATCCCAACCCTAACTTTAGCCCCAACCCTAACTTTAGCCCCAACCCTAGCCGTAACTTTAGCCCCAACCCTAACCCTAACTTTAGCACCAACCCGAAACCTAGCCCTAACCCTAACTTTATCCCCAACCCTAACCCTAACTTTAGCCCCTAGCCCTAACCCTAGCCCTAACCCTAACAATAGCCCTAGCCCTAACCCTAACCCTAATTGGAAAATAGAAATACATTCATTTTTTTTATTTCATCATTTTTTCCTAACTAAGGGGGTGATAAGGGGGGGTTATTTACTATTTTTTTCATTTTGATCACTGTGATAGGATCTCACAGTGACAAAAATAAAAAAAGAGGAAGACTCTTCTGCTGGCCGGCACATCACGGCGGGCGCACTGCGCATGCGGCCGCCATTTTCTTCCCGGAGGAAGAAGCTGGCGGCCAGGATAGGATGGAGGAGGACCCAGGGACACCGGTAAGTATGATAGGGTCCCCGAATCCCTCTATTTCTCTGTCTTCTGATGTGCGATCACATCAGAGGACAGAGAATGACATGCCTTTTTTCTTTTTTTTTCCTTTTTGTATCACAAAACAGGGGTTGGTGAAAACTGACCCCAATCATGTTTTTGGGGTCTCGGCTGCGGGGGGGTAGATTTGCTGGGTGCCGGCCGGCGGGCACACTGCGCATGCGCCCACCATTTTTTCCCCGGAAAAAGATGGCACCCATCGGGAGCCACGAGGAGCATCGGGGGAGACCGCTGAGTATCGGGGACCCCATTTCTCTGTCCTCTAATGTGCAATCACATCGGAGGACAGAGAAATTAAATGGGAAATCGCATTTTGCTTTTTTTTGCGGCCGCCGGTAAACAGTTATTTACCGGCGATTGCAACCCGGGGGTCGGTAAAAACCGACCCGAATCATGTTCTCTGGAGTCTTGGCTACCCTCAGCAACCAAGACCCCAGAGAAATTCCGACTCTGGGGGGTGCTATACACTTTTTCTACAGCGCCGTTAATTAACGGTGCTGTGGTTTAAGTACCCTTAACTGCCGGCGTTAAAAGGCGTATCGGCGGTCATTAAGGGGTTAAGCCTGAGTTGTCCCTTACTTGTCTGGCACCCCTGGCCTCTGAGGGACTCTGTCTGACTCTGCAGCTCTCATGGGTTCTGACCTGCCTTTATGATATGGTTCACCGTCCTACAGTCCCTTCTAGACAGTGATCAAGGCATGCTCCTCTGTACCTACTTAGGATGTAGGGCCCCGAATATCCCGGGAAGGTCTGCTAAATTTAATGGTGACTGCCTGCATGTTGCCCAAAGTTCTTACTCTCTTCTTTTTTTCAGCCTCTGGCCTTGGACTATACTTATCACATCTTCTACCTAATCTTAAATAGGAAGTGTTCACCTTTTTATAACCTAATCCCCTCCCATTGGCTGGACTGGTCTCAACCACTTAACTGTTCTTAAACTACTTCCTGAATCTATTGTGCCCAAAGCTCAACAGTCCCATTTTATTTCTATATCTACAGCTTTATCCTATTCCCATACCTATGTCCTAATTTCTTACCCTAATTAATACTTTCGATATAATTCATACATTAACACCTTATGAGTTCCACAACATTAATATTTAAAACATTTTATAAAATTGTTCACATTACACCACTCATAACCAACATAAATTCATTCACATTAGTGCCCGTGATATTCTATGAACTTGAAATGCATTGTTAATACACAGAAGCGCAGCAGTTCTCCTAGAGAGGAAAAAAAGAGCATGATTGTCCCTGATATTGTCTTACATATTCAGATATGTATATCTGACACTGAAACGCTGCGGTATTTTAGAGATAAAACATACTTTAAAAGCCGCGATTTGGGCAGCATGAATCTCTCGCTAGGTTCCTTTTGAACAGTAATAAACCGATGGCACATAAATGAAACACGGATTGCATTAATTTACTGTATTTTTATTTTCGAATACGATCTGTGTAATAAACCAGACATGTCTCAGGTTTTTCTTTTGCGGACACCTGGTCGGCAAAAAAACATTGACGGGTGGACATGCCTATAGACTGTAATGGGTACGTGTCCCATCCGGGAGAAACGGATGTGTGAATGCGGCATAAGGCCAGGTGAACACTGCTAAATTACAGGGTCTGTGTACGGACGGCGATATCCAGACTGGCCTCAAAACTCCATAGGTTCAGTAGACATGCGGCTGATCTGTAAATCACCATCTATATACGGATTGTGGATGGGTGAAACCAGCCTAAGGGTATATTCATAAATCATTTTAAAAAAAATTGTGGAATTAAAACATAGGAAAGTCTAAAATCGTCCTGTGTAAACATACACTTATGGAATATAATGCAACTGCATCAGTAGCGTAGCAACGGGGGAAGGGGGGGGGGCAAGGGGTGCGGGCACCATGGGCCTGGTGCTCAGAGGGGGCAGCGCGCCGATACAGTTACCTTCTGCAGCTTTCATGTTTCAAGAGCACGTTAAGAAATGTAAGGTGTGCTGTGATTGGTTGCTACCTCTGTTGTTCTCAGCTGTTTCTATGGGGCACAAAATCCATAATAAATCTATAATTCCTACCCAAATTAACCCATATTAGCCATGAAACCTATGACCCACTGAAGGTATCATGTGCCATATGCAGCCAGATACATCTGTGTGTTATACAGTCTGCTGCTGATTTTATATACCGTATCTGCCAGTGGTTACTATAGAAACAGCCGAGAAACTGTGTCAAGTGGATTTTTTACCGTAATGTAATTATAGGCTTAAGTAGAGATGGTGACTCCTCTCCTCCGATATTATCCCTTTATAAATATTCAAAATATGGAATATTTGATGATTTCGCAGCGCTGAGAGCCAGGGAGATGCAATATTTGACTTATCTGAGGCTGCCATACAAAGCGTTTCAGTCGCGGATGTAATGATAATAGGGCCATTACACCCGGTCAGCGGCGATTAACTCTTTCACTGTGCAGAAAATTACTGACTCGCTTAACATAAAGGCTTTGAACGCCCCCCATTGTAGGGGATGAGGGGGTTAAGTGGAGGCCGAACGCTTCTATTCCTGTCGGGAGTTGTGAATTTGCAGAGTCTCATTCATGCCAATGACATCAGCCGCCTCCCCATGGCAACTAAAGGCTGTAGTAAAAAATTCCCAGGCAACATTTGAGTCAGAAGGTGCCAAAAAAGAACAGGTTGGATACGGAGTCATTAAAGGGAAGACTGGGATTGTACAGCGAGGGGCGCACCTTTGGAAAGACGGACATATTGCACGAGCTTATGTGATATTTTTTTCGGGACAACGCCGAGGATTTGTCCCTTATCGGGGACTGCATCTGCTTTGTTCCTCCACGGAGAGAAGGTGTTGACCTTCGCTTCTCGGTGACAGTCTACAGAGAAGTAACTCAGCAGGTGTTCTGGCTCAGAATGAGGAATCATCTCCAGTTTTCACTCCTGCGCTCTGTTTGGAGAACATTTCCTTGTGTTATTATGGGAATGGCGATTCTACATCCACTATAGTGGATCCAGGACTTCATAGGTCGCAGCCTCCCGGGACACAGGTATCGTGCATCCCGATAACACTTTTTCGTAAATTTTGCAGCATGATTTCATTGAATTAGTAAAGGCTGATATACCTGAAACACAAAGCATGGTCTAAAAAGAGAAGGACTGGTATAAATATAATCATTGTTACAGGAAGACGGGGCTTATTGTATGCATTGCCATAGCACTTGTGTGGCCGGAGGCCAATCTTCCGTGATTAGAGATGAGCCGATCTGCAGAGATTTGAAATCATGAAAAATTCAATTTTCAGCAAAGTTGTTCTCTGCAAATTGATTGCCCCCCATTGTGTCCTGGGGTCTCTCATAATTGAACATTATAAACACAGGATGTACAGGATATAAAAAAAAGCCATATACTTACCTTGCCTGTTTCACCGCCCGGTCCTCAGCTCCTCTTCTTTTCCCCGTTCCCAGTCGCATGTATTCTCTTCGGCCTCTTCAAACCAGACCACAGCTTGCAGCTCCACTAGGCCTCAGATGCAAGCCGCATGGTTATTTGGGTGACGTGTGTCTTAATGTTGTGAAGTCAGAAGCATGGAGTGAAGAAGGCCGAAGAGAACGCGCAAGATAGGGGTAGGAGATGAGAAGAGGTGACAAGTATTGGGCTATGGAGACAGCAGGACAGGTGAGCAGAGTGGTGAGTATTATTTATTAATTTTTTTGAACAGGTTACAGCTGTCCGCCATTTTGCTGAATTTGCACAGAATGAATTGCCAAAAATCTGTGATCTAGAGAAGGCAGATTTTAGTAAAATTCAAGAAGAATTAAATTTTACTACAGTAAGTTAGCTCATCCCTAGTTCCAGCTCTTAGACAGGTTTCACTGTATTTTGTGTCTTGGGGCATCTCTCTGTGCTCAGTAGGTACATTTAGGAAAATGATAATTTTCTCTGCCTAAAGATCTAAATGGCATTCATTTTACAGACATATTATACTGTTATAGTAAATTATATGTATATATACAGTATATAAAGTAAAAATTGCAGCTTCCCAGGGTGGAGGGGGAGGAATAAGGTTACTAAAAATAATGGTGCAAAAACAATTCCAGTAACCATATTTTTCTCATACAATTTTTTAAAAATAAAAATCTCTGCAATCTTAAGAAGCAGTTGCATTACATTTTCTGTGGCTAGTAATGGGTACAAAAATGGGACAGTGAAAACAAAAAAAGAAAATAATTGTCATGATCCAGTCTGGGTTTTGAGTCCTATCTCCCCTTTTCCTGGGCTGATCATGTCAAGGATTAACTTTGCTCTGCCTCATTCTCGGTTCAGGTTTGCTATTTAGCTCTGCTGTATCCTGCAGGCCGTGTCAGTTATAGTTTCTGCCTACGACATGTGTAGCTGACTCTGTGTTCCCTGGTTCGTCCTGCTGCTTTTGCTGACTGAAGCCGTGTCTGTTTATTCCCCTCTTCCCGTCCCGTTTCTGTGTTCCCCTCTCGTGTTTGGATTCTCTGGTAACTGACTTGGACTCTGACCTGCTGTTTCGTTTCTTGTTTTAGGCATATCTGCTCCTGACCGGTATTGACCCCTTTGGTTTGTTTCTGACTCTGTTCTTGGTTATTCCTTTTGTATTGCGCTACAGCCTAATAACGACCCTGCTTGTTTTACTCTTCCGCTGCCACCTGGTGGTGGCCTCGCTGCTGCGCTGCAGGTCTGCTCCTGCTGTGTGCAGTACTCCCTCCACTCTATTGCCATCTAGTGGAGCTGCTTCTACCTGCATAGCAGCAGCGTGACAATAATGTGGCCTGGACAAGTGCATCGCAAAAATCTCCATTTGTTTATGGATGCTTTTTGTTTATGTGCATATTTTATATATGCTGGAGTGCATGTGTGCAATATGTATATGCATGCATAATTTGTAAATGAATGTGCATATTTTCTATATATGTGTCTAATGTAAACATGCATATGTATACGTAGGTGGGGCTTTGTGGTGTATGTGTTGGGGGCGAGGTACTGCACAGGGGTCCTTTGCTGTTATTGTCCACCCCTCGTCATGTGTATATATACAGTAGATATATATACACTGTATTCATTGGCGTGTATTCATTGTGGCAGCGTATGCCATGAAAATTGGCAGTCATGGCATACAAACGACTGTCAGACACTTCCTTCTGTATATTAGTTTCCCAGTATGCTTGTCATGCTATTTTGAGGAGTATACCTACATGCATTGAGCCATTTCATGTGAGGAACCTTATTGATCCAGGACCCCTGTGACATGTACAGTACTGGTCAAAAGTTTGGACACATCTGTTTATGCAATGCTTTTTATTTTTCTTATTCAAATCTGCACATTATAGTTTCAGACTGAAGGTAGCAAAACCACGATGAAGAACATATGGAACTAAGGAGTAAAGAAACAATTGTGAAACAAACCAGAACATGTGTTAGCCTCCAAGTTCCTCAAAGTAAACCTTTTGTCCTCTGGTGACCACTTTATAGACCCCTTACCATTCTCTCAAGCAGCTTCATCAGGTCATCACCTGAAATGGCATTGAACAGTCTTCAAGATGAACCCTTTTGTCCTCTGGTGACCACTTTATAGACCCCTTACCATTCTCTCAAGCAGCTTCATCAGGTCATCACCTGAAATGGCATTGAACAGTCTTCAAGAGGTCTCATGGGTGATGAGCACTTATTTGCTGCTTTCCCTTTACTCATTCCAAACCATCTCAGTTGGTTTGAAGTTGGGAAATTGTGTAGGACATGCCATCTGATGCAGAGCTCCATTCTTTTTCACCTTAGTAACGTAGCCCAGGGGTGTCAAACTGCATTCCTCAAGGGCTGCAAACAGGTCATGTTTTCAGGATTTCCTTGTATTGCACAGGTGATCATTTAATCACCTGCACAGAATGATTCCAGCACCTTGTGCAATGAGAAGGAAATCTTTAAAACACGCATGGTTTGAGGCCCTCGAGGAATGCAATTTGACACCCCTGACGTAGCCTCTGCATTGTCTGGAGATGTGATTGGAGCAATTGTCCTGATGCATCACAAATTATGGTTCCTCTAAGCGAAAAGCAGACAGTAACTGTGCTTTGAATATGCAACAAATCACCAATATCACCAGCAAAGCCTCCCACACCATCACACCTCCATGCTTCATGGTGGGCACAATGCATGTGGAAACGAACCGCTCACCTTTTCTGCAACTCACAAAGATATGCCAGTTGGTACAAAAAAATCTAAATTTTTTACACAGAGCCCAGTACAGATTTTCACTTATCTAATGTACAGTTCTTGTGTTTCTTGGCCAAAAAAGTTTTTTTTTCTTGTTTGCGGTCCTTGGTAGAGGCTTCTTTGCAGAAATTCTACCATAAAGGCTTGATTCTTTCTGTCTCATCTGAACTGTTGATGTTGAGATGTGTTTGCTACTTGATGTCTGTGGCACTGACAATTTGTGATTTCTGACACTGGCAACGCTGATGCACTTATCCTCTGCAGGAGAGGAAATTCATGGTCTTACTTTCCTGGGGAGGTTACCAACAGAGCAAATTTCATGCTAGTGATTGATGGTTTTCATGACTTCACTTGAGGATACCTTTAAGGCCATAGCAATTTTATGGATTGACAGATCTTCATGTCTTGAAATAATGATACTGTCACTCCTCTTTACTTAGCTGAGTGGTTCTTGCCATATTCTGGCTTACAACAGTTGTGGAATAGGGCTCAGCCCTGGAACTGTGTACCAAACACTGTCTCTACAACTGTCCCTGGAGCAAATTCTGAAGACCGGTGATTCCAAAAATGAACTCTTAACAAGGCATGCCTGTAAATCGGAAGCCATCCCAGGTGACGAGCTGCACGAGAGAATGCCAAGTTGGATGTAAAGCTGTCATCAGCGTCAAACAGAAGAGGATACTTTGGGGAATCTATGGTTAAGGCTGTGTGCACACAGTGCGTTTTTACGACGTTTTTTTCCAAGCAAAAATGGCCTCAAAATGCTATGGAATCCTTATGCAAGCTAATTCAATGACAATCCTGAAGTGTTGTGCACATGATCAGTAAATTTCCTTTGAGTATTTGCAATGCATTTTTTCCTGCAGCATGTCAATTCTTTGTGCGTTTCTGCTGTATTTTTCACCCATTGACTTCAATTGAGTCAGTCAAATCCGCAGCAAAAACGCAGGTATAAAAATGTTCGTGGATTTGCTGAGTTTTTGTTTGCGTTTTTACCAGCTTCCTATGGTGTTTCTCATGCTGTCATCTGTATGACAGTGTGGGAAACACCGGCGCGGAGGTTTTTATCGGCAGTAACGCTACCGCTGGTAAGACCGTCGGTCAGAACGCTGCGGGGTAATGCTGTCAGATGTCAGTGTGACCCCGCAGCTGGGACCTGCGGTAATGCTATCGCCGATAAGGCTGTCAGATGTCAGTGTCACCCTGCAGCTGTGACTGTGACCCACGGTAACGCTACCGCCGGTAAGACTGTTGGTCAGAGTGCTGCAGGGTCATGCTGTCAGATGTCAGCGTGACCCCGCAGCTGTAACTGTGACCCACAGCTGTGACCTGTGGTAAAAAGCTTACCGCAGGTCAGCAGACGTGGGCTGATGAGACGTGGGCTGATGACAGTGACAGCAGGTGCCGCTGTTGGGAGACATAATCTTATCAGCCGGCGTCTGTGCCCACAGCCTAGCACCAAATCCCTGATTCCCTCGTCTCCTAGAAAAAATGTAAAATGATAAACCACCATAAAAGTCGTATGGTTGTTCCTTCTCACCAATCGCCTCAGATGACCTATTACTTGCATAGATATTACTCTTTTATATATATAGTTGTGCTCAAAAGTTTACATACCCCGGCAGAATTTTTGCTTTCTTGGCCTTTTTTCAGAGAATATGAATGATAACACCAAAACTCGTTCTCCACTGTACTTAGAAGTAGGAAAAAAATCTTGTCTAAGTCACATATGTTACAGAATTCAAGTATCTCTCAGTTCACTTAAGCGCAGAAATTTCCCAATATCTCCAAATCAATCTAGATCCCCTCCTGAATTCCTCAGAGCAAAAATTGAAACAATGTGGACACTTCCTCTTTCCCTTGTTGGCTACATAAGTATCTTTTTTTTTTTTAAACTGTTTATTAAATGCATAGTAGTACATACAGGCAATGATATCCAACAAATACCATGAATTTAACACTTAACCCCCCCCCCAAAAAAAAAAAAGAAGGAAAAAACACCCCCTTCTTCCCATCCCCACCGTGTGCGAACTAAACTCTCACATAACGTCAATGACTATGGTACTGGAACCCGGTTATGAAGTGTCTCAAGTAAGTACCATGAGGTGTGTTCAAATTGTTTCCTCAATATATCTTTTGTGTTCTCTGGTAATGAGGGAATGAACGACGTCCATATTTCGAAGAGTTTCCCGGTCATTTTTTCTTTGTTTGTCAGTGTGTCCAGCCAATGCATTTTAAACAAATAAAAATTATGGATTGAATAAGTGTTAGTGGTGGCGGCACTGGGTTTATCCAATGATGGAGGATACTCTTCCTCGTAGCCGAGGCCCAAATAATTAGTGATGATCTAATATGTCTCGATATATTTTGATGACTATCTGCCAGGATGTGGAAAACCGCCCATTGTGGTGTTAACGGAAAAGTAATGCATTATGTATTTTGGAAATATGAATGAATGTTTTTCCATAATTTCTGGATATGCATGCATCCCCACAAGTGATGGAGTATATCAGTATTAGCTGAACCACATTTGAAGCATGAATAGGTAGTCCCAGGAGACATCTTTGATTGTATGTAAGGGATTATACACTCACCGGCCACTTTATTAGGTACACCATGCTAGTAACGGGTTGGACCCCCTTTTGCCTTCAGAACTGCCTCAATTCTTCGTGGCATAGATTCAACAAGGTGCTGGAAGCATTCCTCAGAGATTTTGGTCCATATTGACATGATGGCATCACACAGTTGCCGCAGATTTGTCGGCTGCACATCCCAAAGATGCTCCATACAAGGCAGGATGGATCCATGCTTTCATGTTGTTTACGCCAAATTCTGACCCTACCATCCGAATGTCGCAGCAGAAATCGAGACTCATCAGACCAAGCAACGTTTTTCCAATCTTCTACTGTCCAATTTCGATGAGCTTGTACAAATTGTAGCCTCAGTTTCCTGTTCTTAGCTGAAAGGAGTGGTACCCGGTGTGGTCTTCTGCTGCTGTAGCCCATCTGCCTCAAAGTTCGACGCACTGTGCGTTCAGAGATGCTCTTAGGCCTACCTTGGTTGTAACGGGTGGCGATTTGAGTCACTGTTGCCTTTCTATCAGCTCGAACCAGTCTGCCCATTCTCCTCTGACCTCTGGCATCAACAA
Source organism: Ranitomeya variabilis (assembly GCF_051348905.1). Classification (NCBI taxonomy): domain Eukaryota; kingdom Metazoa; phylum Chordata; class Amphibia; order Anura; family Dendrobatidae; genus Ranitomeya; species Ranitomeya variabilis. The sequence goes on from NC_135232.1 coordinate 615,653,096, forward strand.
GGCATTTCCGCCCACAGAACTGCCGCTCACTGGATTTTTTTTCTTTTTCGGACCATTCTCTGTAAACCCTAGAGATGGTTGTGCGTGAAAATCCCAGTAGATCAGCAGTTTCTGAAATACTCAGACCAGCCCTTCTGGAACCAACAACCATGCCACGTTCAAAGGCACTCAAATCACCTTTCTTCCCCATACTGATGCTCGGTTTGAACTGCAGGAGATTGTCTTGACCATGTCTACATGCCTAAATGCACTGAGTTGCCGCCATGTGATTGGCTGATTAGAAATTAAGTGTTAACAAGAAGTTGGACAGGTGTACCTAATAAAGTGGCCGGTGAGTGTATATGCCCTGTAGAATATCAGCAAATCCATGTCAGTGTCGCTATTATAAGGGATTGTGTTGTTTTGAGTCAGTGTGGCTTTGTAACAACTCTGCTGGCATCACGGCATGGCCTCACATCTCTCACACTATCTTACCCACTGCTCCAGGCCATGATGTGGTTTCTGTTTTATGCCAGCTCCATGTTCTGTGTCTCTGCTCTCTGCATGCTTCATGGCTTTGTGTATAGGGGAGCGGCGCCTGAACTCTCTGGTTCTTATAGCTATCAGGTGCAACTGTCTAATCTGTTCCTGACCAATTACCAAGAGGCCTCCAGTATTTAGTGCAGCTCCACCCAGTGGTCTGGGCCTGTGCAATGTGTTAGCTCAGTTAGTGTTTAGCTTCTGAGTTTGCCAGGCCTTGCTGTGAGTTACTCCCTCTCTGGAGGCTTTTCTCTGTATTTTTGCCTTGGTCATGTTGTCTGCCCTCCAGGAGGCAGAATATCCTGGTCCCTGTGTCTTTGTCCTTGTGTCTTGTTCCATTGCCTTGTCTGTACTTAGTCTTATCTCTGTCTCCTTGTCTGTGGCTTCCTTCCCTGCTGTGTCTTTCCTTGTGTTCTCAGTCTGCTTACACTCTGCACTCTTGCAGCTCTGCCTGCTCTGTACCTTTGTGGCTTTTACCTCTGATCCGCACTCCTGCGGTTCTACTCCGTTCTTCTCTGCTCCGCTCCCGTTGCTGTAAGAATCTCTTTCTGCAGCTCCTCTCCGCATTCCTTGCGGTTCTGCTCCATTCATCTCTGCTCCGCTCCCGTTGCTGTAAGAATCTCTTTCTGCAGCTCCTCTCCGCATTCCTTGCGGTTCTGCTCCATTCATCTCTGCTCCGCTCCCGTTGCTGTAAGAATCTTTCTGCAGCTCCTCTCCGCATTCCTTGCGGTTCTGCTCCGTTCATCTCTGCTCCGCTCCCGTTGCTGTAAGAATCTCTTGCTGCAACTCTTCTCCACATTCCTTGTGGTTCTGCTCTGCTTTGCTTTTATTGCTGCGCTATCTCTTGCTGCTCTACCTTTCCTATCCGCAGCCTTGCGGTTCTCTTCCTGTGTGAACAGGTCTCAACCTGTTCCTTCATTCTCCCTTCCTTCTGGTTTATTTTCATACCTACACCACCTGTGTGTACAGGTCCCTACCTGTTCCTCCTAACTACATATCCGTACCTGCACCTCTAGTGTGAACAGGTCCCTACCTGTTCCTTCTTACACCACATCAACCAGTCCTGTGTTCCTGCCGATCCCGTGTTCCTGCCGATCCCGTGTTCCTGCCGATCCCGTGTTCCTGCCGATCCCGTGTTCCTGCCGATCCCGTGTTCCTGCCGATCCCCCGCACCAATCCTGGTATCCCTGTCTCCCAAGTGGGATCAGCAGCCACAGCCAGACACCGCCCTGGAGTAGCACCTGGCAGCTGCCTGCTGCACAAGCCTGACCTCACCATCAGAGGCTCCAGTGAAAACCCAGGCAGCTGTCATAGTCACGCCCCTTCCAGGGTAGTCTGGTTTGTGGCACAGTGGGGCCACAAACCCCCCGAGCTCACGCCTACCAGTCAGGGCGTGAGCGTGACAGGCTTTTAGAAAGTCTTCCATTTCAAACCCTGGTATATCCTCTCTCCACTTGCCTGGACCCTTCAATTTCCCTTCTGAAGAAGTATCTTTAAAATATTATTTTCTGCCTAAATGTTTATGCTTGTTTCACAAATGTCCTACATACAATGTACAGAAATATCAAAGACTGACTGTCACTTCCTAACAGAAAACTGGTGTGGATAGGTACATACTAAGAGTAGCCATCTCCATACATAACTAACAAATCTGTAATGGCAGAGTATGCAAATATAAAATATATGAAATTTGAATTGCTCTAGAAAATAGGAAAAAACTAAGATACTTAGCACATACTATAAATTGGCCAATTCATGTATGCCGCGGTAGTAGCCACGGTAAGGCGATCTTCATTGCAGATAGTCCATGAGAGGAGTCACATTAGGTTCCCAGCAATGAAGATCGCCTGGCCACGGCTGCTGGGCATACATGAATCGGCCAATTTATGTGCCAAGTATCTTAGTTTTTTCCTATTTTCTAGAGCAGTAATGCAATTCCAATTTCATATATTTCATGTTTGCATGCTATAGCGACACAGAATGTAACTTTATTTGTTAGTTATTGTGAAGATCTGAGGTTGTCGGTTGTAAAATAATCACCTAGGCAGGCTAACAATGCAACGATTTTGTATTCCTTAGATCCATGGGCCTACAGCAATTCTGGGTAGATGGTTACAATGCAATGTCCCCAGTCCCCAAGATCCCATCCTGGGGCTGATAGCTCCACTGTCCTGTGCCAGGCGATACCCACTGTTTCTCAACTTTTGGTGGGCCCAGAGCTTTTGTATCTCCCACAAGTATAGCCTACAGTCACAATCCAGGCTCCATTCCACAGCCGTAGCACATGTCTCCTGCTGGCAACAACAGTCCTTAAAATAGTTCCTCACATCCAGATGACAGATATTGCGACTGTAGCATGTGTATCAAGCTCCAGCCGGCAACCGATTTCTAATTTCCATAGGCCATGAATACAGGGGCACCAGGACCTTGTAAGGAGGTAGCGGGGACCCTCGTCTGCTCTCTCTCTCCCGTGTGCTGGGCCCGTGCCCCTTATATGGTACCTAAACAGTGTACCTGTTTATTAATGCATTAATGCTATATTCATGTGATGTACTGTCTTTGTGATGTCTTTATGCTTTATCATTGTAATGTATGTGCTGTGATGTTCCTTGTGTTTTGCTTAGTTATTAACGTGTACTGTAGTGTGCTGTGTTTGCCATGCACATGTTGGAGGCAGGGAGAGAGGGGTTAACCCAGGAGGCTGGGCTAGCAGCTTCCAAGCAGAGAGGAAGTCCCTGTCTGCAGCTCAGTGCCCAGGCAGGCTTGCCTGTGGCCGGGTGTGCTCCCCTGCTTGGAGCTGGCCATACCCCTGGAGGGGAACAGAGCTGGCAGAAGACTGTCGGGCAGCGGGCACAGGGACTGCGTGTGTGCCCCAAAAGAGATTTGCAGCTCCTGGGATCTGCCTGGGAGTTACCCATGAGACTTGCAGCTCCTGGAATTTGTCTGGAGCTACTGCCTCTGCAGCTGCAGCTGTTGCTGGAGATAGGGATAGCTCAGGAATTGTACTTTCCTTTCTTCATCACCTTTATTAAATACAAGTTACCACTGTTTGGCCCTACAACGTGTGACGCGTAGTGCATTCGTTCCAGCATGGAGAGGAGCCAGATGTCTGAGGTAACCCACTGTAACCCGGGGCTGGGACTAGAACTGTCATTTCATGTGCAAGGGGCCGGGGTGCTCACTGACTGTGACCTAGTGGACTCGGCTATGACTACCACCCCGTGCCACCTTGTTACAACCTCACCAATATATCCTTGCCCCTTGGCATCACTGCATCAACTTCCTCACTAAACATGTGGCTTAATGTTCTCCCTCAATGGGATCAGCCCCCTGAATGAGGAAAAGTGTTCGCACGCTCCCCCCAAAGCTACAGTCATGGCCAAAAGTATTGACACCCCTGCAATTCTGGTAGTACAAGAGATGTGGTGCACTCCGCATGGGAAAAAAAAAAAAAAAAGGTGCAGGCTGAACACAAAGTCACAATGTCTATAGAAAAAACAGCCGCACACTCAAGACTTGCAGGTTTTTACGTGAAAGTTGTATTTTTTATTTTTAGTACAGGCATCACCAAATGCTTATTAGTGTTCAGAGAAAATGACGGATACTTTAAGTTACGGTTAACGTTTCGACCAAGGCTGGTCTTTGTCAAAACCACACTTTTAATGGAGGGTAGAAAAGGTACAGAGGCAGTCCGGAGTGGGCGGAGTCTGCAAGGGTCCTGTAGCACTGAGTCCGTCTCCTTGGTGATGAATCTGCAATTCTGTCAGATAATACTCAGTTTCTTCCTGAAAATGATTGCAATCATAAATTCTTTGGTATTATTATCTTCATTTAATTTGTCTTAAATGAAAAAACACAAAAGAGAATGAAGCAAAAAGCAAAACATTGATCATTTCACACAAAACTCCAAAAATGGGCCAGACAAAAGTATTGGCACCCTCAGCCTAATACTTGGTTGCACAACCTTTAGCCAAAATAACTACGACCAACCACTACCGGTAACCATCAATGAGTTTCTTACAATGCTCTGCTGGAATTTTAGACCATTCTTCTTTGGCAAACTCCTCCAGGTCCCTGATATTTGAAGGGTGCCTTCTCCAAACTGCCAATTTTAGATCTCTCCACAGGTGTTCTATGGGATTCAGGTCTGGACTCATTGCTGGCCACCTTAGAAGTCTCCAGTGCTTTCTCTCAAACCATTTTCTAGTGCTTTTTGAAGTGTGTTTTGGGTCATTATCCTGATGGAAGTGCAGCGCCCCCACTGCCGCAGGGCCGAGGGGTACCCGGTACCGGGCCTCTGAGTCTCTGCTCTGGGATTGTCACGGTGGCTAGGCCCGGTCCGTGACCCTGCTGAGGGGCACCCAAATAATAGGGTGTGGATGGTGGTGGTAGTGCGGTGCAGTAAATAACGAGGACACCAGGTTGCAGTCTCTTTACCTCTTTACTGAAGGCTTCAGGGTCCTCAATCCGGAATACGGTTAACCGGGCTGCGCAAGCCTGGCCGGTCCGATGGCACATCCAGAGCTCCCTTTGCAGGTGGAAATCTGTGCCTACCTTCTAGCGCTTGTGTGTTGTAGTCCTTCCCTGCTAAGCACCACGGGATAGTCCTCACAACTGTTGTGTCTGTTTCTCGTGTTCCCTCACAACTCGATTCTGATGTTCTTCCACGTCCCCCAGATCTTATGGATAGGACGCACCCGTATGACGGGGAGGCTCGGAGCTCTTCCGGGACTCTAGCGTCGCCCCACTCCTGTTGTTACCCCCCTGTGTCTTCCTAGGTCAATTGGGTGAGACAGCCCACCTATAACTGACTGTCCTGCCGTAGGTTTGAAGTTTGGCCTGGAGCTCTATACTTCCTCGGCCTTCCGGCCACCGGTTATGCGCCTCAATAGGATGTTGCCTCGTCTTACAGCACGACTCCTACTGGTATTCTCCTTGTTGCGTTGATCTCGTTTCTCACTCAGCACAATATACCTCGCTTCTTGTCCTTTCTTGGGGTACCGCCGCTATATCGTGCAGGCGCGGTCCCGTAACGTTCTCTCTGGTTGCTAGGCCTCTGTCAGGATCCCACCCCTGACAGGGACCCCTCCGAATCTTCCCCTACAACACCCTCTGCCACAAGGTGTTGCCTGGTTCCAACCCAGTCAGCTTTCTCCTCTAACTTCCTGCCTAACCCCCAGTTTTACCAGATTGTGAGGAGTGGCCTAATAAATAGAACCCTTAGCTCCCCCTGGAGGCCAGACTGTGAAATGTATTGGTGTCTGTGATACCTGGTCAGATGAACTCCTTCAGTGCCATCAGACGTACCATAGCCCCCCTTAGCGGCGGAGCAACAGTACTGCAACGACCAGGACTCTGGGGTGCCGGAGAAGACCCATGACCTCTGAGGGAGACCCAGCTTTCTCACACTGGGCCCTACATTATGCTGCAAAATTTGTTGGTAGTCTTCAGATTTCATTATGCCATGCACACGGTCAAGCAGTCCAGTGCCAGAGGCAGCAAAGCAACCCCAAAACATCAGGGAACCTCCGCCATGTTTGACTGCAGGGACCGTGTTCTTTTCTTTGAATGCCTCTTTTTTTCTCCTGTAAACTCTATGTTGATGCCTTTGCCCAAAAAGCTCTACTTTTGTCTCATCTGACCAGAGAACATTCTTCCAAAACGCTTTAGGCTTTTTCAGGTAAGTTTTGGCAAACTCCAGCCTGGCTTTTTTATGTTTCGGGGTAAGAAGTGGGGTCTTCCTGGGTCTCCTACAATACAGTCCCTTTTCATTCAGACGCCGACGGATAGTACGGGTTGACACTGTTGTACCCTCGGACTGCAGGGCAGCTTGAACTTGTTTGGATGTTAGTCGAGGTTCTTTATCCAACATCCGCACAATCTTGCGTTGAAATCTCTTGTCAATTTTTCTTTTCCGGCCACATCTAGGGAGGTTAGCCACAGTTCCATGGGCTTTAAACTTCTTGATGACACTGCGCACGGTAGACACAGGAACATTTAGGTCTTTGGAGATAGACTTGTAGCCTTGAGATTGCTCATGATTCCTCACAATTTGGTTTCTCAAGTCCTCAGACAGTTCTTTGGTCTTCTTTCTTTTCTCCCTGCTCAATGTGGTACACACAAGGACACAGGACAGAGGTTGAGTCAACTTTAATCCATGTCAACTGGCTGCAAGTTTGATTTAGTTATTGCCAACACCTGTTAGGTGCCAAAGGTAAGTTACAGGTGCTGTTAATTACACAAATTAGAGAAGCATCACATGATTTTTCGAACAGTGCCAATACTTTTGTCCACCCCCTTTTTTATGTTTGGTGTGGAATTATATCCAATTTGGCTTTAGCACAATTCTTTTTGTGTTTTTTCATTTAAGACAAATTAAATGAAGATAATAATAGCAAAGAATTTGTGATTGCAACCATTTTCAGGAAGAAACTGAGTATTATCTGACAGAATTGTAGGGGTGTCAATACTTTCGGCCATGACTGTAACTGTGCATTGCTGGAGGTATTTTGCTAAGGCTGAACCCATTACCTGGGACTGCATGTGAGACCCTCTGTGGTGACGGCTCTGCTGTGTCTACTATCCCCATCCACACAATGGAACTAATGACTGGGAGAACAATGGCTTGAGGCCCCTTAGACACTAAGGGTACCGTCTCACTATACGATTTACCAACGATCACGACCTGCGATACGACCTGGCCGTGATCATTGGTAAGTCGTTGTGTGGTCGCTGGGGAACTGTCACACAGACCGCTCTCCAGCGACCAACGATGCCGAGGTTCGCTGGTAACCAGGGTAAACATCGGGTTACTAAGCGCAGGGCCGCGCTTAGTAACCCGATGTTTATCGTGGTTACCAGCGTAAAAGTAAAAACAAACAAACCGTACATACTCACCATCTGATGTCCGTCAGGTCCCTTGCCGTCTGCTTCCCGCTCTGACTGAGTGCCGCCGTACAGTGAGAGCAGAGTGCAGCGGTGACGTCACCGCTGTGATCTGCTCTCACTTTCCGGCCGGCAGTCAGTCAGAGCGGGAAGCAGACGGCAAGGGACCTGACGGACATCAGATGGTGAGTATGTACGTTTTTTTTTTTTTACTTTTACGCTGGTAACCACGGTAAACATCGGGTTACTAAGCGCGGCCCTGCGCTTAGTAACCCGATGTTTACCCTGGTTACCAGCGAACGCATCGCTGGATCGCTGTCACACACAACGATCCAGCGATGACAGCGGGAGATCCAGCGACGAAAGAAAGTTTCAAACGATCTGCTACGACGTACGATTCTCAGCAGGGTCCCTGATCGCTGCTGCGTGTCAGACACTGCGAGATCGTAACTATATCGCTAGAACGTCACGAATCGTGCCGTCGTAGCGATGAAAATGCCACTGTGTGACGGTACCCTTACGAGAGTCATGGAATGATTGCTTTTCTTGATTAGCAACCTTAGATCTGGCCTTATGTATGCATAAGATCCAGCCTGTAGGTCTTCTTCTGCTTACTATCACTGAATGGAAACATCAATTCCTGAGGCTGAACTGACAAGCAAGCACACAGCTAATACATCACAATAATAACATGGACGTAACTGGTGCACTGTGCTGGAAAAAAGTCTGCATCCCTTAGAGCTGTGGATTCCAATAGTTTTTAGAACAAGGCCAGCTCCTCAAAGTTATGTATGGAGATGGCGACTCTTAGATTTCACTTGTGCACACCAGTTGGGAAGTGACAGTCAGTCTTTGATATTTGTATACGTAGGCCCTATGATCGAGCACTCCACCCCTCAGCCTATGGTCATTTTAATCACAGCAGGATCCTATCTACCCATAGAAATGTAGGTATCAGCCCATGAGAGGAGTCACATTAGATTAGGTTCCCAGCATTGAAGATCGCCTTGCCGTGGCTCTATGTACAATGTAGACGGCATGAGCTGCTGAGCTCAATGACTGGCTGCAGCAATGCCAATGTGAAATCACCGCTGCAGCTAAACAGTGTATGTATAAGGAAAAGCTTTCTGCAATGGGACAACTCCTTTTAACCCTTCCTGATCTCACCATTATCCTTTATCCATCCTTCTTTAGGACCTGTACCTAGGTTTGGCATGTGAGTAAGAGACAGACATGCTGAGCTTAGCCTTACGCATCCTGTGACTCTTAACACGGGGTTTCCGGTTTTATGCAAATGAAGGTTAATCATTGTATTCTAAAAGTTTAACTACTTCCTTATAAATGTTGAGTTTAATTTTTTTTACTATTTTGTCCAGTCATAACAAGGGATGGAAGAATCGATTCACAAGACTACGGTTCATCGACCTGGTGAATAACCCGTGACTGCTGGACAGGAGGCCTGTGAATCTCCTTACCGCCAGGCTCTTCTTTTGATTGGCTGGAGTGACGTCATCATTGCGGTGTGACGCAAACAAATGACAGCATGCCTGCCCGGCTAATCAAAAAATGCCAGGAATAACGGGAGGCAAGTAGAAATTTGCAAGTCTCCTGTCCAGCAGTAACAGATTAAGGACCTGGACGATGGACCGGAATCCTGCGAATCGGTTCTCCCATCTCTAGCCATAACATATTGATGACCTATCCATAAGTTATCAGTATCAGATCAGTGGGGGCTCAACACCCGGCACCCTCACTGATTAGCTCTGATAGTGGCTGGATCTAATCACTTGAATGGCGCCGTTCTATCAAATGTGCAGTAGCCACTGCCATGTACCGCAGAACAGCTCCTATACCCGGCAGCGGCCCCTACACATTCAATGTGCCCTTTGCAATCTGTGGCCGCCAGACCAAATTTCAGCTGATCACTAGGGTTCCTGGTTGTCAAACCTCCACCTATCTAATATTGATGACCTATGCATAGACCTTAATTCCCGCACTGGTCGCGGGTCTTTTGACCTGAGTTTACAGGTTGTAAGTCCGGGTTAGAATACGTGCTGCCAGTCCAGACATTGTGGTCTGTATACGGAACATGAAATAACACTGGCTAAATTTAACCTCAGTCTGTACAAATTCCAGACTAAAATATTATGCTGCCATCCATTGACAGCAAGCAGTCTATTAAGGATAAGATAAACTTAAATTTAAAAAAATCAATAAAAAAAAATCAAACAACATTGTAAAACACTAATTTTAAAAGCAATTAAAGGACTTTTCCTGCCATTAGAAATGATCACATATGGCTAGGATATGCCATAGCTCGGAATGACGTTAAAGGGATTGGCCAAGAATTTGCAAATAAGGGTCTGTTTTTTGGAACAATGTGTTACGTACGGCATTTTTCCTTAGTTTTACCTTTGTCTCACTTGCCGCCATCGCTCTGTTATGTCTATCTGCGGTTTGACACACAGGGAAGCAGGAGCACAGAGACTTCCTGTAATCCAGCTCCAATTCCTGTAAGCTATTGTACAGTGGCTGAAGCAATGCATAATGGTGAGTGAAAGTTCCAGGATCTATAGTGCTGGCAGAATGATGAAGAGAAATCCCTTACCCAAACAAAGTGGATGACAAGTTACACAAAGTATAAGAATTGGAACTGTATTAAACTAGTAGGTTCACCAAAAACCGATTTTCAACTGTGGGGTTAGGGCAGTGAGACCATGCTTCTACTGGTTTGGGGAGAAATTAACATTGGTCTACAGTGATTTAAGATCGGTTCAGAAAATGAACAGGGAATGTGACTAATATATAGGCATCATGAAAAAAGCCTAGTCGCATGAGGCCATGTATTAATCTGTCAGATATGATTTGGTATCGCATGCCATGATATTTTCCTAAATGAATTCAACAGAAAAAAATCTCTGTGTATGAAAATGGAGACACTACGAGCCTGTACTGTAGGGACCCACATGAATCTATCAATATGGCATTACTAGTTGGCCCATGTGAAATGTTCGCACATTGGTTGTCGGGGGGCAGGCAATGTGTGTCACTGACATATATATGTTCTCACGAATATTTGAGCCCATGGATCCATTCTATGTCCATTTTACAAGCCGGAGAGAAAATCTCGCCATACGGATGTCACACGGATGTCACACGGATGCTTACATGCCAGAAAAACACAGTAAAAATGATGGAGAATTGACCCCATAACTGAGCGTATTTACACCATTGTATAATAATTGGGAATATCCCTTTAAAAAAAAAAAAAGTAATATCTGCAGATTATTTTACAATTTTTTTCCCTATGGTTGGATTTTTTATTTTCTTCAAGTTTTGCAAGGTTGTTTCCACCAATCTCTCCCATCGGGAAACAATGTACAGTCTGAGTTATGTAAATGCTGCAGTTTTTTACTTGGAACCAGAGGTGACTCCAGGTCACCAATAAGCTGCAACCTTTAGGGTATGTGTCCGCCTTCAGGATGGTCGGCGGTTTGGACGGAGTGGCAAACCCGCTCCACCCCCTTCTGTGATGCGATGATTCTGAATGTGTTCATTGCACACATCCGGCATCATCTCACCCCACACATAGGGCCCTGTGATTTACCATGCGGAGGCGCAGCGTCACCGCAAGGTAAACGGACATGCTGTGATCTTAAAAGACGTGCCGCATTTCCGGAATCGCAGGGCCGCCGGGTGTGTGTTACCATGCATAGTGGAGACGGGATTTGATAAAATCCCCTCACTATGCTGGAACATCTGGACGCTGCGTGTTTGACGCTGCGGCTCTGCGCAGCGTCAAACACGCAGCGTTTCCTGAACGTGGAAACATACCCTTAGAAGGAAGATAGACTTTTCAATGACTGTCCAATAATACGGAAAATCTGATTTTTCAGAACCTGTACGGTCTCTTTTAGGCTGCATTCATTTATATCTTCAGTTTTAAAGCTGAAGTCTTAAACAGGTAAAGTTTTACTTTTATTCTACTTCCACATGTGTAGCAAATATTTTATATGTACCTGTCAGAAATCAGCTGGGCAAAGAGTTCGGCAAGCTGGAAAGCCCCCAAGACAAATATTAGGATTTGTTTCAGCTTTGTATTAGTATGCTTTGGGGTAGTGTGGTGCCACCTGCAGGTCATTTTTCCTTACTGCAGTTTTATGAAAATTAATGTTTAAAGTGTATTTTGTGATAACATCGTGGATGTGTGGTTTGTTTGGCTATTTTCTTGCTGAAGGGGGCAAGTTTACCTTTCAAATGGTGTATCATTTGTGTGTGTGTGTGGGTGCAGTATGAACGGAGATACAAAGGAATCACAGAAAAAGAGTGTTTTGAAATAATATAGAAGGATGGCTCATACAAAAGATAATAATGTCATGCAGGCTCAACTGGACAATAGGGGAACCGGTGAATTCCCTGGTGGGCCCCCCAACCACTAAATTGGCACATTACACTTGACAGACTATATATATCTCATCAATCATCTAACAGGTTACTTATTTGTGAATGAGGGTAATGTAATATTTGCATGTGGCTGAAAAGTGGGCCCCCAGATTCAATATTACCCTTGTAACCCCAGTCCGACACGGCTACTACATGCACAAGGCCTCACACTAATCACTGACAGCTAAGAGCTTTAGGCTGCCGTCACACTAGCAGTATTTGGTCAGTATTTTACCTCAGTATTTGTAAGCCAAAACCAGGAGTGGGTGATAAATGCAGAAGTGGTGCATATGTTTCTATTATACTATTATACTTTTCCTCTAATTGTTCCACTCCTGGTTTTGGCTTACACATACTGATGTAAAATACTGATCGTGTGATGGAAGCCTTATAGGTGTATTGCCCCATTGTTCTAGCTGAGCCCCAATATCATACTTTAGCTTAAACCTGTTCTACCCATTTTCGAACAAATATGAGTAATTCATTTATTTTCGACACTATTGTTTCATACGTGGTGGTAAAAGTCATGCCTTGGAATGGTTTTATGTTTCATTTCCTTTAAGAAAGTGTATCAGTTTGTCCCCTGCAGGTATAAAGTTACGCCACGTCCCTCCCTGTGTCGGGCAAGCTGCAGCGTGCGAGTCAAGTTCACAATGTACAGGTGAGACTCCGCCGGTGGAGACCTCACTGATCAGGTAGCAGAAGGAGAGGGTTAATAGGAACAAATCAGAGGACAGGGAGGAGCGTCTTCTTCACTTTTTAGGAATTTTTGTCACACCGGCCTCTTGGTGTTTCAGCCTAGAGCCAACACGGCTTGTATTCGGAACGGTCGACCATGGGAGATGTAACGTCTACACGTACAGTATATTGGACGGATTAACCTGTTTCGGCAGAAACGTCATGTGTTGGGTTTAACCCATTATGGGGAGAAGATTTCTGTGATTGACGCAAGGTAGGATCACAGTCACCTTCAGTGTGCTGTAATGGTATTGATTAGTGATGAGCAAGCGAAGGTGTTATCTGAGCATGCTCGCTTGCTAACCGAGTGTCTGCGGCGTACTCGGAAACTATGTTCCAGTTCCCGCGGTTGCATGTCTCGCGACTGTTCGACAGCCGCAACACATGCTAGTATTGCCTGTTTGTTAGACAATCCCTGCATGTGTTGCTGCTGTCGAACAGTTGCGAGACATGCAACCGCGGGGACTGTAACATAGAATTCAAGCAGGCCGCAGACACTCGGTTAGCACCCAAGCATGCTCAGATAACACCTTATCGCAGCACGCTCGCTCATCACTATTGGTGATGCATGTGGCTATGTAACGCTATGTTCCCACACTGAGCTTTTGGCAAGTTTTTTATATTGGCAATTTTCTGCACTATTTCTGCGCATGTTAAGTAAAATAGGTTACTTGCTTTTTTTCGAAAATACGCAGCATAAAAACTCATCATGGTTACTTAGTTATTTGTTTTTCTTTTCTTTTTAGTGACTTTTCCTTTTTATCTTGTGGCATTTGTTGCTACTTTTTGTGCGTTATTGTTCAAAATGGCCCAGTGGGTTGATGAATTTTGCACAAAATTAAAGTGTTTTTTAATCTTTCTTTGCACCTGTTTAGAGCACCATCCTTTAAAATGCTGCATGCTACTCTTCAAATGTGCAATAATATTTTGTAGATTTTGCCCTCCAGTATGGCACCAGAATGCAACTGTGCAAAAATTAGAAGAGTCGCAAGTGATGAATTAGGGTGTGTGCAACATTGAGTCCCTTTGTGGCGTTTTTGGAGTAGAAACTCTCCAGATTCCTGCCCCCCCCCCCAAAAAAAAAAAACCTCAAAGCTCTTATGTTTTTGCTAATTTTTTGCTCCAAAAACTCTGCAAAAATCACTGTGTACGTACCCTTCGGCTAAAAGATCTGAAAGAAGAAAAGCATCCAACTTCGCCATGTTGGGCTCCTCAAAGGTCATCACCATAATGCACCCACCAGAATGAAGGGGCGCACCAAAGACAGGGGTATTGGGAGGTACTGAGGAGAGTCACTTCAGAGCTCACTAAGGACTATGGTGCTTTTTTTTGTATATAGCTGTATAATCTTTTTTGAAAGTTTATTTTTTCATGATATTAAAATTAACTTTTCTTTAGTTCAGCTAATTTTAATATCAGGACAAAAATTATTATTATTTTTTAAAAATGAATTATGCTGCCATTTAGAACCTGATTTGCAAAGTAACTACACCAGCCTCATCAGGTCTAAGAGATTAAAAAAAAATATATATATAATAATAATGCATGCAACAATGTATATTATTATTTATATATTATATTATATTTGGTGGTCACTTCCGTTATGATACATAATTGATTGCTAGTATTGCTATTGATTTTTGAGGCCCAGTTCACATTTGCCTTCTAATTTCTCCCTACCATAGAGCATTACATGTCATTTCTGCTGTCTGAGATAAACCATTCATGTCACTGATAAGAATATTGACAGTGTCTACATACTAAAACCTATCATTTATCATTAGCTCCTGCTCTCTATTGACTATAGCGTCTCCACACCCTGTGCAGATAAGTCATATTTACCACCTAACCTATGACCCCCCTCAGCAGATATAGACCCCCATGCCTGGATATTTCCTATACAGAGGCTAGCCCGAACCCCCTAAACAAATACGGACCCCTTAATTATAGCTCAAGACCTCATCCTAGAGCGGCCCACCTGTACCAGACAGATCCTAGACCAGACCTACTTTGCTTTCAGGCCAGATAAGAATTCCCCCCCCTCGAACGTGCTTGGATAAGGTGTTATCTGAGCATGCTTGGATGCTAACCGAGTGACTTTGGCATGCTCTGATAATATGTTCGAGTCCCAGTGGCTCCAGTAGTAAGGGGGAATTTTACCCTTTTGTAAAACTGAATGTCACCAGGTTTTTGCTACCAAATGTGATTGCAAAATTATGCAGGGGCAGAGACACTGATTCTAGTGTCACTAGAGGACTAGTAAATCTGCTGCCATGTAGCCCTCCATACTCATATAACCCCGCCTCTACCACTGATTGGCTGCTTTGTGTGTACACTGTGCATAAGCAGAAAGCTTCCAATCAGTGGTGTGGGCGGAGTTATTCTGAGCTCAGCATTAAGAGAACTGCTGGATCTGCAGCAGAGAAAACTGTGATTTTATCAAAACTACAGAAAGTAGCGCAGTAGGTGACACATCACTGGAATCAGGGTCTTTGCCCCTACATCATGCTGCTTTTAGCTGGGGTATCTAAAACCTTTATGGGTTTTTTTCACACTTTTCATCATCCTAACTAGGGTTAGGCTTACGGTAAGGTCTAGGGTTAAGCATAAGACTAGGGTTAGAGATGGAACTTGGGCAATAAAATTGTTATATAAAGTAATAAAAAAACAAAAAACAAATCTTTATTTATAAAATTCCATGCCTGATCTAAGCAGAAAAAAAAAAGGTCAAAATGCAATCTGTAATTATATGACAATACACGTGCAAGTGTGGGCTGGTGGAAGGTACTATGGATCCCAGGCTGGAGGACACAAAACACTCGCCTTGCCCCGGCAGCCCACCCACACTACTCCACGGCCACACATATAGATTCACACTGGATATGTCCACAGTGAATATCGTAATCCCATCTCATGAGAGTCACAGTGACTTGTAGGATGACAAAGTGACGTCAAATCATCCTGAAGGGGACAAATAAAATATTCAGAAATAAAACCACAAAAAAATAGAATTAAATGTATTGCTGATTAATACAAAACCAGGTAGATTAAAGTGCAATGTATCCGAATCCGGCAAATTCTGCTTCTACTGAAAATCATTTGCGTCCTTAGTCTTGCTGAGAGGCTGAAATATGATTCCTGCGTGACGCCTGTTCAATATTTCATTTACCCTTAGGCAGGTGAACGTGGTGTGTAAGCACTTGGTGGACTGAGAAAACACCTTAGGTTTGTGAAAGTATGTTCATGTGATCACACCTGGCACTCGTGCCTTGTAATACATCTATGTTCGGTATATTATATCACAGTACTGGCAGAAACCACGAATCAACTACATTCACCAAAGTGTTTCCTAGTTTTTGGATTACTAATATTAAGACTCCCCAACGGCACCTTGCGCATGCCCCGATTACGGCACATTTTTGTGCTTATCAAAAACTGTCCTTTGGCCTCATTCAAATATCAATTTTTCACGTCATTGTTCTGTTTTTAATATATACAGTATATTTATTATAGTTTGTGGCTATTCACATGTCCTTTTTTTTTTCCCGAGGACCGTGTGTCTGCAAAAAAAAATCAAAAAGATGTCAACATTTATTCAAGTCATGAAACAAAAACACCAATACAAGTGCAGCGCCCCAGAGTCCTGGTCGTTGCAGTAATGTCATTCTTCCACCAGGGGGAGTGATATTACGTCTGAAGGCAATAAAGGGGATCTCTTTACCAGGTATCACAATCCACACAACACACTTCACACACCAGGCCGCCAGTGGGAGCTATGCTTCTATCTATTAGGGCACTCCTCACAGAAGGGTAAAACTGGTGGTTTGGTTAGAAAGTTAGACAGAAGCTGGCTGGGCTTCACCCAGTCAGAACCCGACAGAGTTTGGCAGAAGCTGTCTGGAGCGAGTTCCAGCCAGATCCAGACTGTGGTCTGAGGAGGACGAGGGTCCACGGAGTTGCACCTGCCTCACGTGCGGCAGCATCCTAGGAAAGAGACATTAGAAGAGAAGTGTATTGCAGTGAGTGAGAAACGAAGTCATAGCAAAAAGGAGAGGAAACCAGAAGGAGTTCTGCCCTGTGAAAGGCTGCTTCCTTCTGAGGCGCAGGAATCCCGGTGGCCAGAACACCGAGGGAGTAAGGATCTCTATGCTTTACTTCAGAGACTGGCAGGACAGTTAATTCCACGTTAGCTGCCCGACCTTATACCCAGGAGGCACGGTGGCAACTTGTGGAGGCCGGGGCGTCGTAGGGTCCCTGTAAAAAGCCTCAGGCCACCAGTCATACGGGTTTTGTCCTATCCTATCCATCAGGGGGACAGAGGGAAAGAGACTAACATCTCCAATAGTTGTGAGGACCTTACCGAGAAGCTCAGCAGGGAGGTACTACAACACCCAGGCGCTAGAGGAAGGCTACTGATTTCCACCTGGATAAGGAGATTCTGGATTTGCCTTCAGACCAGCCGGACTCTGCCTGCCCTGTGGTCCGTACCCTGGACTGTGGATGCTGAAGCCATCAGTAAAGGTAAAGAGACTGCAATCTTGTGTCCTCGTTCTTCACTGCGTCTCACACCATTCACCATCTACACTCTGGGAAGCCCTGGGGATACACTTCACCTGTGGGAAGGTATACCATCTAGCTGCCATTGCATCACCCCAGCAGACCCCTAAGCAGCGTCGGTCACCCTGACCGAATACCACAGGTGGCGTCACGAACATTATCCCTTTAAAGACCTTTCCCCTTATTTTACAACGGACGTTCCCCTAGGCCCACGGACCGGGTCAGCCACCGTGACATCCCCGCTGAGAGAGAACCGAAGGACCCGGTACCGAGTACCCCATTGCCCTACGGGGGCGCTACACAAGTCTATAGTTCTGTGAAAATCACAGCCACGTGTGCTGTCCACAATCAACAGGATAAGAGCTTGTTCACACGGCCGTATTTGCTGCTTGGGAATAAAACGGATCGCACTTGGACCAAAGTTACTCAATGGGGCAGTGCAGATGAGCGATTTTTAATCACTGACCCAATCTGCGTGTAAAAAATAAAAATCGAAGCAGGCGCTAGTTTCTTCCATAAATTGGATGAGACTTGCCAGGTCAAGTCTATGGGTGCGCAATAAAAAAAAAGTTAAAAAAATCGGATCCAATACAGAACCACAATATAGCATCCGTTTTTACGGATACATTGCCATTTTTTGTTAGGAAACTGTAAAAAATTATACGCTGCTACTGTAAATAGGGGACTGCACACGGATGACAAGTGAGAAAAAAATCATCCAAGTTTACTGAATAAAACAATTTTTTACACGCTCATCTGAAGCTATCCTAAATGGCAGAACCAGTGTTGAAGTGGGATCTCAAGGTCCCACCTGTATCATCAACTCTGGGGGCTACTGTTCCACTATGTGCAAATATTACATTTACCCTCATTCACAGATGTATTTATACTTCTATATAATAATAAATAAGGTAATTTCTTAAATTAATGATGCTGCCATTATCTGTAGACATTGAATCATGTATATTGTGCCAACTGCTGCTCTTATAGATTAATAGGGGCTTACTCCTGCGAAGAGGCCTACCTGGGAATTCTCCTGTTCTCCTGTGGTCCAGTCTGAGCTTGGGCAGAAGAAACTTTGGATTTTTTCAAGGTTTTTTTAGTGTATGAAAAAAAAATCTCCAAAACACTAATTAAAAAAAAACTATATATATACACACACACACATATATATATATATATATATATATATATATTTTTTTTTTATTTATTTATTTTCACGTACATAAAAAATAATTGAACATCAGAGGCCTAAATGCCTATGAATGCTTTCCCAGTATTGAAATAATATTGTTTCAAGTTAACCTGAGTAATGTGGAAGTAAATGGCAGCTTGCCAACGTAAAACATTTTTTTTACACGACTGTGTGAAAACAAATATACAGTAAAATGTGCACAATGGAGGAAGAATAATAACATACAAGCTAAATAGAACGGCGTCATTTGTTAAGAATTGCACGCACGCTAAATTATGTGTTGCTACTCACTCTGGATTGTGAAAGTCAATAATACATTTGTCACAACCATCACAAGAAACGAAGTGACACAGAAAAAGATTAAATCTTGCCAATTGGGCCATTTTCCCCCTAGACATGATACCACTTTCATTAGATGAGCGGATATGTTAGACTGCGCTCAACGAGCAGATGACACTTTACAGATGCCCAGCTTAATTGGTGGCTCCATATTTTTAAGTTCTGAGTTTGGTGAATCAGTGGGTGTACTGGGGGTCGGACGCTCAGCGATTCCAGTACACACCCAATGTCATTTTGAGCTGTCATTGGCTCCAGTGGCAAACCAGATTCTGCACTATTTTCCTCCATGAACTGTTTCAATCCAGGAACCCTCAGAGCTGATCAACTGATCGGTGGGGTGCCAGCTGTTGGGATCCCACCCATATGATATTAGACAGCCCATTTAAAGGGACTGTCAGCAAAGAATGACTGTTCAAACCAAGAACAGGCGCTCAGTGCACCCTCGGTGTGGCCAAACAGTTCGGTGCACCTTCCCACATACCTGTTTTCCATTTATCTCTGCTCTCCTCCCTTCTCTATAAAACCAGTGCTGTCAATCAAAATAGAGGGGAACGGAGATATAGGGAAAACAAGTAGGTGGGGAGGTGCACTGAGCTGCTCAGTCACACCGATGGTGCACATGGCACCTGTCCTTGGTTTGAACAGTCCCCTTTAAAGGCCATTTGTGACCCTAGAAAATCGTATTATACTACAATGACCACTTCAGATGGAGTCTTTTGCTTTATCTCATTGGCTTGCTGCCATGATAACCAAAATTTTGGCCATCGAAACTCTTCTTTGGCCCTTCGGTGGGCCAGGCCTACCAAGATTATTGGTAACATGTATCAGTTTTCATTTCTCTCTGGATATTTCAGGACCATGTTGTGCCAAATGTTTTCTCCCACGAAGACTGGCCCGCAGTAGCATAATCCTGAATAATACGTTTAGCTTTCTCTTCAGACTTTATTAGATTTCAGGATTAGGCACGTGAAGCGGAGTCAGATGGAACAGGTACAACAAGTTAATACCAATTCCCAGCTCCTTCATTATCCTTGTAAAGTATAAAATCCTGAGTCACATTTGATCCAAAAGTTTATTCTATGAGGAGTCAGCAATTCATCCAGTCACCAAACTGGGTCATCCGGATCAATCGTTGGCTCTAAATTGGATTGTGTTCATGTGAGTCACCCGGCAGTGATGCAGAGGCAGAGCATCCAGCAGGAGGGATGACGTGGGATCTGCGGAGCCGCTAAACATTCACAGTGGATTATTACAGTGCGATGTTAAAAACTCAAACTTGAGAATCTGAGACCTGTCGAAATCACATGCTGTATTCACAAATATATGTAATCGCTGCTGACCCACTTACCAGGATGACTTTGCGACCCAACGTTAAACTACTCCATTACCAATCCTTTTTTTGGCATTTATGACTGCTGGGATAGGGTGACAGAAGGAGACATCTTCTTCTGTCTAACCGCCTAGATGCAACATTGGCAATTGCCACGGCATCCAGAGCGTTATGGCAGTAGTACTGTCTTCCAGGTTTAGCAACACACTATTCAGTGCCTGCTTTAATCCCCCCACTCCACACCCACCGCAAGAAGAAAAGTGAGATGAGCAGCTAAAAATGCAATCTGATAGTAGAAAGCAGTAGGATTTGACAACTAGAAATACAGTCAGACTAGCAGCCAGATTAAGGCAGAATCCCCTATGAAAAGAAATATATAGGATGGATTATTTTTTTACTGTGTCAAATATCCACGTGATTGATGATAACTCGCTGGAAGCTGAGACACTCACTGTTCCCAAGAATGGTCTAAGAAATTTCTGGAGGTGGGCGCTCCATTCTTGGTCTACGGGACATCCAATGAAATCCAAGCGTTGCGCTGTTATTTGGAGCCGTCCCATAAATAAGGAATGAAGTGGTGGCTCGTCCATGCGGCCATCTCTCCCATTCTATCCTGCCATTTCAGAGTCCTGTTTTCAAGTTGGAATGATCCCTTTAATAATCAATAGGAATATAATGGAGTCATAAGAAAAATTATTTTCATAATTGCTTTGCAGTTAGATTCTATCTGTAATTTTCGCCCAAACTAATTGGGCATTTAATAACTCCTAACTACGCTGTTACTGTAATGTTAGTCACTGAAGCTATTAACATGGTCAGAGTTTTCTGCATCTATATTTAAACATGTGGCATCCATATTCCAGGACCTAAAGTCGGAACTTTATGTACACTCTAAATTGCATGTTTTCACAATTTGGCAAAAAAAAAAAAAAATGGTAATGCCACAAAGGAAGTAGAGTAATGGCGCATGTATAATGTAATGGCTCAGTATAGCTGAGTGTGCACTGCTGCTACTACAGTGGCAAATCTGCTCCATTTACAGTCTATGGGCGTGCATGGAGCTGTAGTGAGCATGTGCAACATATACTCCATTTACAGTCTATGGGTGTGCATGGAGCAGTAGTGAGCATGTGCAACATATACTCCATTTACAGTCTATGGGTGTGCATGGAGCAGTAGTGAGCATGTGCAACATTTGCTTCATTTAGAGTATGTGTCCACGGTCAGGTTTGCTTCAGGCTTTGGTCAGGATTTTATGCAGGTAAAATCCTGATCAAAAATGCACCTGAGGTCACTGGCAGGTCACCTGCGGTGTTCCTGCGTGTTTTGCTCATTGTAGCAACATGCTGCGTTCCGAAAAAACGCAACGCATGTGCGTTTTTGCGGGAAAAACGCATGCGTTTTTTAATGCACAGTGGAGACGGGATTTCATTAAATCCCCTCCACTATGCTGTAACATCTGGACGTTGCGTTTTGACGCTGCGGCTCAGCGCTGCGTCAGAAACGCAGCGTTTCCTGAACGTGGACACATACCCTAACAGTCTATGGGTGTGCATGGAGCTGTAGTGAGCATGTGCAACATCTGCTATTTACAGTTAATGGGTGTGCATGGAGCTGTAGTGAGCTACTCTATTTGCAGTGTATGGGTGTGCATGGAGCTGTAATGAGCATGTGCAACATCTGCTCCATTTATAGTCTAGGAGTGTGCATGGAGCTGTAGTGAGCATGTGTAACAGCTCCATGCACACCCATAGACTGTAAATGGATCAGATGTTGCACATGCTCACTACAGCTCCATGCATACCCATAGACTGTAAATGGATCAGATGTTGCACATGCTCACTACAGCTCCATGCATACCCATAGACTGTAAATGGATCAGATGTTGCACATGCTCACTACAGCTCCATGCACACCTATAGACTGTAAATGGAGCAGATGTTGCACATGCTCACTATAGCTCCATGCACACCCATAGACTGCAAATAGAGCAGATGTTACACATGCTCACTACAGCTCCATGCACACCCATAGACTGCAAATAGAGCAGATGTTACACATGCTCACTACAGCTCCATGCACACCCATAGGCTGTAAATGGAGCAGATGTTGCACATGCTCACTACAGCTCCATGCACACCTGTAGACTGTAAATGGAGCAGATGTTGCACATGCTCACTACAGCTCCATGCACACCCATAGACTGTAAATGGAGATGTTGCACATGCTCACTACAGCTCCATGCACACCTGTAGACTGTAAATGGAGCAGATGTTGCACATGCTCACTACAGCTCCATGCACACCCATAGACTGCAAATAGAGCAGTTCACTACAGCTACATGCACACCCATAGACTGTAAATAGAGGAGATGTTGCACATGCTCACTACAGCTCCATGCACACCCATAGACTGTAAATGGAGCAGATGTTGCACATGTTCACTACAGCTCCATGCACACCCATAGACTGTAAATAGAGCGGATGTTGCACATGTTCACTACAGCTCCATGCACACCCATAGACTGTAAATAGAGCGGATGTTGCACATGCTCACTACAGCTCCATGCACACAACGGACCTTTCGACCTGGTCTTGTGATCACTAGAGATTCTAGTGGTCGGACCCCAATGATTATACCTTTATCATCTACCCAGAGGATAGGTGACATGTTGGTTATTGGGCAACCCTTAAACATAAAATTGCTATAAACACTACATTTTAGGGGAACCTGTCATGTTGAAAATGGTATCAGGATGATATAGGGCAGGAGGAGCTGCTCACATTGATAGACATTTTTGTAGTAAAAGTTTAAAGAAACCCTCTTTCCAGCTTAGTTTTTATCCTCTTAATCTATTGCAGTCACCATATTATACAGAACTGTGCAGTTACAATTGCTCATTTTGCCTTTCTAGCCAGATTATTCTTCTCTTTTCTCTGCCCTATGTAGAAACAGGAAGTCTCGTGTCCCTGCATTTATCATTCCCCTCTTCAACTCCTGACCCAGCTGCTCCCTCTTTCCCCCTGCCAAGGACTTTTGCAATGACTCATAAGTCATGCAGATAAAATTGACCTCCTGTTTCTACATAGAACTTAGTCAGCTTCTCCTTCTCGGAGAGCAGCAGCAGTTCTCGCTTCTTCTGGGTCTCAGTTTTGTCAGAAGAGAGATTGAAGTAGCCCTGGTGGGTGTGGACCCACTGGCCACAGGCCGGGCTTACCCTACAGGGGCATAACTAAGTGACTACCAGGTATTCACTAGAGCCTTTGATGGTGAGGAAAGGCCAGGCTGCCAGTAGCCACCACTCCAGGGCAGTCCCCACTGGAAGGTCAGAGACATGGGTAGGAGGTACAGGAGGACAAAGGCAAAGATGTGGTCAGAGAATCCAAGGTCAGGGCAGCCAGCACAGGTTTATTATACATATAAATGTTGACAGATATGCAACATATACAGACTTATTTGCGTGCAGGAGGAATTTACACTTTTCTGGCAGTAGATGGTGATGTTGTTACTGTTATATGCTTAGTTGAATGTAATGCATATACTTGTAGTACTTTGGTTTAATTTTCTCTGTGGTAAAAGGTCCTTCAGACTTCCTGTTATGCTGCATTAAGAAGCTGATGCATGTACCTCACATTCTGTGAAGTGTTGTGAATTCCGCTCTTGGGCTCCCTCCGGTGGTTATAAGTAGCATTTTTGTGAGTTCTGCTCTTGGGCTCCCTCCTGTGGTTTTGAGTGGTATGGCTGCTTCTTGGATTTAGCATCAGCAGCTGTTTTCACTGATTGTCTTTCTGGCTCTGCTATATTAGTCTGGCCTTTTCCCTAATTCAATGCCAGTTGTCAATTGTTGAGCTTGGAGTCATGGCTCTCTGAGGATTTCCCTGTCACTTTGACCATTTCAGCAAAGCTAAGTCCTTGCTTGTCTTTTTGCTGTTCACTTGTTGTGGACTTTGTTGTTTAGCACTTTCTATGTTTTGCTCATTTGTCCAGCTTATCAGTATGTATCTAGTCAGCTAAGCTGGAAGCTCTGGGCAGCAGAGTTTGCCCTCCACACCTTTAGTCAGGCGTGGAGATTTTTGCATTTCTCTGCGGTGGACTTTTTCTAGTTTTTATTACTGACCGCACAGTGTTCTGTCCTGTACTAATTCTTTCTAGCTACATAAAGATATTAAAGCCAGCATATTTAGAAAAGTCTTACAATATCACAGCACATTCTCTAAATAAATATATGCTTTATATGGATAATGGGGACCAGCTGCCAATCAATATAGGAAAACAGAAAACAGAAACACAAGCAGCCATATGGTCCCATAAAATACATACTTTATTGAGTACAAAAGATATAAAATCACCAAACAAGAACAGGTGGACAGAGGGGAAATCACAGTACGCACCAATGTTAATGACAAAAAACAGGCCTGAGGACGGTCCATGAACCACAATGCTGAACTAACAATATGCTAGAAGGAAGCTTTCCAATATGGGAGATAGCAATATATTCAATATATATAGGGCAAGTGCCCTCACGTAGGAAACACTAACATCTAAGCACAGTGCAGCGATGTACTTACAGCAAACAAAGGTGGTCCAGGGAACGAACCGACAGGCCTGACCCCAACGCGCGTTTCGGAGCGCACCGCTCCTTCGTCAGGGGGTAGAGATAATACATAAAATGCAAGTATTTAAGCATTGCCGACCGGAACCCGGAAGTATGTAAAATGACGCCTACAACCTTTGGAAAGCTGCGGTCAGCGTATGCCACCTCCAACATGGCCGCCGGCACCGGAAGTACGTGGGGCCCCACGTAACCAGTGACGGACGGCAAGCCGCAGGTGGGACGCTCCCCAACAGCCCAAGCGCATGTGCATAAAAGGCCACCAGCACAGCGCCGCTATATACATAAATATGAAAAAGATGAGAGAAAAAGCAAAACGCAACTGAACAATAAATGCTTATTATGCGGGCACACCTATACACATCTACATATATATATATATATATATGTCCATATATCTCACCATATAAGTGGAAGAGTAATCAAAAGGAACATCATAAGGACATATGTGCACATATAAAACCATAACATAAATAAATTAAACAACATAAACCAATGAAAAAATAAACAAAACACAAATATATGTATAAACTTAGGTACATCAATCATACAACCTAGCAAATAACAAAACAAATTAAACCAAAAAAAATAATAATAAATAAAAAATTAAATAACAAATAATAAATACTCCCACTCACATAACTAGGTGTATACATAGTGTATCCACATGCAACCCTCTCTATATAGACCAAAAGAAAAAGAAAAAACAACCCAACTACACAAACATAACAATATACAAATAATGATAATGTAACAAATAATGATAATATAACAGGCTCCAGGTGTTGACACGAAGCACTCAATCAGCAGCATCATATAGACACATGATAGCAGCAAATAGTGTTAGTGTAGCACCAGGCTCACAATATTGACACGGAGCACTCGGTCAGCAACATCGTATAGGCACATAATAACAGCAGATCGCCATATACGTAAGCTAGAAAAGAATAAAAACAAGTTAAAAAACAAAAAATAAAAGAAACATCAACATAAGGGGCGCACCTAGTATAGTGATGCACAGACATGTGCAAATCACAAAAATGGGGCAAACGAGATGTTCTCATTTAAACCATCAGGGGAGACAGTACGTAGTGTCCAAATCCACCTTGACTCGAGTTGAGCAAGGCGTTTGGACAAACCACCGCCACGAATATTAATGTTGAGCAGATCTATACCGCGCACCCTCAGCGACGCTGCGTCACAGGAGTGGAAGTCTCTGAAATGTCTTGGCAGTGTTTTAAGAATAGTACCATCAGTACATGTAGCTGCCGCCTCAATGCCGAGAACATGTTCCCTGACCCTGACTTTGAGCTGTCTTGTGGTTAAACCAATATATATAAGGCCACAAGGACAAGTAGCATAATAAATAACGTATCTCGATGTACATGTTATACGTTTTCTTATACTAAAGTCCCTGCTGCCGTCAGAGCTAGAGAATGATGAACAACGCTCGACATTGGGGCACGCAACACACTTGCCACAAGGAGTACAACCACCCCGTGCGGCAGCGCCACTGAAGAACGTCGGTACGGTCTGCCCAACATAGTGGCTATGGGTGAGCCGATCTCTTAGATTTCTCGCACGCCGGAATGTCAAAAGCGGATATTTAGGAAGAAATTTCTTGAGGATGGGGTCGGCCTGTAAAATAGGCCAGGCCCTCTTCATCGCCACACGCATATCGGCGTGCTGAGAACTAAAAGAGGTTATAAATCTAATTTGGTCACCCCCGCTAGCTTTCCCAAAATCACTCCTATAGAGGAGACCGTCACGGTCAGCATGTTTGGCCCGATGGTAGGCCTTTTTTAGGACACGTCTACTGTACCCCCTTGCCAGGAACCGTGACATAAGTTCACCTGCACGGATGTTAAAATCATGTTCACTTGTCGTCAAGGAACCTACAATCCCTACCCTGTATCTCCTGCCGAAAATACATAAGGATGCATCGGTGCCACCCGGCCGACCGATTGTGTCAGGGAGAGGGAACTTTCTCGAGCGCGTGAACGGATGGATTGATTTTTACCTGCAGCCACTGGTGTCCTTGCTGCCCTCGTTCCTCAAAGATACTGGAGTGATTTTGGGAAAGCTAGCGGGGGTGACCAAATTAGATTTATAACCTCTTTTAGTTCTCAGCACGCCGATATGCGTGTGGCGATGAAGAGGGCCTGGCCTATTTTACAGGCCGACCCCATCCTCAAGAAATTTCTTCCTAAATATCCGCTTTTGACATTCCGGCGTGCGAGAAATCTAAGAGATCGGCTCACCCATAGCCACTATGTTGGGCAGACCGTACCGACGTTCTTCAGTGGCGCTGCCGCACGGGGTGGTTGTACTCCTTGTGGCAAGTGTGTTGCGTGCCCCAATGTCGAGCGTTGTTCATCATTCTCTAGCTCTGACGGCAGCAGGGACTTTAGTATAAGAAAACGTATAACATGTACATCGAGATACGTTATTTATTATGCTACTTGTCCTTGTGGCCTTATATATATTGGTTTAACCACAAGACAGCTCAAAGTCAGGGTCAGGGAACATGTTCTCGGCATTGAGGCGGCAGCTACATGTACTGATGGTACTATTCTTAAAACACTGCCAAGACATTTCAGAGACTTCCACTCCTGTGACGCAGCGTCGCTGAGGGTGCGCGGTATAGATCTGCTCAACATTAATATTCGTGGCGGTGGTTTGTCCAAACGCCTTGCTCAACTCGAGTCAAGGTGGATTTGGACACTACGTACTGTCTCCCCTGATGGTTTAAATGAGAACATCTCGTTTGCCCCATTTTTGTGATTTGCACATGTCTGTGCATCACTATACTAGGTGCGCCCCTTATGTTGATGTTTCTTTTATTTTTTGTTTTTTAACTTGTTTTTATTCTTTTCTAGCTTACGTATATGGCGATCTGCTGTTATTATGTGCCTATACGATGTTGCTGACCGAGTGCTCCGTGTCAATATTGTGAGCCTGGTGCTACACTAACACTATTTGCTGCTATCATGTGTCTATATGATGCTGCTGATTGAGTGCTTCGTGTCAACACCTGGAGCCTGTTATATTATCATTATTTGTTACATTATCATTATTTGTATATTGTTATGTTTGTGTAGTTGGGTTGTTTTTTCTTTTTCTTTTGGTCTATATAGAGAGGGTTGCATGTGGATACACTATGTATACACCTAGTTATGTGAGTGGGAGTATTTATTATTTGTTATTTAATTTTTTATTTATTATTATTTTTTTTGGTTTAATTTGTTTTGTTATTTGCTAGGTTGTATGATTGATGTACCTAAGTTTATACATATATTTGTGTTTTGTTTATTTTTTCATTGGTTTATGTTGTTTAATTTATTTATGTTATGGTTTTATATGTGCACATATGTCCTTATGATGTTCCTTTTGATTACTCTTCCACTTATATGGTGAGATATATGGACATATATATATATATATATATATATGTAGATGTGTATAGGTGTGCCCGCATAATAAGCATTTATTGTTCAGTTGCGTTTTGCTTTTTCTCTCATCTTTTTCATATTTATGTATATAGCGGCGCTGTGCTGGTGGCCTTTTATGCACATGCGCTTGGGCTGTTGGGGAGCGTCCCACCTGCGGCTTGCCGTCCGTCACTGGTTACGTGGGGCCCCACGTACTTCCGGTGCCGGCGGCCATGTTGGAGGTGGCATACGCTGACCGCAGCTTTCCAAAGGTTGTAGGCGTCATTTTACATACTTCCGGGTTCCGGTCGGCAATGCTTAAATACTTGCATTTTATGTATTATCTCTACCCCCTGACGAAGGAGCGGTGCGCTCCGAAACGCGCGTTGGGGTCAGGCCTGTCGGTTCGTTCCCTGGACCACCTTTGTTTGCTGTAAGTACATCGCTGCACTGTGCTTAGATGTTAGTGTTTCCTACGTGAGGGCACTTGCCCTATATATATTGAATATATTGCTATCTCCCATATTGGAAAGCTTCCTTCTAGCATATTGTTAGTTCAGCATTGTGGTTCATGGACCGTCCTCAGGCCTGTTTTTTGTCATTAACATTGGTGCGTACTGTGATTTCCCCTCTGTCCACCTGTTCTTGTTTGGTGATTTTATATCTTTTGTACTCAATAAAGTATGTATTTTATGGGACCATATGGCTGCTTGTGTTTCTGTTTTCTGTTTTCTTTCTAGCTAGTAGTGGCCTCCTTTGCTAAATCTTGTTTCATACTACGTATGTCATTTCCTTCTCCTCTCACAGTCATTATTTGTGGGGGGCTGTCCTATCCTTTGGGGATTTTCTCTGAGGCAAGATAGCTTTCCTGCTTCTACCTTTAGGGGTAGCTAGATCTCCGGCTGTGACGAGGTGTCCAGGGAGTGACAGGAACATCCCACGGCTACTGCTAGTGTCTGTGTTAAGATCAGGAACTGCGGTCGGTATAGTTACCACCTGCCCAGAGCTAGTCGCATGTCGCTCCTAAATCACCAGACCATAACAGTACAACTGGCCAAAAATGAGCTGAATGCATCTCAAAAGAAGGAAAAGAAAAAGAGTTCTGAGCCATTTTTTTTTTCTTTAGTCTGTTTTGTCTTTTTCCTTCCTCTTAATCTCTGGGTGATTCAGGATTTGGATGTGGGCATGGATGTTCAGGGGTTGTTTTCTCGTGTGGATCAGCTTGCTGCAAGAGTACAGAGTATTCAAGATTATGTTGTTCAGACTCCGGCCTTAGAACCTAGAATTCCTACTCCAGATTTGTTTTACGGGGATAGATCTAAGTTTTTGAACTTTAAAAATAACTGCAAATTGTTTTTTGCTCTGAAACCCCGTTCCTCTGGTGACCCCATTCAGCAAGTTAAAATAGTTATTTCTCTGCTGCGTGGTGACCCTCAGGACTGGGCATTCTCCCTTGAGTCAGGGGATCCGGCATTGCTTAATGTAGATGCATTTTTTCAATCGCTTGGATTATTGTATGACGAACCTAACTCTGTAGAGCATGCTGAGAAAACACTGTTGGCCCTGTGTCAGGGTCAGGAAGCGGCAGAATTATACTGCCAGAAATTTAGAAAATGGTCTGTGCTCACTAAATGGAATGAGGACGCTCTGGCAGCAATTTTCAGAAAGGGTCTTTCTGAAGCCCTTAAAGATGTTATGGGGGGGTTCCCCACGCTTGTTGGTTTGAGCGAATCTATGTCTCTGGCCATTCAGATTGATCGGCGCCTGCGCGAACGCAAAGTGGTGCACCATATGGCAGCGTCCTCGGAGCAGAGTCCTGAGCCCATGCAATGTGATAGGATTTTGACTAGAGCTCCTAAATCACCAGACCATAACAGTGAAGATAAAAGTTGAATTACCCCATATTATCTACTCTCACAAGTTTCTTTTGCGACCAAACTATGCAACAATAAATCCTACTGAAGTATGGAGTCCTTCATCCATCATCTATTTATTAATGAAATTTTATTGAAAATAATGTTAACCACAAAATACATACATAAGATTACAATATTCCAGGTGAAGACTCAGGTAAGCAAAGGTTAGAGTCTAGCTACATAAGGTAAGGAGGGGCAGAATGGAACAATCTCAATATTAAATGTGTAGACCTAGAATAAGCTTTAATCATAAAATGCATTTCAACATGTCAGGTACAAAATCGCCAAAAAGAGGCGGCATCCAAGACATGCAGAATATAAAGCATCCTAGACAGTTATGATAAAATGGAGGCCCATAGCTTTCCCATATCCCTGTGTTAAATCTCGTGCCTGCAACCCCAACGCACGTTTTTTTGCCTTCCTCCTCACAACCTCCCCTCCCCACCAAATGGATTAACCAAAGAAAACCCCATAAAATGCATGTAATTCCCTCTGCAGTTTCCTGGTGATTAAATGGAATTAGTCAGGAGGATTTTGCTATGTAATATGAGAGCAGCATGATGGTGGGGCAGAGACCCTGATTCCAGGGATGTGTCACTTACTTAGCTGCTTGCTGTAATTTCAATGCAATGAGTGTTTTATTGGGAAGAGATTATCACTGCAGGACTAGGTGTCACATTCCAGACAGTCTGTGTAACAACACCACCTCTTGCTGACAATGTACAGTGTACACAGGACACTACGAATCAGTGGTGTGGGCGGGGTTATACACAGCTCAGCTTTCTGACCACTGTTATATGTACAGGAGAAAAAACAGGAATTGTATCAAAACTGCACCAAGCAGCCCAGTAAGTAACACATCTCTGGAATCGGGGTCTCTGCCCCTACCCCGGGCTGCTATCAGATTACATAGCAGAAACCTGCTGACAGATAATTTTTAACCTGCGTTTTTCATGCAGAAAAACCCCCATCAACACAGCTATGTATGAACATGCCCTTAGAGGTGGCTAGTTTCCTAGGCATGCAGTGCGCCCAGTTCAGATCAGTTTTGAGACCCCAGAGAACCAGGAGGCTGGAAAACAGAGGAGACATGTTCTCCTGAAGAAGAAGATTAGAGGAAACTAATCAATAGGTGAAAAACAAATACTAAATTGTTGGCAAAGTGGGCACACTGACCAAAATTAGATCTAAAACACTGATGAAAAACAGCCCTTTAATTTATTTTTTTTGTTAAGGAATGTCTGAATGAGACCTATCACCGAGGTGTTGCCTTACAAACTCCTGAGCTGATTTGCCCCACTCGTGGTCGAGTCCGGACCCTTATATCATTGTGTGTACGACCAGTTCAAAAGTGACAATATCCTAGAGGGGGAAAAAAAAAGCTGGATATTTTTGCAACTAAAACAAAATCCAGATTTTCACTCCCCGATTATCGGATAATCTGGGCAATTTCTCATCCAGCTAGAGATTATTTGGCATTGCGCAGCCCCTTTCCTGTTACTTCTGGGGACCGTAGACATCTTGGGAAGCGTGCAGATTGCATGTCAGCCTGAGACCTCTGCGAGCCTCCTCTACCTGTGTCAGATACGCCCCACCCTGTAATCAGACTCCCAGTAAGGTAAGAGAGGAAAAAGTGCAAACATGTCAGGTTTCCTCTCTCCTCCCCGCGCTCTCATGCTCGCTCCTTCCTTCTCCTTTTTCACATTCCCCGAGTGAGCGGATTATTTTATGTCGGAGATTTGGTGGCTCCTGTTCTGTGCAGGTACGTGACCCCATAGAGGGTTTAGTCTTTCTTTTTTAAATGAATTTTCCTGGCTTTCTCGCTACTCATAAAACCGATTTATCTGTGCACTCTGGAAAGGGTTAAACGCACCTTGTCAGCGGAGATCTGACCTCGGCGGTTACGCTTTCACAGGGTTTTTTTTCAAATTTTTAACACTGTCGTCCACAAGTCAAAGACGAGACAAGCAGCCGCTGGGACTCGAATATAGTACTCGAGCACACCGAAGACACTCAGATAACACCTTATCCCAGCACGCTCACTCATCACTAATATACTGTTTTAGTTATTTTTTTCCAACATAGTTCTGACTACGTAGTTAAGCAAAAAAAAAAGAAGTAAACTCACCTTTAGGCTACGTTCATACAAGGAGTATTTGATGCTGCAGATTTTTTGCATCCATTAGGTAAATTACTTGTGTTTTTGTTTTTTAATGTGTTTTATTGTGCTGCAGTTGTTTTTTTTCCCTTTTTTGGTGTGTGATGTTATAAATAAAGCTGCTTTGGTTTTGATACTTCCTTGTATGTTAGCAGAAATACATGTGCGGATTTTACCTGTGGATTTTCCACATCTAATGTACGACTATGGGGAAAACCTGTACATGCTGTAGTTTTTTGGGGTTTTTTTTGGCCACAGCATGCACCTTTTTTTTAGTACAGATTTCACCCATTCTTTTGAAAGGAGACCCAAAATCCACAAGTTAAATTGATGGAGAAAAAAAAATTACCAAAAAGTGCAGAAAATATGTCTGGATTTTAGATGCAGATTTCAATTTAGAAATCAGCGCTTGAAATCTGCACCAAATGCGCCATATTTCTCTGGGTGGAAAATGCTCTTCAAATTCCGGTGTCAACATAGTAAAGATTTTCCGGAATCTTATCCAAACGACTGTTGTTGGTTTGACACATATTAAACTTTTTTCAATGAACAATTCCTCCAAAATCCATTTGAATTTTATCACTGTGGACAGAAGATTCATAACAGATATGTTTCCATGTGGACGCACCTGCACAAGTGTGATCTACAATGGACATACAATGCAGGGTCAATTGGGTGGGTTTTAAGAGTTAACCCTGGTGTGGAACCATGAAATAAATCACTGCTTTGGTACCATGGGGTCTATATGACCCCAGGCTCAAAATCGTCATATTTCATTAAAATTAACATGCTGGCTATTCAGAATAATCAAGTTTTATTCTGTCATAATTTCAGAACACGGTTATGACATCAAACGTAACTTTGAAGCGATTTATTTGTCGTCATCAAACACAAACTGAAAGAAATTTATATCAAAATGCTTTACTAATAACTAAAAGCATTTAAATTCAATAAAAAAAATGCACAATAACTGCAACTGTGTGGATTTGCAAGGCAAATTGGCCTTCCAGTGCCATCTTTCTTCCAAACACTTGCTGTGCTTTCTTTTCCAATTTTCGTAGCACCCAAGAAGAGCAGAATTCCAAGTAGAGCACGAATCTCGTCAATGCTTGTCATACAAATATCCAGACTGGGTCTTGTATTTCACTTTAGCCCCTTGAATTTTTTGGTTCGTCCATTTGACGACTTCTTCAATCAAAGCATTGTTGAAAAAAAGTTTGAATGATTTCAAAGGCATATCCACAAGACGTCCATCACCCTTTGGTCCTGGTTTGGCCTTGACAATGTTTCGGATTGGAGTTTGTCGAATAGTCTTTGGCTGTAGCAACCACTTATAGCCATCTTTGCCAAGAATTTCACCTGAAGTATCATCGTTGTTGTCCTCGTCATCGGAGGAATTAGTTTTGTCAGACAGAATAGCACTTTGATCGCTCTCTGAATCCGATGCGGCATCGAGATCTGCGTCACTTTCGACCCAGCTCAAATTATCTTCCAAATTACCTTCATTATCAGTATAGACATCACTAGAAGCATGCCAATAATTCTAAAGGAATCATCACAGTTCAACTTCCCATTGTTTATTTACAATTATATTACACAACCTGTGAATAAACAAAAAATATAAAAAAAAAAAAAAAAAAAAAGTCAGACAATAAAGGTACTATGGGGTCAGGAGAGTCCCAAACACAGAAAATTGAAAATAACTAAGAAACAAAATTGAAAAACAAATTGAAAATATCATCAACATAAGCCGAAATATGTTGCTTGAAAATACATAGAAGGTCAATAAAATGAGATATTTCAATTTATTCAGCGCTGGGGTCTACATGACCCCATGGTTCCACAGCAGGGCTAAAGAAGTTGCCCAATACTCGGACAACTTCTCATACCCTACGCTTGGCACTGATAAAATAAGAAAGTCTATACTCGGCTCCCTTCCCTGTTTCCTCGGTGTCGGCACTCCTCGAGGCCCAATCACTGTCCTTGCCTCCTGTCGAATTGAGAATGAAGAGGAAGTCAGGGATCAGGTGCAGCCCGCACTTCCTCTCATGTTCCATTAGTCCAAAGGCGGAGAAGCCGGCGTGGATTGAGTGCCGGCGTTTTGTGTCACAAAACCATTAGTGCGCATGCGCCGGCGCACTATGTCCGGAACACAGCGAAATACTTCCGGGACATAGTGTGCCGGCGCATGCGCACTAATGGTTTTCGGCTTTGCCCGCAGTTGGGCAAAGAATACTGTGCGTGCGCAAGGCAAGATTGCTTTGCGCACGCGTTAACTAGGGAGGAAAGCGAATCAACGTCAAGTCAATTTCGTGACCAGCGTGCGGCCAGTGGGAAAAAAGGGGTTAATAAAAGACCCGAAAACACCGCCCATATGACCCAAAAAAGGACCCGCCAAATTCAGGTGACAGGTTCCCTTTAAGGTCACACGCTCAGTATTTATAGGCCCAAACCAGCCGTGGGTGAGTAATGTAGAATTGGTGACGTGTTTCTATTATACTTTCTCTGTAAGTTCCTCTTCTGGTTTTAGCTTACAAATACTGACGTAAAATACTGAACGTGTTCTTAAAGATAAAAACCTCAATGTGACTGGAGAACAATGGTGGAAGCAACTTTCTCAGTGACCCACATTTCATCATGTGTTTGATTCTGAAGAAGTGACACACCTGGGGATATTTGGTATGTAACAAGTGTTGTGTATACAACCATGGCATATAGTAGGATGCATTGTGTGTGTGTATGTATGTGTATAATATATGTATATATATAATATATACTAGCTGTTTCCGGCCAGCTAACGCTCGGCATGCTCATTGCTATCTAATTAACGCTGCTAGTGATTAAACTAAAGTAAATAATGACAACATTCAATAGCGCTTATGCAGGTGGTAAATTAATTTAAAATGAAGTTAATAATAATAATTAAAACTCAGAATAATACTAGCACATTTTATTCACAGTGTAAAATCAAAAGCAAACTGGATTCGTGTGGTTATGTGTGGGGACGGAGCCTCGTGTGGTAATGTGTGGGGACGGAGCCTCGTGTGGTAGTGTGGGGACGGAGCCTCATGTGGTAATGTGTGGGGACGGAGCCTCGTGTGGTAATGTGGGGGGGCGGGATTATGTGTGGTAATGTGGTGGGGGGGCGGGATTATGTGTGGTAATGTGGTGGGAGGGCGGGATTATGTGTGGTAATGTGGGGGGGGGCGGAGCTCCTGTGCAGGGGGCTGGATTAGCGAGTAATCACGATGCTATATATATATATATATATGTGTGTGTGTGTTATCTTTTTGTATAGTGTAGTATATGTGCATTTACAAAATATCTCACGGCAGTTCTGATTGTATTCATGTCATTCTTTGTTGCTAAGCCGCCATTGTCTACAATGTTGTGTTGACAGCTACAAGTAACCTGATATGGGGACAAATATTTTGCAACTTGGCTTATGGATCATCTTGTGACCATAGTTGGAAAACCTTTCCATCCAAGACTTTAGCAACACATGTACAAATGAAATCTGGCAATATGAATGTTCCCTTAATGAGGATAATCAAGGATTTAAAAAAATAAATAAAAAATAGGATTTCTATTTTTTTTTTGCCAGAAATTAGAGCCACTTTTGTACATGGGTTGCAGCAGCTTTATTTACCGTATTTTACGGCGTATAAGACAACTTTTTAACCTCTGAAAGTCGTCTCAAAAGTCGGGGGTCGTCTTATACGCCGGGTACGGCGTGTGCAGGGAGCGGTCCTGTATGGCTCCCAGGATCTGGAGGAGAGGAGATTCTCCTTTAGGCCCTGGGATCCATATTCATGTTAAAAAAAAAGAATACAAATAAAAAATATTGGATATACTCACCCTCCGATGGCCTCCGGCTCTCAGCGGTACAAGCGGCGGCCTCCGTTCCTAAGGATGCAATGAGCGAAGGACCTTCGATGACGTCGCAGTCGCGTGACTGGTCGTGTGACCGTGACGTCATCGAAGGTCATTCGCTCAATGCATTCTTAGGAACGGAGGCTGCCGCTTGCACCGCTGAGAGCTGCGGGCCGTCAGAGGGTGAGTATATCCCAAATTTTTTATTTTTATTCTTTTCTTTTACATGGATATGGATCCCAGGGCCTAAAGGAGAATCTCCTCTCCTCCAGATCCTGGGAACCATCCGCACCGCACACGCCGTATAAGATGACTGGGCGTATAAGATGACCCCCGTCTTATACGGCGAGTATGTCCCAAACTCCATATTTTATATGGAAAAGTTGGGGGTCGTCTTATACACCAGAAAATACGGTATTTGAGTGGGACTGAGCAATGTAATACCAACTATGGCCACTAAGAAGAGAGGAGCTGTTTGTAATCCCAGACAACGTCTTAAAACGAGTTTTTTTCCCTCCCATAAATTAACAATACACATGAAAAGAATATATTTTGTAATATATCTTGGTATAGAAATCTTTTTTCTCCTGGACTGATCTTTCATTTTCAATTCAAGGGTAAAATCTGTATTCAGTGACTTTCCCATTCCTGAGATAGGAGATGACAGTTGGTGCTCGTATAGTTTTGTGGAGAACTGTAACTGCCCAACTTGCAGCAGAATGTCTGTATCTGCCTCTGGCTCCTCCGCACTCGATATAAATGTAAAAGCACCGACTGTCTCTGAATATTTAAATATTTCGAAAGTCTGTTTTACATAGTCCCAGCAGCCCCCTACCCACAGTATCCACACTCACTAAGTGCAGTTTCTTTTTCCAGTGACACAGTTGCCAATACCATCCCCTACCCACATAGTGGTTACAAGCCGTCTCCTCCACACAGGCATCCCCCCTCCATGTGTGCCTGTAATAGAGTGCAGGGTAGAGTATGTCACCACGGAACAGACAGACCAACTGTTGAAGGGGATTTATTAACAGGGGTAGAATTCTCCTCGCAGGGAGTAAACGGGGTTAATAGAGTCAAGTAAAACAGTAAACAGTTAAGCGGAATCAAAAGGGTTAACGAGTGTTCTTGTAACTTATCAGCCCAGGGAGATCCTGACTGGAGGGTCCTTTTACCAACATGGATACAGTCACCAGCAGGGCTTGAGATCCTGGTCTTTTCTGTGTCTCCTGGAAAGTCCGG
Organism: Ranitomeya variabilis; assembly: GCF_051348905.1. NCBI lineage: Eukaryota > Metazoa > Chordata > Amphibia > Anura > Dendrobatidae > Ranitomeya > Ranitomeya variabilis. The sequence goes on from NC_135232.1 coordinate 615,690,334, forward strand.
GGTTAAGTCTCTGCAGCCTGCTCTTCTCATAGTGAAACTGGAACCAGGAAATAACAGTCTCTCCGTCACTGCTGCAGGAGTCTCCGTAAGCCTGGCAGCTTCTCTGTAATAACGATTGTCACACACACACTGGGCAGTTACTTATCACACTCAGGGGTCTTTGCTTGTGACTGCGGTCACCAGGGCTGCACTGAGTCACTGTCTCTGCACTGTCAGGGGAAGAGTCTTCTCAGATTATGGAGGCTTCCAAGTCCCCACTCTCACCCCAGCCTTAGTGCCCTCACGGGGAGCACTCTGTCATGGGGAGCGCGGCGCTGCAGCCTGCTTTCTCTTTGGCACGCTGTCCCCTCTCTGGCGCGCTCTCTCTCCCGCACTTTTCTGACCACTCCCCTCTCTTTTCCCAGCAGTCACCACGTCCCCTCTGTCCAGGGCAGAAAGTCTTCCCCCCAACAACCCAGCTGTCTGACTAAGTGGTTCCAGGCAAAGAACAGGGAAAGCAACCTCCTTACATGCCCCCCAGCCGCTGCTGTATCCCATATGCCCCTCCAGCTCCCAGCAGGCAGGCCAGACAAGCTTGGAGCTAAGAGGAAGCTTAGTGAGCGAATCATAGGCTCAGCTCAAAAACTCCTTCCTCCAAAGAGCGGGAACTGAGGCAGGCTGAGCTCGGTTACAGTTTGTTGTGCCCCGGACTGCTAGTGCCCCGCACTAGACATCTTAGTCAGCTGGCTGTGGTCCTCAACTCTTCTTTGTGAGATTGCAGGAGGACCACACCCACTTGGCTAAAAAAAATACTTTATATACATGGAAGTAGGGGCCATATCTAGGGAACGTGAGAGGTGTAGGAAAACAATGCCAGATTCGGAAGAATATTTACACTAGGTAAAGAACTTACAGATTTATGGCAAGGGACAGGTCCTTTTTGGGTGGTGGCCATAGATCATACACCCATGGGTGTAACCTCAGCTGTAGTAGGCCAAGCAGCTTCTACAGGGTACGAGCCTAAGGTGGACGAGTTAAATTTTTTCATCTGTAGTCTGGACACCAATGAAATTGGAAACCATAGTCTACCCTAAAACATTGACTTTTTATGGTGGTCTTGTGAATTCTGAGGATTTTGCCTTGCACATACCTGCCTGTGTGCACCGAGATTCCTGCTCCTCTTTCAACCTCTGTTGTAAATTAACACTTGGACTATGGTATAACTCTCACCCGACAGCCTCTCTCTTCCATGAATGAGATATGGTGATCACTGGACAAATGTGTCCTTTGTAGGAGTCCTTCACCATTAGTTGGGGAAACCGTGCTATACCTAGGGTTCCTGATCTGTCCTGTAGGATATACTAAGGAGGCTACTGTTTAAAGGGAGTTTATCAGCACAGAATGACTGTTTAAACCAAGCACAGGCACTTGGTACATCCTTGGTGTGGTGTGGCTAAACATTTAGGTGCAACTTCCCAAAAGTGACATTAACCTCCCCAACTATCACCCCACTTGCCACCGCACCAGGGCAAGTGGGAAGTGCAGAGGCTAAGCGGCAGAATTGGCACATATTATGAATGCGCCATTTCTGGGGCGGCAGAGAGCTGATTTTAGTTCTGGAGGGGCCAGTATCCATGGCCCCTTCCTAGGCTAGTAATATCACCCGCAGCCGTCTGCCTAGCCTTTACTGGTTATTAATTATAGGGTGGGACCCTATGTCATTTTTTTTTTTTTTTGGGGGGGGGGGGTCACATTTTAATAACCAGTAAAGGCTAAGTACACAACTGTGAACTGATATTAATAGCCAGGGAAGCTCCATGGGTATTACCCCCTTCCCAGACTATAAACATCTGCTGCTGTCCGCTTTCCCTTTGCTGGTTAATAAAATGTCGGGAGAGCCTGTGCCATTTTTTTTTTAAATGCATGTACTGTAAGCTACATAAGCACTGTACTAATTATATATGTGATTGACATATTTATATCTATCTATTCTACATGTATATATCTATTCTATTTTGTCGTGTCACGCTGTGATTTTACTGTACGTGGCTGCTGAATTTCCGGCTTTTCAAAGGACATGGGTGTGTAAACATTGGGCAGCACTCGCGTTGTCTGAGTTCTGTGTATTATTTATTTATTTTTAATAACATCCATTGACTTGCATTGACGAGTCTCGTCCAAGATACGAGGACAATCACAGCATGCTGCAAATGTTTTTTTTTTTCTTATCCCGATCTGAGCTGAGAAAAAACCTTCAGATGAGCAGGAAATCACAGATTAACATTGGTCAGAGTGCAATCTGATTTTTGTTTTTTTATCGGATTGCACTCGTCCATTTTCCTTGCAGATGAGTATGAGCCCTGAGAAAGCTTTTGTTCAGTATATATTTTTTTATGATAAACTCTATTTATAACTTTTTCCTTGAATTTCAGTTTGCATTATCTGCTCAGTACAAAGATTGCATTCATAGTAGTATATTTTATTGCTGTGTGTTCTTTCATTTGCTATGAGTACAATCACCTGGTTACTGAAGAATGATAAAATGTATCGGTTTAGTGTCACTCGCAAGATCAGAATACAGAAAAATCTTTCAAAAGTTTTTGTTGTTGTTTACTTCTTGTGAGGTTTTTTTTGCCATAGGTGTGAATGTACGGGGGCACCACTATCAAACCACCCGTTACCAATGTTTAGGGACCATTCAGAAGTCAGTGATTTTTTATTATTTTTTTGTAGGCAGAATAATGAAAACCAGTTTCCATCTGTGTTTTGGATCAGATTTCCATTAGTTTTTGGTCAGAATGTTAATTTTAACCATCAGTTTATTTATTTTTTTACATACAAGGTTTTCCAAGCTTTTCCTATCTGACAGCACTAGGAAGCAACTAACATGATATTCTTGTGCTGTCCGATATTTGTCCAAGAACCCATAGGCTTGCATTGGCGAGTTTGATCCTAGACTAGAATAAAAGTCTTTATTTTTTATTTTATTTTTTTAAGCCCCTTATCTGGATGAAACCACAGTGTGTGAGACTGGTAGAGACCGCTATTCCATAAAAGTGAATGGAGCAGTGGTAGGATCCCCAGCAGTCAATACATTTATTAACTGTTCACAGGATAAGTGAGACAACCACTTTCGGACCGCAGATCCTTTTATTCCTCCCTGATATGAGCCGCTCCTGGAGATGTTTGACAGCAGCTCTCTTGTACAGGAAACAGGAACGCTTGGTAGAGAGCTTCTCTGTCTATGGGAGAGCCAGCTAAGTCTACGTTCACATTTGCGGTCGGCGCCGCAGCGTCGCTGCATGCGTCATGCGCCCCTATATTTAACATGGGGGCGCATGGACATGCGTCGCACTTGCGTTTTGCGCCGCATGCATCCCTGCGGCGCCCGCGTCCCGGCGCAGAGGACGCAGCAAGTTGCATTTTTGCTGCGTCCAAAATCAATCAAAAAAAGGACGCATGCGGCGCAAAACACAGCGTTGTGCATGCATTTCGCTGCGTTTTTGTTTGCGTTGTGCGTTGCGGCGCCGACGCTGCGGCGCACAACGCAAATGTCAACGTAGCCTAAGATAGTCGCAGATCAAACGATCAGCCAAGCCCTCATTCAGCTGACAGTTTCCTACTGTGTATGGGGGGCTTTTAAGGTGTAACTTGAAAATCCCGGTACCGCATTATAAGTTTGTAACTATGCCGCCCAACTATAAAATGCCATCTATAACAGTCATCTCACTTAGAAGAGCCTTCGGGCCTCCTCCGACACTGTGTTACATGGTAATTGTAGCGCCCCCACTGCCGCAGGGCCGAGGGGTACCCGGTACCGGGCCTCTTAGTCTCTGCTTTGGGGGGTTGTCACGGAGGCTAGGCCCTGGTCCGTGACCCTGCCGTGGGGCGCACAGTGAAATAGGTACAACAGATGATGAGGATGAGGCCGTAGTGGTGGTGGTGGTGGTGCGGTGGTGCAGTGCAGTAAATAACGAGGACACCAGGTTGCAGTCTCTTTACCTCTTTACTGAAGATCTCTGGGTCCTCAGTCCGGAATACGGTTCACCAGGCTGCGCAAGTCCGGCCGGTCCAATGGCACCTCCAGAGTTCTCTTCACAGGTGGAAATCGGTGCCTTCCTACTAGCGCTATGTGTTGTGGTCCTTCCCTGCTGTGCTTACGGAAAGTCCCCCACAACTGTTGTGTCTGTTTTCCCTTCCCCCATGACGGCACACCTGAGAGAGGGGATCCGCCCAGTCAGGACAGGAAACCCTACTGAAAATAAAAGGGCGGTACCTCTCCCTCGCTTCAGTTGGGTTTCCTGTCCTGACAGGGACCCTTGTACTGAACACGGCGGTTCAACTTACCCAGGTCCCGTCCCGGCGTGGAAGAACAGGCAGCGCCTGTGCGTCGGAGGTTCGGGTCCTGGAGGCGCCGTCCGCAGGTCCCCCCGGGTCACTGCGTCCGTGCGGGCGTTGCGCAGCATGGTTGGAGGACCGGGTTCCTTCCATGGCTGCCACGCCGCCCTCCCCTCTCTGCCGGCGTCCAGGCGCGGCGGCCGCTTCCGGGTCGCTCTTCTGACGTCACACGCCAGGCACGCTGGGAATGGGCGTGCCCGTGTGGCGTCGGAGGCAGGCGCCGGATCCAAGATGGCGGCGCCCATGAAGAAAACGCCGGCCGGTGAATGAAGACTCCGGCGGCATGGCAGAGAGGGGGAGGGGCCATTACTGGGCACCGGAGAGGCGGGGAGTGCAGTGGTCCCCCCATAAAAGGGTGGTAGACCACAGAAGACGCGCTCATGTCCAAAAACTTCACCATGGAAGTAGGACAACAAGAGCAGCTGCAGCAGCCGCTTTCACAACAGCAGCAGGAGCTCTCACCAGATGCCTTGCCGAGCCACCAGCATACCAGGAGCAGCCGCTCAAGTGGTAGAAACAGTGGTCGTTCCGTCCGGCAAGATTCGTCGGCGTCCAGGAGGGACGCTTCACGTGCATCTGTCCAGCCTCCAAAATCGGTACCCTTGATTGTCGGCGGTGGTGAGTGATCTACGTGAATGTATCCCTTATGGTAACAGGGTCCATTTTTCTGTTTTGATCACTAGGGGTCCAGGAAAGCTACCGGTAAAACAAAGAACCGAGAGTGTGCCCTTTGTAAAAACCCGCTTGCAGTGCAGTATCAGAAGGATCTCTGTGCTGACTGCATTAATAAGACTATTCAAGAAGAAACCCCTAATTTCGCCACTAGCCTTAAAACCATAATACAGGCTGAAATTAAAGACTCCTTGAAATTGGCCCTTAGCGAGCCAAGAGGGAGAAGCCGTAAGGCATCTACAGAGTCGGATACCTCTCAGAGACAGGGGAGTCATAAAACATCCCGATCTCCCTCTACTTCTCCAGCCTCGGTCCACTCTTCAGATTCCTCCTCGGACAGTGATTCAGGGGTCGTCCATGCTTTCCCACTGAGGACGTGGACAAATTAGTCAAAGCAGTTAGGTCTGCAATGGGCCTTAAAGAAGAGAAGACACCTAGGTCACTAGAGGATGTCATGTTTGGTGGCTTAGAAGAGAGGAGGAAACGCACGTTTCCAGTTAATGCAAAAATAAAAGCATTAATCGAGAAAGAGTGGAAAAGACCTGAAAAAATGGGTTCTTTGCCCTCTTCATCCAAAAGGAGATATCCCTTTGAGAATAAAGACTCTGAACCCTGGGAAAAGATCCCAAAAATTGATGGAGCGGTAGCCAAATGCTTAAAAAAATCATCCCTCCCATTAGAAGACTCGGGTGTTCTTAAAGACCCGCTTGACAAAAAAGCAGATGGGTTTCTCAGACATATCTGGGAAGCCTCAGCGGGGGGCCTGAAGCCAGCAATCGCTGGAACATGTACGGCCCGCGCTCTGATGGTCTGGCTACAGCAGATAGAGGATCAGCTAAGGGACAAGGTACCCAGAACCGACATCCTTGCCAATATATCCTTAGTGCAAGGAGCAGCAGCCTTTTTAGCAGACTCTTCTGCAGATTCCGCAAGACTAACGGCCAGAGCAGCGAGCTTGTCTAATGCGGCAAGAAGAGCCCTCTGGCTCAAAGGTTGTCCGGGGGATTTACCATCTAAACACAAGCTGTGCTCCATCCCATGTGATGGTCAACTTCTCTTTGGGAAGAAGCTTGAAGAAATCCTGGAACATGCAGGAGATAAAAAGAAAGGCTTTCCCAATATCCCTAAAGAGTCCAAAAAACCCTTTTTTCGGAGGAGAAGATTTAATAGAGGTCGCCCCCCAGGGGAGAGGAAAAACTGGGACTTTAGGGATAAAAGAGGCTCAGGCTATATGTTTAAAGGGCCCTCTACTTCAGCCAAAAAATCCCCCCAATGACATTACGCCAGAAGTGGGAGGAAGACTCTCCCTCTTCTTTCCGGCCTGGGTAAACATCTCCCCCAGTACCTGGGTCATAAATATCATCAGAGACGGCCTCAAAATAAAATTCACCTGTCCACCCAGACGAAACTTTATCATAACTCCCCGAAGAAAGTCTCTGCAGGAACAATCTGCCCTAGAAACCGAAGTCTTGGGACTCATCCAAAAAAGGGTTCTTCAGGAGGTTCCTGCTCGGGAGGAGAGAGAGGGATTTTACTCCCCCCTCTTCTTGATCCAAAAACCGGATGGTTCTTGGAGAACTATTATAAATTTGAGAAAACTCAACCAATCCATAGAGAACTACTCTTTCAAGATGGAGTCTATAAATACGACCATAAAACTCCTTTTCCAACACTGCTTCATGGCAGTAATCGACTTGAAAGACGCGTATTATCATATACCAATACATCCGGAATATCAGAAATATTTGAGAGTAGCTCTCTATGTCCAGAACCAGATAAAACATTATCAATACACAGCCCTTCCGTTCGGTCTGTCTACAGCTCCCAGGGTTTTCACCAAGGTGATGGTGGAGGTTATGTCATACCTCCGGTCCCGGGATGTAGTCATTGTCCCATATCTGGACGATTTCCTGGTAATAGGAAGATCAGAGTCCCACTGCACTCATCAAGTATCAGTGGTAACATCAACTCTAAGGGAGCTGGGTTGGATAATAAATATCCCCAAGTCCAGACTGCTGCCAGTAAAATTACAATCTTTCCTGGGGTTAATACTGGACTCCGAACGTCAGCTCTGCCTTCTTCCAGAAAACAAGGTAGACAAAATAATAAATCTGACCAGTACAGCAATACGCCAGCCGACAATGACTCTGAGAAAGGCAATGTCCCTTCTAGGCTCGTTAACATCGTGTATTCCGGCAGTAGAATGGGCACAATTCCACCTAAGACAACTACAGTGGGAAGTTCTCTCAGCTCAAAGACTACTAAAAGGGCATTTAGAAGGAAATCTATGTCTCTCCCTGGGCGTAAGGGATTCCCTAGTTTGGTGGACTGTGAGAAACCACCTGACAATGGGGGTCCGGTGGCAAAATCCGGTCATAGACATTATCACGACCGACGCAAGTGGTACAGGTTGGGGGGCTCACCTGAGGTCTCACTCTGTACAAGGGACCTGGTCCATACGAGAAAAGAACTATGGATCAAACGAAAAAGAGCTGTGGGCAGTGGAGAAATCCCTAAGACATTTTCTTCCTTTACTCCGGGGTCGCCATACTCGAATCCTGACGGACAATCGAGCAGTGGTGGCGTATGTCAATCATCAGGGGGGAACGAGGTCCAAAGGCCTCATGCAGGCATCAAACATACTCTTTCAACTAGCAGAACAACACCTGTCATCTCTGTCGGCATTGCACATCAAAGGCACAGAAAACACTCAAGCGGACTTCCTGAGTCGCAGAGGCTTAAAGCAGGGGGAATGGTCATTAAACCCCCAGATATTTCAACAAATAGTCCAAGCCTGGGGCACACCAGAGATAGACTTGTTCGCCAACTCCCACAACAGAAAAGTCAGGAGGTTCTGCTCCTTGAATCCGAGAGAACATCCCTTCGCAGTAGATGCCCTACTGATACCTTGGAAGTTTTCTCTGGCCTACGCATTCCCCCCGATAGTGATGATTCCAGCTGTGATCCGGAAGATCAGAGAGGATCAGGCGAATATCATCTTCATAGCTCCTTTTTGGCCAAGGAGACCTTGGTTCTCCCTTCTAAGGCAGATGTCGGTAACAGACCCATGGATCCTGCCAGAGGTTCCGGACCTGCTAACCCAGGGCCCAGTGACCCACTCTCAGGTGAAGGGCTTCCATCTCGCAGCCTGGAATTTGAGAGGGCGTTACTAAGTCGCCAAGGATTCTCTCCAGGGTTAATCTCCACCCTGTTGAAAAGCAGAAAACCCATAACCTCCAGGATCTATGGTAGGACATGGAAAAAATTCCTCGACTTCCTGGGTGAACCATTGGGGGAGGTGGCTCCTATAGGTCCTATCTTAGAGTTTCTGCAAGCAGGGTTACATCTTGGGTTGGCAACCAGCACCCTTAAAGTTCAGGTTTCTGCCCTGGGGGCCCTATATAATTGTAATCTTGCCTCAAATAGATGGGTCTCACGATTCATAAAATCTTGCAGTAGATCTCGGCCGGTCATTATCCCAAAAATCCCTCCTTGGGATCTAAATTTGGTCTTAGAAGCCCTGACTAAACAGCCCTTTGAGCCTTTGCAGGAGTTATCACCTAAGTTACTTACCCTTAAAACAGTTTTACTAGTAGCCTTAACATCGGCACGTAGGGTAAGTGATTTACAGGCCCTGTCAATATGCCCTCCTTATACTCAGGTTTTTGATGACAGAATTGTTCTAAGACCAGACCCGGCTTATCTCCCCAAGGTGGTTCAAAAGTTCCATAGAAGTCAAGAGATTACTTTACCATCATTCTGTAGTAATCCTAAAAATCCAGGGGAACAAAAGTTCCACATGTTAGATGTGAGAAGATCTATGTTACATTACATGTCTATGACTAGTCAGTGGAGGAAAGACCAAACCCTATTCGTAGCCTTTCAGGGTAGCAAAAGAGGGTGCGGGGTAGCTAAAAGTACTATTGCTAGATGGATCAGGGAGGCCATTAGTTTATCCTACTCTGCAAGTGGCACTCCGGTTCCTGACGGCATCAAGGCTCACTCCACCAGAGCTGTGGCTACCTCCTGGGCAGAGAACGCTGAGGTATCAATTGACCAAATTTGCAAGGCCGCTACCTGGTCCTCACCCTCAACTTTTTTCAAACACTACCGGCTAGACCTTTCCTCCTCTGCTGACCTAACCTTTGGTAGAAGGGTGCTCCAAGCGGTGGTCCCTCCCTAAAGGTTTCATTCTACAAAATTCTCTCAGGTGTGCCGTCATGGGGGAAGGGAAAACACCAAGGTTACTTACGGGTAGCCGGTTTTTCCGGAGCCCATGACGGCACCCGTATATTCCCCCCCTTTTTATCACCCTTCGGTGTGCACTATTGTTTTGGGTGTGTTTAGTTAATATAATGTGGTGATGGATTTGCCATGTGTACTAACCAGGGGGGCCTCTCATGCTCTGAAAACCAACTGAAGCGAGGGAGAGGTACCGCCCTTTTATTTTCAGTAGGGTTTCCTGTCCTGACTGGGCGGATCCCCTCTCTCAGGTGTGCCGTCATGGGCTCCGGAAAAACCGGCTACCCGTAAGTAACCTTGGTGTTTCTTAAATTCCCTCACAACTCGATTAGATGATGTTCTGCTAATCCTCCGTCCCTCCCTGATGTTCTGGTTGGGACGGTACCCGTTTGACGGGTAGGCTCGGAGCTCTTCCGGGACCCTAGAGTCGCCCCTCTCCACAAGTTGCCCCCCAAGACTGCATAGGTGATTTAAGGTTAGACAGCCCGCCTTAGACTGGCTGTCCTGCCGCTGCTTGAAGCTGAATGTTATGATACTCCCTCGGCGTTCCGGCCACCGGTAGTGCGCCTCAGTAGGATGTTGCTTCGGTCTTACAGCACGACTCCTACTGGTATTTCTCCTTGTTGCTTTGATCTCGTTTCTCACTCAGCACAATCTATCTCTCTTCTAATCCTTTCTTGGGCACCGCCGCTACCCGGAGCAGGCACGGTCCCGTTACGTTCGTTCTTGTTGCCAAGCCTCTGTCAGGATCCCACCCCTGACAGAGACCCTACTGTATCTTCCCCTACAACACCCTCTGCCACAAGGTGTTGCCTGGTTCCAACCCAGTCAGCTTTCTGATCTAACTTCCTGCCTGACCCCCAGTTTACCCACTATGGTGGGGAGTGGCCTAATGAATAGCACCCTTAGCTCCCCCCGGAGGCCCGGCTGTGAAATGTATTGGTGTCTGTGATACCTGATCCGATGAACTCCTTCAGTGCCATCAGACGCACCATAGCCCCCCTTAGTGGCGGAGCCACAGTACTGCAACGACCAGGACTCTGGGGCGCTGCACTATGACAGAATTTGTTGTCACTCATCTTGTTAATAGGGACATAATTGTGTTTCCAAGTCCACATCATACAGATGTGCAGTGTCCACATTGTTACTGGAAGCAGTGAGGATTTCATGATCCTGGATGGGTCATTGTCGGAAATATTCTAAACCTTGGCTGTGAAGTGTCAACTGAGATATTTGGATATTGGATTGCAGTCAGCTGATTGACTATTCCTGCTAGATAACCAGCTCATAATGATTTCCCTTCGCGTTTAATTAGTACTATAAGTGCCAGAAGAGGTTAACGTTCATGATAGATTGGTACCGGTTACTCAACATTCTTGTCTGTCTCGCCTGTCGGTTGCAAAATATTTTTTTTTCTTTCCATTGTAGAGTTCTTTGCAATTTTGCAAAGAAGTGTTATATCTCTTAGTTTCTAATTTGTAACCCTGAGTTCTCATACTTGGTCTCAGTAACCATCAAATTTGGGATATTTATGTCACTTTGGCATATTCTTTCACCTTGAATGAGGCTGGTACTTCTGTACTGTCATGGGACGTTTCATGCCCTCTACATGTACAATCATTGGGCTGATGGCTATCCAATAAGTATATATTAGAGCTGTAAATGATAAATAATTTGCAGTTTCCCAAGGTGATATATATAATAGATGACCAGTCACCAGGTCTCACTCATACCCTTCCAGTCATAGGATATGTCACGAGTTTTATAGGAACACTTTACCTTATTTTGTTGTATCTTCAACTAACTTTAAAAAGGACTTGTCAGCAGGTCAAAAGTGTCCAACTGTTCCTCTTAGTTTGTTGTTCCCCTGATAATTCAGCCTTTTTCTTTTACAAAATCTGCCATATGGTTCCAGAGATATGGGCCTTTTTATTCCGTGCTAATTCTATCTACAAAGGGACTGGTGCTCACAGGATCCTCGGGGGCGTATCTTTATGCTGCTGTCTTACCATATGAGCACTGACTCCACAGTAAAGATGATAAAAATCAGCACTTAAAAAAAATGACACTATCTGTGTAGATATATATATATATATATATATATATATATATATATATATATATATATATATATATATATATATATATATATATATATATATATATATTATTTGTACTGTATATCTAGAACTGTATAGGGCATTAAAAAAAATAATATTCAGAGGAACAGTGGGGATAAAATAAGATTACAAACTGGCCATTTTTGACTATATTCTTTTTTAGAGTTAGCTGAAGATACTACAAAATGAGGTAAAGTGCTCCTATGAAACGTGTGATGTACGCTGTGTATGGAGGGGTTTGAGGATGATGCAGGTGTACTAATTCTCTTCTTACAATGTGTAAGACCTACAAATTTTGACTTTGAAAGAACTATGAGATAAAGAGGTTCAAGAGCAAAAATGGAAGGGCAGTACATGTTTTAGCACCATTTTACCAGCTAAATACAATAAATCTAAAACTCCTAGTGTAATAATACAAGCAGACACAATCACCATTTAACAGTTGGTCGTCCGATCGCTGTGTATCGTTGTGTTTGAAAGCAAAAGCAACGATACCAGCGATATTTTACACTGGTAACCAGGGTAAACATCGGGTTACTAAGCGCAGGGCCGCGCTTAGTTACCCGATGTTTACCCTGGTTACTAGCGTAAAATGTAAAAAAAACAAACAGCACATACTCACATTGCGTCCCCTGCAGTCTGCTTCCTCCTCTGACTCAGCGCCGCAAAGTGAAAGTGAAAGCAGCACAGCGGTGACGTCACCGCTCTGCTCTCACTGTACGGCGCTCAGTCAGTCAGGAAGTGGACGCAGGGGGACGTGAATGTAAGTATGTGCTGTTTGTTTTTTTTAGATTTTACGCTGGTAACCAGGGTAAACATCGGGTTACTAAGCGCGGCCCTGCGCTTAGTTACCCGATGTTTACCCTGGTTACCAGGGGACCTCGGCATAGTTGATCGCTGGAGAGCGGTCTGTGTGACAGCTCTCCAGCGACCAAACAGCGACGCTGCAGCGATCGACATCGTTGTCGCTATCGCTGCAGCGTCGCTTCGTGTGAAGGTACCTTTACCGATGCTAGGCACAAGCCCATTTGTCAACATCAGCAGAGTCATCCTCCAGTCAATGTTGTTGGTTAGCCCTAAATTTCCAATGTAAACGACAAGGATAACAGTGCAATATTGGAGTGAATGTTTTGTATCCTACATCTTTGCACCGAAGACTGACACTGTTGTCAGTATTTTTTCGACTGTCATCTGAATGTGATTGACCGTTGACCCCTGATCTAAAATAAGGCAGTATTTTTGTACTACTATGTAACTATCATACATCATCCTCATTGCATTATTGGTATTGTATACCTGATGAAAGGGGCGATTTGCCCTCGAAACGGGTTGTTTTTATACCTGAAATAAAGAACCGTTCTTCCACGACCATTTGACACTCCTGACTGGATAAGGGGCCGACCACCATACCACTCTTTGTTCCATACTACTGTTAGGTCTTTGGGTTGAATTACATCATTTGTCCACTAAATATCCTTAAGTACATCCCTGAGGGTACATGGCAGGGACAGTCAAAAATCAAATACGGATGGGATTGTTAAGTCTGAGTGCAGTTAACCACAAAGCACTAATACAAATACTAGAGGAGAAGAAATCAGTGATTAACAAAGCAGGCTTTTCTTGATGGACATCTATGGGAAGGAGATAAGGAGCAGACTATTCTTTTCAGTACATTGTCAGTAGAATTAACAGGTGAATGCTTAGTTGCATGATTCCACTGCCGGGGGAGTAAAACCCATACATCTTAGATAGCTGATGTCTATCTCTTCCATTTACTTCATAAAGGTGAACTCTCCAGGTGAATGTTCCTAAAGGAAGGACATCTCCAGAAGTAAAGGATGATGAGGGGCCTCATTTAAGAAAACTCCTGGCTGAAACTGGCTAAGTGAGGATGACTTTGGAGGAGATACTGAGTTCTAGGTCCTCTTTAAGATCAGAATAATCATTGAAATGCTCCACTGACTCTAGAACAGTTTTTCTTTTTTTTTCTGTGCCCCTCCATTCCAAAGTTATGCGCATCATTAATAAAGTGTGCCCAATATGCAAATATTCAGCCAAATAGGGGCCTATCACATTACTTTTTTGTGGACATTTTCCCTTCTTTTCCTTATGAGGTTGGCCATTAAAGGTCGCTCCTTTTAGAGGGGCAAAAGCCCAGAGAGAAGCTTGCAGCTGCAGCCTGGCTCAGATTTGTCTCATGTGATCAGGTTGAGAACTTTGCAGCTGCCATGTTCTCTTCTGCTATAGAAGTACCAGAGCATGGCAGCATTGGAACACCGGAGTACAGTGAAAAAGAAACTGTGGCACGCCAGGAGTCCGGGTACTACAGGAAATGTGGTGCACTCTGCATAGAAAAAAGGTGCAGGCTGAACAGAAATCACAATGTCTTATGGAAAAACAGCCGCACACTCAAAGCTTGAAGGTTTTATGTGAAAATTAGGCCATGTTCACACTTTGCGGGTTTTACCGCGGATCCGCGGCGATTTTGATGCTGCGGGTCCGCAGCAGTTTCCATAGCGTTTACATTTACATGTAAACCCTATGGAAACTGCAATCCGCTGTGCACATGCTGCGGGAAAAACCGCGCAGAAACGCAGCGGTTTACATTCCGCAGCATGTCACTTCTTTGTGCAGAATCGCTGCGATTCTGCACACATAGGAATGCATTGATCCGCTAACTTCCCGCATGGGGCTGTGCCCACGATGCAGGAAGTAAGCGGATAATGTGCAGATGGTGCCCGGGGTGGAGGAGAGGAGACTCTCCTCCAGGCCCTGGGAACCATATTAGTGTAAAAAAAAAAAGAATTAAAATAAAAAATAATGATATACTCACCTCTCAGCGCTGCACGCGGCCGTCCGGTCTCAGGGTTGCTGTGCGAGCAGGGCCTGCGATGACGTCGCAGTCACATGACCGTGACGTCACGAAGGTCCTTCTCGCACAGCATCTTTGGAACCGGACCACCGCGTGCAGCGCCGAGAAGATCGGGACGTCAGAGGGTGAGTATAAACCATTTTTTATTATTTTTAACATTACTATTGATGCTGCATATTGCTGCATATGCAGCATCAATAGTATAGGCGTAAACCCGCAGCGGAAACTGCAAAACAAACCGCGATAAATCTGCAGGGATAACCGCAGTGGTTTTGCCCTGCAGATTTATCAAATCCGCTGCGGGAGAACCCGCAGAGGACCCCGCAAAGTGTGCACATAGCCTTATACTCTTTATTAGTACAGGCATCACCGAGTGCTTATTAGCGTTTAGAAATAATGACGGATACTTTAAGTTAGGGTTAACGTTTTCGACCAAGGCTGGTCTTTGTCAAAACCACATTGAAAAACAAATATACAACGTAAGTACATCTATACACAGTCCGGGTACCACAGTGGTATTGCCTGCCTCCAGGGGAGGGTGATGCCATGCCTGGAAGTGAGGAGCATCCCTTTAACAGGTAACATGTACATTCAACACTTTCTGACTCCAGGCCAGAAGGGGGAGCTCTACACCCGGTTTCAGGGGAGCTTCCCTATATATATATTCTGGCTGAGGGAAGAGTCAGTCAGTCAGTAGTTAGTCTGTAAAGAGTGTGAGGGGAGGAGGAATGAAGAAGTGAGGAGCTGGAGGGGAGCTGCGACTGAACTCTCTCCATGCTGAAGCGCAGGAACCAGACACCGGGAGTCCGAGGCTGTGAGGGAATGTGTGCCTCACTGCAGACACCAGGGGGCAGGAGATTTCAAGTTTCATGTCCTCAACTACACCCGAAGGCACATCAGCATATAGAGCCCGGAGTCACCGCAAGTAGGGACACCTGTAAAAAGGCTTGCATTGCCTGCCATGTGGGTACTGTCCTACTTTTAGGACAGAGAGAGAGAGAGAGGACCTTGTGAGAAGCCTCAGGCAGCAAGGGACTCACACTTCAGCGCAGTAAGGAAGGCTTCCAACCCCACCTGGATAAGGGGACTCCAAATCGCTTCCAGGCTGCCCAGATCCCAAGACAAGGTAACCTTTGTCTTGGACCGTGAATGCATCAGGAAAAGGTAAAGAGACTGCAAAACCTATGTCTTGCAATTCCATCCTGCACCCTAACACCCATCATCCTTTACCAACTACACCGGGAGCCCTGGGGACTAAGCTTCACCCGTGGGAGGCCATTCCATCTCTGCTGCAATTCCATCAGCCCCCCGTAGGCCCCTCTTCTAAGCAGCGTCGGTCATCCCTGACTGAATACCACAATTGTCGTCACGAACATTCTTTATTTCTCACAAAACATCCCCTTTTAAAGACTTTCCCTTTAACTTGGACACCCAGGGCCACGGACGGGGTCACCGCCATCGTGACTACCTCTCTAATGACCACCGGACCTGGCCTGAGTACCCCAAGGTCCTAGCGGGCGCTCCAAAACCATACATTACTTGTAAAACAATCGGGTTTGTCACGCCAGCTCTCTAACACTGTTGCTCTCTTGTGATTCCTCGATCTAATAGCGGGAGAGACGTGTAGAGTACTGAGTATTCAACGTGTGCAAGTGAGCCAAATCTCCTCTTAAGAGGACAGGCTGAACCAGGCTGTAGCTGTGACTTTCCTTGCGGGCATTTGCTTTCCCCCCTCTCTGTGATGTGGATGTGTTTTGATTGGCAAGCATCATAGTAGAGAAAAAGCAAAGTCCCACAGAGGTTGTAGACACCCAGTTGGTTGAATGGGATTATTTGCACATCACGTGGTCTTTTACAAAACACTGAAACAGAGGGGCACAGAAAAAAACAAAGGAAAAACTGTCCCAGAATCAGAAGAGTTGCAAGTTAGAGGAGGTATTCAGTTTAAATTAAAGATCCTCTTTAATAAGCTAGCTGTCACTGCCCTAGTAACAGGGCTCTGAAGGGTCCCATTGACAGAATTGGTGGTCAAGCATGTGGACCACCACTTCATTCATTGTCTCTGGGATGATCAAATAGCCAAGCAGTCACTTCACCACTTCAAAGGGCCACTTCAGACCCTCATTACTGGGATCAGTGGAGTTTCTGACGATTAACCTGCTACCATCTATGCTGTGAATTGATGATCCTTTTTTAAAATTAGATTAATCCATTTAAACACTCCCATCAGTTTTTATCCTCTTAATATATTGCAATCATATTATACAGCACTGTGTACTTACAATTGCTCATTTTTCCTTTCTACCCAGTTAATTATTCTCTTTTCTTTGCTCTATGTAGAAACAGGAAGTCTCTTATCCCCACATTTATCATTCCCCTCTTCAGATCCTGACCCAGCTGCACACTCCTCCCTCTGCCAGGGACTTTTGCAGTGACTTATGACTTGTACAGAGAAAATCGTTCTCCTGTTTCTACATAGAGCTTACAAGGATTCAGCTCGTCAGTTATTAATCATGTGATATCAGAGACCTAATGGAAAAGAGAAAAATTATCTGGGTAGAAGGGAATGAGCAATTATAAGTACATAGTGCTGTATAATATGATGACTGCAATATAGTAAAAGGATAAAAACTTTGAGAGGAGGCGATGAGCTTCTTTACTGTAATGTGTATGGGGGCCTGAGTCGTTCTTTGGCCGTACGAAGTCATCATGAGAAATTCTTTAAAGGAAGAGAATCCCCTGAATAGACTTGTAAACTTTTGTTTGTTCATCAAATACATTTTTTATATAGGGTTTTTTTTTTGTGTACATATAAAATATATTTTAGCTTTTTCTGGCTCACACGATGCCATGTTTTCTTTTGCTCTTCATTAGATATCTGTGAAGGTTTGTCCTATAAGATATATTGACGGCACAGATGATGGTCTCTCTTCTTCTAAAAGTTTGAAGTGTCCTGATGTAAAATATTGGCTGAATAATCCCATTCTGTAACTGGCAATGTCTGCATGGCTACATGGATGCCATTTTTCCCATTCTCATGTCTTTGTCTCTAAACATCACTACTGGAGTAATCCTTACAAGGCATTAGGTAATCACATGCTCGACTCATTAAGGACCAAGAAAGTCACTTATTCTGTCCTTTTGTGTTCTCTGATTGTTTCTTCTCCTGCAGCATCACCTGTTTTGGTGAATTAGTCATGTAATCCACAATTATTGCTTGTCAGCTGAAATTTGAGCAATTACTTTCTTCCCTATTACGAAAACTGCAATTTTCTGGAGGACCGGTTTTGCCTTGGACAAAAAAAAGAAAAAAAAACCTCCCAAACATTATATCATTATCTGAGAACTTGTGTAGATCTGTAGGAAAGGATTGTAGGACGGGTTTACAAGATTCATCCTTGACTATTGAGCTAAGACCTCTCCTATGATAAACCTCCTCTGCGTATTTCAGTGCCAGGTATGTGGATGAGATTTTACAAAATTTCTGTGGTGTAAATTGAGCTGCAGTTTTGGCTGTCTATCGATTGATGCTCAATTCACAGATTGGTACGGATTTTGCCTTAGCTGATGTTTACAGCAGCAGCAATGTCAAAATTGATTTTATGTGTCTACTAATTGAGGCTAACGTAACCCATACACTTTAGATCAGGAGTCCCCAATCTGTGGCTCGGGAGCTACGTTTCTTGTGGATTCTTTGTGTGGCTCACGGCTGTTTGCCATCTTGGTGTATCCGGTCTAGCAAACGGCTATCGAGTAGGTCTCCAGAAAGTGACTTTTGTAGATAGTCTGACACAGAAGAGCAGATCTGGAGGTGCACATGCTGGCCATGGAGATAGTAGGGTACTATTTTCAACTGGACATAGGATGATACTAGAAATTAGAGGATTGCTGGAAGCTGGATGGAAGGATATTGAATGGGGCAAGGTGGGATCCCCTAGATGTAAGTATACTGCCTTTAAGACCGAGCAGTACAAGGTCTCTTTATAATATCTGCCCAAAAGCTTTGGCTTTCATTATTCTTGAAAGATGCTCATGTCCATTTCTCAGAGTAGGTCTCTTAAAGCATGACAGGTTGGGGACCACTGCTTTATATGACTGATCGCCAATTGTTTTTCCGACAGCTATCCCACCTCTACCGAGCTCTCCTGTGTTGTCTATGAGGAACACCATGCCTGGCATCTCTGGTCGACAATGATCTCTTAGAAAGCGAAGGTATCTGCAGTACTAAATCAGACCCCACAGATCCTTATCTCCTTGGACTTAATCTGTCGGTGGTGAGTTGGTTGAAACCCATACTCATTATACTGTCGGTTGACCCCATCAATATCGACAGGTTTGACCATGTTCATATACGCTGTACGGGATCTTAATTCTACAGAAGCCAATTCTAATTTTGGGCAAACCCACTGATATTGACATGCTTGACCAACAGACTTCTTGGTATGCCGACAGAGATCAGGATCTGTCATGTCCGATTTGGAGTGTCAATTCTTTTGTTCTTGATGAGATTAGCCACCACCACCAGAGGAGTCTGACAGCTGCTCTCTTGTACACCACACAGGAGCACGAAGCAGTGCGAACCAGAGCTCCTGTGTATTGGCGAGTCAGGAGAGTTAGTTGTCAGCCTGAACCATGGTTTGGCTGACAACTACCTCTTGTGTGTTGGATCTCAAGTCAGGCTATAGATCTACAGATTTCTAATTAAAGATGAGCCATTCACTTTGTATATCCATGGTTCAGGTCAGCGCTCTATGTGCGTGGACAGGAGCAGCAGGAATTTCCTTACTCTACAAGATCCGAAGCTTGGCTTATGATTAGCCAAGCTGACAAGACGTTACCTGCATGCCGCACAGATGACGTTATGCCAAGCCGGCAAACCAAGCATCACCCCAGGGAACTCAAAAACTCAGGAAATTCGCTCAGCTTCTGTCCACTGTCAGAGAGCACTGACCTGCACTGGGGTTGTACAAAGTGATCCGCTCATCACTATTCCTAATAATAAGGGGGGCTTCCAGGCCTGACAACTTAAGTTGACATCTTATAGGTGAATTCCAATTTTGGTAGGTTATGGCATATGGCTAGGATATGCGATCACTCTGGAAGTCTGACTGATGTTAAAAATGAAGAGGTTACAACGCTGATTAAATGCAAAGTCCCCTTCATAGTCTTTCCTGGCCACCCGGTTGTGCAAGGAACTACGTTTGTCACCATTTTGAGTGTAGCTGGTGGCTGGGAACATTTTTCTGAAGACAAAAACTGTGAAGGGGCATCATGGTAACTCATTCTGGTTCATTGGTGGTCTCAGATGTTTAACCCCCACTGATCACATTTCCTAGCTGTATGTTATTATATACAGAAATTAAAATACCCCTTTAATTATGCCATATAGAGGTGTTATATGAGACTACTGGGCCTTGATACTAAATAAATAGCTACACCAAAACCCCCAAAATTGATCCAGAGCATATGTTGGTATAAGTGAAATGCTTAGGTGTGCATTCACACCGTGGGCATTTAACAAGCAGAACCAAACATAAAAAATACTACATGGGGTACTTAGTTAACATTGTTTTGATGAAAAAAGTAAGTCATCCCACCGCAACAAGGTGTACCCAATCTGGACGGTACCTAAATTATGACAATTAATACATTAGGGTACCTAAATGTTGCAGTTCACTTCACCATGTGTCAGCAGACCTCAAAATAGATAAGGGCAGAGTAGGACGTCTGCTGACATTGCAAGGTGAACTATAAGAGTTAGGTACTATCCTGACTGGGTACATCTTGTCGCGGTGGGATGGTTCTTTTTTTTTTTTTTTAAATCAAAACAATGTAATCAACGTATCCTATGTTATTTACATGTACTGTTTACTTATTACAGGATATTTGCTCATTTTGTTTTTATCTTAGGTTTTAAATTAATAACGGCCCTATAAATATCACGTCTTTCGTAGTACTGCTCTCCTAATACAGGGCAGGACGACTCCCTCGGGCTTCAGAACTTGGATGCGGCTGCAATCTCTGCAACTCCAGAAAATATGTCTTCATATCATAACTTGCTCAACATCAAAACCATCAATCATGTTGACACACTTGCTCCGGTCTTCGTGGTTTGAGTAGCTCATATAAACCATTGAACACATTTTCACCCTACCAATAGAAGGCCAGATATATTATCTTTATATTATTTTAATGTAATAGATTTTTTTTTCTTTTCCCTCCCTTCAGCTTAACATCATGTTTCGAAAAAAGAAAAAGAAACGACCCGAGATCTCCGCTCCGCTGAATTTTCAGCACCGTGTACATACCTCCTTTGATGCCAAAGAAGGCAGATTTATTGGCCTTCCCCCACAATGGCAAAATGTCCTGGACACGTTGCGACGTCCAAAACCTGTAGTGGACCCTTCCAGGATCACTCCAATGCAGCTAAAGCCTATGAAAGTGAGTACTATATACTGTATTATGTAACACTGCGTGTCTGGCTAGAGTAATGCTAAATTACCAGTCCTTAAAAGGGAGCCCTTCAGCTTGGAAAAAATTGTGACTTGTATTTTTTTCATTGACATCCCTGCTCATTCGGGGCTTAGGAGTCCAGTGGGTGGTCCTAATTGGTGATTGACAGACTTCCCTGTATAAGTATGTACATGGCGATGGCTGTCAATTAATGATTAGGTCCGCCCACTGAATTAAGCCAGAAATGAGCAGGGATGGGCACTTGGCTTAAGTACACATGCAGTGCAACTTTACCAAATTACCACCCCCATGAAGACCAGAGTTTTCAGTGATAGTCTCAAAGCAGTTTCATTGTATCTTGTAGCATTTTTTTATATGCTTCCCAATATGGAAAATTATTCCAAGCCCATATGCTGTACAATAACATATCATAATACACTCACCCTTCATTAACTTGTAAATCTAATTATTTATCATGTTCTTCGTAGACTGTTGTTCGTGGCAGCACCATTGGATTGGAAGGATACATCTCAGGGATTCTGCTTGACATTCAAAAACTTTCTGTAACCAGCTCTAACACCCTGCGGGGTCGAAGTCCCCAGACGCGGAGGCGAGCTCAGTCTTTGGGAGTGCTTGGTGATGAGAGGCCTAACAATGGACCATATATTATACCAGAGCCAAATCTACCTGACAAGTGTTCCAACTATATCAATTGCAATGGTACTTCTAAGACCAACAGGAGGCAGACCATGTGGCCAGACTACAAGCCTACCGACGACAGCCCATCCAAACCCAACGGTTCGGTTTGTAAAGCAAAATCCTTAGACCCGGGGGACTTTCAGGACACAGTAGATCGTGTGAGTCAATCGAGATCTCCCAGCGGTCTATGCAAGAACATTAATGGAGGCTCTAGCTTTGAGCAAGATACACGTGCTACAAAAAGACAGTTATCCCACGAGACTCTTCTAGAAGAGGGTCCTGTCTCCAGATCTGCTGAGAGTCTTACAAAACAGGGACCGCTAAGGAGTGGTTTTGAGCCTTTGGGCAATGAGAAATGCTTAGAGAAGCCTGTCCCAGCACAACAGAGAAAGGTATGATTGTTTTCTAGAATGGCAGAACTAAGCTGTTTATATAAGCTTGTTATCCAAGGTTGCATGTTTATGGTTTGTGGTGGATGTAGAAGAATGCACAACAGTACAAGAAGCCTTGTTATGCAGTCTCCAGTATGTTTTAAGGATCTCCTTAGCTTAATGCATGACTGCAAACGTGGAAGCCTGCACATTTTAGAACATTGAATATATAGGGGTACTATTTGGTGAAGATGCCCAACAATCTTTTCTCCACACGGCTTCTTTCACACTTCCGTCGTTTAGGGGCCGTCGCAATGCAAAGTTGCCCGCAGGATGCGTTTTTTGCACATAGACTTGTATTTCCGATGCATCGCGACGTATGGACACACGTTCCATACGTCGTGCACTGGATGCTTCGGTATTTGGCGGGCCGTCATATCGAAAAAACTTTCAAGGGAACGTTTTTTTCGTACGTTGTGTCCTGCATTTCCTACCGCGCATGCGCGGCCGGAACTCCAACCCCTCCTCCCTGGGACTTTACAGTGGGCAGCGGACGCGTTGAAACACTGCGTCAGCTGCCCACATTGTGCAGAATTTGCACAACATTCATCGGTACGTTGCACCGACGCTTAGCGACGGCCCCGTACCGACGGAAGTGTGAAAGAAGCCTAAGAATCAGGTTTGTAAGGTCCTCCCTCATCTATTATTCCATTTTATGCCAATAGAAGTTCATTGATTTTGGCTTTTTGTAATAAGCAGGGAAAAGGGAGTAGGGCTTACTTGGTTTGGCTTGGTCAACATCAGGCTTGCAAATCAATCACTTTTAGAAAATGGATGGAAAAGTAGAGTAATTCCACTCCTGATCATAGCTGGAGTAGGTTTAAAGCAAACCTGTCAGTTGATTCCTTCTGGAGGGCATCAGAGTTAGGCTGCAATACTTCAGCCAGGCATAGTTTTCTCCTAAATGCTCTAGTGTTTCAGAGAAACATAGTTTAAATATGCAGCTGAGGCCTAGACATGCCTGTACATAGCAATAGACTTGGCAAATCATCTGGAGAAATGCAGAGAGAAGATAGCCGCAGGTGACGCTGTACTAGTTTAATCTCCGCCTATGGTCCCCAGATGGATCTTTAAGCTGCGTTTTCGTTGAAAAACTGGAGAATTTCAGAAAAGAACATATCTCAGAGCCAGACCCTGATTGATGCCACATGAGGCTTGGTCAGTAAGAATCGATCAACAGGTTCCCATTAACTTTCTGGCTTGAAGACCGTCCAAAACAGGCATGTACCTTACTCCAACAAAATCATGATTAAGGCTCAAGTGTGACATGCCATAATTGCTTTGTCCCAGGTGATCACTCAACAATTCTGTTCCTGGTGTTAAATAGGACTTTTCACATTTCTTCTTTGGTGGTCCGTGTCAGTCTGGTAATCCGGTGGTTTCTAGCAGCTCTATTGGCTCTTACTATTGCTGTAAATTTGTGTTCTCATTTGGATATGGGCCATCATTTTATTGGTAGCCTCCTAGAGGGACAATGCCTGTCTTAGCTTCCCGCCTCTGATGCTGGCACATTTTAATAGGACAACTGCCAAGATGGATGTTCTGGATCTTTTCAGGCAGCTCATTCCACAATCTGTCCAGTGGTAGAGTTTTCAGTGTAATATCTCTCCTATATCTTTTTGCGGCTTGAGGGAAGTAGTGATTTTTTAAAAAAATAGAAATGATAGATGGATACATGCAGTGACTTTGGCTCACCTCAAATACGCTGAGCATGCATCCCCGAAAGGAAACCTGACAGCAGGATTTACTCCTTAGAAGCATTAGGAGCACTTTAACAACCTCCTAGTACTGTTTTTAATGATCCTGCTCACAGTAGGGTAGTGGACTAGTTCGGGACCGCTGTCAATGATTACTACTGCTTGCTGGGATTACGACTACAGCAGTTTGATTGACATCCCAACATATGTAAGCAGGATGCAGTGACAGACAGAAGGCAGAGCAAGGGTTAACCAAATATAAAAGTTTTAATTTAACAGGGGGGTAACTCCTCGCAGGGAGATGAAGGGTTAAAGAGGGGAATAGCAGTCCAATTGCAGGAAATATGCAGGGTAAATAAACAAAGTGACAGTAGTTCTGTGATGTACTTATTGTGCCAGAAGTTCTTCAGAATGCAGGTACCACTTGGGGTTTCGTAGTGCCGTCAACAGCTGGCGTAGTGACTGTCCAAGGAGATTAGCTGGTAATAGCGGTCCGTTTTCTGGCGGCAGCGGTCGGTCTCCGGTTCCTTTCGCTGAGCCCCTAGTCCATGAACATATGTGGCCAGAGGGAAAAGGGCTGCAGCACGATCAGAGCCCCCTGTGGGCAGGAAGGTATATGGTGGTAAGGTGGGCTGCAAATGTCTGTCCAGTAACTGACTGATTCCCTCTCTGCGGCACTTGCGCTACACTCACGGTCATGAAGCGCACTGCACCTCACTCACTGCCAGCTACCGGGCGCACTGCACTTCTCTCTGCTATCCCCGCTGGTCACGGCAGGAATACACGAACGCGGGCCGGCGCAGCCCCAGTGCTCAAGCACCAGGGCACTTCTCTCTCTCTGCTGCGCGCTGCCTGTTCCCACCAAGACTGACTGCTTCCGCGCACGCTGTGGCTATTGCCACTTAGCACACCCCCTATTTCCGAGTGCGAAGGTCTGTCCGGTCTCTTACTCCTTTCCCCGGACAACAGAGGAGACAGCCCCAACAGTTCCAGACCCGGCATAGGACAGGTACCCGTGGCCCGGTTCTCCTCCTTACACATATGCAGAGAGGAGGAGGAGAAATCATTGTGGCCGTGATCCCAGCACATTGTATCGGTGATTTACTGTGGTCCTGACACCTCCGTTCTCCCATGAGACCTTGCTATTTTTAAAACCACAATAAAGACTGAAGTTTTCCCCGGTTGGTGAGTGCTCTTTTCTGCTTACTGCATTTTGTATTGAACTCTGACTATTTCTTATGGAGTACCCGAATCCTCAGAATTGGCGTGATTGACGCAGAGCAAGCTATTTTCACCCTATGCTTCTAATTTAACCAGCTGTTAGTGCGGACTCTTTTTTCTATTTGGTTTGTCTTTACTGTGGTCCTGGATTGGTCTGCTACTCACAGCAAGGGAGAGCTGAGATCATAAAAAACAGTATTAGGGTATGTGTCCACGGTCAGGTTTGCTTCAGGCTTTGGTCAGGATTTTATGCAGGTAAAATCCTGACCAAAAATGCACCTGAGGTCACTGGCAGGTCACCTGCGGTGTTCCTGCGTGTTTTGCTCATTGTAGCAACATGCTGCATTCTGAAAAAACGCACCGCATGTGCGTTTTCGCGGGAAAAACGCATGCGTTTTTTAATGCACAGTGGAGACGGAATTTCTTTAAATCCCCTCCACTATACTGTAACATCTGGACGCTGCATTTTTGATGCTGCGGCTCAGCGCTGCATCAAAAACGCAGCGTTTCCTGAACGTGGACACATACCCTTAGAAGGCTCATAAAATGCTCCTAAATACTTTTTAGGGGTAAATCCAAATGTTAGGTTCCCTTTAATCTCCGCACTTTCAACCTTATGGCAAGTTAATAAGATCATTCTATGCCCATGGAAGATCGTCAATATCTGCAGCACAATCACAAGTAGGAATGTGCTGCTGATAACTATGATTTTTAAGCTAGTTTAAAACTCGTCATACCCAACAAATGACAGATTTGTTCATTCATTAGGTTGCCTGATATTTGGGAACAAACGAACAGTCCTCATATCACTTGTTAACTGACTGGCTGATCTAAATTGGGTCATTGCAATATTTTTCATAGTAAAAATCTCATTGCAGTCCTCAGTCCAAAGTAGTTCTAGCCTTACTGCAGTACCCATAGTACCATCATGACTGTAAGCCACAATATACTTTCCTTTTCCAAAAGATGGTGCACCGCTTCGAATTATCAAACATTATCGTAAAGCGTAACCAGCATTTTTTAAAATAAATTAACAGTAAGAATAATGATACTTGTAATATACTCTGATTCTTTTAACTCCTGGGTTAATCATTCACTCTCAAAATTCTCAATTCATTGGTAAAATCTGTCCTCAGTGAATACTGATTTATGCCATTACTGAGATGGGAGATGGCGGTTGGTGCTCAGCTCATAAGCTTTTATGGAGAACTGTAACTGTAATTTCAGGAGAATTCGCACTAGAATGTCTGCATCTTCCTCTCGCGCCTCACCTCCATAGAATCTTATAAGCACCAACTGTAGTCTCTCAGTAAAGGGAAATCTTTATTCACTAAATACAGATTTTACCTATGAAATGAGTGAACTATATTACTAAATTGATTTTAATGTGTACCATTGATTGATTAAATAAGAATTGGAAGTTACTCTTTAAGTCCTAGCAAAATAATAAAAAGGGTCCCCTAGGAACACGTGGGCGGTTCAATATTATCTATAGAAAAATGTCAGATAAACTCTTCTCCAGCAATAACCTATACACCGTGAGGATACCACCAGGAATATACGTACAGTGGGGAAAAAAAGTATTTAGTCAGCCACCAATTGTGCAAGTTCTCCCACTTAAAAAGATGAGAGAGGCCTGTAATTGACGTCATAGGTAGACCACAACTATGAGAGTCAAAATTGAGAAAACAAATCCAGAAAATCACCTTGCCTGATTTGGCAAGATTTATTTTGCAAATTGTGGTAGAAAATAAGTATTTGGTCACCTAAAAACATACAAGATTTCTGGCTCCCACAGACCTGTAACTTCTTCTTTAAGAGATTCCTCTGTCCTCCACTCATTACCTGTGGTAATGGCACCTGTTTGAACTTGTTATCCATATAAAAGACACCTGTCCACAACCTCAAACAGTCACACTCCAAACTCCGCTATGGTGAAGACCAAAGAGCTGTCGAAGGACACCAGAAACAAAATTATAGCCCTGCACCAGGCTCGGAAGACTGAATCTGCAATAGGCAAGCAGCTTAGTGTGATTAAATGAACTGTGGGAGCAATAATAAGAAAATGGAAGTCATACAAGACCACTGATAATCTCCCTCGATGTGGGGTTCCACGCAAGATCTCACCCCATGGGGTCAAAATGATCACAAGAATGATGAGCAAAAAACCCAGAACCACATGGGGGGACCTAGTGAATGACCTGCATAGAGCTGGGACCACCGTAACAAAGGCTACCACCAGTAACAAAAGGCTACCACCAGTAACACACTATGCCACCAGGGACTCAGATCCTGCAGTGCCAGACGTGTCCCCCTGTTTAAGCCAGTACATTTCCAGGCCCGTCTAAAGTTTGCTAAAGATCATTTAGATTATCCAGAAGAGTATCGGGAGAATGTCATATGGTCTGATAAAACCAAAGTAGAACTGTTTAGTAGAAACAAAACTCGTCGTATTTGGAGGAGACAGAATGCTGAGATGCATCCAAAGAACACCATACCTACTGTGAAGCATGGGGGTGGCAACATCATGCTTTGGGGCTGTTTCTCTGCAAAGGGACAGAACGATTGATTCGTGTACATGAAAGAATTAATGGGGCCATGTATCGTGAGATTTTGAGTGCAAACCTCCTTCCATCGGCACGGGCATTGAAGATGAAATGTGGATGGGTCATTCAGCATGATAACGATCCCAAGCAAACTGCCAGGGCAACGAAGGAGTGGCTTCGTAAGAAGCATATGAAGGTCCTGGAGTGGCCTAGCCAGTCTCCAGACCTCAACCCAATAGAAAACCTTTGGAGGGAGCAATAGTCCATGTTGCCCAGCAACAGGCCCAAAACATCACTGCTCTGGAGGAGATCTGTATGGAGGAATGGGCCAACATACCACCAACAGTGTGTGCCAACCTTGTGAAGACTTACAGGAAACGTTTGACCTTTGTCATTGCCAACAAAGGATATATAACAAAATATTGAGATGAACATTTGTTAATGATCAAATACTTATTTTCCACCATAATTTGCAAAACAAATCTTGCCAAATCAGACAAGGTGATTTTCTGGATTTGTTTTCTCATTTTGACTCTCATAGTTGTGGTCTACCTACGATGTCAATTACAGGCCTCTCTCATCTTTTTAAGTGGGACAACTTGCACAATTGGGGGCTGACTAAATACTTTTTTTCCCCACTGTATATATGCCAACTATCTTGAAATGCTCTGGAAGTTTCCGGAAAAAGGGGACAGCTCCTGAAAGTCAACGCCTGTAAAAGTTGGCAAACCGAATGGTTCCTATAAAATGACGGCAAGATGCTCTGTCTGATGATGGTAGAGGAGACTTGGGTAAAAAAAAACCCAAACCCTAGATTTTTCAAAGGACATCTATGAAAGTTGGCTAATAAGAATACAAGCAATTCAATGTTAATATTAAAGACCACATACAATGTCCATAAAAAGTGAACTTGTGAAAAAGCACTTAAAGGGGTTGTGCCACGAACAAATGTATATTTTAATCAACATATCTTGGAATCAAAATGAACTCCACACTTGTATGTGTTCAGTTAAAATGTTCCCGTGCTGAGATAATCTTATAATTGTGCCCCTGCTGTGTACTGTATAATGGCTGTGTGTGACTGTACAAAAACATGGTCTGATCATACCACAGTTCCTGGGCAAGGGAGGAAGCAAAAGAGAGTATACAGACATTACAGCATGAAATCACACCTCCTGGGCAAGGGAAGAAGCAAAAGAGAGTATACAGACATTACAGCATGAGATCACAGCTCCTGGGCAGGGGAAGAAGCAACAGAGAGTATACTGACATTACAGCATGAGATCACAGCTCCTGAGCAGGGGAGGAAGCAAAAGAGAGTATACTGACATTACAGCATGAGATCACACCTCCTGGGCAGGTGAGGATACAAAAGAGAGTATACTGACATTACAGCATGAGATCACAGCTCCTGGGCAGGTGAGGGTGCAAAAGAGAGTATACAGACATTACAGCATGGGATCACAGCTCCTGGGCAGGGGAGGAAGCAAAAGGGTATACAGACATTACAGCATGAGATCACAGATCCTGGGCAGGTGAGGATGCAAAAGAGAGTATACAGACATTACAGCATGGGATCACAGGTCCTGGGCAGGGGACGAAGCAAAAGAGAGTATACAGACATTACAGAATGAGATTACAGCCAATTCTTTC
The DNA here is from genome assembly GCF_051348905.1 of Ranitomeya variabilis. Taxonomy (NCBI): domain Eukaryota; kingdom Metazoa; phylum Chordata; class Amphibia; order Anura; family Dendrobatidae; genus Ranitomeya; species Ranitomeya variabilis. Next base: position 615,719,317 of record NC_135232.1, read on the forward strand.
TTTGAGGTAAAACAATGTTTAAAAACAGGCAGGGAAATGTTTACTCACAAAAGGAATTGGCTGTGATCCCGTGCCGAGCGGTCTGTATACTCCCATGGCCAGGAGCTGTGGTATGATCAGTCCATGTCCCTGTACGGTCAGACGCAGCCATTACACAGTACACAGCAGGGACACATTTATAAGATTATCTCAGCACAAGAACATTTTTTTTAATACACATCCAATTGTGGAAGTTATTATTAAATATCTAGTGATTAAAATGCACTTTTGTACGTGGCACAACCCACAGTGAGTCAAGAAAAGTCACTTTTCATGAACTCGCTGAAAGTATGCAGTGTTTTCATTGCACCGTGTTGCCTGTCCTCAGGGAAGACATTCTATGTTTGTTTTTTCCAGTATGAACAGGCAAGCCAAGCAGGTGTCTATGGTGTCTTTCCAGTTCAGACAGGTAGTCTCCATCTTAATAAAAAAAAAAAAATATTTAAGGATGCGTCAGAAATCTAAAAAATTGCATCAGGAACAGGGCTGTGATTAGATTCTGTCACTTGGGATATATACCGACTTGTACGGTGAATTCTTGCTTATCTGCAGCTGTGTTCTGATTTACATTCACTACGGACAGATAACACCTCGAGGCTTTCGAGGTCTCATTCATGTAATAGGTGCAAAATGTGTTCTGGCACATAATCTCACAAACGATGGTGAATTTTTAATCTAAATACCATTAGGTTAAGATCACTCATTAGCAACAACGTTCAGTAATTACACCATTTCTTAAAATAAATAGGTGTAATTGCTAGGTAAATCATTGTGACAACACTCGTGTCCTAAACGGTGCATGTAAGCAGGTCACAATGTAGGTGTGGCCCTATTAACCCAAAAATTAGCTCTCAGCTGGAGGATAGCACAGTGAGGGACACATGCCCGGTGTAGTATAGGTGTTGTCTCTTCTGGAACATTTGCAGGACATGCTGTAAAGGTTTGATAAGTTCGGGTCTTGCGTGCATCTTGGAAAGAGGGTCCTGACGCATATCATCAGGAATGGAGAGGTGCATGCGCGACCAGCCTTTTCATCCAACTTCTCCTGGCCACAATCTTGTGGCCAAGAGCAGAAAAGGGGACAAACATTTAAAGGCCCCATACAAGTTGTCTACTCATTGATATCTACAGAATTGGCAACCAGCTAAAGTAAACGAGGGTGTCCCAAGATGGATTATGTCAGGGGACATAAGGATCAATCGGTTGGAATTCGACCAGCAGATCCTTTTCGCTTGACAAGGATTTTGAGAGCAGTACTCTCCAGAAAACACAGGAATGCTTGGCTGAGCCGAATCTGGAGAGAGAACAGTCAATCGAGTGATCGCTTGGCTGACGGCTATCTAATCCATATGGCGATCTTAACTCCGAACAATTACCACCTATTCTGTGGACAGGTGACTAATTTATGTAGATCAAAGTTCCGCTTTATGGTTACAGCAAGTGTTGAGGTACTCCGCTTGGAAGTTACACTATACTACCATCAGTTTCTAAATTCAGTGGTAGCACTTCTTCCAGGTACAGTCTGGCGGTTAACGGAATCCACAGAAACAGTCTCTTTACCACTTATATAGAAGGTAGTTGCTACCTTTAGATACCCAACATCCTTAGGTACAAGGCAGCTATCACAGAATACTATAAAAATATCACAATGGGATCTGTACACCTCAGATTTCACCGGGACAGTTTGTAATAGGTATTTACATATGCACATTGCAAGGTCACCTGGTGCAGGTCACCTGGTGCAGGTCACAGTTCAGACTTAAACAAAGTCTCGGGTCACTGTGCCACTCACCACAGGCCACAGCGCCAATTCACACACAGGCCACAGCCTTCATTCCTTTGTAAAGTCACACTACCTTGCCACAGGTGATCTCAAATGTTGCAGTCTGCTTTAAGGAGTCTCTAACTGGACTGTCCCAGGGCAAATGGAGCGCCCCACCAGGGCAGCGAGGTACTTGGTACCGGGTCCGGTCTTAACGGGGATGTCACCGTGGCTGCGACCCGGTCCGTGGCCCTGGGCGCCCAACCAAAGGGGAACGTCTTTAAGGGATATTATGAATAAAGTCTATTGATCGTGACGCCACCTGTGGTTCTCGGTCAGTAGGGATCAACGTTGCTTAAAGGGGTCCTCTGGGGTGATGGTATGGCGGCCAGATGGTGACTCTTCCCACAGGTGAAGCGAGGTCCCCAGGGCTTCCCACGTGTATGGCACCGATGATGTGGAGGATGGTATAGGAAAGAACGAAGACACAGGTTTGCAGTCTTTACCTGGTTTATTGATAGTAGCAGTCCCCAGTCCAGGGTACTAAGTGCAGGGTAGCTGTGGTCCGGCCGGCTTGGAGGCAATAGGAGATCCCTCTCCCAGGTGAGGTCCGCAAGCCTTTCCCACTTGTGCTATTTAGTTGATTAGGTCCCTGCCGCTTGAAGCTTATTGCAAGTCCCCTCTTTCCTGTCCTAAAACAGATGTCCGTACGATAGGCAGTTCGAGCCTGTTCACAGGGTCTCTATCATGACCTGGGCTCTAAGGTTACTGCTTCACCTCCGACTTGATGCAGGCAATTGACATACAGTCCTTTGCCCTTCGGTTCTGCCGCGTGTCCTGGAGAACAACAAACCTTGGGCTCCCGGTACCCGGCCTCTGCGCTACAGCTCGTAGGGTGTCCTTCTCCTGCTGAGCCTCTTCCTCCTCTGTGCTTCTTACCTCTAAGCTCCTCCACTATTCAACTCTCCTTCAGATTCTCCCTCTTTCCAGGGGTAGCCGCTCCCTCGTGGCTGCTCGGCCCCTACGTCTGCTCCAGATGTCCTTCTGCTCTTCTCTCCTCTCTTAGACTCCCTCAGACTGACTGGCTCCTCCTCCAGACCAGGATACATAAAGTGTAAGGAAGCTCCCCTAAATCCGGGTCCTGGGGTCCCCCTCCTGGCCTAGATTCATATGTGTTGAATATGAGTGTCTTACCTGATAGAGAGAATCTCCCTTGCCTCCAAGCGTGACATCACCCTCCCCGAAAGGAAGGCAACATCACTGTGCAACACCCCAGGTAACCGATTGTTGCAAACATTTTCAGTCAGAGCGTGCCTCCACTTATGAAGCCACTAACAGGAAGCAAGCTATATGGCTAGGTGTCTGATTTCAGGTAAATCTCTGGAACTGCTAATCAGAGCTCAGGGCAGCAAATCCTGATTTAATATTTCCATTTTTTGTACAAGGGAATGGAATAATTAAAGTGGAAAAGTGGTTCCGTGTACATGAGAAATAACACGATGTCTGGCCATTACCTGACTTTGTATTTTGCATTTTTCACCAGTTTTCCCCTCTGTTTGTTAGCTCTGAGCTAGTGAGTGGATTCTTCAGTCATATCTCCTATACACAGTATACCCAGACTGAAAAGGGAAAGAGAGAGGGATATTTTTTCTCCATAAAGCAGAGACAGAAGCAGTAGTGGCATGGAGGGGAGGAGATTTTGCAGAAATACTGAGCTCTGTGGCTGTGAATCCAGCACTGATGTTAAATAAATTTGATATAAGGAGCAAGGATAAGCCACTCATGCATTTTTATTTAATAAAAAAAAATTCCATACTTTCGTATATTCACATTTACTATTGATTTAAAGGAATGATTCAAATGACTGATTCATGCTCCCCGAATCATGGGCAGCATTTATCAGACAGAAGTTGTATAATTTCAGCCAAGTCTGTTTTACTCTTAAATGTTGCAGCATTTAGGAGTAAAATATACCTGGCTGAATAAATACAGCCAGTGTCCGATATATGTGGCACCTGGTTTGAACAGCATGTATTGCCTATTAGGTTCCCTTAAAGCAAACTTTGATGAAAGGGAGGGGACACCTGCTCTATATTTGTCAAGCTGAAGATGGGTCCTTAGCTTTTTTTTGAAGAAAAAACCCTTTATCAGCTATGCATTAAAGAAGTAATAACTTGCATGACTGCTGGTGGTCCCACCGTTGGGACACTCTCTGATCAAGAGAAGGGGGCTCTGGAGTCAGTCCCAAGTACAACATTCGTCTATCTCCAGCAGTTCTATAGACAATGAATAGAGAGGTGGTTTGCAGGTGTAAGTCCCATTCTTGGGTTCCAGTGTTCTACAAGTTATCTATCCCATTGATTTGTAATAACTTGCTTTCATGGCAAAAAACTTTTTTTAGGGGGTACGTTATGAGTTGCTCGAAAGACTGTTTATACTTTTGTCTAGACAAATAACCCCTAGTGAGCTCTCGTGCTATATTTTGTAGGTAAAATTTGACAGGATGATAATTCGCTAATAGGAATATTTGTTTTTGTGTTTTTTTTAATAGACTGAGGAATATAAGCGTCCCTTATTATCTGCAAGGGGCGTTTTGGCCAAAGCTGCTTCTCTCCCACCTGACCATTTACCCCCAGACTTCCCAAGGATAGTTTCGGGGACACCATCAGAACGGGTTTCACCTCTCCGGCCATGCAGACCTTCTCCTGCAGGTTCACCACGTAGTCGACCCATCCAAACCAGCTCCACCAACCTCCATTTAAGCCAGGACTCATTTAATAAAATTCCACTGAGCAACCAGGACTCGACGGTGGTAACCCATGAACAGTTCAAGACAGCACTTCGGATGGTTGTAGATAAAGGGGACCCATGTCTGCTTTTGGAGGATTATGTAAAAATTGGGGAAGGATCCACTGGAGTTGTTTGCATTGCTCGAGAGAAGCACAGTGGGCGCCAGGTGGCAGTAAAAATGATGGACCTAAGAAAGCAACAAAGGAGAGAACTTCTGTTTAATGAGGTGAGTGCTACAGGTCAATATAACCAACTGTTTAAGGTTGGTCAGTGTTGACCTATTAGGACATGTGAATGTAATAGAAGTAAGTCGGGAGTGTTAGACCTCCTCACGATAAGTGAGCATAGAAGAATACTGCCAGGTCATTTCCGTAAGCACCCTCCAAAGGTATGATCACGCAGAGCTTTTTTTCCCCTGGATATTGGAGCCGATTCTACTCCACAATTCACACAAGAAAACTTTTAAGTACAGCATTAAGATCAGTATTCCATGACTACTGGATTGGGAGGCCTTCAAAACGCCTCTTACCTGATGGCATTCCTGGCACCTCTTTTGATTAGCCAGGCTTGCATGCTATCAATGAAAAGATTGGTTGTCTGAAAAATGTTCTGTCACGCTCAATGTACTTCAAGATCCACTGCCAATTGCACCCTGTCAATTGCCAAGTAAAGACGTCCCAGATGTTCTCGATTGGACACAAGTCCAGACACTCTGTAGGCCACTGTAGCACATGTAGGCCACCAGGCTGCTCATAGCAGTGCGAACAAATGTGTTGAAAAAAATGTGTCCAGGGATACTTTGGACAAATGGCCGTACCCACTGGTTCCATCATCAAATCAATGTAACGCTGAGCTTTTGGTGTACCTGAAATTAAGACTAGAGGGGTCCTGCTACTGTACATTATGCCACTGACTTCACAGTATAATCTTGGATGAGGGAATTTTTTTTTCCTCGAGAAGACCTCTTCATGGCATTGCCTATGCAGTCTCCAGACCAATTTCTGGCTATCATTGCTGCCAAGACTAAAACGGGACTCCTCACTGAACAGGATAGACCTCCATTTTCATCTTGCTCTGCACCATGATGGCGGTATCTTGAGGTCAATGGTCAAACCTGTAGCTGGACATCTGGCTTGTAGCCAGATTTCATCCAAACTCTTGATGGTTTGTGTCGACCTTGTGTAATGTCTAATTTCATTTGCAGTACAGCATGGATTAATTGTGGAACCAGTGATGCGGCCATTTCTCCAAGAAAATAACCGTTTACATACTTGCTGCAGTTCCGGGGATATGATTCATGCAGCGTCTTTCATCGGCCTTGTCTCCGGCTCCATTGTATATTGTTAGATTGACTCACTTGTTTAGCTTTATATACTCTTCAGAGCATGATACCATTAGTCATCGCGGTTGCATTTTCCTTTTATGATTCTTTGGCAGTGCTTTTGTGATTATTGACACAAGCTTATCCTTTGTGGTATGTAGGTTGTTATCATGCGGGATTATCAGCATGCCAATGTTGTGGAGATGTACAAGAGCTATCTGGTGGGAGAAGAGCTGTGGGTTATGATGGAGTATGTGCAAGGAGGCGCGCTGACTGATATTGTATCACAAACCAGGTATGTGCACACTCATGTCAGATAATCCCACGGCATGATTATAATCCGATAGTAAAATAAACAATTGTACCCACTAGTATATGTCAATAAATACTGGATCATTAAGTGATTTTCATTAATGTACCCACTGTATATAGCAGGTTGACACCAAAGGTGTAAATCAACTCAATCCCAAGCCCTCTATAATGTGACAACTAATAGTTCAGCGATAACATCCATATGTCTAAAACCATTTATACTATTGGCCCGATTGTTTGTTCGAATGGCAACTATGCCTCCCAACTCCACCATATCGGGGAGAGCACCTGTGCTCCCATGAGAGAGCCGCTACCAGACATCCTGTAGCTGCAGAGCAGGGAGGCTGTTCTGTGTAGCATCGGCCAATAGCTGCAATGCAGGGAGGCTGGCCTGTGCAGCTTTGGCCAGTAGCTGCAAAGCAGGGAGGCTGTGTTGCATAGTTTGGTTGCAGAAGAAACTTGTGAGAGTAGATTCTATGGGGTGATTCAACTGTTATCTACACAGAACAAGAGGTACATGCATCAGCTTCTTAATACAGCATAACAGGAAGTCTAAAAGACTCTTTTACCAGAGAGAAAGTGAAACCAAAGTACAAGTATATGTGCAGCGCCCCAGAGTCCTGGTCGTTGCAGTACTGATGCTCCGCCGCTAAGGGGGGCTATGGTACGTCTGATGGCACTGAAGGAGTTCACCTGACCAGGTATCACAGACACCAATACACTTCACAGTCTGGCCTCCAGGGGGAGCTAAGGGTACTATGTATTAGGCCACTCCTCACAATCTGGTAAAACTGGGGGTTGGATAGGAAGTTAGACAGAAGCTGACTGGGAATTGAACAGGCAACACCCTGTGGCAGAGGGTGTTGCGGGGAGAGACTCAGGGGGGTCCCTGTCAGGGGTGGGATCCTGGCAGAGACCTAGCGAACAGAGAGAACGTTACGGGACCGCGCCTGCACTAGATAGCGGCGGTGCTCTGAGAAAGGACAAGAAGCGAGGTATATTGTGCTGAGTGAGAAACGAGATCAATGCAACAAGGAGAAATACCAGTAGGAGTCGTGCTGTAAGACGAGGCAACATCCTACTGAGGCGCGTAGCCGGTGGCCGGAACGCAGAGGAAGTACTAGGCTCCAAGCAATACTTCAAACCTACGGCAGGACAGTCGGCTATAGGCGGGCTGTCTCACACAAATCACCTACGAAGACACAGGGGGCAACAATAGGAGAAGGGCGACACTAGGGTCCAGGAAGAGCTCCGAGCCTACCCGTCATACGGGTGCGTCCTAGCCAAATCATCTGGGGGACGAAGAAGAACATCAGAATCGAGTTGTGAGGGAACACGAGAAACAGACACAACAGTTGTGGGGACTATCCCGTGAGCACAGCAGGGGAGGACCGCAACACACAAGCGCTAGAAGGTAGGCACAGATTTCCACCTGCAAAGGGAACTCTGGAGGTGCCATCGGACCGGCCGGACTTGCGCAGCCTGGTTAACCATATTCCGGACTGAGGATCCTGAAGCCTTCAGTAAAGAGGTAAAGAGACTGCAACCTGGTGTCCTCGTTATTTACTGTGACCAGCACTGCACCGCATTACCACCACCATCCACACCTTTCATTGGGCGCCCCTCAGCAGGGTCACGGACCGGGTCTAGCCACCGTGACAACCCCAGAGCAGAGACCCAGAGGTCCGGTACCGGGTACGCCTCGGCCCTGCGGCAGTGGGGGCGCTGCATATGCATTACTTTCAACTAAGCATATAACAGTAACAACATCGCCATATACTGTCAGAAAAGTGTAAGCTCCTCCTGCACACAAATGCTATATTTTTCGGACTATAAGAGGAAATTAGAAAAAAAAAACTGAAGCAAAAAATGTGGTCAATTCTGTACTTAAGATCCCCTATAATGGTAAATATGGTCCCCTCATCTCTATTCTGGTATGCATGGCCCTCATCTCCATCCTTTTTCTGGTATGCATGGCCCCATCCTTATTCTGGTATGATTGGCCCCATCCTTATTCTGGTATGATTGATTGGCCCCATCCCGTTCCTGGTATGATTGACTGGCCCCATCCAGTTCCTGGTATGATTGATTGGCCCCATCCCGTTCCTGGTATACAGTACAGACCAAAAGTTTGGACACACCTTCTCATTTAAAGATTTTTCTGTCTTTTCATGACTATGAAAATTGTACATTCACACTGAAGGCATCAAAACTATAAATTAACACATGTGGAATTATATACTTAACAAGAAAGTGTGAAACAACTGAAATTATGTCTTGTATTCTAGGTTCTTCAAAGTAGCCACCTTTTTGCTTTGATGACTGCTTTGCACACTCTTGGCTTTCTCTTGATGAGCTTCAAGAGGTAGTCACCAGGAATGGTCTTCCAAAAATCTTGAAGGAGTTCCCAGAGATGCTTAGCACTTGTTGGCCCTTTTGCCATCACTCTGCGGTCCAGCTCACCCCAAACCATCTTGATTGGGTTCAGGTCTGGTGACTGTGGAGGCCAGGTCATCTGGCGTAGCACCCCATCACTCTCCTTCTTGGTCAAATAGCCCTTACACAGCCTGAAGGTGTGTTTGGGGTCATTGTCCTGTTGAAAAATAAATAATGGTCCAACTAAACGCAAACCGGATGGAATAGCATGCCGCTGCAAGATGCTGTGGTAGCCATGCTGGTTCAGTATGCCTTCAATTTTGAATAAATCCCCAACAGTGTCACCAGCAAAGCACCCCCACACCATCACACCTCCTCCTCCATGCTTCACGGGGGAACCAGGCATGTAGAGTCCATCCATTCACCTTTTCTACATCGCACAAAGACACGGTGGTTGGAACCAACGATCTCAAATTTGGACTCATCAGACCAAAGCACAGATTTCCACTGGTCTAATGTCCATTACTTGTGTTCTTTAGCCCAAACAAGTCTCTTCTTCTTGTTGCCTGTCCTTAGCAGTGGTTTCCTAGCAGCTATTTTACCATGAAGGCCTGCTGCACAAAGTCTCCTCTTAACAGTTGTTGTAGAGATGTGTCTGCTGCTAGAACTCTGTGTGGCATTGACCTGGTCTCTAATCTGAGCTGCTGTTAACCTGCGATTTCTGAGGCTGGTGACTCGGATAAACTTATCCTCAGAAGCAGAGGTAACTCTTGGTCTTCCTTTCCTGGGGCGGTCCTCACGTCAGCCAGTTTCTTTGTAGCACTTGATGATTTTTGCCACTGCACTTGGGGACACTTTCAAAATGTTCCCAATTTTTCGGACTGACTGACCTTCATTTCTTAAAGTAATGATGGCCACTCGTTTTTCTTTACTTAGCTGCTTTTTTCTTGCCATAATACAAATTCTAACAGTCTATTCAGTAGGACTATCAGCTGTGTATCCACCAGACTTCTGTACAACATAACTGATGGTCCCAACCCCATTTATAAGGCAATAAATCCCACTTATTAAACCTGACAGGGCACACCTGTGAATTGAAAACCATTAAACCATTCCCGGTGACTACCTCTTGAAGCCCATCAAGAGAATGCCAAGAGTGTGCAAAGCAGTCATCGAAGCAAAAGGTGGCTACTTTGAAGAACCTAGAATATAAGACATAATTTCAGTTGTTTTACACTTTTTTGTTAAGTATATAATTCCACATGTGTTAATTCATAGTTTTGATGCCTTCAGTGTGAATGTACAATTTTCATAGTCATGAAAATACAGAAAAATCTTTAAATGAGAAGGTGTGTCCAAACTTTTGGTCTGTTCTGTACATGGCCCCATCCAGTTCCTGATATGATTGATTTGGCTCCAGCCAGTTCTTGGTATGATTAATTGGCCCCAGCCAGTTCCTGATATGATTGATTGTCCCCATCCAGTTCCTGGTATGATTGATTGGCCCCATCCCAGTCCTGGTATCCATGACCCCATCAGAAATGATTTAAAAAAAACAAACCTTTACTCTTACCTTCCTTCGCTTCTTCGCAGCCACAGCGTCCTGCTTTGGTGCCAGCAGCTGCTTAATGCTTGTAATCAGCGCATGGCAGGGACATCAGTTAATTCAGTTAAGCCTAATTTCTTCATCAGTCTCTGATGTCTTTCAGCATTGAATGCCTTTGTGAAAATATCCGCTGTCATATCTTCAGTTGGGCAGTACTCTAAATTTAGGATTCCTTGTTCCTGGTGATCTCTCAATGTGTTTAGTTCTTGGATTAACTCTTTCCATCTGAGCAAGAACTAGACATCCTTGATTTTCCTCGTACATCTTTGTTGGTCCCAATTGTTGTTGTCCTAAGTCTGTTAGCAGTTGTCTTAACCATATAACTTCTTAACTGGCATGTGCTGCGTCGACATATTCTGCTTCTGCGGACGACAGTGTTACTATAGATTGTTTCTTACTAGTCCAACTAATTGGTCCGCCTGAGAGCAAGAAAAGATAGCCACTGGTAGATTTCGTGTCAATTGGATCTCCAGCCCAGTCTGCATCAAAGTATCTGGTTAAAATGCATTTCTCACTTCCAGATAGTTTAACACTGCTAGTCCCTTTCAAATAACGGATTACTCTCTTCACTGCATTCCAATCCATTTTGTTTGGCTTTGCAGCAGCAGTAGAAATTTTGAGCAGGAAGGTTTCAATGTCTGGCCTTGTAACAGTCACAAGATATAATAATTTTCCCATTGCTTTTCTGTATTGTTCATTATTCAGTAACAGATTCTGTTCACTATTTATTTAGTTCAGATAGTTGGTTTCCATTGGAGACTTTACTGGCTTTGCATCTTTCAATCCAAATGTTTCGATTATGTCTTGATTGAATCATGTGATTTTGATTAAGATGGAAAACTCCTGTCTTCTTCTCTTTCTATCTGTATTCCTAGGTACTGTTTCACATTTCCCAGATCTTTGATCTCGAAGTGTTGATCCAAAGTTTTCACTATCTCCGCTTCATCCCTTTCTTTTTCAAAACAAACTAAAATATCGTTCACATATATCAGCACATAGATCCATCTGTCTGTCAGTCTTTTTGTATATACACAAGGATCCGCTTTACTTCTTTGACAATGTTCATTTATGGGTACTTCTGTGATTTTATAATTCCATGCTTTAGCGGCTTGTTTTAAACCATATATACTTTTCCATAGCTTACAAACCATGCTTGGTTTCCTTTTATCCTTGAATCCTGGGGGTTGTCCCATGTAAATGTCTTCTGTTATGTCTCCATTCAGAAATGCTACCTTTACATCCAGATGTTTCAACTGCATTTGTTTCGTTTCTGCAACTGCAAAGTTCTGATTGTGGTGTGTTTGACAACTGGAGCAAATGTCTCATCATAGTCTTCTCCATATTTCTGAGAATAGCCTTTAGCTACGAGTCTTGCTCGGTATTGATCTGCTGTGCTATCTGCTTGGTATTTTACTTTAAAAACCCATTTACACCCTATAGCCTTTTTTTCTTTTGGTAGTTCTCAGTGTCCATGTCATTAAATCATGCATGGATTTTATTTCTGTAGCCTTTATCCATTTGTTGGCCTCTTCTCCTGAAAGTTGAGATATGTCCTCCCAAGATGTAGATTCATAAATTTTATTTGTACTTACCTTGTATGAAAGACGTTGAGGTGGTCTTCCCTTGTTTTCTCTTATTGAGCGTTCTGGTTCTGTGCTTGTATGGAGCTGTATCTCTTGACTTTCAGTTTTTTGATTTTCATCGGTTTCCACTTCAGATGTTCCTGCAAGTTATATCACTATCATTTCTCTCATTTTTCATTTCCAGTGATGTCACTGTCATCATTTAGATCTTCAATGAATGTTACACTTACGGTACTCGCTGTGATTCTGTCTGTCTTAGGATCTAGGATTCTATAGCCTTTGCAATTGTCACTATATCTGACAAATACTCCTTCAATGGCTCTGTTTTGAAGTTTGAGCATTTTTTCTTCTGGAATAAACACAAAAACTTTGCAACCAAAAACTCTTAAATGAGTCATACTTGGTTCCTTACCTTGCCACAGTTCATATGTTTTTTTTTTCACTTTTCTTGAAAAAAGTCTGTTTTGCATATAAGTAGCGGTCATTGCTGCTTCACCCCAGTATTTCTCTGGTAGTTTGGACTCTGTTAGTATACATCTTATCATTTCAGTCAGAGTTCTGGTTTTCCTTTCTGCTACCCCGTTCTGTTCATGTGTGTATGGAAAAATCATTTGATGCTCTATTCCATTCCGTCTTAAGTAGTTTTCTATTTGGTGTCCTCTAAATTTGGAGTGCCTGCTAGGACCATGGGGTACTTGGTACCGGGCAGGTTCTGTTCTTAAAGGAGTCGTCACTGCCACCAAGGCCCTAGGCGTCCAGTTAAAAGGGGTTTAATGGAAATGGGAATAGAGTTTAATGTAGTAGTGTTCATGATGCCACCTGTGGTTCTCAGCCAGGGATGGCCGACGCTGCTTAAAGGGGTCCACTGGGGATGATGGTATTGCAGCAGAGGTGGTATAGCTCCCCACAGGTAGAGCTTAGTTCCCAGGGCTCCTGATGCAGTTGATAAGGATGGTAGATGGTGAAGTGCAGGAAAGAATTGGAGTACACAAGTTTGCAGTCACTTTACCTTTTACTGATGACGCGTTCATGTACAGGTTACAGGTGACCTTTGGAATCCGGGCAGCCTAGAAGTGATTCGGAATCCCCTTAGCCAGGTTGGGTGGAAGCTTTCCTTGCTGCCTGAGGCTCTGTACAAGGTCCTTTCTCTCTTTCCTTTTAGGTGGACACTACCCGCATGGCAGGTAACTTGAGCCTTTTTACAGGTGTCCCTTTTCGTGGTGACTCTGGGCTCTATCTGCTGCTGTGCCTTCGGGCGTAATGGTGGCCAGGAGACTTGGAATATCCTGCCTGCCAGTTTCTGCTGTGGGGCATACAGTTACCCCCACAACCTCAGAATTCCGACCTCCGGTTTCTGCGCTTGATCCTGGAGTGAGCCCACTCACAGCTCCACTCCAGTTGCTCTCTCTCCTCCTTTGCTCCTTCTCCCCTCACCGTCTCTTACAATCTGCCTGACTCTCCTGTCAGGAGCTGCAGAGCCGCATGTCTGCTTCAGCTCCAGCTCTCCTCGCAGACTCTCACTAACTCCTCTTTCAGACAGAATATATAGGGAAGCTACCCTCAAACTTTGTCCCGAGCTCCCCCTTCTGGCCTACAGTGTAGTATGTACGTGCTACCTGTTAAGGGGATCTTCCTCGCTTCCAGGCATGACATCACCCTCCTCCCCATGAGGAAGGCAATACCACTGTAATAACTGAATTCCTGGGGTGTTACAAATTCACCTCCATTATCACTTCTGATGATAATTGGCTTCCTCTGAAACTTATTTGACTTTGTCACATAGTCTTCTAAGTTTTCAAAAACTTCACGTTTGCTGTTTATCAAGTACATGACTGTGTATCTTGAGTAGTCATCTATGAAGGTCACCATATATCTATTACCTCCTGATGTGGTCACTTTCATGGGTCCACATACATCAGTGTGTACCAAGTCAAGTGGTCTTGTGCTTTTTGTCTCACTCTCTTTAGGTATAGATACTCTTGTAGCTTTATATTTTATACAACATTCGGTAATTGAGCAATCCGTTATCAATAGGTCTTTTGTCAAATTCTTCTTTTGTAACACCAATATACTCTCCTAGACGTCTATGCCACATGTGAATACAGTTCTTGTGATCATGTGTACATAACATCATGTGTTCCTTTAATGTGTCTAGATGATATAATTGTTCACCTGCTTTGACTTTAATTATTACCTCATCACCCGCTAGGATTGTACAATTATCATCTTTGAATTTTACAGTAAGTCCTTTGGCTGTCAGACGCTTTATGGATAACAATCCTCTTTCTAGTCCTGAAACATGTAACACATCCTTTACTAGTAATTTTGAATTATGCCCAAATGTATCAGGACAGATTAGCATTCCTTGTCCAATACCTTCTGCAGTTATGTTACTCCCATCTGCAAGATAAATTGCTTCCTTCTTATTTTCAATTTCAGTAAAGAAGCTTTTATCACTAGTCATGTGACTTGTTGCTCCTGAGTCAATAAACCAGCCTGACGATGACTCTTTATCAGATACTTTAAATGTACCATTCCATTGATCTGCATGTGGGTTAGAAATTGTACTTTTTACTCTTATTCTCCTTTTGGTGTAATTTCTGTTGTTCCTTAATGTTTTCACCGACTGATCTCAGCTGTGTTACTACCTCCATCATGGACTTTATATGCTCCTGCATGTCTGTCTTTGCACTTAATTTAATCGTGTAAGGTTTTCTTAGCAGGAATAGATTGTGATTTAAGCTGGATCTTTCATGTAGCGTTCTCAGTGCTTCCCACATTCCCGTTGCTGTATTCTCATTCCTTATGTGGATTAACTAATCATCCTCAACTAATAAGCTGATAGTAGGGCTTGTCTGTTTTTCTTATCCCATGTCTGATTATTATCATTGGGTCTGTCTGTAGTGATTACCTTCCATGAATCAACTTTAGACAATAACATCTCCACTTTGAACTTCCATAACTGATAGTTCTCATTGTTCAGCTTAGCTACTGTGGGTCTCAGCTCTAAACTGCTGATCATCTTTAACTTATTTGTCTTAATTATTTGGAGATAATTGCTCTGAAGTATTCTTTTGCATTCTCCAAGTTCTTTTTGTCTTCTATGCTGGGCCCAGAACGTGTTGCATAGTTTGGTCGCAGAAGAAACTTGTGAGCGTAGATTAAATGAGGTAATTCAACTTTTATCTACACAGAACATGAGGTACATGCATCAGCTTCTTAATACAGCATAACAGGAAGTCAGAAGGACCTTTTACCAGAGAGAAAGTGAAACCAAAGTACAACAAGTAAATGCATTACATTCAACTAAGCATATAACAGTAACAACATCGCCATCTACTGTCAGAAAAGTATAAACTCCTCCTGCACACAAATAAGTCTGTATCTGTTGCATATCTGCCAACAGGCTGGGCTGTGCAGCTTTAGCCAATAGCTGCAGAGCAGGGAGGCTGGGCAGCTTTGGCCATTTGCTGAATAGCAGGGAGGCTGTGCTGTGCAGCTTAAGTCAAAAGCTGCACAGTATTGAAAAGTGTTGCAGAAGGTGGCCTCTATTTGGCAATCATCTTCTCCGTCCAATAACACACCGCCTCCATATAATTGGAATGTCATACACCTATGGAGGGACCAGGTTGAAATAAATGAACTGGCATGTTACATGAAGGACCACCGTGTTATCCACTTGATCCTTTTACACCATGATTGCACTGAAGCCCCACTGGAGTGATACAGTAATTTATAGCATTACTATAAAGAGGGTGTATTTCTAGTATTTATAAGAAGTGAAATCTAATTAGTATTACTTGGATGTAAACTCAGGAGAGTTGTCTATAGCGAACTGTAGCTGTCATTTCAGGAGACCTTGCTGTAGAATGTCTCTGTGCTTCTAGCTCCTCCCTTCTCCATAGAATCTTCTGAGCACCAACTGTCATCTCCTATCAAAGTAATAGAATCATCTGTTATCACTGCCAAGCTTTTAAACATTACTTGAGTGAGCGGAAAGAAGCAGATTTCTCTGATAAGAGAAAGTTGCTTATTTTCATATGTACTGTTGATTTATGAAAGAAAAATTAGAATAATTTTCACTCTTTAAGGATGTATGTGACTTCTCAAGATGTAATCATTGGTATTCTTTGTTTCAGGCTGAATGAGGAGCAAATTGCTACTGTCTGCAAGTCTGTGTTACAAGCTCTGGTATACCTGCACTCCCAAGGGGTGATCCACCGGGACATCAAGAGTGACTCTATACTTTTCACACTAGATGGTCGGGTAAGGAATTGCAGTCCCCATATCTGTACATTTCTTTTTTTCCTATTACAGGTAGTAAATACATTTCAGCAGCTATAACTTTTGTTCGTTTTTTTTTTTTTTAAATATACATAGATAGATATAGCTCTCTCTCTCTCTCTCTTGATGGATAGATATCTATATATACATAGATATACAGATAGATAGAGCTGTAGAAGATGAACAAATTGTAGCTGGTGATATAAAGGCAGATTCAAGAAAATGTATCTACTATATAATTGTCTAAGGGTCACTTCCGTCTGTCTGTCTGTCCTTCTGCCTGTCTGTCACGGATATTCATTGGTCGCAGCCTCTGTCTGTCATGGATATCTAAGTCGCTGATTGGCCGTGGCAAAACGGCCATGACCAATCAGCGACGGGCACAGTCCGGCGGCAAAATGGCCGCTCCTTACTCCCCGCAATCAGTGCCCGGCGCCCGCTCCCTACTCCCCTCCAGTCAGCGCTCACACAGGGTTAATGGCAGCGGTAACAGACCGCGTTATGCCGCGGGTAACGCACTCCGTTACCGCTGCTATTAACCCTGTGTGTCCCCAACTTTTTACTATTGATGCTGCCTATCCAGCATCAATAGAAAAAAAAGTTATGTTAAAAATAATAAAAAAAACAAAAAACCTGCTATTCTCATCCTCCGTAGTCCGCCGAGCCGAACGCGGCTGCCTCCATCTTCCATTCCCAGAGATGCATTGTGAAATTACCCAGAAGACTTAGCGGTCTCACGAGACCGCTAAGTCTTCTGGGTAATTTCGCAATGCATCCTGGAAACGGAAGATGGCGGCAGCCGTGCGCCATCGCCAGAGCTTCGGTGGATCCCGGTGGGTGAGTATATCACTATTTTTTAATTATTTTTTTTTAACAGGGATATGGTGCCCACACTGCGGGGGCTGTGTGATATACTGCGGGGGCTGTGTGATATACTGTGTGGGCTGTGCTATATACTACATAGGCAGTGTGATATACTGCGTGGGCTGTGTGATATACTGCGTGGGCTGTGTGATATACTGCGTGGGCTGTGTGATATACTGCGAGGGCTGTGTGATATATTGCGGGGGCTGTGCTATATACTACATGGGCAGTGTGATATACTGCGGGGGCTGTGTGATATACTGCGTGGGCTGTGTGATATACTGTGTGGGCTGTGCTATATACTACATAGGCAGTGTGATATACTGCGTGGGCTGTGTGATATACTGCGTGGGCTGTGTGATATACTGCGTGGGCTGTGTGATATACTGCGTGGGCTGTGTGATATACTGCGAGGGCTGTGTGATATACTGCGGGGGCTGTGCTATATACTACATGGGCAGTGTGATATACTGCGGGGGCTGTGTGATATACTGCGGGGGCTGTGCTATATACTACATGGGCAGTGTGATATACTGCGTGGGCTATGTGATATACTGTGAGGGCTGTGCTATATACTGCATGGGCTGTGTGATATACTGCGAGGGCTGTGCTATATACTGCGTGGGCTGTGTGATATACTGTGAGGGCTGTGCTATATACTGCATGGGCTGTGTGATATACTGCAAGGGCTGTGCTATATACAACATGGGCAGTGTGATATACTGTGTGGGCTGTGTGATATACTGCGGGGTCTGTGCTATATACTACATGGGCAGTGTTATATACTACGTGGGCTGTGTTATATACTACGTGGGCTGCGTGATATACTGTGGGGGCTGTGCTATGTACTACATGGGCAGTGTTATATACTACGTGGGCTGTGTTATATACTGCGTGGGCTGTGTGATATACTGCGGGGGCTGTGCTATATACTACATGGGCAGTGTTATATACTGTGTGGGCTGTGCTATATACTACGTGCCTTGTGTTATATACTGCGTGGCCTGTATTATATACTACGTCGCCTGTGTTATATACTGCGTGGCTGCTATATACTGCGTGGGCTGTGTTATATAGTACGTGGGCTGTGTTATGTACTGCGTGGCCTGTATTAATGCATCGGGTATTCTAGACTATGTATGTATGTATATAGCAGCCACATAGTATATAGCACAGGCCACATACTATTTGTCTGCTATATACTACATGCCTCCTATATACTACGTGGCCTGTGCTATATACTATGTGGCTGCTATATACATACATACATACATACATACATACATACATACATACATACATATTCTAGAATACCCGATGCGTTAGAATCGGGCCACCATCTAGTGTATTATAAATGTTTATATGTAATGTATATAGAATATATATTGGATAATTTATTTCAGGTGTAGGGGATTTTTTTATTTATAAACTGTTCACATCTTATATACTAAACAACCATACATTTCTTCAGATTGCTACAGTTGTGTGGATACCCAATATATATACTATTCGTTTTTGCTTGTGCTTTAAATGTCAGAAAATGTATTTTCTATGATTTTTTTTTTTGTTTGTTTTAGTCTTTTGATGACATTTTTCCCAATTGTTGTACATGTATGTTCCTGTCTCTGCTAGTCGGGGGAACCGACCTGCTTCTGGTAGATTGCAGGAGCTTTCATCCTGCACTGTAAACTTACCATGACGCAGGAATCAAATTTTCGACAGGACTTGACTAATATTGGGTTTAACATACACAAATATAATATTGTACATGTTGTCACTTTAGTTATATATAATTTGCGGTCTGAATTCATACTGAAAGGGAACCTGTCCTCTGAGCATTTAAGATGCAAGTTTTCAGGAGTCTACGTCTCATGTGCAGAGGTTATTGTGAACTTCCATCTTAGACTTTGGCGTGCACGTCCAGCTCTGCATCCAGCCGCTGATTTCCTTATACACGCAGTAAGAGGATATCATCGCATGGCAAAAATGAACCTGTTTCGATTAGTGACAGTCCCACTGCGTATGCCCCCTGTTCTCTCCTTCTCGCATAACTGCAGGATGGAGTGCATGAAGCAGCCACATGTGCATGCTCTGCCATTTTAGACAGTTCTTTATACTTTACAGGGATACTCCAGTGTACAAAAATAACATCATCCATCCAGTGGATGAGTCTGTTTGCTCCATTCAAAGCGTTAATCCTAAATATAGTGCTTGTATATACCGTTTATTAAAATTTTCAGCCATTCTTAAGATAGTAACACTTATGTACATCTGCTTACAAGAGCATATCTATTGACCTTGTAAGCAGTTTTGAAGCTTTCCAGGATTGCAAGACTGCCTTGTTACTACTTTTATTGGCCAGCTTCAGCCTGTGCTTGCAACCTAGGCCGCAGTGATGGTCTGTTTCCCAGGCAACAAGGTGTAAACAAAAGTGTAAATATCTCAAGAACTGCTGCACATTTTAATAAGTAGAAAATTGCAAAAAGGGATTATTTTTGAAATCTCTATCCGACAATATATTAAAATGGGATTAACCCTTTAAGTGAACCTGGGTACAAATTAAATGAATGCAACATGTAGTGTTCAGAGATAACTGAGATATCGGGCTTCAATAAATCATCCCAAGCCACTTCACATCAATTAAAACCATGCTGTTGCTACATATTTTTACCTTTTCACCAGCGTGATGCAGAAAGAGTCAATTTTCCTAGAGACAGTTTTTTTTCTCATAATGTCCTACAGAATAATATATGGCTGGTTGTAGGAATAACAGATCATTGTCAACCGCAGATAAAGTTTGCTCGCTTAGAAGGCATTTTGCAGAACTGTGCTACATTTTTCTGTTTGTGGCACTGCCGTCTGTCTGGTAGCCTGTCGTATTTCCATCAGTGTGCTGATGAAGGCTGTAAAGCAGTAGGTCACTCATCATGACTAGCTTCCTCACAGACCTTGGCCATTGCGCCTTTTTTCTCATGCCATTTTATTGGTTATGACAAAGTGTATGGCATGTTTATAGAGCTGTCAAGTGGTGGAGCGTCGAAGATAGGTAATCTAATAGGTCAGACATAGATGAGGAAGTGGAGAAACTGTAACTTGGTGCTTTTGACATTGACCTGTGAGAGTAGAAGTGGAAAAATATCAAGAAGAGATGAGTGAATCGATTCTAAGGACCCTTGTCCAGCGGCCTAGTCAGCATTCTGTGGCCACTGGATATGATGATCCATGCAAACCGCCTCCTACCTGCTAACGACCACGGCACCTCTTTTGATGAGCTTGCCTGGTGTGACATCATTCATGCATGAATGATGCTTGCTAATCAAAGGAGGTAGGTTTTGACTCGCGGGGCTCCCGTCCACTGGCCATGGATTACTGAAAAGGTCATGCGAATCTATTTGCTCGTCTTTAATAACAGGGATACTTCTATTTTATTTGATAGAGAAGTAAAAGGACAACGATGTGACCAAGAACTTCATGCTCAAGTTTTTGTTGGACTGCTGTAGTCTCTTGTCTTCCAGTTGATTGATATGGATGCCTCCTGTAAACATCCATGGACAAAAATCCCAAAATAGAATTTCCTAACAAGGCTGTGACTTTTTTTTTCTACAGTTTTGTTTCAGGAAAAGGTGGCATGGTTCTTACATTTCTTAATCTCTGCCAATATGCAGACTACCAACATGTGCAAGATGGTTTACTACCCACTGTGTTATTTTAATGGTACATGCCTCATGTGGATTAATAATGGTCAAACATGTGCCAGCAGGCTCGGACTGGCCCATAGGGTAACAGGGGAATCTCCCGGTGGGCCCCTGTGCAGATCTGAGCCCCCAACCCCACTGTATGGGCAGTACTTGGCATAATTCATTTGATTCACTCTGTACAGAAAAAAGCAGCATCTCATCATTCATTAACCAAACTATCCAGTTCATTATCATATAGAGATATAGGTAAATTTGTGAATGAGGGCAGGTAATATTTGCATGCAGGTGAAAAGTGGGCCCCCCCAAAGTCAATGTTATTGGTAGGCCCTTGTCACCCCAGTCCGACACTGTGTGTGCCAGTGTAGAAAAGCGTTAAAATTTTAAGGAGGCTCCCTAACATTAATAAAAGGTCAGAAAATGGTGTAGGGCGGACTGCAAATCTGCAAAATGCACTACAAAACAATACAACACTCCCAATCTAAAATGAGACAAAAGTGACACTGGTAACATGGGCGCACGGCGTTCCTATCTCATAATATACATGTGTGGACTTTTTTTTGTTTTATAGGTGAAACTTTCCGACTTTGGGTTTTGTGCTCAAATTAGCAAAGATGTTCCAAAGAGAAAATCCTTAGTGGGTACTCCATACTGGATGGCACCAGAGGTCATTATGAGGGCGTCATATGGCACAGAGGTAATTTAAGTGATAATATAATAAAATGGAATTTGTCAGTACAATAACTGATAAAGCAATTTACACAATGCACGAAAATGTGACTCTATACCATGCAACAATGGTATCAAATGGGCTGTGCCACTGGACAGTCCTCTGTGAGCCAGAATGATGGTGACCTCAGCTCATCCATGGCTTGGAGAGCAATCAATTCGAATGGCCACAATTTACTGCAAATGTGTATATATGACAGTTTCCATATTTCAATTATTCCATCTTATTGCAAGGTTTCCTCAAATGCCATTGTTCAACGGGGAATTTCCTCTGTCTAAAGATCCAAAATGCCATTTAGTCTGTGGTTACTTTTACTTGCTCGGACAGCTCATACTATTATTTGCTGATTAAAGGCAAGTTTACTGCCGAGACTTTGGTGAACTTTACAGTATGTGGTTACTGTGTGTTTAGGGGTTTGGCACCCTGAGATACAAAGGAGGTTTCTCTATGACCTTAGATTCCATCACTAGTCTCTGAAGATTCCTAATCATTACTAACTTAATTACTTGTTTTCTTTGTCTTGGTAATACTTTTATTATTCCTTAGGTGGATATCTGGTCTCTGGGGATTATGGTGATTGAAATGGTGGACGGTGAACCTCCATATTTCAGTGACTCCCCTGTGCAGGCCATGAAAAGGTTGCGAGATAGCCCTCCTCCTAAACTGAGGAACTCTCACAAAGTAAGTAACAAGCACATATATTTTATAAGATATTGTAATTATTTTCTCGATTTCCGGATTGTGAAATAGATCTTAAATTGCTCATTGGGATCTGGCAATGCTAGTGAGGATGATATTAGGTCTGTGAACAAAAAATGGCATTTTGTTTCCTATTTTTATTTTTTGCTAATATCGGAGGAGTGTGGAACAGTTGTGGGGTGAGGGTAGGGAAGGAAAATGTAAACGTATGCAAAATAACATAACATAACATAACATGGATCTCATCATATCTAACAGACCGGACATTCAGTGTCTCCCTCTCCCACACCACCTCCTCATGTCGCCCCCTGTCTGTCGGTGTTCCCCAAGGCTCAGTTCTAGGACTCCTACTCTTCTCCATCTACACCTTCGGCCTGGGACAGCTCATAGAATCCCACGGTTTACAATATCATCTCTACACTGATGACACGCAGATCTACCTATCTGGACCCAACCTCACTTCCTTACTGGCCAAAATCCCACAATGTCTGTCTGCTATTTAATCCTTCTTTTCTGCTCGTTTTCTAAAACTGAACATGGAAAAAACACAATTCATCATCTTTCCCCCACCTCACTCTACCCCTCCACCCGACCTATCCATCAATGTCAATGGCTGCTCACTTTCCCCGGTCCCACAAGCTCGGTGCGTCGGGGTGATCCTTGACTCTACCCTCTCTTTCAAGCCACATATCCAAGCCCTTGCCTCCTCTTGCCGATTCCAACTCAGAAACATTTCCCTGATCCATGCATTCCTTGACCATGAAACCACAACACTAGTACATGCCCTTATCATCTCCCGCCTCGACTACTGCAACCTCCTACTCTCTGGCCTCCTCTCTAACACTCTGGCACCACTCCAATCCATCCTACACTTTGCTGCCCGACTAATTAACCTGTCTCCCCGTTACTCCCCAGCCTCTCCTCTCTGCCAGGCCCTTTACTGGCTTCCTATTGCCCAGAGGCTACAGTTCAAAACACTAACAATGACATACAAAGCCATTCACAACCTGACTCCTCCATACATCTGTGATATGGTCTCCCATTACCTACCTACACGCAACCTTCGATCATCTCATGATCTCCTGCTCTACTCCTCTCTCATCTCTTCCTCCCACAACCGCATCCAAGACTTCTCCCGTGCTTCCCCTATACTCTGGAACTCTCTACCTCAACACATTAGACTCTCGCCTACCACGGAAACCTTCAAAAGGAACCTGAAGACCCACCTCTTCCGACAAGCCTACAACCTGCAGTGATCCCCAGTCTACTGAACCGCCGCATGACCAGCTCTACCCTCTCCTAGTGTATCCTCACCCATCCCCTGTAGACTGTGAGCCCTCGCGGGCAGGGTCCTCTCTCCTCCTGTACTTGTGTGTGCCTTGTTTTACTCCTGTTTATTGTACTTTTCTATATTTGCCCCGTTCACATGTTAAGCGCCATGGAATAAATGGCGCTATAAAAATGTATAATAATAATAATAATTAGGCCCTATCTATTGTGAAGAATGTCTAATAAGGAAAAATAGTCTGGTCCTGAACATGACTTTCCTTAGTGGGCTGCAAATGACCTAATTCCACCAAATGTAACCTTTTAGGAACAATCCAAACCTGCCAAGTCAGAGCTGGATTACTGTACCAGGCAAATGTCTCATAAATCTCATGCCCATGCAGTGAATATTTCCTGCGTGAATAAAACATGCAGGATGTGCATTTTTTAGATCACAGCACATTTTAACACGTCCAATGATACCTTGGTTATTTCAACTGGGAATCTGTTCCTTTTCAGTGAAAGGTGCTAAATGTTTATTTCATTGGGGTCTGAAGAGATCCAGAAGACCCGAAAGAAATGGATGGGAGGATTTTTACTAGAAGGGAACGGTCAATAATTTAATGAAAAATTCATATTCTCCCCATTTACGAACAGAGCAGATATCCTAATGATCTTAACCCTTCTCCTAGGCATCCCCAATTCTGCGAGATTTCTTGGACCGAATGTTGACCCGTGAAGCAGCAGAAAGAGCCACAGCCCAGGAGCTTCTCGACCACTTTTTCCTACTCCAGGCCGGCCTACCGGAATGCTTGGTTCCCCTGATCCAGCAATATCAAAAGAGGAACTCTACCTGCTAATTCTGGGGAAAACCTAAGTACTAGATGCTTTCTTGGAGTCATTTTTCACGGACCTTCTTGCCTGTTGATTTGTAGATATGGCATTGCACCATGAAGGCATGCACACCTCCCTCCAAGCTCAAACCGCCGCAGGTATAGGACAAGAGATCGCGGACTCCGAGCTCCTTGGACTCCCAATCTTTCAAAGGGGTTAAATGTGATTTGTTTACAGTAGTTATTAACCATTTCACTGCTGGAAAGTACAGTAAACTCTACGCTGGCGGTGCAGGCAGCCGAGCGGTTAATAAATTATTTTTTACACTGGATAGAAAAAATTCATAAAATCAGACAAGGACAGCACCTTAAATCTTTTACCCAAGTCCCAGACCCGTCTGTAAAACTATGAAAATTGTAACACCATTTATTTGCAAAGTGTTTTTTGGCCTTGCTATGGTCTTGTGTGGGACATTTAACAAAAAGCTATAGGTTGTTGTTTAGATAAAAAAAAAAATATATTGCACGGATGGAAAGCTAGCAGATTCTTTGGATGTTTTGTGACAAATGCTAATTCATGGGTGTGGATCGTTTTGCACAGATGACATCCGACTACTGTAGATCACAAAGTTAGAAAATAATATCCTGAAAGTAAAATATAAACTTGTGAAACTTTTGCAGGCTTCTGATAAAATGTTTGCTCGTGTCGCTCACCGCGCATATACGTGTGTCTGGTCTCCAGTCCGTCTGCTCTTATGTGTTGGGTTTAGAATTAGCAGTGCTTAGTGGTGTCTTAGTTCGCAGCGCGCCCATGTGACTCCAACTGATCTTACTTTAGAAGTAGATTTTACATCCCAGTGCCAACAAAAGTGTTAAGAAAACTATTAATGTATCACACTGAACATGCTGGCATAAAGGAATAGTTTCCGATAGAACTTGTGTAAGGAGGCGGCCATTTTTAAATATGGATCTAAGGATCTCCTTATATGTTAGATAAAAGTTGCCTGAACTTGACATCTCAAATGACCATCTAATGTTTATGTGGGCCTCTGGACTGTCCTCTAACAGATCATTAGGATGAGATGGTTGGAATTCATGCTCTGTTCCTCTTCATAGCGGTGAGACTCTGGTAGTGGCTTTCTTGTAGCGAATGCTGAAGCAGAGCATGGGGGAGTTGGGAAAGATGGCCGTCAGCCAAACTATCTAACATGTATGGACAACTTTAGAGATCAGGACATGTTTTCTCAGTAGCAACAATGGGCCATCAGAGCTCTACTCTAAGAAGAAAGTTGTGAAATGTAGTAGTTCTCTACAACTCTGGTACTAAGCTGGTTTTCTATACTTCTCAATTGATAGCCTATCATTTGCATACACCACCAAAATCCTTCTCCAATCGGTAGAACAAAAAGGGCCTGCAACTGTTGTAGACACAGTGACAAATTCATATTTTAGGTTGTGCCTGGTGCTTCAGCTCATAATTAGAATTGAGCGAAAATGTTCAGAATCAGTCGCCGAAACTGAATTTTTCATAATCGTGCCATATTGGTACCCTATTCGTGCCAAATTTATGTTTGATGATTAGTTCCGAACATATTCATTCATTTCTACTGAGATTGACTCCAATGACATTCGGTAGTGTTGCAAAAACAATATTCGCCGCCGATCATAATCAGAACCAAATTTTGAAAAATTCGCTCAACTTTACCCATAATCACACATCAGCTAACTCTACCTTCAAAACTTGTTTTAAAGGGATTTGGCCATCCCCCAAGCTCAAATTAAACCACTTGCACCCTCACGTAGGGGACTCTACTCATGTAGAGCCGACAGCACAGTGACAGTGTGTACAGGTACTCTCATCCACCTCTCCTGCGTGGAGTGGCAAATGGATGTACACCGGAGCAAGTAGCCGATGCTGACAGGACGGAGATGAGAGCACGCCCTCACTGACACGGTGAATGCAAGTGTGCTTTGCCTCTGAAGTCTCAGTGTGCATGCACTCTCCTTTCACTCTCCTGTCGGCATTGTCTGCCTGCTGCTGTGCGATCCTGTGTGCAGCCATCGGCCGCTGCAGACAGGAGAGAGAAATCCGGGCACGCTGTGTAGTCTCAGCTTCTGCTGTTATGTGCAGGTCTGGAGATTCAAATCGGGCAGATTTCCAAAGGGAATGCTCTCCATCAACATAAGATGGTTACTGAAGCAGTCCTAAGGCCGCACCAAGGACACATAATTATCATACTTGTATAATAAAGTGACTCTTATGTAAAACTAGATTCGGGAAATCTGTATCTCAGCTATGATTTTTATTTGAGCACTAAGTCATCTATATGAATGTGTAAGTGGTTTAATTTGAATTTTGGGGGTGACAGACTCTTTAAAGGGCAACCACCAAATTTATTTAAGAACATGTTAAAAGGATAAGACATGAGGGACACTATATGACGGAGTTTCAACATTTGGGACCACCTCAAAGGACACAGGATTTTATGGACAGATTGCACATGCCTGGTCTCATCTGGGGGAAACCTAAGGATAAGTTGTTCATACCCCTTCATTGGACTGATGTTCACCCATCAGAATGTGCACATAATTATAGCTGTGTATTATATTATACTGTATAATACTATTAACAGTAATAGTAGTTTTTTATTTTTATCGTCCATATTATACAAAATTCACATCCTGATCACAACTCTTTACAAAATATATCTCAAAAGAGAGCCCAGGTCTAACCTAGTGATGACTTATCCACAGGCAACATTGTCCGCAGCAATCGGTGAAGGTCTGACACCCACATCCATCAGTTGTTAACTATTATGGAGCTGGAACAGTGTGGCTCCTAATATTGTTTAGTAGTACAGGATAAAAGACCAGCTCCTAAAAATGTCCTTTACTGCTCTCTTCCAGTTCTGAACACCAGAGTAGAAAACTGCTTATTCTGTGGGTTGGGACACCAACAATCTGATACTGATGACCTAAAGCCACCATACATGTTAGATGGCTTTGTTCGGCTGACAGCCATCTCTGCCGGCTCTCCCATACCAAGCAGAACTTGTTCGGCCAAGCACTCCTTTGTTCTCTATGAGACAGCCGTCTTTGCACGTGTCTAGCGGTGGCATATCTTATCTGCAGGAGAACAAAGTGATCAGCAGTCCAAAAATTGGACATGTCAGATTGACATCTCCCCTGAGGATCAGTTGGCTGGTGACCCCACACATATTAGTCTGTTAACCGAACCCATCGATTTAGACTAATATCAGCTGAACCGAGTGCTAATGTGTGAGAAGGCCTTAAGGCTGGGACAACCTCAACTGCGTGACAGTTTGTATCAAATGTAGGACTTGCGGCTTAAGGCAGAGCCATCTATTTAAAGCTGAACTTCTAAAGAGACGTCATCACCGTGAAACGATCAGTCCCAACATTTGTCCCAACTTACTAACAATGTAGATCCCCCTTGTGCAATTGAAACAGCTCTGACCAGTTGAGGCATGAACTCCACAACAGCTCTGAAGGTGTCCTGCCATTTTGGAAATGGTTGAATCGTCTAGCCATGATAATGTGATCTTCGATTAAAATAGCTCAGTTCCCTTGCCCATTTTTCCTTGTTCCAACACATCAACCCTAAGAATTAACGCTTGCTACTTAATATAGTGTTGCACGATTAAAAAAAAAAAAAAAAGTTAAGGTGAGCTGCATGGTGCTATATAGGTGCTATATACCTTATTGAGGCCTTTGATTGATGCAGGGTTCAGATTTTGTCCCAAAGTCCTCTCGGAGCATATTCCATTTCTAGGAATGAATGAGGGACCAAACTGGATGGAAGTGAAGCCTTGATGAAAACTTATACTATGGTTATGGCCACTGATGACTCTATTCACGACTAATGTCAGAAAGTCAGGTCACACAAACAGCATCATAATATAAAAAATAAAAAGTGTTCTAAGTATATACTATGAAAAAATGAGATCTGACCATTTCGTCACAAAAAAGCTGAAATTAAATGCTTGATCTTGAGACGCGGTGATGGGTACAATCCTACCCCAGCCCACTTACTTGTGAGTTACTGGTGGACGTCTTCAGATAAGCTGCATTTATATAGTTTGTAAGTTTACACAATGTGTTTTATCTTGTGCCAAATTATTACAGTTTTGTATTTTTTTTTTGTTTGTTTAAAAAGTGTTAGTTAATACACGTATCCAGTAATCCACTCCTGGAGCCATCCAGAGAGCATAAATGAAAAGTCTGCTGCACTGCTGCTATCCGATGTAATGTGTGTACAAACACCGAGCACTTTCTACAAACCTGTTTTATTAAAAGCAGTGATGGTCTGACATGGTTTGTTATTTCTGATCATTGTATTTACAAGATATTCTCCAGAATCAATTCTAAAGGTGTTGACTGCCTAACACTGAAAGCTGTTACCTATTTGTGCTCCATTTCTGGCTCCTGCTCCTTTCGTTTCTCGACATCTCAGGTTATAGTAAGAATCCAACATGCATCTCGTAGATGATACGCCCCAGACTCACATGACTGCTAAGGCAGCTGCTTGTGTGTTCCAGTAACTGCCGTACTAGACATTTCTTTAAATATAAATATACCCTATATGTTCCACTTGCTGTACAACTCTAAAAATTAGCTACCTGATATACCCAGCTCTGCTATACAGCTGTGCTCTGCTACAAACCCTGTCTGTTACATTCCTGGGCTCTGCTATAACACTGAGGTCTGCTACATTCTTGGGCTCTGCTACAACACAGGTCTGCTACAGCACTGAGGTCTGCTAAATTCCTGGGCTCTGCTACAGCACTGAGGTCTCCTACATTCTTGGGCTCTGCTACAACATTGAGGTCTGCTACAGCACTGAGGTCTCCTACATTCTTGGGCTCTGCTACAACATTGAGGTCTGCTACAGCACTGAGGTCTCCTACATTCCTAGGCTCTGCTACAACATTGAGGTCTGCTACATTCCTGGGCTTTGCTACAATGCTGAGGTCCGCTACATTGATTTGCTACAACACTGAGGTCTGCTACATTCCTGGCCTCTGCTACAACACTGAGGTCCGCTACATTGATTTGCTACAACACTGAGGTCTGCTACATTCCTGGCCTCTGCTACAACACTGAGGTTGGCTACATGTTACATTCCTGGGCTCTGCTACAGCACTGAGGTCTGCTACATTCCTGGGCTCTGCTACAGCACTGAGGTCTGCTACATTCCTGGGCTCTGCTACAGCATTGAGGTCTGCTACATTCCTGGGCTCTACTACAACACTGAGGTTTGGTACATGCTACATTCCTGGGCTCTGCTACAGTACTGAGGTCAGCTGCATTGCTTTGCTACAACACTGAGGTCTGCTACAACACTGAGGTTTGCTACATGCTACATTCCTGGGCTCTGATACAGCACTAAGGTCTGCTACATTCCTGGGCTCTGCTGTAGCACTGAGGTCAGCTACACTGCTTTGCTACAACACTGAGGTCTGCTACATTCCTGGGCTCTGCTACAGCACTGAGGTCTGCTACATTTGGTCTGGGACGATATCCTGAGACATAAAAGTACACAAAAAAAATGGGAGACGTTTATTAGCATCCTGGATAGGACCTGTGCACAGTATATACCGTATGGGAATAAACATACTGGAAATAGGAGGAAACAATATGGCTAAATAGAGCTGTAAGGGGCGCAATAAGTGACAAAAAGAAAGCATTTAGAGAATTAAAGGAAGTAGGTAGTGAGGAGGCATTAAATAAATACAGAAAATTAAATAAATTCTGTAAAAAGCAAGTCAAGGCAGCAAAAATTGAGGCAGAGAGACTCATTGCCAGAGAGAGCAAAAATAACCCCAAAATATTCTTTAACTACATAAATAGTAAGAAACTAAAAAATGATAGTGTTGGCCCCCTTAACAATAGTCTGGGTGAAATGGTGGATGAGGATGAGGAAAAAGCCAATCTGCTAAATGACTTTTTTTCATCAGTATTTACAAAAGAAAATCCCATGGCAGACAAAATGACTAGTGATAAAAATTCCCAATTAAATGTCACCTGCTTAACCCAGCAGGAAGTACGGCGGCGTCTAAAAATCACAAAAATTGACAAATCTCCGGGCCCGGATGGGATACACCCCCGAGTACTGCAGGAACTAAGTACAGTCATTGATAGACCATTATTTTTAATCTTTAAAGAGTCCATAATAACAGGGTCTGTACCACAGGACTGGCGTATAGCAAATGTGGTGCCAATATTCAAAAAGGGGACAAAAACTGAACTCGGAAATTATAGGCCAGTAAGCTTAACCTCTACTGTGGGTAAAATCCTGGAGGGCATTCTAAGGGATGCTATACTGGAGTATCTGAAGAGGAATAACCTCATTACCCAGTATCGGCACGGGTTTACTAGGGACCGTTCATGTCAGACTAATTTGATCAGCTTCTATGAAGAGGTAAGTTCCGGTCTGGACCAAGGGAACCCAGTGGATGTAGTGTATATGGACTTTTCAAAAGCTTTTGATACGGTGCCATACAAAAGGTTGATACATAAAATTAGAATAATGGGGATAGGGGAAAATATGTGCAAGTGGGTTGAGAGCTGGCTCAGGGATAGGAAACAAAGGGTGGTTATTAATGGAGCACACTCGGACTGGGTCTCGGTTAGCAGTGGGGTACCACAGGGGTCAGTATTAGGCCCTCTTCTTTTTAACATTTATTAACCCCTTCCTGACGTCGGACGGGATAGTACGTCCGACGTCAGGTCCCCTGCTTTGATGCAGGGCTCCGCGGTGAGCCCGCATCAAAGCCGGGACATGTCAGCTATTTTGAGCAGAATTTAGAAAAGAAAGATACATGCAAATAAAGGTTGGAACACCACAAATATATAATCAACAAGTACCAAAGTTTATTTCCACACAACGATACTACACACAATTTTAAAAACATTTAAAAACAATCCATAAAATGGAATACATCTTGCTCCAATACATCCAATATTTGTTAAAAAATATAAATACATATATAGAATGCCTGGTTCAGAAACATATAAGGCACCAAAACCAGTTAGGTAACATAGTGGCTGCATATGGTTTAAACAGATCCAACAGGTGGCAATTGTATTGCTGGTATATACTGCACATACAAATGTATAAAACACCCATGCATGGTATGATAAAGTCAATATATGAGACCCATTCAGGTAGTAACACTTATCAAGACAAAATATAAATGCAATGAATTAATAGAGAACCTTCCAAATTTGATCTACAAGAATGCTCATGCTGGGATAAGTAGCCTTGTATGTCATCACTACATGTGCCAGAATAGAGTCTGCAAGATCTGCAGTCATCCAGCAATACCGACAGGTGCTAAATACTTCACCCTATCCAGTCCACTATGGTCGCCCCCTGGTCCCATATGCAGCGGTGCAGCCAGGATGTAGAGGAGTACGTAACCCACGCGTTCCGACCCGCTAGGTGTCTTTCTCAAGGTGAGTGTATCAAGTGCGGACAAATCGTAACTTTTTAAAGTGTCTAAATTAACTTACTATTCAAAGCAGCTGCAGGAAGCGGTCTATGATGATACCATGAACAGTATGCGGCCCTGACCCGGAAATGAAGTAATAGGGTCGTGTTTGCGCAGAGCTCCTGCACATGTCCAATCATGTTGTCCCTGTATTCCAACTCATATGCGCTTGCGCATCAGGGATAGAAAATCCCGCTTTGTATGCGCTTGCGCAGTAGGCAGACTGGACCTAATCTCTTCAGTCTCCAGTTATGCGCAGGCGCTCTGTGTATTATACCGCAAGATACTTATTCCATCTATATAAAAAAGCAATTAGATGTTTTAGATCAAGATTGTTGCCTGTTTATATATCTCCCATTACTCTGTGAGCGTTTGAATACAGTTTCTGCGTAAGTATGAATCCAGGTTATGGGTCCAATATTCTATATGTGTTTAATCATGGTACACAATAGGTGTGTCTGCCATACTGGCAGCATTAAGATTTGAAAATGTACGATACCCATCTTGACTCAAGATAACTCCAAGTGAGTGACACTCACCATATACACTCTCCATACACCAAATGTGACCCTATGTCTGTGTATGTATCATATAGTCAATAGGTCCATCTGGACCAAACCAGAAACAGCTCCGAATACCACATTAGGGTATGTTTCCACGTTCAGGAAACGCTGCGTTTTTGACGCTGCGTTTTTCCGCAGCGTCAAAAACGCAGCGTCCAGATGTTACAGCATAGTGGATGGGATTTCATGAAATCCAGACTCCACTATGCGTTAAAAAACGCATGCGTTTTTGCCGCGAAAACGCATGCGTGGTGCGTTTTTTCGAAACGCAGCATGTTGCTACTATGAGCAAAACACGCAGGAACACCGCAGGTGACCTGCCAGTGACCTCAGGTGCAGTTTTGGTCAGGATTTTACCTGCATAAAATCCTGACCAAAGCCTGAAGCAAAACTGAACGTGGAAACATACCCTAAGGCTAGGTTCACATTGCGTTAGTGGGTGATCGCTAACGGACAGCGTTGCACGGCGAAAATGTCGCAATTAACGCCGTGCAACGGGTCCGTTAGCGCACCCATTGACAGCAATGTAAATTTTGCCTGCAGCGCATCACTAGCGCGTGCCTTTTTCGGCATGCGCTAGTGATGTGCCGTTCTTCTGTGACGCGCCTCGGACGCTGCTTGCAGCGTCCGCGGCGCGCCCGAGGTCCGTTCCCCGCTCTCGCAGATCGGGGATCTGCGAGAGCGGGGACGTTAATGCGACCCCTGAACGCGGCCCCTAAATAAACATTGCGTTAGCGCAATCCGCTAGCGCTAGCGCTAAACGGATTGCCCTAACGCAATGTGAACCTAGCCTTATACCTACTAACTGTTTTTAGCACCCATTTTTACCTAGGGCACATTTTTCTAAGCTGCCAAATTTACGTATTCACATGCCTCAGACATACCTTTGGGTGCAGTGGGTGTCTGTGTATATATCATATAGTCAATAGGTCCATCTGGACCAAACCAGAAACAGCTCCAGATACCACATTATACCTATTAGCTGTTTTTAGCACCCATATTTACCTAGGGCACATTTTTCTTAGCTGCCCAATTTGGGTATTCACATGCCTCAGACATACCTTTGGGTGTGGTATGTATGTATGAACCCGCCTATGTTATCTCACTTGGCGGGTAAGAAAAAAAAAAAAAAAAGGAGGGAAGAATAGTTATGAGGATCCTTCTTTTTGGTTATGGACGCACTGTAGTCCGTGAACATGGATTAAACTGCTGTTTTAAGGCACCTATATTTTTAGGGACAGTAAGAGTTTCATCTTCTTTGGCCGTATTCTTGTTCTCTTGGTTTCCACACTGGTGGTAAGGGAAAGAAAGAAAAAAGGAAAAAAGGAAAGATGAGGGAAACTAGGGATGAAAAAACACACAAGACAAAAGGCCTACAAACATGCATAAATATTTGGAGACACGTGTGTATACTGGAGTCTCCCTGTCCATGTTTGAATTTACAGGGACAATATGATTGGACATGTGCAGGAGCTCTGCGCAACCACAACCCTATTACTTCATTTCCGGGTCAGGGCCGCATACTGTTCATGGTATCATCATAGACCGCTTCCTGCAGCTGCTTTGAATAGTAAGTTAATTTAGACACTTTAAAAAGTTACGATTTGTCCGCACTTGATACACTCACCTTGAGAAAGACACCTAGTGTGTCGGAACGCGTGGGTTACGTACTCCTCTACATCCTGGCTGCACCGCTGCATATGGGACCAGGGGGCGACCATAGTGGACTGGATAGGGTGAAGTATTTAGCACCTGTCGGTATTGCTGGATGACTGCAGATCTTGCAGGCTCTATTCTGGCACATGTAGTGATGACATACAAGGCTACTTATCCCAGCATGAGCATTCTTGTAGATCAAATTTGGAAGGTTCTCTATTAATTCATTGCATTTATATTTTGTCTTGATAAGTGTTACTACCTGAATGGGTCTCATATATTGACTTTATCATACCATGCATGGGTGTTTTATACATTTGTATGTGCAGTATATACCAGCAATACAATTGCCACCTGTTGGATCTGTTTAAACCATATGCAGCCACTATGTTACCTAACTGGTTTTGGTGCCTTATATGTTTCTGAACCAGGCATTCTATATATGTATTTATATTTTTGAACAAATATTGGATGTATTGGAGCAAGATGTATTCCATTTTATGGATTGTTTTTAAATGTTTTTAAAATTGTGTGTAGTATCGTTGTGTGGAAATAAACTTTGATACTTGTTGATTATATATTTGTGGTGTTCCAACCTTTATTTGCATGTATCTTTCTTTTCTAAATTTTGAGCATATGTTTTACATGCTTGGTAGTGAACCCACGATATCTATTTGATATTATATGATGGTGCCCACTTAAAAAATCTTTATTGACAGCTGTTTTGAACAGCTGACATGTACCCGCAATAGGCGCGGGCAGAATCGCGATCTGCCCGCGCCTATTAACTAGTTAAATGCCGCTGTCAAACACAGACAGCGGCATTTAACTACCGCATCCGGCCGGGCGGCCGGATATGACGTCATCGCCGACCCCCGTCACATGATCGGAGGTCGGCGATGCTTCTGAATGGTAACCATAGAGGTCCTTGAGACCTCTATGGTTACTGATCCTCGGCAGCTGTGAGCGCCACCCTGTGGTCGGCGCTCACAGCACACCTGCATTTCTGCTGTGTAGCAGCGATCTTATGATCGCTGCTACATAGCAGAGCCGATCGCGCTGTGCCTGCTTCTAGCCACCCATGGAGGCTATTGAAGCATGGCAAAAGTGAAAAAAAAAGTTAAAAAAATGTGAAAAAAATAAAAAAAACATAAAAGTTTAAATCACCCCCCTTTCGCCCCAATCAAAATAAATCAATAAAAAAAAAATTAAACCTACACATATTTGGTATCGCCGCGTTCAGAATCGCCCGATCTATCAATAAAAAAAAAGCATTAACCTGATCGCTAAATGGCGTAACGAGAAAAAAAATTAGAAACGCCAGAATTACGTTTTTTTGGTCACCGCGACATTGCATTAAAATGCAATAACGGGCGATCAAAAGAACGTATCTGCACCAAAATGCTATCATTAAAAACGCCAGCTCGGCACGCAAAAAATAAGCCCTCAACCGACCCCAGATCATGAAAAATGGAGACGCTACGAGTATCGGAAAATGGCGCAATTTTTTTTTTTTTTTTAGCAAAGGTTGGAATTTTTTTTCACCACTTAGGTAAAAAATAACCTAGTCATGTTAGGTGTCTATGAACTCGTAATGACCTGGAGAATCATAATGCATTTAGTGAACCTAGCAAAAAAGCCAAGCAAAAAACAAGCGTGGGATTGCACTTTTTTTGCAGTTTCACCGCACTTGGAATTTTTTTTCCCGTTTTCTAGTACACGACATGGTAAAACCAATGATGTCGTTCAAAAGTACAACTTGTCCCGCAAAAAATAAGCCATCACATGGCCAAATTGACGGAACTCTGGGAACGAGGGGAGTGAAAAACGAAAACGGAAAAACGGAAAATCCCACGGTCATGAAGGGGTTAATGACCTTGTAGGGGGCATTCAGAGTAGAATTTCAATATTTGCAGATGACACTAAACTCTGCAGGGTAATCAATACAGAGGAGGACAATTTTATATTACAGGCTGATTTATATAAACTAGAAGCTTGGGCTGATAAATGGCAAATGAGCTTTAATGGGGATAAATGTAAGGTCATGCACTTGGGTAGAAGTAATAAGATGTATAACTATGTGCTTAATTCTAAAACTCTGGGCAAAACCGTCAATGAAAAAGACCTAGGTGTATGGGTGGATGACAAACTCATACAGCACTGAGGTCAGCTACATTGCTTTTGCTACAACACTGAGGTCTGCTACATTCCTGGTCTGTGCTACAGCACTGAGGTCTGCTACATTCCTGGGCTCTGCTACAGCACTGAGGTCTGCTACATTCCTTGGCTCTGCTACAGCACTGTGGTCAGCTACATTGCTTTTGCTACAACACTGAGGTCTCCTACATTCTTGGGCTCTGCTACAACACAGGTCTGCTACATTACTGGGCTCTGCTACAGCACTGAGGTCTGCTACATTCCTGGGCTCTGATACAGCACTAAGGTCTGCTACATTCCTGGGCTTTTCTACAGCACTGAGGTCTGCTACATTCCTGGGCTCTGCTACAACACTGAGGTCTGCTACATTCCTGGGCTCTGCTGTAGCACTGAGGTCTCCTACATGCTACGTTCCTGGTCTGTGCTACAGCACTGAGGTCTGCTACATTCCTGGGCTCTGCTACAGCACTGAGGTCTGCTACATTCCTTGGCTCTGCTACAGCACTGAGGTCTGCTACATGCTACATTCCTGGGCTCTGCTACAGCACTGAGGTCTGCTACATTCTTAGGCTCTGCTACATGCTACATTCCTGGGCTCTGCTACAGCACTGAGGTCTGCTACAGCACTGAGGTCTGCTACATGCTACATTCCTGGGCTCTGCTACAGCACTGAGGTCTGCTACATTCCTGGGCTCTGCTGCAGCACTGAGGTCAGCTACATTGCTTTCCTACAAAACTGAGGTCTGCTACATTCCTGGTCTCTGCTACAGCACTGAGGTCTGCTACATGCTACGTTCCTGGACTCTGCAACAGCACTGAGGTCTGCTACATTCCTGGGTTCTGCTACAGCAATGAGGTTTGCTACATTCCTGGGCTCTGCTACAGCACTGAGGTCTGCTACATTCCTGGGCTCTGCTACAACACTGAGGTCTGCTACATTCCTGGGCTCTGCTACAGCAGTGAGGTCTGCTACATTCCTGGCCTCTGCTACAACTCTGAGGTCTGCTACATTCCTGGGCTCTGCTACAGCACTGAGGTCTGTTACATGCTACATTCCTGGGCTCTGCTACAGCACTGAGGTCTGCTACATTCCTGGGCTCTGCTACAGCACTGAAGTCTACTACATTCCTGGTCTCTGCTACAACTCTAAGGTCTGCTACATCCCTGGGCTCTGCTACAGCACTGGGGTCTGTTATTACATGCTACATGCCTGGGCTCTGCTACAGCACTGATGTCTGCTACATTCCCGGGCTCTGCTACAACACTAAGGTCTGCTACATTTCTGAGCACTGCTACAGCACTACAAATAAGACACCATCCATGCTAAGCTCTGACACAACTAACAGCTGTTTATGCCATTAGGCTCTGCTACATCGCTACTATAAGCCTCCGGAGCTACTCAGCCCTATTACATTAATGGGTCTACTGTGCTGGTCTTTTGACTCTGCTTCATCAGTTTTCCTTCACCGAATCACTGGCCTCACTGTAGTCTACTACTCTACTCCTCTACTTGTCATCAATCAGTTACAGCCTCTATTTCTCCAGCCTGTCCACATGGTTGCACCAATGTCATCTGTCAACAGCTGAGCATCCGGACCGAGACATAAGCATAGGTCATCATTATGTTTGTCCAAGACAACTTCTTTAATAGCTCATTTGACTGCTATGACTGCAATATATGACCTTCAACCACAGAGAAAAAGTCTCCCTGGGATTAGGATATTTATCTCCTTTCCTATGATGGTTGACAATTTTCAGCGGGAACCAAAACTTTTCCTTTTATTAACTAAACTCTATGGTATAAAGACTTTATCCATTCGCAACATTGTTTTTGATCACCCAACACATCTAGAATAAACTTTGCAATAGAAAATGAATGCAGGATCTGTGTACCTGGATGGCTTGCTTTGACTTACATTGGAGACACAGGTCTGGAAATACAGATAAAAGATTAGTGCAAGCCAACATCTGAAAATTCTATCTCTATCTCTCTCGAGCAGTCACCTTTCAAAGTGAATGAACAGAACAGAGATCTGCACAAATCAATATTTGACGTGACCGCCCTTTGCCTTCAAAAGAGCATCAGTTCTTCTCCGTACACTTGTCAGTTGCACACAGTTTATGAAAAAATTCGGCAGGAGCTTATTCCAAACATCTTGGAGAACTAACCACTGATTTCCTGTCCATGAGGCTTGTGCAAATCTTTCTGTGTCTTCATGTAATCCCAGACAGGCACTCGACGCTGAGATCAGGGCTCTGGCGGGAGGGCCGTATCATCACTTCCAGGACTTCTTGTTCTTCTTCACGCTGAAGATAGTTTAGAATGATATTGGATGGATGTTTGGGGACATTGTTCTGCTTCAGAATAAATTTGGAGCAAATCGGACACCTCCCTGATGGTATTACATGATGGAGAAGTATCTGCCTGTGTTTGTCAACATTGATGACACCAAGAAATGAGCAACATTGACGATTATAGACATAGTGGTCAGCCAAGGAAAATAAGTGCAGTAGCTGAAAGACATCA
Source organism: Ranitomeya variabilis (assembly GCF_051348905.1). NCBI lineage: Eukaryota > Metazoa > Chordata > Amphibia > Anura > Dendrobatidae > Ranitomeya > Ranitomeya variabilis. The sequence continues at coordinate 615,757,894 of NC_135232.1, forward strand.
TGCTTACTTGCTTTTTCAAATCAGAAAATGTCCAGCAGTTTCATCAGTTAGAAACTGGTAGCAACCAATGGTTCCCAGCTGCATCTATCTACTATTCAGAGAAGTCTGGCCAGATGTGGTCCTTATTGAAGAATTGCAGGCAAAAAAACTGATGTTACATATGGAAACAAGTCCAATTGATTCAGCTATGCATGAGAACATAGGAACTGGGGCACAAAAAAGCCTTAGCAGATGCTCAGGACTGATGAGTCAAAATGTGAAATATTGGGCTGTAACAGAAAGCATGTTGTATGTAGGAAGGCGGCACAATAACAAGTGGTTGAAAGAACAGTGTAGCATGGTGGAGGATTCCTTATAAGTTTGGGGCTCCATTTTAATAAATCGAGTTGGCATTAATGGTGACCTCAATGCTGAGAAATACAGGCAGATACTTACCCATCATGTAATACCGTAAGGGAGGAGTCTGATTGCTTCCAAATTTATTTTGCAGTCGGACAATGTTCCCAAACATCCAGCCAATGTCAACAAAAATATCTTCATTGTAAGGTAGAACAAGGAGTCCTAGAAGTGATGATCCGGCCCCACAGAGCCTGCATCCACAGAAGGTCTGCGGTTATTTCTCCAAGATGTTTGGGTCAACCTTGCTGCTGAGTTCCTTCTTTAATTATTTGCAAGTGTACCGAGAAGAATTTATGCTCTTTTGAAAATAAAGTGATATCACACCAAATATTAATTTGTTTTAGATTTCTCTTCTCCTTAGTCACTTTGCTACTAAATAAAAATAAACCATTAACACTTCTATATTTTAAAGCATTCTTATTTTGCAGCATTTTGTTTTTGCACACCTGCCTAAAGATTTTGCACAATTCTGTAAAGCGCTGTGGAATTAGTGGTGCTATAAAAGTGAGTAGAATAAATAATTAAAAAATATATTAAAATTGTAAGCACATATAATATTTACCCAATGGCTAATCGTAATATAAAGGTTGCAATATACTGAATGTCCACTAGGTGGCACACGGAGACAACTAATTGTACATAAAAACACCATAAACCGCACTGTATAAAAGTGCTACACAATATAAGGATACCCTTTGTCATTACAATGTTTATAACCTGTTGCACAATTAATGAAACAACCCTGTCCCTGTCTGCTACTCACCTTCCAACACTTTCATCAGTTTTCACTCCAATCTGTCTCCTGCTCCAGTGTTTCGTGGAGCGGCGCGGAGGCAGAGGTGTATCTAGCCTTTCCAGCACCCGGGGCAAAGGATCAGTTTGGCGCCCCCCCCCCCCCCAAACCCTCCCCCATTTAAACCTTAACTGTATTGAAACTGTATGACCAAGCCAAGGTACATTCCTGAATCCCCATAATGTTATAATAGATACCAATAAAAGTAAAATTAATTGAGACATCAGTAGGTTAAGTGTTTTTGAATATCCATATTGAATCAGGAGCCCCATATAATCCTGCATAAAGGTTAATAATGGCCCCATAATATGCTCCATAGACACATTTGCCCAATATATTGCTGCAGAAACGTTGATTATGGCCCCATAAGATGCTTCATGGAGACATTTGCCCCAAATAGTGCTGCACAAACGTTATGGCCCCATAAGATGCTCTATACAGATGCTTGCCCCATTATAGTGCTGCACAAACGTTATGGCCCCATAAGATGCTCTATACAGACACTTGCCCCTTATAATGCTGCACAAACGTTATGGCCCCATAAGATGCTCCATACAGACACTTGCCCCGTTATAGTGCTGCACAAAGGTTATGGCCCCCATATAGTGCTGCACAAACGTTATGGCCCCCATATAGTGCTGCACAAACGTTATAGCCCCATATAGTGCTGCACAAACATTATGGCCCCCATATAGTGCTGCACAAACATTATGGCCCCCATATAGTGCTGCACAAACATTATGGCCCCATATAGTGCTGCACAAAGGTTATGGCCCCCATATAGTGCTGCACAAACGTTATGGCCCCCATATAGTGCTGCACAAATGTTATGGCCCCCATATAGTGCTGCACAAATGTTATGGTCCCATAAGATGCCCAAGATATTTGCCCCATTTGCTGTTACTGCGATAAAAAAAAAAATCACATACTCACCTCTCCGTCGCTCAGGCCCCCTCACTTTCAATATTCACCTGACTTCGTTCCAACCGCCGCTCCATCTTCCGCCTCCTCTGCACTGACGCTTAGGCAGAGGGCGCGCACTAACTACGACATCGCGCCCTCTGTCCTCAGCGTCACTGCAGAAGATGGACCGGCGGCTGGAACGAGGAGCAGGTGAATATCGCGCAGCGCTCCCCTCTCCGTATACTCACCTGCTCCTGGCGCGGTGCAGTCCCTGCTTCCCCGGCGCTGCTGCTTTTTCCTGTACTGAGCGGTCACCGTTATCGCTCATTACAGTAATGAATATGCGGCTCCACCCCTATGGGAGGTGGAGCCGCATATTCATTACTGTAATGAGCGGTACCATGTTACCGCTCAGTACAGGAAGAAGCCGGGGCGCCGGGAAGCCAGGGACATGCAGGGACTGCGCCAGGAGTAGGTGAGTATAATTATACAGCCCCCGCTCCCTGGCCCTGCCAACCCCCTCCTTGGACCGCCGCATCATCAGGCGGCCCGCTGGCGCCCCCCTGTCGGCTGCGCCCAGGGCACATGCCCCGGCTGCCCCCCCCTGGATACGCCACTGCGCGGAGGTCACTAATCAATGTAAGTCTATGAGAGCCTCTTCCGCTTCTTCTGAATGGGCGGATGTCAGATGCTATCACAAGTTGGTGCTGCGGGATCGGACCTGCGGCAAAAACGGTGAAGACGCTGGAGGGTGAGTATATGACTGGGGGCAGTGGACTAAGGCTAGGTTCACATTGCGCCTGTTCAGCACATGCGTTAACGGGCTGCTGTTAACGCAAGTGTCGATATGTCGTCATGCTAGTGCAGATAGAGCTAGCAGATGCTCTATCTGCACTAGCAGTGATGGACCTGGAAACGCTTCAGCCCGCGTCCCAGGGTCCATCACTCAATGATGCGTCCGACATTGGACTAAATGGCGGCGTTAACGGACTATGTTACACCGCGTTATGCATCTCTGGGAACGGAAGATGGCGGCAGCCGCGCGCGCCTGGGCGGACTACGGAAGGTGAGAATAGCAGGTTTTTTATTATTTTTAACACGGTCCGTTAACGCTGGCATTAACCCTGTGTGAGCGCTGACTGGAGGGGAGTATGGAGCGGGCGCCGGGCACTGACTGGGCGGAAGTAGGGAGGGACTAATTCTCGGCCAGGCTGTGACCGTCACTGATTGGTCGCGGCAGCCAGGACAGGCAGCTGGCGAGACCAATCAGCGACGCAGGATTTCCGGGACAGAGAGACAGACAGACAGACGGAAGTACCCCTTAGACAATTATATAGTAGATGTGCTGCAAAAATCTGGACTTTCCAGAAGAGTGGCAATAAGAAAGTCATTTTTGAGAGCAAGCCATAAGAAGTCCAGTTACTAGTTTGCTAAAAGACATGTAGAGGACACAGAGAGCATGTGGAAAAAGGCTCTCTGGTTAGATGAGGCCAAAGGAGTAATTTTTGGGCTAAGTGCAAAACGCTGTGTGGCAGAAAACGAACACTGCAAATCACCCTGAAAACACCATCCCCATCATTATACATAGTAGTGGCAACATCCTGCTGTGGGAGGCTTTTCTTCAGCAGTGACAGGGAAAATAGTTAGTTGATGGAAAGATGGATAGAGTTAAATACATGGAAATCCTAGATGAAAACCTGTTAGAGGCTGCAAAACACTTGAGTGGGGCGTAGGTTCACCTTCCAGCAGACAACAACCCTACACATCCTGCCAGAGATACAATGGATGTGGAGCGCCCCCACACCGCCGCAGGGCCGAGGGGTACCCGGAGCCGGGCCTCTAGGTCTCAGTCCTGGGGTTGTCACGGTGGCTAGACCCGGTCCGTGGCCCTGTCTGTCAGTGGGGGACGTCCGGTGCAATAAGTGGTGTAGTAACGGTGTAGCGGTGCAGTTGTGGGGTGCAGGTCGCGGTAAATAACAAGGACACCAGGTTGCAGTCTCTTTACCTCTTTACTGAAGCTCTCTGGGTCCTCAGTCCAGAATACGGCTCACCAGGCTGCGCAAGTCCGGCCGGTCCAATGGCACTTCCAGAGCTCTCCTTGCAGGTGGAAATCGGTGCCTTCCTTCTAGCGCTATGTGTTGCAGTCCTTCCCTGCTGTGCTTACGGAAAGTACCCCACAACTGTTGTGTCTGTTTCTCGTGTTCCCTCACAACAACTTAATTCGCAATGATCTTCCTCGTCCCTCCAGATACTATGGTAGGAACGCACCCGTATGACGGGGAGGCTCGGAGATCTTCCGGGACTCTATCTGCGCCCCTCTCCTGTTGGTACCCCCCTTTGCCTTCCTGGGTGATGCGTGAGACAGTCCGCCTAAAGCTAACTGCCCTGCCGTAGGTCTGAGGTATGGCTTGAAACTCTTTACCTCCTCGGCGTTCCGGCCACCGGTAGTGCGCCTCAGTAAGGTGCTGCCTCTTTCAGCACAACCCTCACTGGTATCTCCTTTCGCTTGATTTCGTTTCTCACTCAGCACAATCTATCTCGCTTCTTAGTCCTTTCTTGAGTCCCGCCGCTTCCAGGAGCCTGCGCGGACCCGTTACCTTCTTTCAATGCCAAGCCTCTGCCAGGATCCCACCCCTGGCGGAGACCCTACAGTCTCTCCCTTCACAACACCCCCTGCCACAGGGTGTTGCTCCGTTCAATCCCGTCAGCGTACTCCCTAACTTCCTGCCTGACCCCCAGTTTACCCACTATGGTGGGGAGTGGCCTAATGAATAGCACCCTTAGCTCCCCCCAGAGGCCCAGCTGTGAAATGTATTGGTGACTGTGATACCTGCTCAGAGAACTCCTTCAGTGCCATCGAACGCACCATGGCCCCCCTTAGTGGCTGAGTGGATGATACTGCAACGACCAGGACTCTGGGGCGCTGCACTCCCCCCTGGTTAAACACAGTACTCCAGGACTGGGAAGAAAAACAACAATACAGGTTAGCAAAAAGACATACAATTTTGTTGAGTGCAAATAACAGTAAGTATACTTAAGTAGGCTTCCCTTTATGGGAGGTGAGGACACTTTTAACGTTACAAACATAATCAACATTATAAATTACAGAGCATAAATAACTTCTGTTACCCAACCGGGTATTCTACTTAGTGCAATTTTTGGAACAATAACTTAACATTGCCTTTAAGAAACTCACACTCTTAGTCTATCAAAGGCCTTCCTATAATCACATTATAAGGCATTTCAACTTTACATTCTCCTTCTTGTGAACCTGCAGGACCGCCTGTCCCTACGGCACCAGACCTACTGCCTCTCCTTTCTTTTACAGGACCGCCCTGTTCAGCCAGGGCCTACTGCCTTTCGCTACTATACACAGTATAGACATAACATTCCTTTCATTTAAAGAACTCTGAGCCCGCTCTACTCGGCTCCTTTAAGGACTCACTCTCTAACCCCTACGGGTTCACTCTCTGTCCTTAGTAACAAAGTAACTTTTCAATGGGGACGCGGGGTTTACCTTCTATCCTCACCTTCATTATTACTTCTTTTACTTTCAACTATGCAGGCTTCTACATCTACCCCTACGGGCTCTCTGCATCTTTCCTTTCTACAAAACATTATTCAGATTTCACATTTCAACAACTTCAACACATATAACTCGGCATGTAAAACAGTTACATTTTCTTTTTCAAGGCATCATTATCACATTACTGTTCTGCAACAGTATCACTTTCAAGTGCAATCCTTCACATCCCCTTTAAGAGGGGACCAAGTCTTTCTGAGGTAGCTCGTCTTCTCAGCCTACCAGTCTTATGCAAAGTTCCAGCCCGGGATCTTCACAAAGTGTCTTTAACTAGGACTAGTAGGAAAGGTTTCTTCGCAAAGTGTCTTTAACTAAAACCAGTGGAGAAGGAATCTTCGCAAAGTGTCTTTTGGCTCAAACCAATAGGGCAAATATCTTCGCAAAGTGTCTTTGGCTAAAACCAGTAGGGAGCACCCTTAAGAAGGTGCAAACTATTTACAAGGGAAGTTCGAATCATGCACAGTCCATGATTTCTGCAGTTCTTTAAACTTTTGTGCAACATCTTCAGACAAGGAAAACAAACAAAGAGGATCCCGGGTTAACAGAGGGATCCATTAACCCTGGGCGGGTTTAGCAGCAACAGGAACAGTTAAAACAATAACGTAGCAACTATGTACATTTTCATAACATTGGAAGCTATGTCTTACTGAGGTTCTACGGAAGGTGACCTTCTTTCTGGCTTCACCAGACTCACAGATCGGCCCGGTGAGCCAGGACGCCGTTCTGGTCCCAGTAAGGATAGAATCCCTCTCCGGGAGGTCCTTCTCGTCGGTAGGCGTACCCGCCTCTCCGGGGCGCGGTGAGGTCGAACTTCCCCTGGTTCCGCGGGGTCAGGTCCCGCTGCCTTTCCTCCAGGACTATCCTCTTCTGGTGTCCCAGCAGCAGCCTGGAGGGCGACACATCGTTGGACCCCCCGGGCAAACCAGCCCGTCTCACTGGTGTTCTTTCTCCACCTCGTATAGGTGACGGCGTCCCCCGGCTCCAGATTGCAATCAGACCGCCTGCCAGAAGGTTCCACCTCTTCTCGGTCCACCCGGACCTGGATCGGCTCCCCGATCTCCTGTATGACCCCTCTCCCTTGCTGGGGATGGTAGGCCACCACAACACCCCAGTGTGAGGGCGAAATCTCGGGGACACTAACCAAGTCCACTTGTTCTGCAGGCTGGGGCCGGCTCCGCCACTCTGCCATAAGGCGCCGTAAGTGCTCCGCATCCGGCATGATCTTCAGACCCGGTGCAGGTAGGGCGCCTTCAGCCGGGTCCGGGTAAGGAGCAATGGGAGACAGCCTAATCTCGGTGGGTTGGCCCACCCGGGTGAGCACTCGGGCATCGGCCCTCAGTCGGCGGGTCAGCTGGCGGGCCTCGGCCGCAGCCACACGTTCCTCCGATAACGGCGTCGGAGGTCGGCCCATCGGGGACTCGGTAAGGGTCAGACCTCCCAGCAGCGGTGCCTCGGAGCCTATCTCGGACGCCGCGGCCTCAGACTGAGCCGACTCAGCTCCGCGTGGTGCTTCGGGTGCCGCCATCTTTTTCTCCTCTCCCGCGTCTTCTTCCCGCGGTCTCTTCCGTGGGCGGCCCCGTCCCCATGGTCGCCACCCTCCGACCAAGATCAGGAGGCGTACCTCAGCTGTTGACGGGCACGTCCTCAGGACACAGAAATACTTAGACTGGGCGGCCATTACTGTTCGCGCTCTCCAGCTCGTCTACGCCCACTCCACGCCCCCCTTCTCTTCCTGCGCTTTCCTCAGCGCTGCAATGGCGGCGGATTTTGGCGGCAAATAGCACAGCACACAGTCTTGCAATAAAGTACAGTCCAAGCACAGTAAATCACAGTCTCTAGGCACACATGACCTGATTCTTCAGGCTTAAGTAGATCCTGTTCGTGACGCCAAGTTTGGAGCGCCCCCACACCGCCGCAGGGCCGAGGGGTACCCGGAGCCGGGCCTCTAGGTCTCAGTCCTGGGGTTGTCACGGTGGCTAGACCCGGTCCGTGGCCCTGTCTGTCAGTGGGGGACGTCCGGTGCAATAAGTGGTGTAGTAACGGTGTAGCGGTGCAGTTGTGGGGTGCAGGTCGCGGTAAATAACGAGGACACCAGGTTGCAGTCTCTTTACCTCTTTACTGAAGCTCTCTGGGTCCTCAGTCCAGAATACGGCTCACCAGGCTGCGCAAGTCCGGCCGGTCCAATGGCACTTCCAGAGCTCTCCTTGCAGGTGGAAATCGGTGCCTTCCTTCTAGCGCTATGTGTTGCAGTCCTTCCCTGCTGTGCTTACGGAAAGTACCCCACAACTGTTGTGTCTGTTTCTCGTGTTCCCTCACAACAACTTAATTCGCAATGATCTTCCTCGTCCCTCCAGATACTATGGTAGGAACGCACCCGTATGACGGGGAGGCTCGGAGATCTTCCGGGACTCTATCTGCGCCCCTCTCCTGTTGGTACCCCCCTTTGCCTTCCTGGGTGATGCGTGAGACAGTCCGCCTAAAGCTAACTGCCCTGCCGTAGGTCTGAGGTATGGCTTGAAACTCTTTACCTCCTCGGCGTTCCGGCCACCGGTAGTGCGCCTCAGTAAGGTGCTGCCTCTTTCAGCACAACCCTCACTGGTATCTCCTTTCGCTTGATTTCGTTTCTCACTCAGCACAATCTATCTCGCTTCTTAGTCCTTTCTTGAGTCCCGCCGCTTCCAGGAGCCTGCGCGGACCCGTTACCTTCTTTCAATGCCAAGCCTCTGCCAGGATCCCACCCCTGGCAGAGACCCTACAGTCTCTCCCTTCACAACACCCCCTGCCACAGGGTGTTGCTCCGTTCAATCCCGTCAGCGTACTCCCTAACTTCCTGCCTGACCCCCAGTTTACCCACTATGGTGGGGAGTGGCCTAATGAATAGCACCCTTAGCTCCCCCCGGAGGCCCAGCTGTGAAATGTATTGGTGACTGTGATACCTGCTCAGAGAACTCCTTCAGTGCCATCGAACGCACCATGGCCCCCCTTAGTGGCTGAGCCATGATACTGCAACGACCAGGACTCTGGGGCGCTGCAGATGGTTTAGAACAAAGCATATTCATGTGTATGAATGGCTGAGTCACAGTCCAGACTGAAATCCCATTGAGAATCTGTGGCAAGACTTGAAAATTGCTGATCACGGACGTCTCCCTCCAATTTCACTGAGCGAGAGCGAGTGTGCAAAGAAGAAGGGGCAAAAATGTCACCTTTAGGCTACTTTCACGAGAGAGAGAGAGACTTTTTCCCGGACTTGAAAATCCTTCCGGGCATGCTCAGAAGGGAAAAACTGGATCCGTCGCTGGATTCATGCGTATGACGGTCAGCGACGATTTTCCGACGTGCACAAAAAACGTTACAGTGAACGTTTTCTCTGCACGACGGACCGCTATTTTACGACGGATCCAGTGCACGACGGATAAAACGGATGGCCATCTGTCACAATCCGTCGCTAATTCAAGTCTATGGGAAAATGCAGGATCCTGCATTCTCAAAAATCAACGGATGTGATCGCGTTGCTCCGAGGGTCTCCTACCTTCTTCTCCCTGCAGGCCCCGGATCCAAAATGGCCACGGGGCTGCATCCGGGTCCTGCAGGGAGGTGGCTTACCAAGCGCCTGCTCAGAGCAGCACTGTTAGGCTACTTTCACACTTCCGTCTTTTGTCCTCCATCGCAATCCGTCGTTATGGGCAAAAAACGGATCCTGCAAATGTGCTTGCAGGATGCGTTTTTTGCCCACAGACTTGTATTGCAGACAGATCGTGACGGATGGGCACACGTCGCATCCGTCATGCGACGGATCAGTCGTGTTTCGGCGGACGCGACACACAAAAAAAGTTCAATGTAAGGCTACTTTCACACTAGTGTCGTACGACGCACGATGAATTGTGTCGTTGCGACGTACCGACGCAAGCAGTGAAAGCGCCGCACAACGGGGGCAGCGGATGCTGTTTTTCAACGCATCCGCTGCCCCATTGTGAGGTGCGGGGAGGCGGGGGCGGAGTTCGGTTGCGACGTGTGGCAATGCGTCGCTAATGCAAGTCTATGGACAAAAAACGCATCCTGCAAGCACTTTTGCAGGATGCGCTTTTTTCTACAAAACGACGCATAGCGACGCAGTGCACGACGCTAGTGTGAAAGTAGCCTTACGTTTTTTTGTGCGATGTGTCTGCCATTTTCGACTGCGCATCTGTGGCCGAAACTCCGCCCCCTCCTCCCTGCTCATCACAATGGGCAGCGGATGCGTTGTAAAACTTACGTACCTTGCAGTGAATAACGCTGTGCATCCTCTGAAGTCTGTGATCATCTATCCCAAACCCCCCTACATTCCCCCTTTCTCTCTCCCTGCAGTGTCAGGAGGTTGAGAGTGAGTCACATGCTGCAATTTCACTCGCACGTATAATGCCGACGAGAAAAAAACGGATGATGGGAGCTGCCCCATAGATTAACATTGGTCCAATTGCTATGTGATTTTTTGTTGCATAGCACTTGTCTGTATTCTTCTCTAGTGTGACTCCGGCCTTGTTGTGTTACGCAACTTTCCAACAGGCCTTGAACGAGACATAAGTGTTTCTTTATTGCCTTGAGTGTTTCTTTAGAAATTGCTCACAGGTAGTCACACGCAATATGATGTCCTGCACAGGTACCCACACACAGTATGATGGCCCCCCAAGTATCCATTAATTCACAGATTATGCTTGCCCCCACAGCACCCACACAATATAATGACCAACACAGACATTATGATAACCCCCCAGTAACCACCCACTTATTATGATCCTTTGATGCAGTATTCTGGTCCCACAGCAGCCACCAACTTAGTATTATCCCTTTATTTAGTATGATGTCCCACAAAGCTCTCCACATGACATTATCACCCACAGCTCCACACAGTATGATGACCCCCACACAGAATAATGAACCCAACCGGTACCCACCTACACCTACCATTATAGCCCCACAGCTCTCCAAATAGGTTGATGTCCCTGTAGCTCCCACACAGTATGATAGACCCAACTACTCCCCTCCCCCACAGTATTGTGACCCATCACAAACAGTATGAGAGCCCCACAATCCTCAACAAAGGATGACGACCCTTATAGGCACACATACCAACACAGTATAATTGCCCCCCAGAGGTACAGGTGGTTCTCACAAAATTAGAATTTAATCAAAAAGTTAATTTATTTCAGTTCTTCAATACAAAAAGTGAATCTCATATATTATGTAGAGTCATTACAAACAGAATGATCTATTTCAAGTGTTTATTTCTGTTAATGTTGATGATTATGGCTTATAGCCGATGAAAACCAAAAAGTCATTATCTCAGTAAATTAGAATACTTTATAACACCAGCTTGAAAAATGATTTTAAAGTCCGAAATGGTGGCCTACTGAAATGTATGTTCAGTAAATGCACTCAATACTTGGTCGGGGCTCCTTTTGCATCAATTACTGCATCAATGTTCGTGGCATGGAGGTGATCAGCCTGTGGCACTGCTGAGGGGTTATGGAAGCCCAGGTTGCTTTGATAGCAGCCTTCAGCTCGTCTGCATTGTTGGGTCTGTGGTCTCTCATCTTCCTCTTGACAATATCCCATAGATTCTCTATGGGGTTAAGGTGTGGCGAGTTTGCTTGCCAATCAAGCACAGCAATACTGTTGTTTTTATACCAGGTATTGGTACTTTTGGCATTGTGGACAGGTGCCAAATCAGCAGAGGGAAGTATGAAGTGGCTCCCCCACGAGCCAGGGGTTACTCGGTACCGGGTCCTGTGGTTCACAAGGGGATGTCACGGTGGCTGCGACCCGGTCTGTGGCCCAGGGCGCCCATGTAAAAGGGAAAGGTCTTTAAAGGGATAGAGTTTATGTTCGTGACGCCACCTGTGGTATTCGGTCAGCAGGACCGGCGCTGCTTTAAGGGGTCCGCTGGGGTGATGTTATGGCAGCTAGATGGTATACCTTCCCACAGGTGAAGTGTATCCCCAGGGCTTCCCGGTGTGTAGCTGGTGATATAGTGAGAGGTACAGAGAAGAACGAGGACACAAGGTTGCAGTCTCTTTACCTTTACTGAAGACTTCAGCATCCACAGTCCAGGGCACCAGATCACAGGGCAGGCAGAGAAGTCCGGGCAGTCCAGAGACAAGCGAGTTCCCTTGGGTAACTCAGATGGGAGCCTACCACTCTGCACTTTCTGTCTCTAAGTCCCTGCTGCCACTAAGTGTCTCAACAAGGTCTGTAATCGTTCTGCTCTCCTAGGACAGGTACATGTATGGCAGGCAGCTTGGGCCGTGTGAACTGGGGTCTGTTCTCGGTGACTCCAGGCTCCTTGGTGCTGCTGTGCCACAGGTAATTATGGGCAAAGTCCTTGTAGAACAATACCCTCCGGTTCTGCTCTGTGTTTTATAATCCACAAAAGCCTCGGGCTCCCAGTACCCGGATTCTTGTGCTGATACTCTTCAGAGGCCTGCTCGTGGCCTCTTGGAGCTTTCACTCTCCTCTGTGCTCCACTCCTGTCTGTCCTCGCACACAGACTTCTACTACAAATTGAGCTGTCTCCGCCTCCAAACCAAGATCTTTATTGAGGGAAGCTGCCCTAAAACAGGGCTTGGAGCTCCCCCTCCTGGCCTGGAAGTGGAAAGTGTGTGTAAACCTACCAAAGGAAACCTCACTTGTTTCCAGACATAGCACTATCCTCCCCGTGAGGAAGACAGCACTACTGTGGCACCCGAACTCCTGGGGTGCCACAGAAGTGCTCTAACATTTCCTGGTAGATGGCTGGGCTGTGCTTTGGTCTTGATAAAACACAGTGGACCTACACCATCAGATGACATGGCTCCCCAAACCATCACTGATTGTGGAAACTTCACACTAGACCTCAAGCAGCTTGGATTGTGTGCCTTTCCACTCTCCCTCCAGACTCTGGGACCTTGATTTCCAAATTAAGTGCAAAATTTACTTTCATCTGAAAACAACACCTTGGACCAATGAGCAACAGTCCAGGTCTTTTATTCCTTGGCCCAGGTAGGACGCTTCTGGCATTGTCTATTGGTCATGAGTGGCTTGACACAAGGAATGCGACACTTGTAGCCCTTGTCCTGCTTACTTCTGTATGTGGTGGCTTTTGAAGCAATGACTCCAGCAGCAGTCCACTCCTTGTGAATCTCCTCCAAATTTTAGAATGGCATTTTCTTAACAATCCTTTCAAGGCTATGGTTATCCCGGTTGCTTGTGCACCTTTTTCTACCACACTTTTTCCTCCACTCAACTTTCCATTAATACGCTTGGATACAGCACTTTGTGAACAGCCAGCTTCTATAGCAATTACCTTTTGTGGCTTACCCTCCTTGTGGAGTGTGTCAATGACTGCCTTCTGGACATCTGTCAAGTCAGCAGTCTTCCCCATGATTGTGGAGCCTACTGAAACAGACTAAGTTGCCTTTTTAAATGCTTAGGAAGCCTTTGCAGGTGTTTTTTGTTAATTATTCTAAGTTACTGAGATAAGGACTTTTGGGTTTCATTGGCTGTAAGCCATAATGTTGTGAACTCTATTTCTGGGCTCCCTCTTGTGGTCACAAGTGGTACTGTGTGAGTGCTGTCTTTCTGCAGGTTTGTGACTGGCTTCAGCTGTCTCGTTATCCGTGGTCTGGTTTTCTATTTAAGCTCACTTGGACTCTCAGTTCATGCCTGCTGTCGTTGTATTCAGTGCTATTCTGATTGCTCCTGTCTACATCCGTTATCAGTCTCTCCAAGAGAAGCTAAGTTTTGTTTGCTTATTTTGGCTCATCTGTGTTCAAGATGTGTCCTAGTATATGATGTGTTTAGTCCAGCTTGCTAATATGTGATTTCCCTGCTTGCTGGTGCTCTGGGGTGCTGGGTTGCTCCCCCCACATCGTTAGTTGGTGTGGGGGTTCTCGCATTCTCTGCGTGGATATTTTTGCATAGGGTTTTTTACTGACCGCACAGATCCCTTGCTATTTTCTGCTATCTAGCGTTAGCGGGCCTCATTTGCTTGATCTGTTTCATCTCTGCGTTTGTCTTTTCCTCTTAACTCACCGTTATTATTTGTGGGGGCTTCTATATCTTTGGGGTTATTTCTCTGAGGCAAGTGAGGTCTGTACTTTCTCTTTAGGGGTAGTCAGTTTCTCAGGCCGTGAAGAGACGTCTAGGATTTCAGGATACGTTCCACGGCTACCTTTAGTGTGTTTGGTTAGGATCAGGTTTTGCGGTCAGTCCAGTTACCACATCCCCAGAGCTCGTCCTATTATCTCTCACTTAGCTGGTTAGATTTGTGATCCTAAGCCACTGGGATCATAACACATAATCATCAACATTTAACAGAAATAAACACTTGAAATAGATCACTCTGTTTGAAATGGCTCTACAGGGTGGGCCATTTATATGGATACACCTGGGTGGGACATTTATAAAGTTGGATCCAAAATGTCCGACTTCAAAATGGCCGCCATAGTCACCACCCATCTTGAAATGTTTTCCCCCTCCCATATACTAATGTGCCACAAACAGGAAATTGATATCACCAAGCATTCCCATTTTATTTATGTGTATCCATATACATGGCCTACCAAGGTGTATACATATAAATGGCCCATTCTGTATATAATATATGAGTTTCACTTTTTGTATTGAAGAACTGAAATAAATTAACTTTTTGGTGATATTCCAATTTTGAGAGAAGCACCTGTACCTAAACACAGTATGATGGCCCCCACAGAAAGCATCTATACAGTGAGATCCTGCATAGCCTCCCAGATGTTATAATCCGCACAGAAAGTATGATGGCCCACACATAGTTTGATGGCCCCCAAAATGTATACAGTAAGATGACCCCCCTGTACCCATCCATTCACAGAGTATGATGGCCCCCCACAGGTAACCACACAAAAAGTGATGGCACCCCCACAGGTACCTCACTGACACAGTATGATCCCCATAAACATTATTATCCCTCACACAGTATAAAGGCCTTTACAGCTCCCCATCTACCCACAAAGTATATTGGTCCCTACAGTTACCTACACACAGAATGATTGCCCCCACATTACTTGAGACAAACAGTATACTTCCCAAAAGCCCTCCCAACATAGTATGATGATTTCTCCCACTGAGAATGATGATCCTCACAAAATATGATCCTGGACAGTCCTTCACACAGTGTGATAGTCCCCACATTCCATACCCATACAGTATGAGAGCCTCTACAGCTTCCCTTTCCAGGGCCAGGGTACCCACAGTAACACGGCATCATGAGCTCCCCACCCACATAGTTTGGTAGACTCCACTATTATACACACACCAACCCAGAGTGTATAATGGTCCCCACAAGTACCTCCAAACAGTATCACGGCCCCCAAAATCCCACATGCACCGTATGATCCCTACAGCCCCCCAGCACAATATCAACCCTCACAGCCCTTCCATAGTATGAGATAACTAACAGTATCATGGTCTACACAGTCCCCCCTCACACACAGTATGTAGACCCCCACAGGTACGAGCACACAGTATAGTGGCCTTCATAGCACCCACAAATATGATCCCAGCAGCTCCCCATACTCTATCATGTCCCCCAGATCTCTCCATTCATTCAGACAGAATGAGGCCCCTATAGTTACCAACTTATCTAACCACACAGTATGATGACAACCCACAGGTACTCACATAGTATAATGGCCTCCACAGAACCCACCCATTCCATATGATGACCACCACAGCAGTATGAACCCCACTTCCCCTGATACAGTAGGACTTTGTAAAGTTGAGCAGATACATAGCTGCTAAAGAGATATCAACATGTGAGAACCTTTAGGGCAGTGGTGGTGAACCTAGGGCAGGCAGAGCCCTCCCTGTGGACATGTGATGCCAGCCCCTACTTTAGCTGGATATGTGTCCTCAGACACACATCCAGCTGAAGTGTATTGCAGTGCACGAACTTGCCACAAAACACGCCAGCCAATCAGAGGCCAGCAGCTGAAGTTGGCGTACAAGAGATTGGGCACATGGCAGTGACTTCATGAGCACCCATCGCTTGGGCGCTGAAATCAGCTGCTGGCTTCAAAGTACGTCTTGGCCGGGGAGGGGAAGGTGAGTAGGAGCGTTTATTGTGACTTTTTTCTATGGGTTGAACAACAGCAGCCCCGGCAGTATGGGGGACATATACCAGGATGGGGGCACATACACCAGTATGGGGGAGGATATACAAGGATGGGGGAGCGTATACAAGGAATGAGGAGCATATAGAAGGAAGGAGCATATACAAGGAAGGAGGAGCATAGACAAGGAAGGAGAAGCATATACAAAGAAGGAGGAGCATAGACAAGGATGGGGGAGCATAAAAATAATTTAATCATTCAAACTTTATAAAGCCCACTACACTATATAAAGAACTATAGGTGGCCCATTATACTGTATGAAAGGCAATATGGGCCAATTATAATGTATGGAGGACTATATGGGGCCCATTGTACTGCATGGCAAATACTGTGGGGCACATTATACTGTATGGAAGGCAATGTGAGGCACATTATACTATATGGAAGTGTTGTGTATCCGCTTTTTGGGCTCCCCTGGTGGTTGCTGGTGGTTGCTGGTGGTACTGGTGACTTGTTTGCACTTTGCTTCTTCTGTTCACCTGCTTCCATCAGTGTTTGGGAGTTTCCTATTTAGCCTTGCTCTCCAGTCATTTCCTTGCCGGTCATCATTGTAACCAGAGCCTTCGGTTGCATGTTCCTGCTACTAGTCTGCTGATCAGCTAAGTGGACTTTGTCCTTTTGTTTTGTACCTTTTGTCCAGTTTGCAGTTTTTGTAATTCTCTGTAGCTGGAAGCTCTTGCGGGCTGAAATTGCCACTCCTGTGTCATGAGTTGACACAGGAGTCTTAAAGTAATTTCAGGATGGTTTTTGAAAGGGTTTTCAGTTGACCGTGAAGTCCTCTTTTGTATCCTTCTGCTATCTAGAAAGTGGACCTCTCTTTGCTAAATCTACTTTCATACTGTGTATGTCTTTTCCTCTTAATTCACCGTTATTACATGTGGGGGGCTGCTATCATCTTTTGGGGTATTTCCCTAGAGGTAAGCCAGGTCTGTTTCTTCCTCTACCAGGCGTAGTTAGTCCTCCGGCTGGCGCGTGGCATATAGGAAGCCGTAGGTATGCTCCCTGGCTACTGTTAGTTGTGTGGTAGATTTAGCTCACGGTCAACTCGAGTTTCCATCACCCGAGAGCTCGTTCGTTACTTATATGTTTCTTACGTTCCCTTGCCATTGGGAACCATGACAGTATGACCGGCCTGTGTTAAACTTATTGGCAGAAGAAAGGAGAGAAAAAAGAAGTCTGTAAATTTTTTTTTTTCCCTTTTTCCTCTATGCTTGCTCCATAGTTGGATCTGTTGTATTTCAGCTTTAATTACAGCCTTTGCCATTCTCTCCTTATAATCCTTGAATGGCTCTGAGCTCACCTGTTTAAAGATGGATCCTCAGAGTTTGGCTGCAGGTTTAAATAATCTTGCTACGAAGGTTCAAAATTTACAAGATTTTGTTATACATGCTCCTATTTCTGAACCTAAAATCCCTACACCAGAGGTGTTTTCCGGAGATAGATCTCGGTTTTTGAATTTCAAATATAATTGTAAATTATTCCTTTCTCTCAGACCTCACTCCTCAGGAGATCCTGTCCAGCAGGTTAAGATTGTAATCTCTTTGCTGCGAGGTGACCCTCAAAATTGGGCATTTTCATTGGCACCAGGGGATCCTGCGTTGCTCAATGTGGATGCGTTTTTTCTGGCGTTAGGGTTGCTTTATGAGGAACCTAATTTGGAGATTCAAGCTGAAAAAGCTTTGATAGCCCTATCTCAAGGGCAAGATGAAGCGGAGATATACTGCCAAAAATTTCGTAGGTGGTCTGTGCTTACTCAGTGGAATGAGTGCGCCTTAGCGGCAAATTTCAGAGAGGGCCTTTCTGATGCCGTTAAAGATGTTATGGTCGGGTTCCCTGCGCCTACAGGTCTGAATGAGTCCATGACAATGGCAATTCAGATTGATCGGCGTTTGCGGGAGCGCAAACCCGTGCACCATTTGGCGGTATCTTCTGAAGAGACGCCAGAGAAAATGCAATGTGACAGAGTTATGTCCAGAAGCGAGCGGCAGAATTATAGGCGTAAAAATGGGTTATGCTTCTATTGTGGTGATTCTGCTCATGTTATATCGGCATGCTCTAAGCGTACTAGGAAGGTTGACAAGTCCATTTCAATTGGCACTTTACAGTCCAAATTTATTTTGTCTGTAACCTTGATTTGTTCATTATCAGTTATTACCGCGGATGCCTATGTGGACTCTGGCGCCGCTCTGAGTCTTATGGACTGGTCCTTTGCCAGGCGCTGTGGGTTTGATTTAGAGCCTCTGGAAGTCCCTATACCTCTGAAGGGTATTGATTCTACACCTTTGGCTTGTAATAAACCACAGTTCTGGACGCAAGTGACTATGCGTATGACTCCAGACCATCAGGAGGTGATTCGCTTCCTTGTGTTGTACAATTTACATGATGTTTTGGTGTTTGGATTACCATGGTTACAGTCTCATAACCCAGTCCTTGACTGGAAGGCTATGTCTGTGTTAAGCTGGGGATGTCGGGGGGCTCATGGGGACACTCCTATGGTGTCCATTTCGTCATCTATTCCATCTGAGATTCCGGCATTTTTGTCTGATTATCGTGATATTTTTGAAGAGCCTAAGATTGGTTCACTCCCTCCTCACAGGGATTGTGATTGCGCCATAGATCTGATTCCTGGCAGTAAATTTCCAAAGGGTCGTTTGTTTAACCTATCTGTACCTGAACATGCTGCTATGCGCGAGTATATTAAGGAGTCCCTGGAAAAGGGACATATTCGTCCTTCTTCATCACCTTTAGGAGCCGGTTTTTTCTTTGTCTCTAAAAAGGATGGCTCTCTGAGGCCTTGTATTGATTATCGTCTCCTGAATAAAATTACAGTCAAATATCAGTATCCGTTGCCTTTGCTGACTGATTTGTTTGCTCGCATAAGGGGGGCTAAGTGGTTCTCTAAGATTGATCTTCGTGGGGCGTATAATTTGGTGCGAATTAAGCAGGGGGATGAGTGGAAGACCGCATTTAATACGCCTGAGGGCCATTTTGAGTATTTGGTAATGCCTTTCGGCCTTTCTAATGCACCTTCTGTCTTTCAGTCCTTAATGTATGATATTTTCCGTGAATATTTGGATAAATTTATGATTGTGTACTTGGATGATATTTTGATTTTTTCTGATGACTGGGAGTCTCATGTTCAGCAGGTCAGGAGGGTTTTTCAGGTTTTGCGGGAGAATTCTTTGTGTGTAAAGGGTTCAAAGTGTGTTTTTGGGGTTCAAAAAATTTCATTTTTGGGGTATATTTTTTCCCCTTCTTCTATTGAGATGGACCCTGTCAAGGTTCGGGCTATTTACGACTGGACGCAGCCTACTTCTCTGAAGAGTCTCCAGAAATTCTTGGGCTTTGCTAATTTTTATTGTCGATTTATACAGTAGCTGGTTTTTCTGGCGTTGCTAAACCTCTGACGGATTTGACTAAAAAGGGTGCTGATGTTGCCAATTGGTCCCCTGCTGCCGTGGAGGCCTTTCGGGAGCTTAAGCGCCGCTTTTTGTCTGCCCCTGTGTTGCGCCAGCCTGATGTTTCTCTTCCCTTTCAGGTTGAGGTCGATGCTTCCGAGATCGGAGCGGGGGCGGTTTTGTCGCAGAAAAGTTCCGACTGCTCAGTGATGAGACCTTGTGCGTTCTTTTCGCGAAAATTTTCGGCCGCCGAGCGAAACTATGATGTTGGTAATCGGGAGCTTTTGGCCATGAAGTGGGCATTTGAGGAGTGGCGTCATTGGCTTGAGGGTGCCAGACATCAGGTGGTAGTTTTGACTGATCACAAGAATTTAATTTATTTGGAGTCTGCCAGGCGCCTGAATCCTAGACAGGCACGTTGGTCGTTGTTCTTTTCCCGGTTTAATTTTGTGGTCTCGTACTTACCGGGTTCTAGGAATGTGAAAGCAGATGCTCTTTCTAGGAGTTTTGAGCCTGACTCTCCTGGGAATTCTGAACCTGCTGGTGTCCTTAAGGATGGAGTGGTTTTGTCTGCTGTCTCTCCAGATTTGCGACGTGCTTTGCAAGAATTTCAGGCGGATAGACCTGATCGTTGTCCGTCTGGTAGACTGTTTGTTCCTGACGAGTGGACCACTAGAGTCATCTCGGAAGTTCATTCTTCTACTCTGGCAGGTCATCCGGGAATTTTTGGCACCAGAGATTTGGTGGCTAGATCCTTCTGGTGGCCTTCCCTGTCTCGAGATGTGCGTGTTTTTGTGCAGTCTTGTGATGTGTGTGCTCGGGCCAAGCCTTGTTGTTCTAGGGCTAGTGGGTTGTTGTTGCCCTTGCCTATTCCGAAGAGGCCTTGGACGCACATCTCTATGGACTTTATCTCGGATCTCCCTGTTTCTCAGAAGATGTCTGTCATCTGGGTGGTGTTTGACCGTTTTTCTAAAATGGTTCATTTGGTGCCATTGCCTAAGTTGCCTTCCTCATCTGAGTTGGTCCCTCTGTTTTTTCAAAATGTGGTTCGCTTGCATGGTATTCCGGAAAACATCGTTTCTGACAGGGGTACCCAGTTCGTGTCTAGATTTTGGCGGGCAGTCTGTGCCAGGTTGGGCATTGATTTGTCCTTTTCGTCTGCATTCCATCCTCAGACCAATGGCCAGACGGAGCGAACTAATCAAACTTTGGAGACTTATTTGAGGTGTTTTGTGTCTGCGGATCAGGATGATTGGGTTGCCTTTCTGCCGTTGGCGGAGTTTGCTCTTAATAATCGGGCTAGTTCTGCCACTTTGGTTTCTCCTTTCTTTTGCAATTCAGGGTTTCATCCGCGTTTTTCATCTGGTCAGGTTGAATCTTCGGATTGTCCTGGAGTGGATGCGGTGGTGGATCGGTTGCATCGGATTTGGGGACAAGTGGTGGATAATTTGGAATTGTCCCAGGAGAGGACTCAGCAGTTTGCTAACCGTCGTCGTCGTGTTGGTCCCCACCTTCGCGTTGGGGACTTGGTGTGGTTGTCTTCCCGTTTTGTCCCTATGAGGGTTTCTTCTCCCAAATTTAAGCCTCGGTTCATCGGTCCTTATAGGATTTTGGAGATTCTTAACCCTGTTTCCTTTCGTTTGGACCTCCCGGCATCTTTCGCTATCCATAATGTGTTCCATCGGTCGTTGTTGCGGAGATATGAGGTACCTGTGGTTCCTTCTACTGAACCTCCTGCTCCTGTGCTGGTGGAGGGTGAATTGGAGTACGTCGTAGAGAAGATCTTGGACTCCCGTATTTCCAGACGGAGACTTCAATATCTGGTTAAATGGAAAGGCTATGGTCAGGAAGATAATTCTTGGGTAACTGCCTCTGATGTTCATGCCTCGGATTTGGTTCGTGCCTTTCATAGGGCTCATCCAGATCGCCCTGGCGGTTCTTGTGAGGGTTCGGTGCCCCCTCCTTAAGGGGAGGGTACTGTTGTGTATCCGCTTTTTGGGCTCCCCTGGTGGTTGCTGGTGACTTGTTTGCACTTTGCTTCTTCTGTTCACCTGCTTCCATCAGTGTTTGGGAGTTTCCTATTTAGCCTTGCTCTCCAGTCATTTCCTTGCCGGTCATCATTGTAACCAGAGCCTTCGGTTGCATGTTCCTGCTACTAGTCTGCTGATCAGCTAAGTGGACATTGTCCTTTTGTTTTGTACCTTTTGTCCAGTTTGCAGTTTTTGTAATTCTCTGTAGCTGGAAGCTCTTGCGGGCTGAAATTGCCACTCCTGTGTCATGAGTTGACACAGGAGTCTTAAAGTAATTTCAGGATGGTTTTTGAAAGGGTTTTCAGTTGACCGTGAAGTCCTCTTTTGTATCCTTCTGCTATCTAGTAAGTGGACCTCTCTTTGCTAAATCTACTTTCATACTGTGTATGTCTTTTCCTCTTAATTCACCGTTATTACATGTGGGGGGCTGCTATCATCTTTTGGGGTATTTCCCTAGAGGTAAGCCAGGTCTGTTTCTTCCTCTACCAGGCGTAGTTAGTCCTCCGGCTGGCGCGTGGCATATAGGAAGCCGTAGGTATGCTCCCTGGCTACTGTTAGTTGTGTGGTAGATTTAGCTCACGGTCAACTCGAGTTTCCATCACCCGAGAGCTCGTTCGTTACTTATATGTTTCTTACGTTCCCTTGCCATTGGGAACCATGACATGGAAGGCTATGTGGGGCCCATTGTACTATATGAAAGGCTATATGGGGGCCATTATACTGTTTGGAGGACTACAGTGGGGAAAATAACTATTTGATACCCTGCCGATTTTGCAAATTTTCCCACCTGCAAAGAACGGAGAGGTTTGTAATTTTTATCGTATGTACACTTCACCTGTTAGAGACAGAATCTAAAAATAAAAACCAGAAAATCACATTTTATGATTTTTACATAATTAATTTGCATTTTTTTGCATGAAATAAGTATTTGATCACCGACCAACCAGCAAGAATTCTTGCTCTCACAGACCTGTTAGTTTTTCATTTAGAAGCCCTCCTACTGTGCAGTCATCATTACCTGTATTAATTGCACCTGTTTGAATTCATTACCTGTATAAAAGACACCTATCCACATACTCAATAGATCACACTCCAAACTCTCCACCATGGACAAGACCAAAGAGCTGTCTAAGGACACCAAGGACAAAATTGTAGACCTGTACAAGACTGGGATGGGCTACAGGACAATAAGCAAGCAGCTTGATGAGAACGCAACAACTGTTGGCACAATTATTAGAAAATAGAAGAAACACAAGATAACTGTCAATCTTCCTCAGTCTGCGGCTTCATGCAAGATCTCGCCTCATTGGGTAAAGACGATTCTGAGAAAGGTCAGGAATCAGCCCAGAACTACATGGGAGGAACTGGTCAATGAGCACAAGAGAGCTGGAACCACATTCTCAAACATTACCATTAGTAACACACTACACCGTCATGGATTAAAATCCTGTAGGGCATGCAAGGTCCCCCTGTTCACTCCAGCACATGTCCAGGCCCGTTTTAAGTTCATTAATAACCATCTGGATGATCCAGAGGAAGCATGGGAGAAAGTTATTTGGTCAAATAGAACTTTTTGGTATCAATTCCACTCGCCGTGTTTGGAGGAAAAAGAACACCATACCAGCCGTGAAGCATAGTGGGGAAACATCATACTTTGGGGGTACTTTTCTGAAAAGGGGATATGACGACTGCAACGTATTGAAGGGAGGATGGATGGGGTCATATATCACAAGATTTTGGCCAACAACCTTCTTTCCTCAATAGATTGAAGATGGGTCGTGGCTGGGTTTTCCAGCATAACAATGACCCGCAATACACAGCCAGGGCAACTACGGAGTGGCTCCGTAAGGAGCATTTCAAGGTTCTGGAGTGGCCTAGCCAATCTCCAGACCTAAACTCAATAGAAAATCTTTGGAGAGAGCTGAAACTCAATGTTGCCCAATGACAGCCCTGAAATCTGAAAGATCTGGAGAAGGTCTGTGTGGAGGAGCGAGTGGAGGAGCCAAAATCCCTGCTGCAGTGTATGCAAACTTGGTCAAGAACTACAGGAATCGTCTGACCTCTGTACTTGTAAACAAAGGTTTCTGGTCCAAATATTAAGCTTTGTTTTTCTATTGTATCAAATACTTATTTCTTGCAATAAAATGCAAATTAATTATGTAAAAATGTACCTATGATAAAAATTACAGACCTCTCCATTCTTTGTAGGTGGGAAAACTTGCAAAATCGGCAGTGTATAGTATACTTATTTCCCCCACTGTATGTGTGGGCCATTATACTGTTTGGAGGATTAGT
Source organism: Ranitomeya variabilis (assembly GCF_051348905.1). Lineage (NCBI taxonomy): Eukaryota > Metazoa > Chordata > Amphibia > Anura > Dendrobatidae > Ranitomeya > Ranitomeya variabilis. The sequence goes on from NC_135232.1 coordinate 615,781,458, forward strand.
GGGGGCAATTATACGGTGTGGAGGTTTGCGTGTGTTCCATCAAACTGTGTGGGGGCCATCATACTGTATGGAGGGCTGTGTGGGAACCATCATATTGTATGGAGGGCTTTGTTGGGGTCACAATTGGGCTTCATACTGTGTTGGTGTCACCATACTTTGCCGTGTGGGTACAGTAGGGTCATCATAATGTGCATGTGGGGGGTACTGTGGAGGAATTCACTGAGTGGGAACCATATTGTGTTTGGGGTGCACTTTTGTTGGCACCAACTTTATGAGAACAATGAAAGAGGAATCTAGGGATCAATTGGAGAAAAAGTACTTTGTAAGGGCTGCAAAAGTTCTAAGATATCCTCCTCTATGCCTCAAACAAATATTATTTTCTTTGTACGGGTGGCCTGATTAAAACTTCTGCTATGGGGCCGGATTTCTATGTATGCCCTGGCATGAGAGGACCAAAGACTAAAACAGAATTGTCAGGCAGAGCAAGGGTCAAAACAATCTGAAATCAGCAACATAATATCACATGCAGAATCAAGGAGGTAGCGGTACTAGGACCGAACAAGGGTCAGGTCAAACCTATAACTGGCAACTAGATACAGGTTACCAGGGGTATAAATAAAGGTACCTTCACACTCAGCAACTTTACAACGAGAACGACAACGATCCGTGACGTTGCAGCGTCCTGGATAGCGATCTCGTTGTGTTTGACACGCAGCAGCAATCTGGATCCCGCTGTGATATCGATGGTCGGAGCTAGAAGTCCAGAACTTTATTTGGTCGTCAGGTCGGCGTGTATCGTCATGTTTGACAGCAAAAGCAACGATGTCAGCAATGTTTTACATGGAGCTAACGACCTGTGAGAATGATAAATGAGTCACCGTTACGTCACAGGATCGCTCCTGCATCGTTCTGGAGCTGCTGTGTCTGACATCTCTACAGCGACCTAAACAGCGACGCTGCAGCGATCGGCTCATTGTCTATATCGCTGCAGCGTCGCTGAGTGTGACGGTACCTTAAGGAAGGACCCTCCATGGCTCCCAGCAGAAAGCTAATTACATCAGATAATCAGCTCTATGCTGAAACACAGGATGACGGAGTGGAAGGACCACAGGTCCCAGGTAAAATCGGTATACGAGTCAACCAAGATGGTGCACCACCACATTATGGGTGTCAGGTCCGAGCATTCCTACATGAACAGTTTCCTGGAAAGTGTATTGGTCATTGTGGGCCAGTCAAATGGCCACCAAGGTCTCCCGATCTAAAGGTACCTTCACACTAAGCGAGTTTACAACGATAACGATAGCGATCCGTGACGTTGCAGCGTCCTGGATAGCGATATCGTTGTGTTTGACACGCAGCAGCGATCAGGATCCCGCTGTGAGATCGCTGGTCGTTGCTGAAAGTCCAGAACTTTATTTCGTCGCTGGATCTCCCGCTGACATCGCTGAATCGGTGTGTGTGACACCGATCCAGCGATGTCTTCACTGGTAACCAGGGTAAACATTGGGTTACTAAGCGCAGGGCCGCGCTTAGTAACCCGATGTTTACCCTGGTTACCATTGTAAAAGTAAAAAAAAAAAACACATACTCCTGCACTCCTCCTGCATCCTGTGTCAGTGCCGGCCGTAAAGCAGAGCGGTGACGTCACCGCTCTGCTCTGTGGGAGATGCCGGAGATGTTCGGCGCTGACACAGGATGCAGGAGGAGTGCAGGGAAGCGGACGCCGGGCACCGGAATGTGAGTATGTGTTTTTTTTTTTTTACATTTACACTGGTAACCAGGGTAAACATCGGGTTACTAGGCGCGGCCCTGCGCTTAGTAACCCGATGTTTACCCTGGTTACCAGGGGACTTCGGCATCGTTGGTCGCTGGAGAGACGTCTGTGTGACAGCTCTCCAGCGACCTCACAACGACGAAACAGCGACGCTGCAGCGATCGGCATCGTTGTCTGTATCGCTGCAGCGTCGCTTAGGGTACTGTCACACAGTACCATTTTGATCGCTACGACGGTACGATTCGTGACGTTCTAGCGATATCGTTACGATATCGCTGTGTCTGACACGCAGCAGCGATCAGGGACCCTGCTGAGAATCGTACGTCGTAGCAGATCGTTTGGAACTTTCTTTCGTCGCTTGATCACCCGCTGACATCGCTGGATCGTTGTGTGTGACAGCGATCCAGCGATGTGTTCGCTTGTAACCAGGGTAAACATCGGGTAACTAAGCGCAGGGCCGCGCTTAGTAACCCGATGTTTACCGTGGTTACCAGAGTAAAAGTAAAAAAAAAACAAACAGTACATACTCACATTCCGGTGTCTGTCCCCCGGCGTCTCAGCTTCTCTGCACTGTGAGCGCCGGCCAGCCGGAAAGCGAGCACAGCGGTGACGTCTGACGTCACCGCTGTGCTTTCCGGCTCTGCTGCTTACACAGTGGAGAGAAGCAGAACACCGGGGGACAGACACCGGAATGTGAGTATGTACTGTTTGTTTTTTTTACGTTTACGCTGGTAACCAGGGTAAACATCGGGTTACTAAGCGCGGCCCTGCGCTTAGTAACCCGATGTTTACCCTGGTTACCCGGGGACTTCGGCATCGCTCCAGCGCCGTGATTGCACCGTGTGACCGCAGTCTACGACGCTGGAGCGATAATCATACGATCGCTGCGACGTCACGGATCGTGCTGTCGCAGCGATCAAAATTGTACTGTGTGACAGTACCCTTAGTGTGAAGGTACCTTAACCCCCTTAGACTTTTATCATTGGGGTTATCTGAAGGCAATTGTTTATGCTGTGAAGATATGAGATGTGCAGGATCTGAAACAACAGATGCTGGAAGCCTGTGCTAGCATTTCTTCTGCGGTGTTGCTATCAGTGTGTCAAGAGTGGGAGAAGATGGTTGCATTGACAATCCAACACAATGGGCAGCACCTTGCACACATTTTATAAGTGATCATAAACTTGTAAATAACTCATGAAAGAATAAAGTTACGTCAAAACCAAGCACACCATTGTTTTTGTTGTGAAATTCTCAATAAGTTTGATGTGTCACATGACCCTCTTCCCATTGAAAAAAATAAAGTTGGATCCAAAATCGCCGACTTCAAAATGGTCACCATGGTCACCACCCATCTTGAAAAGTCCCCCCCCCCCATATACTAATGTGCCACAAACAGGAAGTTGATATCACCAACCATTCTTATTTTATTTAGGTGTATCCATATAAATGGCCCACCCTGTAGTTGTGGGGCTCATATAATAATTGTGCTTTGGAGCCCAGCATCTTCACAATACACTACTGTAAGCAATGCAAATGAGAGCTGCATGCCATTTAGTCACAAAATTGTGTTGCTGTTTAACATTATCCTAAAAATATAGCAATGACAGATATTAGTGCTTTTATGTCTCAAAGAGATGCCAGGTGCTGGGTGATACTGTTGCTTTTAGGAATGGGCTGCTATGGGGTGCGATTCTTTGGGCAGTTAGTGCTCTGGTGGCATGAAAAATTTAGTTTTTGTTTAAAGAGAAGACACCGTTTTTATTTGGAAGCCTGACATACTGTAGACAGGTGTGCCCTGTGTTGGACTTTACAAGCTGTCACTGTATCTGTTGGCCTCAGTACCGGCTGAGCTCACATCCATTTGCAGATGGCACATGAGTCATAACTGCTAATTTGAGCTAAACCTCTTTCTGGATAGTTTTCAGGTGCTAGGGCAAACGCCTTTCTATACATACACACGGTGAAAATATCAAAGCTGTGTGATACTGTATTTGGATATTTTTCCTTGCATTGATCACAAAAATATACATTATGTAATAAAAAAAACTTACTGCTGCATCACACTTTGAGTTTTCAGGAACTTTCAAAGTTTTGTTGGGCCATGGCATTTCGGGCAGACAGTGGACACATATTAGAAAAAATGCACATGACAAAACATTTTTTGGACTTAATATAGATGATGATATACAAAAACGTATTGTTATAATTGTATCCAGCATTTTTACCAATATCATGAAATCCTTTGGTAGAACTTTGTCATCCATCATCTATACTGTTAATTAGCAACATATTTGATGAGACGTTATCAGTGTACATGAAGTATAACACTTACAGATATGATGGTATGAAAACTGTTGAAGGAAAGAGCGCAAATACTGTTTTATCTGAGAAGGTTTAAAGGTTAATCCATAAGATTGCACTCACCAGATGTAGCTGAGTTGAAGCACTGAAAGGATTCGCTGCAGCAGATCCACGAGTCCAGTAAGGACCAGCCGTTAGATACAGATTGGGAAAACTGTGGTAAATTTCTGCGCTGCTGAATCACTAGAATTCCAGAATTATTAGTACATGTGGCTATATTATTCTACGCGTTTCAGAGTCCAAGACTCCTTCATCAGGTAACACCACAGGAACATCTGTGGTATGTCCTGATGAAGGAGTCTTGAACTCTGTAGTGATTCAGCAGCGCAGATATGATGGTATAACACATCAACTTTTCTACTTTTTGGGACAAAGCACCCTTTCTCTCCTTGAGAAAGTTTCATCAAATATACTGCTAATTAGCAGTATGGACAATGAAGTTCTACCTAGCAACAGTGACGCTGAGTCACTTCTCATGTCCAAGTTGTGAGTCAGAGTAGTCCAGGAGTCCGAGGTCAGAAGACAGGAGGGCATGTCATAAACAGAAGGAAGAGATAAAGGCATAGTCAGGTAATGTTCCGAGGTCAGAATACCAGGAGGATAGCTGATCAGATCAGAAGGGGTCTAAGGGTCCAGAGGATGGATGGTCAGAACAAGGTCTAAGGTTAAGCAGGGAATGATCTATAAACAGAACACAAGGCACAGAGAGACAAACCACACAGTAGCTGAATGTAAGTCTGGCAGAGGTCTGTGAGAGGTAGCTAAGTTAAGTAACCTGGAACACCTAGGATAATGAACACCTGGCGACAGACAGTACCTCCTAGTCTCAGATTAGATGGCCAAGTTGTCAATCAACACTCTGACAGCTCAGCACGCCTATGCACCAGACTGGATAACGGATCTGTCCAAGTACTGACAGCTTTAGCACGTCCCTTTACCAGATTGGACAGCTGAGCTGTCAGTAACTGCATCCCAGACACACTGAGGGGTGGAATTGTGACATTACCCCACCTCCTAGGGTGCCACCGGACCCCCTGGGTTCCCAGGAAATTTTAGATGGAAGGCACTAACTAACTGATCAGTCTTCACATCTCGAGCTGGGACCCAGGATCTCTCCTCTGGTCCATATCCCCTTCAGTGTATGAGGTATTGGAGGGAATTTTGGACCCGCCAAGAATGCTTTACCGTGGCTTCCAGGTACACATGAATTGGCCAATTTATGAGCTAAACTTTCTCAATTTTTCATATTTCTAATGCAGTAATGCAATTAAATTTTCATATTTCATATTTGCATGCTATGGCGCTACAGAGTGCTGCCTTTTTTGTTTGTATATGAGTTGGTGACTCTAGGTTCTGCACCTGTTCATACTTATTCTATGTTTGGATGTGACGGTCAGTTTTTTGAAATTTGTATTCATTAGCCTTCTGACTGAGCACTCCACCTTTTAGCCACAGATGTTTTACTTATAGTAGGACCACTATCCCTCCACAGAGAGATACATTTTAGTGTGATGGTCAGTTTTTTTAAATTTATAACCCAAACTGGTCTTCCTCTCCCTACAATTTATCAGGGAGGGCCATTACAGGTCCGGGAGAGACCAATTGTAACATCACAGCCCACTGCCGGTAGTGGAGGGCTATAGGGGCCTTCATCAAATTAATTATCTGCCCCTGCAACCTTGATCGTGAGAGCAGAAGCCCAGTTGGAGAAACAGAACCTCAATCGTGTGAGCGGAGGCCCAGTTGGGGGAATGGAACATCGATTGTGTGACAGGAGGCCCAATTGGAGAAACAGAACCTTAATCGTGTGAGCGGTGGCCCAGTTGAAAAAACGGAACCTTAATTGTGTGAGCGGAGATGAAGATAAGTCTTCTTTCCAAGACTGAAAGCATGAAAAACTAAACACACGTGATTAATGTATTCACCTGTCAAAAAGAGATCCCATTTTGAAATAAAAATATATTTTTTTTATTGAAACATAATATTAAAATAATTTAAAACAATGGGGAAAAAAGAATGGGGATTGTGACCTCCAAAACGGGAGGGAAAACTGCCAATTATAAACCTGATAATAGAGGGAGGTAAATACTGAAAAATAAAAAAAAAGAGGGGGGTGGGATTGTAAGTAAATGCTGGTAGGTGGCAGACAGTCAAGTGTCCTGGTTGTATGTCAAGCAGTCCTTTGTGAGGCTCTGCTGGATGTACATCTATCAGATACATGTAATAACAAAAAGCACCTACTGTACGCATCAGCTATGTGTATAAACCCTACCCTTACTGAAAAATGGCAAAAGTGTATAGTTATGAAATGGAATGCATTATTACCTCCACAAAGATGATAGCACTAGTCAGGATAGTGTGCGGTGTTTCCCTCACACCCGACGGACGCCGTTTTGCATTTGCTTCTTCCGGGGGCGTGTCTATGAAGGGCAACTCAGATGTTTAAATATCCTGTAGCGGTGAGATGTGTGGCCGCGGTAGGTGCAAAGGGACATCCGTCATTAGCAATTGCCGCTCGAGCTTCGCCTCCCAAGCCAATCAATCTTTGGAGATTATGAGGCCAATTCATTAAAGATTTTACTCCACAAAAGTGATTAAAATTGGGAATTTATTGCCTTTATTTTATTCTCGTTGCTCCTCTTAGAATTTCGATTTTTATTAAGTAAGAGATATGAGTCTTTTTATTTATGCTAATTTTTATGGTCTATTAAGTTGGACTCCTCGGGGGCGTGTATTTAGGAATATCTGTATAATTACACTGTAAGCCGTGCCCCCTTGGTAAAACCATAAATATTAGCACTAATAAAAAAGGCCCTTATCTCTAGAACTGTATGATGGATTTAAATACAACAAAATACAGAATACCTAGGGAATAAAACGAGAGCAAAAACTGGACACTTTTACTCTTGACAGGTCCTCTTTACAAATCTGATGTTTAACCTTACTAGATGCCTATCAGGGCTGAGGTAGTGGACCCTCTGGGTCACGGCTTCAGAGCCCCCGAGGATGAGTGAACCAGATGAGGCCTCCCCCTATACAGGGAGAGTTTGGGACAGACCCAAGGAGGATGAAGCCGCAACTGCCGGAGCCAAAGGGACGACTGGTGATAGCCCAAATACTCAGCGAAGGACGGGGAAGGGACAGAGCTACTGAAGAGACAAGAATGGCGGAAGTACAGAACAGATGGCAGAAGCTAAGACAAAGTACTGACCGGTATGATGGAAGTACAGGTACGAGGGAACCAAGGAGACTCAAGACTGGCAGGAACAGCAAACACGCAGGAGCGGTAAGACACGGCAGGAACACTGGACTGGCAGGAATGGGACCACAGGACAGGCAGGAGCACAGGACTGGCAGGAACACAGCAGGAACACGGGATAGGCAGGAACATGGCAGGAACACAGGACTGACTGGAACACGGCAGGAACACAGGACTGGCGGGAACACTGGACTGGCAGGAACTCGGCAGGAACAGAGGACTGGCTAGGACACAGCAGGAACTCACAGGACTGGCAGGAACACAGGACTGGCAGGATCACAGCAGGAACACAGGACAGGCTAGGACACGGCAGGAACACAGGACTGGCAGGAACACAGGGCTGGCAGGGACACAGCAGGAACACAGACAGGCAGAGTCACAGATTAGGAAACGAGAAACGGAGCCTAGGAACCTAAGAAGACACTGGCGAAAGGCCAGTGAACGCTATAGACGCAAAGGCGTCAGAGCAGGGCAGACGCTGGGAAGAAGTACCTGACGGGCGCCGCCATATTGGAGGCGGACCCGCCGGGTCATGACCTCCCAGAAGCCCTAGCGACGAGGCGAGCGCGTCTGCGCATGCGCGGACCGGCAAAGGGACGAGCAGGAAGACAGAGTGCAGGAGGGAGCATCGGGAGCGCGCTGGCCGGACAGGTAAGTAAATGAAGGCGGCGTGACAGTACCCCCTCTCTTACCCCTCCTCTCTTTAAAACTGGAAAGGAATATTTTCAAGATTACAGGAGCATTGATATTTTCCAGAGGTTCCCAAGATCGTTCCTCTGGACCAAAGCCTTTCCAATCAATTAAGAAAAAGGCCTTACCCTTAACAAACTTCCTAGCGAGAATATCCTTAACCTCAAAAGAATCTTCAGAAGAGACAGGTAGATGAGAAGGCGACAGAGCAGAATGATAATGGTTAAAAATTGCGGGTTTGAGGAGTGACACGTGAAAAGAGTTTGGAATACGTAACGAGGTGGGTAACTTCAACTTGTAGGCTACATCATTAATTTGGCTAGAAATTTCAAAGGGACCGATGTAACGTGGACCTAACTTATGAGAGGGAATCTTGATGTAATGTAGCGAGAAGATAACCAGACCTTGTCACCCGGTTGATACGGAGGAGCATCTAAACGCCTCTTGTCAGCATGCTTTTTCATTCTGCAACTAGCCCTCAGAAGTGCCTCTTTAGCCACTTGCCAAATTTTAGAGAACTCTAAAGACAAGGAATCCGCCGCCGGTACACCTGAGGTGGGGGAAACAGGGAGAGGGATGCCGGGATGTTGCCCAAAAACAATAAAAAAAGGAGATTTGGAAGAAGATTCACTAGTATTGTTATTGTAAGTGAATTCAGCCCAAGGAAGAAGAGACACCCAGTCATCGTGATGAGCATTAGTAAAATGACGCAGATAAGATGTGAGAATCTGATTCACACGCTCCACTTGCCCGTTGGACTGGGGGTGGTGGTAGTATGCAGAAGAAAAATTTAACGATACCTTCATAAGTCCACAAAGAGCTCTCCAGAAACGAGAGGTAAACTGAACTCCACGATCGGACACAATATGCTGAGGGAATCCATGAAGTCGAAACACTTGATGAAGAAAGACCTTCGCGAGTTCAGGAGCTGAAGGCAAACCAGGTAGGGAGATGAAATGAGCCATCTTGGAAAATCTATCCACCACCACCAAGATTACTGTGCAGTTAGAAGATTTCGGTAAATCGGTGATGAAATCCATTGCAATATGACTCCAGGGAACCGAGGGCACAGGAAGTGGATGCAGTGGTCCAGAAGGTAGCTGACAAGGAACTTTGTTCCTAGCACATGAAGAACATGAGGCAACGAAATCCAGAACATCTTGGCGAAGCGAAGGCCACCAGTAATGGCGAGAAATTAGAGTAAGAGTTTTCTTGCCTCCAACATGTCCAGCGAAGCGGGAAGAATGACCCCAACGTAAAACCTTTAGTTTGTCATGATTTGACACAAAGGTTTTTCCCGGAGGTGTAGCTACCACCTTTAGCGGAGCCAACGAAATAATCCTAGCAGGATCAAGGATATGCGCTGGTCTTTCCTCCACATCCAGAGATTGAAAAGATCTTGACAGAGCGTCAGCTTTATTGTTCTTATTCCCGGGTCGGAAATGTAACTTGAAATCTGGTTTGTCGCGGATTTAGTCTTTGGGCGGTCTGGACGTAGGACAGATTTTTGTGATCTGTAAAAATAATGAAAGGATGTATAGCCCCTTCTAGGAGGTACCGCCACTCCTCTAGGGCCAATTTTATGGCCAGTAATTTCTTGTCACCAATGGAATAATTTCGCTCCGGAGGAGAGAAAGCCTTTGAGAAAAAGCCACAGGTGACTAACCGACCCGAATTGGATCTTTGGAGTAGGATCGCTCCAGCTCCAATAGAGGAAGCATCAACTTCGAGAATGAACGGTTTGTCGGAGTCTGGTCGATGAAGCACTGGTGCTGAAGCAAACTCTTGCTTCAAAGTCTGAAAAGCAGCCTCGGCCTCCGGAGGCCGGAGATTAGAGTTAGCCCCCTTGCATACCAGAGCTGAGATTGGTTTGGTCAAAGAAGAGAAATGAGGGATAAATTGTCTATAATAGTTGGCGAAGCCAAGGAATCGCTGAATAGCCTTCTCTCCCGAAGGACGGGGCCAATTTAGGACGGCCGAGACTTTCTCAGGATCCATTTTCAGACCATCCTCTGAGACAATATACCCCAGAAAGGGTACCGAAGCTTGTTCAAATACACACTTCTCAATCTTTGCGAAGAGATGATTCTGCCTCAAACGTAGTAAGACTCGATGAACATCTCGTCGATGAGTGGACAAATCTGGAGAAAAGACGAGGATGTCATCCAAGTAGACTACGACACTGGTGTAGAGGCAATCTCGAAAGATATCGTTGACGAACTCTTGGAACACTGCGGGAGCATTACAAAGTCCAAAAGGCATTACCAAATACTCGTAGTGACCATCCCGAGTATTGAACGCGGTTTTCCATTCGTCCCCAGTACGGATACGAATTAAGTTGTAGGCTCCTCTGAGATCCAGCTTAGTAAAAATTCGTGCCCCCCTCAGGCGGTCGAAGAGTTCTGAAATAAGAGGCAAGGGATATTTATTCTTCACAGTGATGTTATTTAACCCTCTGTAATCAATACAAGGACGAAGGGTGCCGTCCTTCTTCTTCACAAAAAAGAAACCTGCCCCTGCTGGAGACGAAGATTTTCGAATAAAACCTTTGGCAAGGTTTTCTTGGATATAATCCGACATGGCTTGAGTCTCTGCAGGCGAGAGCGGATAAATTCTTCCTCTAGGGGGAGTGGTACCGGGTACAAGATCTACCGGACAGTCGTAGGGTCGATGCAGCGGAAGAGTATCCGCCTCCTTCTTGTCAAAAACATCCGTAAAAGAGGCGTAAACTGAAGGCAACCCGGAAGGGATGGAGAGGGAACAGGGAACACCAACAGGATGCACCGGCAGCAGACAACGAGTCCAACAAGAGTCTCCCCAACGAAGAATGTTACCCCTATGCCAATCTAAGACGGGTTCGTGGAGCCGTAACCACGGAAGCCTGAGGAGAATGGGATGAGAGATATTGGCTAGAACAAGAAACGAGATTCTCTCCCTATGAAGAGCCCCTACCTGAAGCTCTACTAACTGAGTAACTTGAGTAACAGTCTCTTGCAAAGGTCTACCATCTACGGAAGCAAGGAGAAGAGGACTCTCTAAAGACCTAACAGGAACAGAAAACTTAATAACCTCCTCCAACCTAATAAAATTTCCCGCTGCCCCGGAGTCCACATAAGCCTCAAGAGAGATACGCCTATCATGAGAGCAGGGGCTGGCTGGCACTTTTCAGCCTGGGGGGCAATCACAAGGCAGTGGCCCTCGAGTTGCGGTGGCCCTCCTTTTCCCTGCTTACCTCTGACCATTGCATTAAAGCAGCAGACATAACAGGCTTTAAAAACAGGCTGGTACAGAGATATGGGAACAGAACTGAGCTTGCTGCATAGATATGGGAGCAGAACCGAGCTTACTCCAGAGATATGGGAGCAGAACCGAGCTTACTACAGAGATATGGGAGCAGAACCGAGCTTACTACAGAGATATGGGAGCAGAACCGAGCTTACTACAGAGATATTGGAGCAGAACAGAGCTTCCTATAGAGATATAGGAGCAGAACAGAGCTTACTGCAGAGATATGGGAGCAGAACGGAGCTTACTACAGACATATGGGAGCAGAACGGAGCTTACTACAGACATATGGGCGCAGAACGGAGCTTACTACAGAGCAGTATAATATAGTAAAATATATAGATGAATTAGAAATGGCGACACACGCAAACGTCATCTGCATTAGTAATACATGCACCATTACATAATTAGTTGTAGGCTGGGTTCACAAGAGTGAAGTTTACATTCTGTATACGCACCACAACCTCCAGCCTCGCGGAGCGTATCCCTCCTGTAAACCCAGCCTGACGGGGACAACCCCTTATAAATGGAAGTGTGCTCCTCTAAACCATGCAATCACTGCCAATCCTCCAACCGTAAGTGGTGAATTTCCAGAGCTGGGAAATGGAATTTCAATATTAGAACACGTCAACTTTGGTTCCCGTCCCTCCTCAAGGAAGTAAGGCAGACAGGTGTGATAAGACTATTAGAAAAACTACTGCCACACACACGGCAGTACATACTGGCAGAAGGGTGAGGGCATTAGTGCCTGTGTATGGACATGTCAGAGGCTAGAGAGAAGAAAGTTTGGTCCCTCTTAGCTTCTGGCAATGTTTTACCTCAGCTCACATTTGGGCCATACCATTGTAAAACAGGTAGACACATTTACCCACTGACCCTACTATTCATAAGGAACTGCTGTCTACCCCTTAGTTGCCCACTGTATATAGTCAGTGTGGGGATGTGGGCTACAGAACAACACAGGGCGATGACACTGCTACCTGAACCCTTCAGCTGCCCCACAATATGCAGGGAGTAAAACCAGTACAAAGTATGGCAGCCTCCCTGCAGAGCTGTCCAGGGCCGGACTGGGACAAAAAAGGAGCAATGCCACACAAACCCCACCAGCCCACAGACTATAAAGGTACCTTCACACTCAGCAACTTTACAACGATAATGACAACGATCCGTGACGTTGCAGCGTCCTGGATAGCGATCTCGTCGTGTTTGACACGCAGCAGCGATCTGGATCCTGCTGTGATATCGCTGGTCGGAGCTAGAAGTCCAGAACTTTATTTGGTCGTCAGGTCGGCGTGTATCGTCATGTTTGACATCAAAAGCAACGATGCCAGCAATGTTTTACATGGAGCTAACGACCTGTGAGAACGATAAATGAGTCGCCGTTACGTCACAGGATCGCTCCTGCATCGTTCTGGAGCTGCTGTGTTTGACGTCTCTACAGCGACCTAAACAGCGACGCTGCAGCGATCGGCTCGTTGTCTATATCGCTGCAGCGTCGCTGAGTGTGACGGTACCTTAACACTCCCCCTACACCCGATCAGTGGATTTTCCTATACTGTGTTGTGCCCTTCAACGCTCCTCTTAAAGGCGTTATTTGAAGAGCTATGTGTGAATGTCGCCACAGTGCCCACGATTGATCGCTTCTTTAGAGCGCCGGTTCTCGAGATCATGGGGGTCCCAGCGGTCGGACCCCAGCAACTACAAAGTTCTCGGGAAAGGGGATTACTTGGTATAATCCATTTAAATGTGTTTTCCAATATATATATATTTTATTTTCCCATAGTATTCCTGAAAATAATAAACCAATATTAACCCTCCCAAAGACCAATGTCGCCTATCCGAGAACAGGACAGGAACAGGATTGGCAGGAGGAATGGTACTGTGCAGTGTATATATACAGGACAGGTGGAGGGTACTGTGCAATGTATATATACAGGAGGAGTGGTACTGTGCAGTGTATATATACAGGAGGAGTGGTACTGTGCAGTGTATATATACAGGAGGAGTGGTACTGTGCAGTGTATATATACAGGAGGAGTGGTACTGTGCAGTGTATATATACAGGACAGGAGGAGTGGTACTGTGCAGTGTATATATACAGGACAGGAGGAGTGGTACTGTGCAGTGTATATATACAGGACAGGTGGAGGGTACTGTGCAGTGTATATACAGGAGGAGTGGTACTGTGCAGTGTATATATACAGGAGGAGTGGTACTGTGCAGTGTATATATACAGGAGGAGTGGTACTGTGCAGTGTATATATACAGGACAGGAGGAATGGTACTGTGCAGTGTATATATACAGGACAGGAGGAGTGGTACTGTGCAGTGTATATATACAGGACAGGTGGAGGGTACTGTGCAGTGTATATACAGGAGGAGTGGTACTGTGCAGTGTATATATACAGGAGGAGTGGTACTGTGCAGTGTATATATACAGGAGGAGTGGTACTGTGCAGTGTATATATACAGGACAGGAGGAGTGGTACTGTGCAGTGTATATATACAGGACAGGTGGAGGGTACTGTGCAGTGTATATATACAGGAGGAGTGGTACTGTGCAGTGTATATATACAGGACAGGAGGAATGGTACTGTGCAGTGTATATATACAGGACAGGTGGAGGGTACTGTGCAGTGTATATACAGGAGGAGTGGTACTGTGCAGTGTATATATACAGGAGGAGTGGTACTGTGCAGTGTATATATACACAGGAGGAGTGGTACTGTGCAGTGTATATATACACAGGAGGAGTGGTACTGTGCAGTGTACATATACAGGACAGGAGGAATGGTACTGTGCAGTGTATATATACAGGACAGGTGGAGGGTACTGTGCAGTGTATATATACAGGAGGAGTGGTACTGTGCAGTGTATATATACAGGAGGAGTGGTACTGTGCAGTGTATATATACAGGAGGAGTGGTACTGTGCAGTGTATATATACAGGAGGAGTGGTACTGTGCAGTGTATATATACAGGACAGGAGGAGTGGTACTGTGCAGTGTATATATACAGGACAGGAGGAGTGGTACTGTGCAGTGTATATATACAGGACAGGTGGAGGGTACTGTGCAGTGTATATACAGGAGGAGTGGTACTGTGCAGTGTATATATACAGGAGGAGTGGTACTGTGCAGTGTATATATACAGGACAGGAGGAATGGTACTGTGCAGTGTATATATACAGGACAGGTGGAGGGTACTGTGCAGTGTATATACAGGAGGAGTGGTACTGTGCAGTGTATATATACAGGACAGGTGGAGGGTACTGTGCAGTGTATATATACAGGAGGAGTGGTACTGTGCAGTGTATATATACAGGACAGGAGGAATGGTACTGTGCAGTGTATATATACAGGACAGGTGGAGGGTACTGTGCAGTGTATATACAGGAGGAGTGGTACTGTGCAGTGTATATATACAGGACAGGTGGAGGGTACTGTGCAGTGTATATACAGGAGGAGTGGTACTGTGCAGTGTATATATACAGGACAGGAGGAATGGTACTGTGCAGTGTATATATACAGGACAGGTGGAGGGTACTGTGCAGTGTATATACAGGAGGAGTGGTACTGTGCAGTGTATATACACAGATACTTAGATTTACACCACGCAAGCAATATATATATATATATATATATATATATATATATATATATATATAACTGAGCAGCACCAAATATTTAAGGGCTTGTCCACTACTAGGACAACCCCTAAATGTTCGGCCCCGATAAATTAATAAAGCCTATACTCACCTCCTGTGCTGCGCCGTTCCCACAGTGGCTGTGATGTGGTGTTATGACATGTGATGCCCGGAACCAATCAGTGCTGGTGTCACTGTCTCAATCTTTGCACAAACTGAACATGAAGAGGACGTCCGGGATCAAGCAGCTCATCCTGCACTTCCTCTTCATGTTCAGTTTGTCTGAAGGCAGAGACAGTGACACCAGCACTGATTGGTTCCGGGCAACATGTGGCATAACACCACATAACAGCCACTGTGGGAACGGCGCGGCACGGCAGGTGAGTATAGGCTTTATTAATGTATCAGGGCCGAACATTCAGTTTAAGACGAGGTTGTCCTAGTGGGAGACAATCCCTTTAAGCAATGGACTCATTAGCCCATATTCTTGGCCATATTCTCGGAGTCCACTGCACACACACAGGGAACCGTGGAATTTCCGGGGCTCTGGCCTGTCGCAAAATGGCAGCGCCGGACACCCACGCAGCACTGCTGGGCCCCGGAGACACCCGCAGCACCGGCCAGCAACCGCCAGGCACCCAGAGACACCCGGCAACAGCATCGGACATGCACCAGCACAAGACCCCCCCACACCATCACGTCGCTCATCAGAGCCCCCCTCATCCTGGCCTGCAGCATCACCCCACTCCTGCCTCCTCCAGCAACGACCCTGAGACCCCCCTTCACTGCACCCACTACTCCCAGTAAGCAATAAGACGCATGGATTATAAGAAGCACCACCATTTTATTAAAAAATATTTTTTTCTTATTATTTGGGGTGCGTCTTATAATCCGGAGCCTCTTATAATCCGAAAAATAAGTGGTGTGTATAATATATATATACTAGCTGTACTACCCGGCTTCGCCCGGGTTAATGACTGCTGTTAGCAAAATAGAATGTGTTAACAAAAATTTATTCTGCACACAAAAACCACAAAACAAATAGATAGAAATGTAATTATTAAAAGGCAAAAACTAAGCAAATAGAAGCATTTCACAACATATATTAGCTTTGTTATACTGAGAATGTCTTTGTTGCCTATATTAACCAATCAGAGCTCAGGTTAATTAACTGTAGCAAAATAGAAGCTGAGCTGTGATTGGTTGCTATTGGCAGCCTGATAAATCCCCAGCCAACAGGAAGCCCTCCCCCCTGGCAGTATATATTAGCTCACACATACACATAATAGACAGGTCATGTGACTGACAGCTGCCGTATTTCCTATATGGTACATTTGTTGCTCTTGTAGTTTGCTTATTAATCAGATTTTTATTTTTGAAGGACAATACCAGACTTGTGTGTGTTTTAGGGCGAGTTTTATGTGTCAAGTTGTGTGTGTTGAGTTGCGTGTGGCGACATGCATGTAGCGACTTTTGTGAGATGAGTTTTGTGTGGCGACATGCGTGTAGCAACATTTTGTGTGTTGAGTTGCATGTGACAGGTTAGTGTAGCAAGTTGTGTGCAGCAAGATTTGTGCATGGCGAGTTTTGCGCGTGGCGAGTTTTATGTGTGGTGCATTTTGAGTATGTGCAAGTTTTGTGTGAGGCAACTTTTGCATGTGGTGCAACTTTTGTACATGTGGCAATTTTTCTGTGTGTGCAAGTTTTGCATGAGGTGAGTTTTCCATGAGGTGAGTTTTGCACGTGTGGCGAGTTTTGCGTGAGCCTAGTTTTGCATATGGCGAGTTTTGCATGTAGCGAGTTTTGAGTGGTGACTTTTGTGTTTCGACTTTTATGTGGCGAGGTTGGTGTGTGTGTGTGGTGAAATGTGTGCTGAGGGTGGTATATGTGTTCAAGCACGTGGTAGTGTGTGGCGCATTTTGTGTTTGTGTTCATATCCCCGTGTGTGGTGAGTATCCCATGTCGGGGCCCCACCTTAGCAACTGTACGGTATATACTCTTTGTCGCCATCGCTCTCATTCTTTAAGTCCTCATTGTTCACATCTGGCAGCTGTCAATTTTCCTCCAACACTTTTCCCTTCACTTTTTCCCCATTATGTAGATAGGAGCAAAATTGTTTGGTGAATTGGAACGCGCGGGGTTAAAATTTCACCTCACAACATAGCCTATGACGCTCTCGGGGTCCAGACGTGTGACTGTGCAAAATTTTGTGGCTGTAGCTGCGACGGTACAGATGCCAATCCCGGACATACACACATACATACATACACACATTCAGCTTTATATATTAGATATACCTGTATGTAATCTCCTGTATATAGTATATACCTGTGTGTCATCTCACCTATATATAGTATATATCTGTGTGTCATCTCCTGTATATAGTATATACCTGTATGTCATCTCCTCCTATACATAGCATATACCTGTGTCATCTCCTCCTGTATATACTATATACCTGTAGGTAATCTGCTCCTGTATATAGTATATACCTGTGTGTCATCTCCTCCTGTATATAGTATATACCTGTATGTCATCTCCTCCTGTATGTAGTATGTACCTGTATGTCATCTCCTCCTCTATATAGTATATACCTGTGTGTCATCTCTCCTGTATATAGTATATATCTGTGTGTCATCTCCTCCTGTATATAGTATATACCTGTGTGTCATCTCCCCTGTAAATAGTATATACCTGTGTGTCATCTCCTGTATATAGTATATAGCTGTATGCCATCTCCTCCTGTATTAGCCCTCGTTCACACGTTATTTGGTCAGTATTTTTACCTCAGTATTTGTAAGCTAAAATGGCAGCCTGATAAATCCCCAGCCAACAGTAAGCCCACCCCCTGGCAGTATATATTAGCTCACACATACACATAATAGACTGGTCATGTGACTGACAGCTGCCGGATTCCTATATGGTACATTTGTTGCTCTTGTAGTTTGTCTGCTTATTAATCAGATTTTTATTTTTGAAGGATACCAGACTTGTGTGTGTTTTAGGGCGAGTTTCGTGTGTCAAGTTGTGTGTGTTGAGTTGCGTGTGGCGACATGCATGTAGGGACTTTTGTGAGATGAGTTTTGTGTGGCGACATGCGTGTAGCAACTTTTTGTGTGTCGAGTTGCATGTGACAGGTTAGTGTAGCAAGTTGTGTGCAGCAAGTTTTGCGCATGGCGAGTTTTGCGCGTGGCGAGTTTTATGTGTGGTGCCTTTTGAGTATGTGCAAGTTTTGTGTGAGGCAACTTTTGCATGTGTTGCAACTTTTGTGCATGTGGCAATTTTTCTGCGTGTGGCAATTTTTCTGCGTGTGCAAGTTTTGCGTGTGGCGAGTTTTGCACGTGTGGCGAGTTTTGCATGTGGAGAGTTTTGCGCGTGGCGAGTTTTGAGCGGCGACTTTTGTGTTTCTACTTTTATGTGGCGAGGTTGGTGTATGTGTGGTGAAATGTGCACTGAGGGTGGTATATGTGTTCGAGCACGTGGTAGTGTGTGGCGCATTTTGTGTGTGTGTTCATATCCCCGTGGTGGTGTGATTATCCCATGTTGGGGCCCCACCTTAGCAACTGTACAGTATATACTCTTTGGTGCCATCGCTGTCATTCTTTAAGTCCCCCTTGTTCACATCTGGCAGCTGTTAATTTGCCTCCAACACTTTTCCTTTCATTTTTTCCCCATTATGTAGATAGGGGCAAAATTGTTTGGTGACTTGGAAAGCGCGGGGTTAAAATTTCACCTCACAATATAGCTTTGACGCTCTCAGGGTCCAGACGTGTGACTGTGCAAAATTTTGTGCCTGTAGCTGCGACGCCTCCAACACTTTTCCTTTCACTTTTTCCCCATTATGTAGATAGGGGCAAAATTGTTTGGTGAATTGGAAAGCGCGGGGTTAAAATTTCACCTCACAACATAGCCTATGACGCTCTCGGGGTCCAGACGTGTGACTGTGCAAAATTTTGTGGCTGTAGCTGCTACGGTTCAGATGCCAATCCCGGACATACATACATACATACATACATACACACACACACACATTCAGCTTTATATATTAGACTAGCTGTACTACCCGGCTTCGCCCGGGTTAATGACTGCTGTTAGCAAAATAGAATGTGTTAACAAAAATTTATTCTGCACACAAAAACCACAAAACAAATAGATAGAAATGTAATTATTAAAAGGCAAAAACTAAGCAAATAGAAGCATTTCACAACATATATTAGCTTTGTTATACTGAGAATGTCTTTGTTGCCTATATTAACCAATCAGAGCTCAGGTTAATTAACTGTAGCAAAATAGAAGCTGAGCTGTGATTGGTTGCTATTGGTAGCCTGATAAATCCCCAGCCAACAGGAAGCCCTCCCCCCTGGCAGTATATATTAGCTCACACATACACATAATAGACAGGTCATGTGACTGACAGCTGCCGTATTTCCTATATGGTACATTTGTTGCTCTTGTAGTTTGCTTATTAATCAGATTTTTATTTTTGAAGGATAATACCAGACTTGTGTGTGTTTTAGGGCGAGTTTCATGTGTCAAGTTGTGTGTGTTGAGTTGCGTGTGGCGACATGCATGTAGCGACTTTTGTGAGATGAGTTTTGTGTGGCGACATGCGTGTAGCAACATTTTGTGTGTTGAGTTGCATGTGACAGGTTAGTGTAGCAAGTTGTGTGCAGCAAGATTTGTGCATGGCGAGTTTTGCGCATGGCGAGTTTTATGTGTGGTGCATTTTGAGTATGTGCAAGTTTTGTGTGAGGCAACTTTTGCATGTGGTGCAACTTTTGTACATGTGGCAATTTTTCTGTGTGTGCAAGTTTTGCATGAGGTGAGTTTTCCATGAGGTGAGTTTTGCACGTGTGGCGAGTTTTGCGTGAGCCTAGTTTTGCATATGGCGAGTTTTGCATGTAGCGAGTTTTGAATGTAGCGAGTTTTGAGTGGTGACTTTTGTGTTTCGACTTTTATGTGGCGAGGTTGGTGTGTGTGTGTGGTGAAATGTGTGCTGAGGGTGGTATATGTGTTCAAGCACGTGGTAGTGTGTGGCGCATTTTGTGTTTGTGTTCATATCCCCGTGTGTGGTGAGTATCCCATGTCGGGGCCCCACCTTAGCAACTGTACGGTATATACTCTTTGTCGCCATCGCTCTCATTCTTTAAGTCCTCATTGTTCACATCTGGCAGCTGTCAATTTTCCTCCAACACTTTTCCCTTCACTTTTTCCCCATTATGTAGATAGGAGCAAAATTGTTTGGTGAATTGGAACGCGCGGGGTTAAAATTTCACCTCACAACATAGCCTATGACGCTCTCGGGGTCCAGACGTGTGACTGTGCAAAATTTTGTGGCTGTAGCTGCGACGGTACAGATGCCAATCCCGGACATACACACATACATACATACACACATTCAGCTTTATATATTAGATATACCTGTATGTAATCTCCTGTATATAGTATATACCTGTGTGTCATCTCACCTATATATAGTATATATCTGTGTGTCATCTCCTGTATATAGTATATACCTGTATGTCATCTCCTCCTATACATAGCATATACCTGTGTCATCTCCTCCTGTATATACTATATACCTGTAGGTAATCTGCTCCTGTATATAGTATATACCTGTGTGTCATCTCCTCCTGTATATAGTATATACCTGTATGTCATCTCCTCCTGTATGTAGTATGTACCTGTATGTCATCTCCTCCTCTATATAGTATATACCTGTGTGTCATCTCTCCTGTATATAGTATATATCTGTGTGTCATCTCCTCCTGTATATAGTATATACCTGTGTGTCATCTCCCCTGTAAATAGTATATACCTGTGTGTCATCTCCTGTATATAGTATATAGCTGTATGTCATCTCCTCCTGTATTAGCCCTCGTTCACACGTTATTTGGTCAGTATTTTTACCTCAGTATTTGTAAGCTAAAATGGCAGCCTGATAAATCCCCAGCCAACAGTAAGCCCACCCCCTGGCAGTATATATTAGCTCACACATACACATAATAGACTGGTCATGTGACTGACAGCTGCCGGATTCCTATATGGTACATTTGTTGCTCTTGTAGTTTGTCTGCTTATTAATCAGATTTTTATTTTTGAAGGATACCAGACTTGTGTGTGTTTTAGGGCGAGTTTCGTGTGTCAAGTTGTGTGTGTTGAGTTGCGTGTGGCGACATGCATGTAGGGACTTTTGTGAGATGAGTTTTGTGTGGCGACATGCGTGTAGCAACTTTTTGTGTGTCGAGTTGCATGTGACAGGTTAGTGTAGCAAGTTGTGTGCAGCAAGTTTTGCGCATGGCGAGTTTTGCGCGTGGCGAGTTTTATGTGTGGTGCCTTTTGAGTATGTGCAAGTTTTGTGTGAGGCAACTTTTGCATGTGTTGCAACTTTTGTGCATGTGGCAATTTTTCTGCGTGTGGCAATTTTTCTGCGTGTGCAAGTTTTGCGTGTGGCGAGTTTTGCACGTGTGGCGAGTTTTGCATGTGGAGAGTTTTGCGCGTGGCGAGTTTTGAGCGGCGACTTTTGTGTTTCTACTTTTATGTGGCGAGGTTGGTGTATGTGTGGTGAAATGTGCACTGAGGGTGGTATATGTGTTCGAGCACGTGGTAGTGTGTGGCGCATTTTGTGTGTGTGTTCATATCCCCGTGGTGGTGTGATTATCCCATGTTGGGGCCCCACCTTAGCAACTGTACAGTATATACTCTTTGGTGCCATCGCTGTCATTCTTTAAGTCCCCCTTGTTCACATCTGGCAGCTGTTAATTTGCCTCCAACACTTTCCCTTTCATTTTTTCCCCATTATGTAGATAGGGGCAAAATTGTTTGGTGAATTGGAAAGCGCGGGGTTAAAATTTCACCTCACAATATAGCTTTGACGCTCTCAGGGTCCAGACGTGTGACTGTGCAAAATTTTGTGCCTGTAGCTGCGACGCCTCCAACACTTTTCCTTTCACTTTTTCCCCATTATGTAGATAGGGGCAAAATTGTTTGGTGAATTGGAAAGCGCGGGGTTAAAATTTCACCTCACAACATAGCCTATGACGCTCTCGGGGTCCAGACGTGTGACTGTGCAAAATTTTGTGGCTGTAGCTGCTACGGTTCAGATGCCAATCCCGGACATACATACATACATACATACATACACACACACACACATTCAGCTTTATATATTAGATATATATATATATATACACACACACATATATATACAACATAGACACGCATAATTACACACACACACACACACACATACACACATAGACAGACACACACATATATATATGTATATACACACAAACACATACATACATAGACACACACACACATATATATATTATATATATATATATACATACACACACATATATATACACATACATACACACATACATGCACACACACATACATAGACACACACACACATATATATATACACATACATACATAGACACACACACTCACTCACACATTATATAGGTGAAACTGCGACTACGGTACGTACATTATATAGGTGACACCACTGTGTGTAATATACTGCGACCGCTATGTATAGCCCATATAGGCCAGGCGCTCTGTGTGTGTATGTATATATATATATATATATATATATATATATATATATATATATATACACACACACACACATATACACACACACACATATACACTGCGGCTGACCTATATGGGCTATACACAGCGGTCGCAGTATATTACACACAGTGGTATCACCTATATAATGTATGTACCGCAGTTTCACCTATATAATGTATATAGACTGCTGTACATACATTATATAGGTGATACTGCTACTGCGATATATAATCGCAGTATCACTTATATATTGCATATACAACAGTCAATATACATTAGACAGGTCAAACTGCAAATGCTGCATATACATAAAAAAGTTTTCATCTTGGGTCTCATCTGAGATAGGGGAGGATGAGGAGGGTCCACTGTCCAGCCAGCATCGGAGGTGCGGAGGATGTGGAGCAGATGCAGGCCGGGGATTGGTGAGGAGAGCACTGTTCTCTGACACTGGTTCTGGCCAGGGTCAGACACAGTAAGGCTCAGGCATCTCTGCGCGCGGTGGCGGCCTTTTCAAACCTTTGCACAGGCCCTGGTGTGTGCGCTCTCCTGTTTTCCCTCACTGACAAAGGCAGCAGCCATGTACGCAAGCACGAACGAGGGCCGTGCTCATGTGGGCCGCCACGGCCTTGGACAGCGCGTTCACCAAGAGAGCACGCACCAGGGCCTGTGCAGAGGATTTAGAGGGCCGGCGGCCCATTTTGTAGCTCAGCGTGCTTAGGGGCCCCTTAGCACTCTGGGCCCCGCTGCAACCTCTGTAGTTACGCCCGATAGGGGTATACTATAGGCACAGGTACACAATGTTATATACACTGGATGGATCAATCCTGCACCTGGCCCAGGACATACATGCACTGTATATATACAGGGCCATGTATATAGCATGTGATGCCCAGTCACCAGGTTCAGGCGTGATCACTCCAGTGCTGGGTTCTGTAGACAGTCTCTGCTCACTCTCAGTATAGGGAGATTTATTGCAGGAGACTGAACTTTCCTGCAGTCTGGTAACTCTGGAGCCGATGACCTGGCACTGACAGGGTGAAAGTTCAGACCCCTGCAATAAATCTGTGAGCATCAGCAGAGCGGCCGCTAATACTATAGAGGAGCACGGCCCTGGACTTATCGGGAGGTGAGCGCAGCGTCCATCTCCTCTCCACACACAGAGCTGAAGGTACTCACTGATGTGTGAGCCGTCCACATGCAGATCTCCAGCAGTTACATGCAGCAGTGTTCCCTCTTCCTCAGCAGCCGGCCGGCCGCACACAGGGGGCAGGGGGCGTGTCTGCTCCACTGTGAGGCAGCTGCCAGGACACAGAGAACACAGCGCCGGCCACCAGCAGCCCGAATCAGCTGCTTGGTGACCGGCCCGGGGGGCACATGCCCCTTTGCAACCCGGCCCAGTCCGCGCCTGCATGAGAGTGCAGCAAAACTGGTAAAGTGAGGGGTAGAGAGGTTTCACATGCACCTAGGGAGGCCTCTCTTACCTGACCTAGGTGGAGGAGTTTTCCGGACGATCTTGGCAGGCTCGGAGAAGATGAGAAGAGCTTCCACAGTAAAAACAAAGACCTTGGGCGCGTCTCTCCCTCCGATGTTGTTCGGAGAGTTTTAGACGATCCACTTGCATCGGCTCGGGGACTGGAACCGAAGTAGAGACTCTGGGCCGAGGACTGAGGGGTCTACGAGAAGGCGTAGAAGGACGAGGAAATTTCTTCCCCCGAGCTCGCTCCTGAAAGCGTAGGTCTATGCGAGTAGCTAAGGCAATTAAGTCCTCTAAATTAGTGGGAGTATCTCGACCAGCTAACTCATCTTTAATACGACTAGAAAGTCCCTGCCAGAAAGCCCCTACTAAGGCCTCATTATTCCAACCTAAATCAGAAGATAAGGTCCGAAACTGGATGGCGTATTGCCCAACCGTTAAAGAACCCTGTAGTAAACTAAACAAAGCCTCAGTGGTTGAGGCCAAGCGACCTGGTTCGTCAAATACCCGACGAAAGGTCTCTAAAAATGGAGTGAGCTGAAGAACCACTGGATCATCCCACTCCCAAAGAGGGTTAACCCATGCTAAGGCATCCCCCTCCAAATGCGAAACAATAAACGCCACCTTGGCCCGATCTGTGGGATACTGCAAAGGAGCTCAAAGTGAAGACGGCACTGGTTAAGAAATCCCCGACATTGTTTGGGATCTCCATTAAAACGAGGGGGTTTAGCCAAACGGGGAGTGGAATGAGAAGCTTGAGCTGGTGAGGGAACGGACGCGGCAGCCTGGAGGGAAAGAAGACGACTATCAACGGAAGCCATATACCCCAAAATATGGGACTGAGCGTCGCGCTGCTGTGCCAGTTCTTGTTGCAAACTGGCCAGCTGAGAGGCATTTCCCGGATCAGAGGACTGGAGAGCAGAGAGACGGGAGTCCATAGACTTCATGAAGGACATCATCCGAGACTGATTTTCCCGCAAGAAAACAAGCTCTTTCTGAGCGGCTGCGGCTCCAGCGGGATCCATGGCCTTTGCGTACTATCAGGGCTGAGGTAGTGGACCCTCTGGGTCACGGCTTCAGAGCCCCCGAGGATGAGTGAACTAGATGAGGCCTCCCCCTATACAGGGAGAGTTTGGGACAGACCCAAGGAGGATGAAGCCGCAATTGCCGGAGCCAAAGGGACGACTGGCGATAGCCCAAATACTCAACGAAGTACGGGGAAGGGACAGAGCTACTGAAGAGACAAGAATGGCAGAAGTACAGAACAGATGGCAGAAGCTAAGACAAAGTACTGACCGGTATGATGGAAGTACAGGCACGACGGAACCAAGGAGACTCAAGACTGGCAGGAATGGCAAACACGCAGGAGCGGTAAGACATGGCAGGAACACTGGACTGGCAGGAACGGGACCACAGGACAGGCAGGAGCACAGGACTGGCAGGAACACAGCAGGAACACGGGATAGGCAGGAACACGGCAGGAACACAGGACTGACTGGAACACGGCAGGAACACAGGACTGGCGGGAACACTGGACTGGCAGGAACTCGGCAGGAACACAGGACTGGCTAGGACACAGCAGGAACTCACAGGACTGGCAGGAACACAGGACTGGCAGGAACACGGCAGGAACACAGGACAGGCTAGGACACGGCAGGAACACAGGACTGGCAGGAACACAGGGCTGGCAGGGACACAGCAGGAACACAGACAGGCAGAGTCACAGATTAGGAAACGAGAAACGGAGCCTAGGAACCTAAGAAGACACTGGCGAAAGGCCAGTGAACGCTATAGACGCAAAGGCGTCAGAGCAGGGCAGACGCTGGGAAGAAGTACCCGACGGGCGCTGCCATATTGGAGGCGGAGCCGCCGGGTCACGACCTCCCAGAAGCCCTAGCGACGAGGGGAGCGCGTCTGCGCATGCGCGGACCGGCAAAGAGACGAGCGCCGGTGAAGCAGGAAGACAGAGCGCTGGAGGGAGCATCGGGAGCGCGCCGGCCGGACAGGTAAGTATATGAAGGCGGCGTGACAATGCCTCATTTGAGTCTGAACAATAAAAAAAATATATATAAATTTATACATTGTAGCATTTATACGGTAATGACTTTTTATGCCTTTTATACATAATAAACAAGTAAATAATGTAAATGGCTGATCGTTTATCATATTGCAGAACCATGTATAGCAGCTATAAAAAAAAATAAAAGGAAAAAGTGACTGACTTGGTGGGACGAGGTGTCCACGGTCAGCATATTAGGCTGGATGTGCGATTGGCCGACAGCCCAGAAAAAGCCTTTGTAATCAAAACATGATCTTGTACGCTATGCAACCAGTGCAGAGTTGCCGTCTGATGCCTCCACCGCCTCAGCTCTGCTTGGAATAGACCCAGCTTCACCGCTGATGTCCAAAATGCAGTAAAGTGTGAGTGTTTCCTTTGTGTGGTCTTTGCGTTAGGATAGCAGCTTTTTGTCATGTATCACTGACCCTATATGAGCGTTGGATGTAACACATAGTAGGGTATAGTCATTTTTGGTGCATCTTCATTAGTTCTTGCTTTTCTTTTATCCAGACCGTTAGTCTACTGTGCTTCTAGTATAGCTTTTTTTCCCCATAGGCTTTAATCTCTTGAGTTGCCCTTTAAATCGAAGTCCGGAAATGCTAAGTATGAAGTTATGCTCCGCAGCACCGCATATGGCGTTACTATTCCTGAAGAGAGCATTACAGCAGAGAGGACACTCATCGCAGGGTGAAGAAGCAGCATCGGCATGTAATGAGAGAGGCGTACAGTGCCTGACATTACATAAAGTCTGCTCTCTTCATTTCATGGCACAATCATAGGTTACTGCACTAATGATCGAGCTCCTATAACCCAACTTATAACACAGTCACCGCCTCCAGTTCTCTCTTTATGTTCATCTGCTATAATAGATGTTATATTTGTGTCATCCGTCTCATCGTACGTTGAATGGTATCATGGAATATGCCGAGGACAGACATATTGCTAGATTACTTGTCAGCAAACTTTCTGCTACTTTTTACTGCTTTAAGGAGCTGTCCGATGACCGATAGACAGAGCGGGGCACTTTTATACCTGATATATGGAGCAACAGTGCGCATGATCGACCACCGCTCCATTCATTCTCTATGGGGCTGCTGAATACTCTGCCATAGAAAATGAATGGAGCGGGAGTTGGGCATCTCACCTGCCGTACCATTTTGGAACCGAAATAAACGTTCTGCTTTGGGGATAAAAATTCCCAGATCACCTATCCTATGCATCGTTTATAATTTGCTTATAGCCCCTTTAAAGTGGAACTGTCATTTACCATCAAGATGTACATTTTTGTTTACCTGGTGCAAATGCAGCTGTTTTCCTGAACTTGGCATTGATTATTTTTCATTCTTCTCCATTCCTGAGATATGGCATCATCTTCTCTGTATATAATCTGTTTAGTCCACTGGGTGTGGCTCTCAAGAAGACACCCACAAAGTTGATGAACACATCCTCTTGTCTAACAAGACTAGATTTTAATACCAGGAAGCGGGGGTCATATTCAGGAGAGGAAAGGCACAGGAGCAAAAGAAAAGCAAGGACAGATTCAGAAGATCACATATTCAGATTTACTGGCCATATTGTGTTCTCAACATAATAAAGGGTTCTTCCCAAAAAATGAAGTTATCCCTTATCCATTGGCAGGGCAGCCACCAGAAATTTCGGGGCCCCATACTGCAAAATTTTTTGGTCCCCCTTTTCCTATTTCCTATTGTTACAGGGTACCGTCCGGCAGATCTCGGCAGGCGCAAGCCATTTTTTTCCACAGGAAGATGACGCCAGGCTGGGGGACAGATCAGAAGGGTCTGGGGATGGCAGAGGTACCGGGTGGTTTCGGTGGGCATCATTACTCTCTCCTCTGACATATACAGCTCTGTCAAAAATTAAGAGACCACCGCATCAAAACTTTGTCATGGGCAGCCCAATCTCCAGACCTGAACCCCATTGAAAACCTCTGGAATGTAATCAAGAGGATGATGGATAGTCACAAGCCATCAAACAAAGAAGAACTGCTTACATTTTTGCGACAGGAGCAGTGTGAAAGACTGGTGGAAAGCATGCCAAGACGCATGAAAGCTGTGATAAAATCATGGTTATTTCACAAAATATTGATTTCTGAACTCTTCCTGAGTTAAAACATTAGTATTGTTGTTTCTAAATGATTGTGAACTTGTTTTCTTTGCATTATTTGAGGTCTGAAAGCATCATTTTTTTTACTTTTGTTTTGACCATTTTTCTTTGTCAGAAAAAAAATACAAAATGTATTGCTTGGAAATTCAGAGACATATTGTCAGAAGTTTATAGAATAAAAGAACAATTTACATTTAACTCAGAAATATACCTATAAAGAGAAAAATCAGACAAACTGAACATTTTGCAGGGGTCTCTTAATTTTTGCCAGAGCTGTATATCATTGTCAAAAGAGAGAGAAATGATTGAAACAGCAGGCACACTTTTTTCGTGATCACTGTTGTCCATTGAATAATGGCGATCACGTGATCGAACACTGGAAAATCCAGCCCTGATCATGTTCTTCGGGGTCTCAGCTACCCCCAGTGGCGGAAACCCCGGAGATTTTCAGAAATATGAGGGTTTTAATGAGTGTTTGGGGTTGGCCAGGGGTTTAAACTTTGATTAACAGAATTGGCCATTTTCTGGTTATTGTTGACCCATGTGTTTGAGATTATAAGGCACTCACTAATACGGCATTTCTTGAATTTCCGTACTAAATATACTGGAAATAGAAATATAGGCGATGCTGAATTTCTGCACTAAGCTCCTTTTAATCATCTCACAAAACACATTGGTTAGCAATAACCAGAAGGTGGTCAATGCCCTTCACATAAAAGCTTCATAACACATTCCCAATAAAGATCTATTTTTCATAAGAGTAATTTAGTTAATTCTTTTGTTCAATTATGTAAAGTGCAAAATTATAGTGTCAGTAACAAACGGAAAACAAACAAAAAAACAGCCATGTATAACCAATTAATACAATGGAAATAAGGTCATTTTGGGAGGTCGGAAAAACAGTATTGCACATGATCTAAGGAAATGAACCATAAAAATAAAGACATACTGTATTTCCATAAATTTAAGAACAGCAAACAATAGTGCAAACTGTCCTCCGAACTGAGCTCTACTATTAGAGGGATATTCCCCTGTTACATGTCCCTAATGCTATGACATTGGGTCAGTAAACCCGCAGTCAGGCTAGGGCGCTCATCCATGATACAGGGGACCATACCTGGCAATAATACACTAATGTAAAACTGTCTACATTGTAGAAGATGTGAAGTGAAAATTTACATGGAGATATATCTAGATTGTAGTATTTTGTTTCTATTCTCAAAACTGGTAAGAACTTTTACCCAAAATGTAACTAAAACCACTACCCTGAATGATGAAAAATAGAGAGTCCTTCAGCTTCTGAATGTGCATCATTTGTAAGTTTACCTGAAGAGAGGACTTTATCAAGAGCTTTCAAAATGCTTCGCAGCTTTTGAGCAACGGGAAGCACAGCCTCTATTCTTTTCACAATGTGACTATGGGATAGCTAATGTGCTGCTATACTGACCCTCAAGCTTGGGATCCCTAGCTATCCCTGTCTCCACGATTACCCCTGATGATGGGGATGCCTTGGCCCTGTTCCTTACTATGCTCCTAAGTAGACCTAGCCTGTGAAGTGTATAGGGGAATACAAACAAGACAAAGAGGGCAAAACAGAAGCACAAACACTCAGCACTCTCTCGGGAAAATACACTAAGAAATTAAAGTGTAAATCGAGAGTGGCAACAAAGTATTATAAAAATACCTAGAAAAAAAGGAAAGAGTTAACTAAACACAGCTCACAATAACTGAGGGGATAACCACTAGTAACCAGGATGTGTCCACCTCTCCAGTCCATTATAGAAAAACTATATCTGGCATTACCTGAATAGCAGAGCCAGCTTAAAGAGGGAAAGAGTAGATATGACTGGTTCTCCCACAGCATGCGACCAAAGGCAATCAACCTCAAAATTTAACTCTTGCTAACCTAACTAGGAGCTGCAGCTCTAAGAGTTGATGCCCCAGTCACTCTGGGGTGATCATAGCTAGCAATGGAGTTACAAGGAGGAGTGTAAGAATTCACAGACCCTGATGGAGCGCCCCCACTGCCGCAGGGCCGAGGGGTACCCGGTACCGGGCCTCTCAGTCTCAGTTCTGGGGTTGTCACGGTGGCTAGACCCGGCCCGTGACCCTGCTGAGGGGCGTCCAATGAAGGTGGAGAGTGATACTGTTGTGTTGTGGTGCCGGTCGCAGTAAATAACAAGGACACCAGGTTGCAGTCTCTTTACCTCTTTACTGAAGGCTTCCGGATCCTCAGTCCGAAATACGGTTAACCGGGCTGCGTGAGTCCAGCCGGTCCGATGGCACCTCCAGAGTTCCCTTTGCAGGTGGAAATCTGTGCCTACCTTCTAGCGCTTGTGTGTTGTAGTCCTTCCCTGCTGTGCTTACGAGATAGTCCTCACAACTGTTGTGTCTGTTTCTGAAGTTCCCTCACAACTCGATTATGATGTTCTACTTCGTCCCCCAGATGATATGGCTAGGACGCACCCGTATGACGGGTAGGCTCGGAGGTCTTCCGGGACCCTAGAGTCGCCCCTCTCCAGATGTTGCCCCCTGTGTCTGCTTAGGTGATTTTGGGTGAGACAGCCCGCCTAGAACTGACTGTCCTGCCGTAGGTTTGAAGTATGGCCTGGAGCTCAATACTTCCTCGGCGTTCCGGCCACCGGCTACGCGCCTCAGTAGGATGTTGCCTCGTCTTACAGCACGACTCCTACTGGTGTTTCTCCTTGTTGCGTTGATCTCGTTTCTCACTCAGCACAATAAACCTCGCTTCTTGTCCTTTCTGGGGGTACCGCCGCGATGAAGTGCAGGCTCGGTCCCGTAACGTTCTTTCTGTTCGCTAGGCCTCTGTCAGGATCCCACCCCTGACAGGGACCCCCCTGAATCTTCCCCTGCAACACCCTCTGCCACAGGATGTTGCCTGGTTCCAACCCAGTCAGCTTCTGACTAACTTCCTATCTAACCCCCAGTTTTACCAGATTGTGAGGAGTGGCCTAATACATAGCACCCTTAGCTCCCCCTGGAGGCCAGACTGTGAAGTGTATTGGTGTCTGTGATACCTGGTCAGGTGAACTCCTTCAGTGCCATCAGACGTACCATAGCCCCCCTTAGCGGCGGAGCATCAGTACTGCAACGACCAGGACTCTGGGGCGCTGCACTGACACATCATGACAGTTGGTGATGATTAAGAAAACCTCCTTGTGACAATACTTTAGCTCCACCAGCTGTCCGTTAGACCATACAAAGACCTTCCAACTACATCAAGCTAGGTGCTCCATCTCTCAGCGCTGTTGTTAAACATAATGTATAGCTTATGCTTCCAAAAAAGTCTTAAATTTAGGGCAGCTTGCAGCAGCATGAACACCCATGAGGTTTAAAGTATAGGGAGCACAAGGACAAAAGGGAGCTCTTGGAAACTTCTCTTTGGCCCTTACACCTTACTCCTACCAGACATGTTTGCTCCATTAACATATCCCTGGCCTGTGCTGTCTTTCAGGTCAATGGCATGCTCCTTCAGTCTTGATATAATCATGTCTGCAATTTGTTCTCCCATCTTAAGAATAAAAACTGAAGAATTTTCTTCATTGTTCCCCTGAAAGCCATGTTCTATGATTCTAAATGCAGTGTCACATCCAAAAGTCTTTCTAGAGGAATCACAAGCTTCTCTGCTTCCTTCTCTAAACTACTTTGCCTCTCAAAGTCAACACCATGGCCACCTAGGGCCTTTTAGATTGTCCCCCAACTCTAGTAGTGCTTCCTGTGCTGTGCACTATGTTCATGCTCTGATAACTTGAGGTGAAGATGCCATTTGGAAACCAAAGGATTAAAACAGTCTTTCCATCAAAGGATGCTCCCTGTCTTCTCTGATCAGCAGACGTTACACAATACATTACCTTCCTACTTAGGCTCCATCTTAGCCAATCCCTTAAAAAATGTTCATGCCCATTAGATGACTTAGCATATTGGAGAAAGTCACCAAGGAAATAGTCATCAACATCCTTAGTAGTCCATGAGCCGGGCCAGATATCGGTACCACCCGGAGTGACTAATTTTCTTTGGTATTTTTAGGTAGATGCATGTCTGTAGTTTATTTTTTGATATGATAGCCCTTACATATACGTAGCTTATTAACCCCTTCAGCCCTAGGCCTATTTGTACCCAAGTGCCTAAGCCAATCTGACCTGTACCACTTCATGGGCTAATAACTTTGGAACGCTTTCACCTATCCAAGCCATTCTGAGATTGTTTTCTCGTGACATATTGTACTTCACGTCAGTGCTAAATGGGAGTCAATATATTTTACCTTTCTATATAAAAAAATGCTAAATATTCGGAAATTTTGGAAAAATCGGCAATTTTTTAACTTTGAAATTCTCTGCTTTTTACAAAAATACTGATACCCCCCATAATAGTTATTAATTTACACTCCCCACATGTTTACTTCATATTGGCATCATTTTGAAAATGAAACCTTATTGTTTTACGACGTAATAGGGCTTATAGTTTTATGCGCAATTTTTCACATTTACAGCAAAACCCACTTTTCAAAGGACCAAGTCACTTCTGAAGTCACTTTAAGGGGCTTACATAACAGAAACCACCCATAAATTACCCCATTTTGCAAACTACACCCCTCAAGCTGTTCAAAACTCATTTTTAAAAACTGTTAACCCTTTAGGTGTTCCACAGGAATTTTAGCAGAATGAAGGCGAAATTTCAAAATTTCATTTTTTTTCCAGATATTACATTGTAATCCAATTTTACCTGCAACCTAGCAAGGGTTAACGGCAAACCCAAACTTGGTTACCCTAATTCTGCAGTTTATAGAAACACCCCACATGTACTCGTAAACTAAAGTATGGGCACACAGCACAGCTCAACACGGAAGGAGCGCTATGTGGTTTTTGGGTGGCGGATTCACTGGAAGAAATCTAGGGGGCCATGTCACATTTGAAGGCTGCCTGAGGTACCCCCACAGTGGAAACCCCAAAAAGTGACCCTATTTTGGAAACTACACCCCCAAGGAATCTTTTAGGGGGTATAGTGACCACTTTGACCCAACCAGTGTTTCACAGTAGTTGGAAACACTTGGTTGAGAAAATGGAAAAAGTGCATTTTTTACATGAAGGTGTCATTTTAGGCTCATTTTTTTATAGGCAGAGATTGTACCATCTGCTACAATTCTTCTTCATTAGAAAGCCCTGAAAGAATAATCTTCTGCCATTCCTTATCCATGAGGACACCTGACCACATTGCTTGGTCTTTCCAATTGATTCCTTCTTCTTGTAATTTTATATGAGCACACTCCTCTGGAGAAAAAGACTCTGCACTCTGATCACAAGATAGTTCTTCATACATATGTTCTAATATGGAACTTGAACATGAAGGCATTGGCTCTTCTTCCATCTCTATAAAAAGTGGGAGGGAACATTTTTTGAGAAGGACTCTTTGGTGACATGGTATTGGACCATGTTTCCGCAGATTATTTGGTTACCACACCAGTTGTCATAGCTGCATCCTCTTCTTTCATTACTGAAGAAATGCTTGAAGAGACTCACTGGATGAAGCAGTATGCTCAAGCATTTGATGAGAAGCTTGCATCTGAGGGGGTTCACAAGTGTCAACATCACCTCCCTTGGTGCTTTGTCGCTTTTGAAAGTACTAACATAGAACTTGTTTTTTATGCCTTTCCTCTTCTTTATCACGCTCCTTTTTCTCCTTTTGTTTTTGAGGGCCAGATTTATGATGGTGCGTATTTCTGGGACTAGGTGCACAATTTTTGCTTGCAAGGTAATCTGTAAATGAGTATTACCCACAACTTGGAAATGGCAACACTAAATCATACTGGCAGTGTATAGGGCAGCTAAAACAATATAAAGCGTACAGGTAAGGCTGCTTTCACACAAGCTCTCTTTTTACATTCGTACGGTGAAGTAAAAAAAGATAGAAAGAACAGAGTCTAACAGACTCTGACACTTTTGTTCTTATCACCATTGATTCTCAGCTATTTCCATGGCAAAAAATTATAGCTATTGAGATACTGTATGTGTGCGGCCACTTCATTTATTTCAATGATAGTTCCAGCTATTTCTGAAACTCCCAGGCAAATGAATCGAGCGGCTGCACGCATGTCTGACAAGGCGCTCCATTCATTTGAGGGGGTGTTTGGAGTTATAGGGCCCCTGTTCTCGGGATCAGTGGGGGTTATACTTCTAGGACCCCCCACTGATCACAAGGACAAAGTCCCCATAAATCTCATCACCCCCAAAATGAGCCGAGCAGATGATTGGGCATGCATGCAGCCACCTGATTGTAAGGAACAGCTCACACGGCAGAATTTCCAGAAGAATTTTGAAGCGGACATGTCCTTTAACGGCATGGCTGTAGCTAAAACCCGCTCTTCTCTGTCTCCCTATTCAGCAAAATGTCGGTGTGGCAGTGTGCACCAAATTTCTGCTTGAAAATCTGCCATGTGAAGTGTCCCTAATAATTATCCCATATGTTGTGTATAGGGGTTAAGTATTAGGATACTAAAATATCCCCTTTAAGACAGGCGACAGTACCTTATTGCAAGCAGTCAGGCAACAGTCAGTAGGGCTGAAGTTAGTAGTATTTAGTAGTTTGAAGGCAGGCAGCAAACAGAGATGACCTCCTACTGCACACTGCACTGCGTCCCATGCAGTCTGTCAGGATGTTTATACCATGGCTCGGTTGTGCTACCTCAGTGCAGGCTACGAATCATGTCTCACCCAGTCTGGGCCCCCCTCTTTGCTTCTGCTCACTGGGCCCCATACACCAGTAATGTCATTAATACTCTGATGGTGGCTTAGTCCATTGGATGGTGAGTAACTCGCAGATTGCTGGGGAGTCCAACCGTTGGGTCCCGCAGATTAACATTAGGGTGCTTTCACATTGCGTTTAGGCATCTGGGTGTCCGCCTTAAGTAGGCATAAATGCCGAAAATGATGCATGGCAGAGTGCACATTTGCTCTGTCAGCACCATTATAGTCTATGTTGTTTTGCGGGCGGTTCGGACATAAGCTTCTATGGGGCCACTGAACAGGTGCCTAAACACAATTTTTAAAGAACTCTTAGCCTGAACCAGCTGTTTTAGATGTTCCTCCATGTCTGTCATTTAAATGCAATGTTTCTTTAAAAATACTGTTTCTTTAAACATCTTTATGCTCGCATCCTCCACCATATGGGGGAGCTTAGCTCCCTGGTTAGACTGATAGAGACATTTTCAGGCTTCAAATGTCCAAATTTCTGGTGCTTTCTGATTTTTATTAGTAAGTTATATTAAGTATAGGCAATAAACATGCAGGTTGTACTAACCATACTAACCAAAAGAAAAGTTTAACAAAATCCTGGTAAACTGAGCACTTTCTGAACAATATAACTTTCCTGTCGAACAATCACCCTGCTCTGTCCAGAGAAAGACCACATTGTGTTTCACCAGACATCTCCCTAGGTATCAGTACAAATGCTTTTAATAATGAGACCTTAGCAAAAGTAGTGGACAATTTGGAATATCCTGAAAGAGAAGAAAACACGCTATCTAAGCATAGTAAGTTTATGTCTAGTTGTAAAAGGTGAGTTGTATAAGGAAACTTGCTCACCTGATGTAGTTCTGTTGCCTGAGGCACAACTCTTTTTTTGGTTTGATAAACTGCAGCTATTCCTGGAGAGACAGGGGAAACCACTTCCAGAAGTTTCCCACAGTGGAAGAATCAAAAATGGAGACCAGGATCAGTGCTGCCTTCTATGGCTACGATTGAATCAAGGATGGTGTCTTTTTTATTCCTTCAATGAGCATTTATTTAAAAATAAAAGATTATTAAAACACTTGTTTACCCAATGCGTTTCGCTGCTTACAGCCTTCACCAGGTGCAGCTTTCCACAATGTAATAGTCATAGTAACATAGTAACATAATTAGCAAGGCTGAAAAAAGACACTTGTCCATCCACTTCAGCCTATATTCCCTCAGAATAAATCCCCAGATCTACGTCCTTCTAAAGAACCTAATAACTGTAAGATACAATATTCTTACGCTCCAGGAAGACATCCAGGCCTCTCTTGAACCCCTCAACTGAGTTCGCCATCACCACCTCATCAGGCAAGGAATTCCAGATTCTCACCACCCTAATAGTAAAGAATCCTCTTCTTTGTTGGTCAGAGGCGTAGCTAGGGTTTGGTTCAGGGGGGGCGAAGCTTCTGAGTGGGCTCCTAACCAGGTAACCTTGATTACAACTTGATGACGCACCCTAATAGTGGAGGAGAACCTCAGCAGATGACAGATGTTACTGAAAATAATCTCTATATAAAGACCAATATTGATATTACCGCCATATGGTCAGTGGTAGATACTGTCCTACAGAACATATAAGAGATCACAGCACAGTTACAGATAATGACTTACTGCTGACGTTCTTTCTGATGGAATCCTTCATTTTTCCCGCCTTTTCCATCTGGCCCAGACCGACGTAATAAATATTAATCTTTATTTTTATATAGCACTAACATATTACGCAGCGCTTTACAGTTTGTACACATTATCATCGCTGTCCCCGATGGATCTCACAATCTAAATTCCCTATCAGTATGTCTTTGGA
Source organism: Ranitomeya variabilis (assembly GCF_051348905.1). Classification (NCBI taxonomy): domain Eukaryota; kingdom Metazoa; phylum Chordata; class Amphibia; order Anura; family Dendrobatidae; genus Ranitomeya; species Ranitomeya variabilis. Next base: position 615,818,312 of record NC_135232.1, read on the forward strand.
ATGTGGGAGGAAACCAGAGCGCCCGGAGGAAACCCACGCAAACACAGAGAGAACATACAAACTCTTTGCAGATGTTGTCCAAGGTGGGATTAGAACCCAGGACTCCAGCGCTGCAAGGCTGCTGTGCTAACCACTGCGCCACCGTGCTGCCTGACATGACAACTTCTTCCAGCCACAACTCGGCTGCAGAGAATACAACAAAGGCACATTTCACTTCTCACATTCCAGCCCCATCACCATCTATTCCCAACCAGCACAACCTCCTCATCCTGCTGATATCCCAATACTGAGCCGCTGCTGGCGTATGTGTCCCTATTACTGCACCTGATACCCCAATACTGAGCCGCTGCTGAGGTATGTGTCCCTATTACTGCACCTACTGTGTGGTTCACTGTGCCCTCTAAATTCTAAAGCACCCCTCTATAATATAGTAATGCCAGGTGCAAGTGCCCTTGAAAACAGTGCCCATATTTTGCCCCCTAGAAAGTAATATTGCCATGTGTGCCCCTTTGATAGTCACAGTAACTTGAGTTCCCCTATAACAATAAGTGCCCACTTTACATTTAATAATGTCCCGAGTCTCCCCCCTGTATAGCTCCCTTATACACAGCATGATGCTCTCTTATACACAGTATACTGACCCCAAAGTAGCCTCCAAACTGTTTGATGGCTCCAACACTGTATGATGGCCCTTTCACTGTAATCCCCACACTGTATGATGGCTGTTGTGAACTCTATTTTTGGGCTCCCTCTAGTGGTCACAAGCGGTACTGTGTAGTGTTGTCTTTCTGCAGGTTGGCAGCATCAGCTGGTTCGTTATCCTTGGTTGGTTTCCTATTTAGCTCACCTGGATACTCAGTTCCTTGCCTGCTCTCAATATATTCAGTGCTCTTCAGATTCCTTGTGACTACTTTGCTCCCAGTCTCTCCAAGACAAGCTAAGTTTTTGTTTGTTTATTTTTTGATTATCAGCATTCATCATGTTTCTTGTCCAGCTTGCTAAAATGTGATTTCCTCGCTTGCTGGTTGCTCTAGGGGACTGAGTTTCTCCCCCCACACCGTTAGTTGGTGCGGGGGTTCTTGAAATCTCAGTGTGGATATTTTGTAAGGGTTTTTTACTGACCGCACAGACCCCTTTTCTATTTTCTGCTATCTAGTATTAGTGGGCCTCATTTGCTGAATCTGCTTTCACCCCTGTGTATGTGCCTTCCTCTTACCTCACCATTATTATTTGTTGGGGGCTTCTATATCTTTGGGGATTATTTCTCTGGAGGCAAGTGAGGTCTTTCTTTCTCTCTAGGGGTAGTTAGTTCCTCAGGCTGGCTCGAGACGTCTAGGATTTTAGTCACGTTCACCGGCTACCTCTAGTGTGTTGGATAGGTTCAGATTTGCGGTCAGTCCAGTTTACCACCTCCCTAGAGCTTGTCCTATGTTTGTTACTTAGCTGGAGTATTTTGTGATCCTCAACCACTAAGGATCATAACAGTAGAGCAGGCCAAAAAGTGTTTAATGCATCGCAGAAGTGGGATAAAAAGAAGACCTGAGTACATTTTTTTTTTTTTTTCTGCCTCCCGCTTTTCCTTTGCTGCAGTCTGTTTAGCTTCTTTCATCCCCTTGAACTCTGGGTGGTTTTGAGCTCAGCTGCAGACATGAATGTTCAGACTCTGGCTTCTAGTGTGGATCATCTTGCTGCACGGGTGCAAAGTATTCAGGATTTTGTTATTCATAGCCCTATGTCAGAACCAAAGATACCCATTCCTGAGTTGTTTTCTGGAGATAGATCTAGGTTTCTAAATTTTAAGAATAATTGTAAGTTATTTCTATCTCTGAGACCTCGTTCCTCTGGTGATTCCGCTCAGCAAGTTAAAATTGTTATCTCCTTGTTGCGTGGCGACCCTCAAGATTGGGCTTTCTCTCTGGCGCCAGGAGATCCTGCATTGCTTAATGTAGATGCATTTTTTCTGGCTCTTGGACTGCTTTATGAGGAGCCTAATCTTGAGAATCAGGCAGAAAAAGTGTTGCTGGCTATCTCTCAAGGTCAGGATGAAGCAGAGGTGTATTGTCAAAAATTTCGGAAATGGTCGGTGCTTACTCAATGGAATGAGTGTGCCCTGGCTGCAAATTTCAGAGAAGGTCTTTCTGAGGCCGTTAAGAATGTTATGGTGGGGTTTCCCACCCCTACAAGTCTGAGTGATTCTATGGCTTTAGCCATTCAGGTTGATCGGCGTTTGCGGGAGCGCAAATCTGCTCATCCTTTGGCGGTATTTTCTGAACAGAGACCTGAGTCTATGCAATGTGACCGAACTCTGACCAGAATTGAGCGACAAAGTCATAGACGTCAAAATGGGTTGTGCTTTTACTGTGGTGATTCTACTCATGTTATCTCAGCATGCTCTAAACGCTTAAAAAAAATTGCTAAACCTGTCACCATTGGTACTATGCAGCCTAAATTTATTTTGTCTGTTACTTTGATTTGTTCTTTGTCGTCCTACCCGGTTATGGCTTTTGTGGATTCGGGTGCTGCCCTGAATCTGATGGATTTGTCGTTTGCCAGGCGCTGTGGTTTTGTCCTGGAGCCTTTGGAATTTCCTATTCCTCTGAGGGGAATTGATGCTACGCCATTGGCTGAGAATAAGCCTCAGTATTGGACGCAAATGACCATGTGCATGACTCCCGTACATCAGGAGGTGATTCGCTTTCTTGTTCTGCATAATTTGCATGATGTTGTCGTTTTGGGTCTGCCATGGCTGCAGGCTCATAATCCAGTTTTAGATTGGAAAGCTATGTCTGTGTCAAGTTGGGGTTGTCAGGGAATTCATGGCGATGCTCCGTTGTTGTCTATTGCTTCTTCCACTCCTTCTGAGGTCCCGAGTTTTTGTCTGACTACCAGGATGTATTTGATGAGCCCAGGTCCAGTGCCCTGCCCCCTCATAGGGATTGTGACTGTGCTATAAATTTAATTCCTGGTAGTAAATTCCCTAAGGGACGACTTTTTAATCTGTCTATACCAGAGCATGCCGCGATGCGGAGTTATATAAAGGAGTCTTTGGAGAAGGGACATATTCGCCCATCCTCTTCCCCTCTTGGTGCAGGATTTTTTTTTGTGGCCAAGAAGGACGGTTCTTTGAGACCTTGTATAGATTATCGTCTTCTGAATAAAATCACAGTCAAATTTCAGTATGCTTTACCACTATTGTCTGATTTGTTTGCTCGGATTAAGGGTGCCAGTTGGTTCACCAAGATAGATCTCCGTGGTGCGTATAACCTTGTGCGCATTAAGCAGGGAGATGAATGGAAAACAGCATTTAATACGCCTGAAGGCCATTTTGAGTACTTGGTGATGCCTTTTGGACTCTCTAATGCTCCTTCTGTGTTTCAGTCCTTCATGCATGACATCTTCCGAGAATATCTGGATACATTTATGATTGTTTATCTGGATGACATTTTGGTATTTTCTGATGATTGGGAGTCCCATGTGAAGCAGGTCAGGATGGTGTTTCAGGTCCTGCGTGCTAATGCTTTATTTGTGAAAGGCTCAAAATGCCTCTTCGGAGTACAGAAGGTCTCCTTTTTGGGTTTTATTTTTTCTCCTTCTACTGTGGAGATGGACCCAGTCAAGGTCCAGGCTATTCATGACTGGACTCAGCCCACGTCTGTTAAGAGTCTTCAGAAGTTCTTGGGTTTTGCTAATTTTTACCGTCGTTTCATCGCTAATTTTTCTAGCGTGGTTAAACCTTTGACGGATTTGACCAAGAAGGGTTCTGATGTGACTAATTGGTCTCCTGTGGCCGTGGAGGCCTTTCGGGAGCTGAAGCACCGGTTTTCTTCAGCTCCAGTCTTATGTCAGCCAGATGTCTCTCTCCCCTTCCAGGTCGAGGTTGATGCTTCTGAGATTGGAGCAGGGGCTGTTTTGTCGCAGAGAAGCTCTGATGGCTCTGTGATGAAGCCATGTGCTTTCTTTTCAAGAAAGTTTTCACCTGCCGAGCGGAATTATGATGTTGGTAATCGGGAGTTGTTGGCTATGAAGTGGGCATTTGAGGAGTGGCGACATTGGCTCGAAGGAGCTAAACATCGTGTGGTGGTCTTGACTGATCACAAAAATCTGATTTACCTTGAATCTGCCAAGCGCCTGAATCCTAGACAGGCTCGTTGGTCGTTGTTTTTCTCCCGTTTCAACTTCGTGGTCTCATACCTGCCTGGTTCGAAGAACGTGAAAGCTGATGCACTTTCTAGGAGTTTTGTGCCTGACTCTCCGGGAGTTTCTGAGCCGGCTGGTATTCTCAGAGAGGGAGTGATTTTGTCTGCCATTTCCCCAGATTTGCGACGAGTGCTGCAGAAATTTCAGGCGGATAGACCTGACCGTTGTCCACCAGAGAGACTGTTTGCCCCGGATAGATGGACCAGCAGAGTTATTTCCGATGTTCATTCTTCAGTGTTGGCGGGTCATCCTGGGATTTTTGGTACCAGAGATTTGGTGGCTAGGTCCTTCTGGTGGCCTTCCTTGTCGCGGGATGTGCGTTCCTTTGTGCAGTCTTGTGGGATTTGTGCTCGGGCTAAGCCTTGCTGTTCTCATGCCAGCGGTTTGCTTTTGCCTTTGCCTATCCCGAAAAGGCCTTGGACGCATATTTCCATGGATTTTATTTCGGATCTTCCAGTATCTCAGAAAATGTCTGTCATCTGGGTGGTGTGTGATCGTTTTTCCAAGATGGTCCATTTGGTGCCCTTGCCTAAGTTGCCTTCTTCCTCCGATTTGGTTCCTCTATTTTTTCAGAATGTGGTTCGCTTGCACGGCATTCCTGAAAATATTGTGTCTGATAGAGGATCCCAGTTTGTGTCCAGGTTTTGGCGGACTTTTTGTGCTAAGATGGGCATTGATTTGTCTTTTTCGTCGGCCTTCCATCCTCAGACTAATGGCCAAACCGAGCGAACTAATCAGACGTTGGAAACTTATTTGAGATGTTTTGTTTCTGCTGATCAGGATGATTGGGTGACTTTTTTGCCATTGGCCGAGTTTGCCCTTAATAATCGGGCTAGTTCTGCTACTTTGGTTTCGCCTTTTTTCTGCAATTCTGGTTTCCATCCTCGTTTTTCCTCGGGTCAGGTTGAGCCTTCTGACTGTCCTGGGGTGGATTCTGTGGTGGATAGGTTGCAGCAGATTTGGAACCATGTGGTGGACAATTTGAGGTTGTCACAGGAGAAGGCTCAGCGCTTTGCCAACCGCCGCCACGGTGTGGGTCCCTGACTTCGTGTTGGGGATTTGGTGTGGCTGTCTTCTCGGTATGTTCCTATGAAGGTCTCCTCTCCTAAGTTCAAGCCTCGCTTCATCGGTCCTTATAAGATCTTGGAAATCCTTAACCCGGTGTCTTTTCGTTTGGATCTCCCAGCATCGTTTGCCATTCATAATGTGTTCCATAGGTCTTTGTTGCGGAGGTATGTGGTACCTGTGGTTCCTTCTGTTGAGCCTCCTGCTCCGGTGCTGGTCGAGGGCGAATTGGAGTACGTGGTGGAGAAGATTTTGGATTCTCATATCTCTAGACGGAGGCTTCAGTATTTGGTTAAGTGGAAGGGCTATGGTCAGGAGGATAATTCCTGGGTTGTCGCCTCTGATGTTCATGCGGCCGATTTGGTTCGTGCCTTCCACGCGGCTCATCCTGATCGCCCTGGGGGTCTTGATGAGGGTTCGGTGACCCCTCCTCAAGGGGGGGTACTGTTGTGAACTCTATTTTTGGGCTCCCTCTAGTGGTCACAAGCGGTACTGTGTAGTGTTGTCTTTCTGCAGGTTGGCAGCATCAGCTGGTTCGTTATCCTTGGTTGGTTTCCTATTTAGCTCACCTGGATACTCAGTTCCTTGCCTGCTCTCAATGTATTCAGTGCTCTTCAGATTCCTTGTGACTACCTTGCTCCCAGTCTCTCCAAGACATGCTAAGTTTTTGTTTGTTTATTTTTTGATTATTTATCAGCATTCATAATGTTTCTTGTTCAGCTTGCTAAAATGTGATTTCCTCGCTTGCTGGTTGCTCTAGGGGAGTGAGTTTCTCCCCCCACACCGTTAGTTGGTGCGGGGGTTCTTGAAATCTCAGTGTGGATATTTTGTAAGGGTTTTTTACTGACCGCACAGACCCCTTTTCTATTTTCTGCTATCTAGTATTAGTGGGCCTCATTTGCTGAATCTGCTTTCACCCCTGTGTATGTGCCTTCCTCTTACCTCACCGTTATTATTTGTTGGGGGCTTCTATATCTTTGGGGATTATTTCTCTGGAGGCAAGTGAGGTCTTTCTTTCTCTCTAGGGGTAGTTAGTTCCTCAGGCTGGCTCGAGACGTCTAGGATTTTAGTCACGTTCACCGGCTACCTCTAGTGTGTTGGATAGGTTCAGATTTGCGGTCAGTCCAGTTTACCACCTCCCTAGAGCTTGTCCTATGTTTGTTACTTAGCTGGAGTATTTTGTGATCCTCAACCACTAAGGATCATAACAGATGGCCCCCTCACTATAATCTCCACACTGTATGATGGCCCCCTAGATAGCCGCCATATAGTATAATGCACCAGATCTTCCTCAATATAGTATAATGCACCAGATAGTCCTCAATATAGTATAATGCACTCCCCATTAGCCTACTCTATATTGTATAATGCACCCCCATAGGCAGACTCTATAGCATAAGGCAGCACCCATAGGCAGACTCTGTAGTATAAGGCAGCACCCCATAGGCAGACCCTGTAGTATAAGGCAGCACCCCTATAGGCAGACCCTGTAGTATAAGGCATCACCCCCATAGGCAGACCCTGTAGTATAAGACAACACCCCCATAGACAGACCCGGTAGTATAAGGCAGCATCCTGCAGGCAGACCTGTAGTATAAAGCAGCACCCCCATAGGCAGACCCTGTACTATAAGGCAGCATCCCGCAGGCAGACCCTGTAGTATAAAGCAGCACCCCCATAGGCAGACCCTGTAGTATAAGGCAGCATCCCGCAGGCAGACCCTGTAGTATAAAGCAGCACCCCCATAGGCAGACCCTGTATTATAAGGCAGACCCCCATAGGCAGACCCTGTAATATAAAACAGACCCCCCATAGGCAGACCCTGTAGTATAAGACAGACCCTCCATAGGCAGACCCTGTAGTATTAGGCAGACCCCCCCATAGGCAGACCCTGTAGTATGACAGACCCCCCATAGGCAGACCCCCCATAGGCAGACCCCCATAGACAGATCCTGTAGTATATGGCAGACCCCCCCGTAGGCAGACCCTGTAGTATTAGGCAGCACCCCATAAAAAAAATAAATACTCACCTCTCTTCTTCCTGGTTCCTGCGCTGCTTTGAGCGCCCACTCATCTCCTGACAGTGGGAGCCGGGCAGTGACATCATCACGCCTGCTGTCAGCATCAATGACGTCAGACGCTGACAGGGGGATGATGGGGAAGGAGCGCAGCGTTCATCATAATTGCGGTCAGCTGTATCGGCTAAATGCGGTACAGCTGACCTTGCGATGATAGGCGGGGGGCCCCGCCTGCTCAGAGGCCCCATAGCGGCTGGCGGCAGAGCAGGGAGATCGATTCTCCCTGCTCTGCCACAGAAGGTAACTGTATCGGCCGCGCTGCACGTACCGATACAGTTACAGTAAAGTAGCTCCGGGTGGGCCCCCTCTGAGCACTGCCCCCCAGTAGCTACGCTACTGATGATGGTGGAAAAACCTTCTCTCCTCCAGATGCAGAGAATGCCCCCTTGGTATAAACAGATCCTCAGAGAGCTATTTCTATTGTCCCCTTATATACTTATACATGGTTATTAGATCGCCTCTCAGTCGTCTTTTCTGTAGACTAAATAATCCTAATTTTGCTAATCTATCTGGGTATTTTAGTTCTCCCATACCCTTTATTAGTTTTGTTGCCCTCCTGTGCACTCGCTCTAGTTCCATTATATTCTTCCTGAGCACCGGTGCCCAAAACTGTACACAGTACTCCATGTGCGGTCTAACCAGGAATTTGTACAGAGGCAGTATAATGTTCTCATCATGTGTATCCAGACCTCTTTTAATGCACCCCATGATCCTGTTTGCCTTGGCAGCCGCTGCCTTTCACTGGCTGCTCTAGATAAGTTTATCATTAACTGGGATCCCCAAGTCCTTCTCCATGTCAGATTTACCCAGTGGTTTCCCATTCAGTGTGTAATGGTGATATTGATTCCTTCTTCCCATGTGTATAACCTTACATTTATCATTGTTAAACCGCATCTGCCACCTTTCAGCCCAAGTTTCAAACTTATCCAGATCCATTTGTAGCAGAATACTATCTTCTCTTGTATTGACTGCTGTACATTGTCTTGTCTCATCTGGAAATATCGATATTTTGCTGTGTAAACCTTCTACCAGATCGTTAATAACAAAGACCCCTGTGGTACCCCACAGGTCACAGCGACCCAGTTAGAGAATATACCATTTATAACCACCCTCTGCTTTCTATCACTAAGCCAGTTACTAACCCATTTACACACATTTTCCCCCAGACCAAGCATTCTCATTTTGTGTACCAACCTCTTGTGCGGCACAGTATCAAATGCTTTGGAAAAATCAAGATATACCACGTCCAATGACTCACCTTGGTCCAGTCTATAGCTTACCTCTTCATAAAAATGGATTAGTTTGGTTTGACAGGAGCGATTTCTCATAAACCCATGCTGATATGGAATTAAAGAGTTATTATCATTGAGATAATCCAGAATAACATCCTTCAGAAACCCTTCAAATATTTTACCATCAATAGAGGTTAGACTTACTGGCCTATAATTTCCAGGTTCGCTTTTAGAGCCCTTTTTGAATATTGGCACCACATTTGCTATGCGCCAGTCCTGCGGAACAGACCCCGTCGCTATAGAGTCCCTAAAAATAAGAAATAATGGCTTACACTACATAGTAATAAGTGGCTTATATCCATAACATAATGCGCCTGTGTATGAAGTGATTGCTTTCTATTCATTATTCTTTTACTCCTAAATATACAATCATTATAATTAGAAGTAAAATTTGTTATACTATTTACGATATATAAATATATACCGTATGTACTACGCCATCAACTCTTGCACAGATAGTTTTGTAAGTAAGTTGTATACACCTGCATGGATTACATATTGTGAATTGTGTACTCTTAACATAAAACTCCTTGTTGGTTTTGGAAAACCTCTGTTCCCTCGCTACATGTTTTTTTTTAATCTTAATTTTTCCTTGCTCACCCTCCCTGGGTCCAGTGTAGAGTCTCCGCCACTGCTACAGTGTCTGCTATTGTTTGCAGTTTTGATGTCACCTCAAAGGAGCAGCAGCCAATCAATGAGCTCAGAATCTGAGCAGGTCGTCCCATCAACATAAGCTGAGCCGCTCATTGGCTGCAGCGCTGTTAATGTAACATTAGCATAACTGACAAGAACAGATTATAGTAGCAGCGGCGGAGACTCAGCGCTGGACCCGGGGAGGGTGAGTAAAGAATTTTTAAAACAAACTGCAGCCAGGTAATAGGGGTTTTCAAAAAACTGAAAATCTTTAAAGGGGTTGTCCAGGTGTATGATACTAATGATCTAGGGCCTGACACCCTGTGGACAGTGCACCCAACCAAAACTATAAAGACATAGAGGTTAATTAGTTCTGCAGTCCATCTGCCATTAATTCACTCTCTTAATACTTTCTTATGTTAACATTTTTATAGTGTGAAATCAGAATATCCTTCAATGGAGGATGGACAGGAAAAGGTAAGTGACACATTGAAAAAACATTTCATAACGTCCTTTTCCTTTTAAAGTATCGCTCCACCTTAGAGCTGCATGTTTCATTAATTGTGTCATAACTTTAAAATATTCTCCAAGTCAGGAGCTGCAGGGATAAAGAATTTCCATGACTGCAATTACTGTAACCAGAGCATGATATAAGGAAAAATGTAAACAATGTAGAATTTAAAAAAAGAGATAAAAAATGAATATGGTATATGTAAATGTATATAGGATCAATATTCTTCATTATATCTAGGATAAAACCCCTGCTCTGTACTAAAACTATGGGGCAAGAAGCTCTTCTAGTTTAAAGGTACGTCCAACAGACACCACAATTACCCCCTCATCACCTCCTCCCTTTTTTGACTTTACACCCACCACGTAGCCCTCAACAAACTTTGCTCACCTGTGCTAAAGTCCACCCTTACCCCTTAAAGGATTATTCCTTCCCATATTCATAGGTGAGTGTTATTGGATAGATCTTGTAAAAACAAGCACTATTGCAATTTACTGCTTTTTAAAATTTACAAGTGTTCTTGAAATATTAAGATTTTTCCTCTAGTTACAGCTCGTTGCCTTGGAGACCGACCACCGCTGCTGTTTAGCTTGTAATCGCTGCACTGAAGCTGCGATTAGGAGGTAACAGTACGCTCCTGGGCTCTAGGCCAGCTTCAAAACAGTGCTTACAAGCTCAATAGAAAAAAAAAGCTTGTAAGCACTGTGCATGTTGTTCTGTCTAGCAGAAGTGGTTGGTTTCCATGGCAACAAGCCATAAACAAAGAAAACTGTTAATATCTGAAGATCGGCTGACAATTTTAATGATCAGTAAATTGCAAACCTGCTTGTGTTTACAAGCTCTATCTGACAATAACAATTTGTGAAGAATGAAAATAAACCTTTAAAGAAATATTCCAGTGAATAAAAATGATCACCTATCTACTGTACAGGGCCTTCAATTCCATTCAGTTACTGAGTTATCACTCCCCTAACCCCACATTCATGTAGCTATTCGGAGCCTCAATAAAAGTACAAAATAAGTTCAGACCCAAGACCAGACCCCCTAGGTATGAGATCCATCACCAGACCACTAAATTATCAAACCCTAGAAGCACCCATCAACAATCAAAAACCTGATCCAGAAATTCACAGATACCAGGCTCCAGACCTGATCCCTAAATTATCAGAGGTCAGACCCCTAAACCTTATACAAATGAATTCCAGCATTGCTACACATGTTAATTTCTGTCATATTTTGTAGACATTTGATCAATGCACCCTATGCACCCATCTTTCCAAAATTCTTATGAATTAGCGCAAAGTATAGCTGGATCTTATTCTACCCCATGGTCTAGACACAGAGTGGAGAAAGAAGATAAACTCTGATACAAACCTCAAAATAGCAATATGTAGCCTTTCTGCTCAGCATCCCATTAAGCGGAGTGCAAAGTCAAAGGCGGAGAGGAATCTACTTGCTATTGTTAGGCTCAACTAGTGAGGTGGATCCACTAAGCCTCAGGCTCGGGTCGGCACGCAGACCCCGGGCATTAGTGTAGCAAGCAGGAAGGCACGTGTGCAGTGAGGACTTGGAACACTGGAGACCACAAGAGAACAGGTGCGGAGTGGATGCAGGAAAGTCCAAAGCAACGGAGGCAGCAAGTATGCAGGGTCACAAAGCAGATGCAGACAAGGAGCTGATGGAGGAGCACAGTGAACTAACAGAACCCAGGACTAGGAGTCTCAATCCCAAGACACAGGTGTATGTCTTAATGGGCCTTAAATATGTCTAGGGAGATGACAGAGGTGTATATAGGTGTTGCAAATCCTGACAGTGAATATATTACACACTGTTAAGATTGGCCATACTGTGTCTGCACCCACCTCCTCCACTCACCATACTGTGTCTGCACCCATTCCCCCACACTGTTTCCTCATACATGTCCCTATCTGCCCCCCTTGCTCCTCATACTGTGACTTCAAATTTCTCCTGCTCCTTATATTGTGTCTACACCTGTCCCTTCCTTGCTCCCCAAAGTGTGTTCTCAAATCTTCCCACGAAATCTTCCCACCTCTGTTACACTAAATCTCCCCCATCCCTCGCCCCCACACTAAATCTTTCCACACACTATATCCTCCCCGTTACACTTAATCTTCGGTGTCTTTGGCTCCACTGGTCTGGAGCACTTACCACCAATGTTCTTTGTGCCTCTTCACACCACATTGCATAATCACACTGCTGACATTGCGTTGACCCAGAGGTCAGAGCTTCTAGGGAGATGACAGAGGTGTATATAGGTTTTGCAAATCCTGACAGTTAATATATTACATGCCTTTAGGATTGGCATGCTACAGGGCTTCATTTTATAATTAAAGGGCTTGTCCAGGTTTAAGATGAAAGTCTGCAGTCACTATAGGTCACTATAGATGACAGGTGTGTATAGATTTTGCATATCCTGACAGTGAGTCTATTACATGCCTATGTACAGTACTTGCGGGAGCTGGGACGCTGCACCTCAAGCTGATAGCAGGCTCAGATAATAGGCTGACTCCCATTTCAGGGAACATTAAAATGCAGCCTCCGGGGTAGATTGCTTGGACCACCACATTAGGCGGCCCTACTGCGCACCCCTGCTGCGCAAAAGTCTTGACAGCATTCCAGAGAAGATTAAAAAGACTATACATTTACAAGCAGACCTATGAAAAAAAGCTATAATAGGGGCTGCAGCATTGCAAATTTGTATTGAAGGAATAAGAAAAAAAGAATATATTTTGAAAGTTATCTGGAAAGCTGTCCCTTCTTACAAAGAGAGGTGAGTATAGGGCCCTAAATTTTTGAACCCAAACCCCTGATAATTTATTGGTTTTGGGGCTTGTTATTTAGAATTCTGGGCTGATAATTCTGTTTGGGGGTCTGATACATTTGCAGACCCCAGACCACAAAATTTTATCCCTGAGTGTGGGCCGTGTAGCTGTAAGGAGGTTGCTTTCCCTGCTCCTTGCCTGGAACCACATAGTCAGACAGCTGGGTTGTTGGGGGGAAGACGTTCTGCCCTGGACAGAGGGGACCAGGGGACTGCTGGGAAGAGAGAGGGGAGTGGTCAGAAAAGAGCGGGAGAGCAGAGAGAAGGCAGCACGCCAAAGAGAGGGCAGGCTGCAGCGCCGTGCTCCCCTAAAAGTAGTGCTCCCCGTGAGGGCACTGAGGCTGAGATACCCACCAGAGTGAAGGCTGGATGTGGGGGTGTAGATTTGGAAGCCTCCTGAATCAGAGACAGTGACTGTGCAGCCCTGATGACCGCAGTGACAAGCAAAGATCCCTGGGTGTGATAAGTAACTGCTCAGTGTGTGTGTGACAGCGTTATTACAGAGAGACTGTCAGCCTGGTACACAGAGGCTCCTGCAGCAGCGACGGAGGCTGTGCTATTTCCTGGTTCCAGTTTCACTTTGAGAAGAACAGGCTGCAGAGGCTTAACCCCGGACTTTCCAGGAGACACAGAAGAGACTTCAGGATCTCAAGCCCTGCTGGTGACTGTATCCACATTGGGAAAAAAGGACCCTCCAGTCAGGACCTCCCTGGGCTGATAAGTTACCAGAACACTCGTTAACCCTTTTGATTCCGCTTAATTGTTACTGTTTACTGTTTGACTCCATTAACCCCCTGTTTACTCCCTGCGAGGAGAATTTTACCCCTGTTAATAAATTCCCCTCAACAGTTGGTCTGTCTGTTCCGTGGTGACATACGCAACCCTGCACTCTATTACACTTGGCGTAGTCGGCAGGATGTCACACGGTAGCGCGGAAGGGGCAGACCAAGCAGTTGAGGGAGGTCCCAGGTCTAGCATCTCCCTGGGAGCCATGTTAGCTAACCTGCCAAAATTTTCAGGGAGTAATGTCATGTTGTGGGGTTGGACAGAGCGCATCCGAGGGATGATGCGGATGCATCCTATGACACCGGCTCTGCAGGCGGAAATAGCTGTGATGGCCCTAGAGGGGGATGCACGGGACTCTGTTATGCTCAGACCCCCCCAGGCGAGAGATACCCTGGACAAAGTATTACGTATACTTGAGGAGACGCATGGGGACCCCACTGACGTAGGGGAGCTGCGCATGCGACTGTTCCACCGGGTACAAAGAGAGGGGGAGACCGTTACTCAATATATGAACGCACTGCAAGAGCTTCATACTGCCATTATACGGAAGGACGGCGTAGGTGTGGGGACAGTTGACGTTGTGCTGCGAGACCAACTGGTGACAGGCTTGCGAGATGTGTTGATGAAACAGGCCCTGCGAGAGCGCATGCGCGTAAAGCTAGATATGACTTTCTCTGAGGTCGGGAGTGAGGCACGCACGCGCGAGCAAGAACAAGGGGTGGTAGGGCCAGTGGGAAAGGTATGGAGCAGGGAGGTAACAGCCCCTCAATGGGTAGAAGACTTGAAAAAGGAGGTTAAGCGAGTCCGTGAGGAGGTGGCTGAATATAAGAAGATCCGTGCTGCAGAGTACAGCCCTCCAGTGCGAGAAAGAGAGACCGCCCTCCAAAGTGAGACTAGTGCCGCTCGGCGAAGAAGACTGCCTAGATGCTACAACTGCGGAGCACCCAGTCAGAATGAAGAGGAGGCAATGTGGACCCGAGATTCCCAGCTGAAGATAAGAAGAATCTGGGAGGAGATTGAGAGTCTGGGGAAAGCCCTTACTGCCGTTTTGGGGACCAGCGGCATACCCCGAGGTAACGTGCGGGAGCCGCCAGAAAGAGTTAGAGGAGAGGTGCGCAGCATGAAGAAGGCTTCGGTGGTGGCCCCAGAGTGTAACTCTGTATCCTGGGGTGAAGAGCAACCGCAGATGAGAGGTGTTTCCCGCCGAGGTCAACGATCCAGACTGAAGTGCCCTCCAGACAGACGCAGACGTGAGTGCTGGACGTGCAGAAAGGTGGGACACATGTCCAGAAATTGCCCTACCCGAGAAGAGCGGTGGCAGAGATCCGCTCACCCCTCTGAGGGTCCTGCTAACTGGAGGGGACGTCGCCCCTGGAGGGAATGGTACAGCAGGAAGAGAAGAGTTCCACCTAAGGCAAGACAGTACCACGATGTCGGACGCCAAGGAGAGATGGAGAAGGTGTCAAGCATCTCTGGTGAAATGACTGCACTGTCCCAACGCGTAAAGGCGAGCCTAGTGGATCTACAGCCTGGGTCTGAAGGTTTTATTGGTGAGACTCAGCCCGGAGGAAAGAAAGTGACGTTCGCTCGAGAAGACCACCGAAGTGCTTTACTACCTTGTCCAGCACGAGTTCCTGAAGAAGGAGAGAAAGTGCCAAGTGTTCCTGCGACACTCGTTTTCAAGGCCCGGGCCAATGAGGAGAAACCACTGATGTCATCCCCTGAGGTGAAGAATGTGCTGGCTGTCAGCTCACCAGCTCATGATCGGACAGGGGAAATGGAACAGCTGTGTGAGACAGGGCGTGTGGTTGAGAAGCCCTGGGAAGTGATGTCCGCAGAGCCCGGCGCAGATGACAAAGAGTCCGGCCTGCATGGTCTTAATTCATCTGACTCAAGCTTCGACGAGAATGCTCCTGTCAAAGAGAGGGGGAGCTATGGAGAAGGATTGCTTGTACTAAGCCCCCAGACTGAGGAACCCGAGCAAGAAGCCCCTACGCAAACACCTGCTACCGGCAAGGCTAAGAAGAAGAAGAAAAAGAAGAAGAGGACAGCAGTTGTTGATGAAGCAGAGAAAGCATATCTCAACCTGACTGATGAACAGCTCCTAAACCATTTAGTTTGGGAGTATGTGCAAGAAGAAAGGCAGAAGGAGATGCAAGGATTGCCAGTATCTGACTCCCCTCAGAAGAACAAAGAGAAGCACGAAGAGGCCTCGCCCGTGGAATGGCGAGCTTTAAGAGGGGGAATGTAAGGAGGTTGCTTTCCCTGCTCCTTGCCTGGAACCACATAGTCAGACAGCTGGGTTGTTGGGGGGAAGACGTTCTGCCCTGGACAGAGGGGACCAGGGGACTGCTGGGAAGAGAGAGGGGAGTGGTCAGAAAAGAGCGGGAGAGCAGAGAGAAGGCAGCGCGCCAATGAGAGGGCAGGCTGCAGCGCCGTGCTCCCCTAAAAGTAGTGCTCCCTGTGAGGGCACTGAGGCTGAGATACCCACCAGAGTGAAGGCTGGATGTGGGGGTGTAGATTTGGAAGCCTCCTGAATCAGAGACAGTGACTGTGCAGCCCTGATGACCGCAGTGACAAGCAAAGATCCCTGGGTGTGATAAGTAACTGCCCAGTGTGTGTGTGACAGCGTTATTACAGAGAGACTGTCAGCCTGGTACACAGAGGCTCCTGCAGCAGCGACGGAGGCTGTGCTATTTCCTGGTTCCAGTTTCACTTTGAGAAGAACAGGCTGCAGAGGCTTAACCCCGGACTTTCCAGGAGACACAGAAGAGACTTCAGGATCTCAAGCCCTGCTGGTGACTGTATCCACATTGGGAAAAAAGGACCCTCCAGTCAGGACCTCCCTGGGCTGATAAGTTACCAGAACACTCGTTAACCCTTTTGATTCCGCTTAATTGTTACTGTTTACTGTTTGACTCCATTAACCCCCTGTTTACTCCCTGCGAGGAGAATTTTACCCCTGTTAATAAATTCCCCTCAACAGTTGGTCTGTCTGTTCCGTGGTGACATACGCAACCCTGCACTCTATTACATAGCTGCTATAGCAGTAATTACGCCCCTAGCAACCTTTGTGGACTTGGTATATGCAAGGAATTGGGAGGCCGGTATCAGAAATGTACAGCTTTGACCTCTACTAAAGATATCATCATAAATGAATTCACTCACAATTCCCATAAATTGACATACCATAATGTAGTTCCTGAGGTTATCTAACAGTATAGGATATAATTGTACATCCTGTTCTCTATCCTATAGAGTGCCTCTGCAGTTTTATGCAAATTGCCTCTTCAAAGGGAAAGAAGCCTTGAACTCTAGTGCCATCTATAGAAAGTAGCACTTTTTACATTTTTAAAGTTCTCTTCTTTTAACTCTAGGGATTACAAAGGGAAAGAGCAATTTAAGATGGCAGTTTATATGTAAGTCAATTTCACTTAGCGTGACTCGGGTGCCTGTCTCATCCTCTGGGTTGAATGCTGGCTGCCGGCTGAGGCCAGTGCTGAGTTCTTCCGACTTCCCTGCCTAACAAGTCGGTCTTCTTTGTTCAGCTTCATCTTGGCTGGTTATCAAAAATAGAGGGGTCCCCACGACGTTTTATTTATCTAAATAAATAATTTAAAAAAAAGCCCCCCCATTTTTGATAACGAGCCAATCAAAGCTGACAACTGGGGGCTGGTATTCTCAGACTGGGAAGGGCATGGCCCTCCCCAGCTTAAAAATAGCAGTCTGCAGCTATCGATTTTGCCTGCGCTGGTTAACAAAAATAGATGAGAACCCACGTGTTTTTTTTATTGTTTATTTATTTTTTTTACTTTTTTTACACACTACGCCGGCCAATCACAGCTATGCCAATACTTAACATGGCTGTAATTGAGCCGGATGTGCCCACACAGTAAAGCTTGTTGATTGGCTGCGCTGCAGCCTTTCAACAATCTTTGTTTGGGCTGCCGAACCCGAACAGTAACACACGGACTTCCGGGAGAAGTCTGTGTTCGGGGTCCTTGTATGAATACTAGGTGTTTGGTATGAACCCCAAACCTTACCGCTCGGTTTCGCCCATCTCTAAACCTATCCTAAGTATAAAACATCAATATCACAGTAGTGAACAACCCCTTTAATTCTATATGTATGATACAATTGTGCAGTGCATTTATTTTTTTACTATATGTACATCAATATTATATGTTTTTTAAAACAGGTTTTACCATATGAAGGAGAAGTCAGGGAAAAGGAGCAGAAAGATGCTGAGCTGGACAAAAAGATCAAAGCCTTAAAGAAAAAGAATGAAGCTCTTGTGCAAAGACATCGGGTAGACAAAACACTGCAGAATAAATTCTATGAACACATATGGGGTTCATTAGAAACTCATGCAAAGTTTCTTTAATTTAAACAATTACTGGTAATTAGCAGAACATTGTCCCTATTTAGGTTTGGTATGTTTATGGCCGCTGTCTTTCAAGTATGTTCAGGGGTTATACGTCCGGCAGTGGGCACAGTCAGGATGGATGCCTAGGCATCTGTTTTACCAAAGAGACCTATTTAAAAAGTATATATATACTCGTAACATGAATGTGTAAATGTATGGAGGTAGACTTTCCTTAAAGGGGTTGTCCACTTTTCAACTTTCTGCTTTACCCTAAATACTACGTTGCATTTTCGATTTCTGCTTTATCCTTGGCTTGACTTCTTTGATTCATGTTAGCCGCATTTACTGTATAAAGGTCTTTGTTTCTGTAGGTTGTGACCAGTTTAGCAGTGTTACAATTGGAGCATTATATGGGAGTGATAAATGAATATTTGCTAAGTATTTATTTAACTGAAAAAGCTACATTTACTTGTCACAGGAAATAGAGGAGGATCGGATACGTGCGGAGAAAGATGGCATGGCAGTCACATTTCGCAAACCTAAGCAAGACAGCCTCACCATTACAATCACAAAGACCCCCAACGTACGGCACATACTTCTCTATGTATGAATATAGCACATCTATCATTTTATTGGCATGGCGGCAGACTTACCATGTGTTACACAGTGCGGCTTTCAGACAAGACAGATTGTCATGCTGCTAGGATGAAAGAAAAGCAATTCATTCCATTGTCATTGGCTACAGCACATGGTAAAGGGGAAATCTCATCACATTCTCTGCTTAAGATCCCACCACGAAGAGCCCGGGCAGAGGCAGGGCTCTGACTGATAGATGTCTGCCAGACATGTTAGGGCTTTTTAACAAGTTCTGATAGTTCCGGTATTGGAAAAATCAGTATCGGAGATACGTGTGTTTAATACTTGTGATGTATGTGTGGCAACCGTGTGCCGCATCAGTATCACACATACCGGTGCCTGAGAATCAGTGGTAATGTTCCTGCTCTTCCCCGGCGCTGGGTGCTGAAGACCGCTTTTATCATTGTCCCCTGCTTGGTCAGCGATCAGTGCTAGTAGGGAAGAATGCTGAGAGTTGTATTTAACTGATAACAGCAAGAGCAGGAGGTGGCTGAAGGGAGTATTCATCAGCCGCCGCCTGCACTATAAATAAATTAATAAAAACACTAAAAATGACATGTGGTTCCCTTGTATTTCAAATACAGGACTTTGCACTTGCTCTGTGTTTATTTACCATATAATTATAGGATTGGTAAGGGATAAGTGTCTTATAGACGTCTCTCCATTACTAAGCTGTTGGCTTGATGTCACCGGACAATACAAAGATTACATCAACCACACAAATATGAACCCCACTTGCCACCGCTACAGGGCAAGTGGGAAGAGTCGGGCAAAGCACTAGAATCTAATAGATGTGCCTTTTTTGGGCGGATGCAGGCTGCTATTTTTAGGCTGGAGGGGGGGTCAATATCCATGGCCCCTCACCAGCCTGAGAATACCTGCCCCCAGCTCTCTGCTTTAGCAAGGCAGGTTGTCAAAAATGGGGGGGAGCCCACGCCGTTTTTTATATTATTTATTTAGATAATTAAAAAATACAGTGTGGAGATCCTTCTATTCTTGATAACCAGCCTTCCTGAAGCTGACAGCTGAGCGTTGCAGCCCCCCCAGCTGTCAGATTTGCCAGGCTGGTTATCAAAAACACAGGTGAATCCACATCATTTTTTAAATAAAATGTATTTATTTATAGCACAGGTGACAGCTGATGAATACCCCCATAAGCCGCTGCTGCTTTCGCTGTTATCAGCTGAACACAACTCTCATCATTCTCACCTGCTCACGTTGATTGCAGACAAAGCAGGGGACAGTGATGAGAGCTGTTTTCAGCACCCAGCGCTGGGGAACAGTGCTACCAGTACCGCTGCTTCCCAGGCACTGGTACATATCACATTGATAACATCCCTATGTGTCGTCCATGTGCCATCAGTGTGTAGGACGTTTTGTGGCCCATGCTGCTGTAAAAAACAGACATGTCAGTGTATTTTGCCCATGGACACAAGGTCCATGGAAATACACTGACAAGTGCACAGATCCATTCACTAGAATGGGTCTACGTGTGTAAATGTCTCCAGTACTTGTGAAAACTGTCACAAGTCCCGGACACACTGATGTGTGAAGGAGGCCTTATGCTTAGGAAACTTCCCACAACTGACTTCTCCTAGGACTAAAAACTTTGCATTTGTCCCCGACCACAGTAGTAATGGACCCCAACCCTTGTGAGTTCATAGTTTTCTGGTGACACATATCTCACACCTAGAATGCTCTAGGTGACCCAATATAATGCATTTCCCCAGATTCATTGTCACTCCCTTTGTAGTCTCCAGGCCACCGACACTTCCATAATGGCATGCTGGTCAAAGTACAAATTCTGCCTGGTGGGTCCTGCAAACAGACTGCAAAAGGAGTTGAGTTTAGCAGAACAACTGCCAAAAAGTGCCTGTTTTTTGGGGATGATTGGCAGTAGGGTTACATGTCTAGAATTGGTAATATTTTTTTCAATATTCTGATCTGTTTTGAAAAGAAAATTTTGAAAGTTTCACATTGGCCACTGGGGCTTTATTAGACTCTAACTTCCCGTTGTTTCAGGAAACATAATATGTACATAGCCACAATGAACAGACCCTGACCCTATCTTTTCGATTAAAGAATCTAATGAGCGTGTGCAAAGGTCATTGTAAAGGGAAAGAGAGCTGTGACATTGCTTACTTTGACTGATGGATCCTGTGTTATCAGTTGTGTAGAGAGGTGTTAAAAAGAGATTTAATACAAAAACATTAAACATAGGTCATTTTCTCATCTAAGATATAACACGATGTTAACTTGAATGCTCACATGGTTAGTCCATTTCTGCTAATGTGTTATTTGTGCTAATTTGTGCTAGTATGGTGAAAAAAATACAAAATGAAAAAATTGGGCTAAATCTTCATTTATGACATAAACGGTATCACAAAAGTGAGTACACCCCATACATTTTTGAAGGAGTTTGAAGCTCTAGTGAATTCCATGTCCAAGAGAGCTAAGGCAGTGCTTGAAAATAATGGTGGCCTCACAAAATATTGACACTTTGGGCACAATTTTCACTTAGGGGTGTACTCATTTTTGTTGCTAGTGGTTTAGACATTAATGTTAGTTATTTAGCGGGCACATCAAATTTACCGTTATACAAGCTGTACAATGACTACTTTACATTGTATCAAAGTGTCAGATCTTCAGTGTTGTCCCATGAAAAGATAGAATAAAATATTTTCAATAATGTGAGGGGTGTACTCACTTTTGTGATACGCTGTATTTGTCTTACATTAGAAAAGAATTGTAAGAAAAGGCCGGAGGAGCTCAAGCAGCGCTGAACAGAAATTCACTTTACTCATGGGGAATGAGATGAAGCTGTCGGTCTCTATGGACAGTAACGTTGAGGTCAGTGGTAATGACTGGAGGCAGCGGAGACGAGGATAGAGCGGGTGTAGCGCCAGTATTACATTATTTCCTCCTTTCACTGCTGTCATGGACATTATTGTGAAGACCATACAAGACCTCGGCTGCCCTTAACCCATTCTGAAGTGACAAGTTCCACTTCTTATAATCTGATATAATCTATTGTACATTCATCAACTAAATAAATTGAGAGAAAAGACTTCATTTTTTTTGTAATGCTATACAGCCCTTTCAAGGGCCATTCCCAGCCTGTACTTTTATGGCATATCCATAAATATATTGTAGATGGTAGCTGGTCAGAATGTCTATTCATTTGTGTGGGAGCTCCTCTCCACCGCTGAAAGCAGAGCGCTGCAGGAGCCCTGTTGTCCAGGCAGACAGAGATCCTTCAGATTTACCATAAGTACATGAAATGAATACTTAAAGAATTTTAACTTTAAAATGTTTTTAAGGCTTTTGTTGTCCAGAATCCACTGATAGGTAATAATAAATTCCATATTTTCAAAATTATAAGAGTTTTCTGCTTTAGGAAAACCCCTCTCCAGCGGCTGTAATTTATATACCCCCCCCCCCCAAAAAAAAAATAAAAATAATAATAATAATCACTACTCCCCCACCCCTGGTCCAGCATTGAGTCTCTGCTCATGGTCTCTGTTATCATCTGCAGCACTGACATAATTTCGACAGCAGTGCAGCAAATTAGTGAGCTCAATGATCTGTGCCGTCAACTTGGGCAAAAACACTGAGCTCACTTACTGCTTACAGCGCCGTGGAGAGTAGCAGGCACCCGGAGCAGCAGCAAAGACTCAGACACGGACCTGGGGAGGGTGAGTAAAGCTTTTGGGGGGTTAATAAACGGCAGGCGGTTAGACAAGTGTTTTATGAAACCTGGAGAACCAATAACTAACATGATCAAAAATCCTCACACAATAAATATTAACCTTTATTAATAACAATTATAACAATTAAAAGAGAACTCCGTGAACAATTCAGCTAGGGCAACATTAAAGTAAGTGGGCGTGCCAAACTTGTGTGCTTTCATGTCTAGGGAGCCAACCTCCTCAGTCAGATAGGGCTAGTGTATTATATAGGAAAAGTATTTGGGCCTTTCTCTGCCTTCTACAGTACTGTTTTTTGTGTAGTGTAGTAGTAAATATCCAAACTACTCGGGCCACTATATACAGTGGGTATGGAAAGCATTCAGACCCCTTTAAATTTTTCACTCTTTGATTCATTGCAGCTATTTGGTAAATTCAAAAAAGTTCATTTATTTTCTCATTAATGTACACTCTGCACCCCATCTTGGCTGAAAAAAAACAGAATGTAGAAATTTTTGCAAATTAATTAAAAAAGGAAAACTGAAATATCACATGGTCATAAGTATTCAGACCCTTCGCTCAGTATTGAGTAGAAGCACCTTTTGAGCTAGTACAGCCACGAGTCTTCTTGGGAATGATGCAACAAGTTATTCACACCTGGGTTTGGGGATCCTTTGCCATTCTTCCTTGCAGATCCTCTCCAGTTCCATCAGGTTGGATGGTGGACGTTGGTGGACAGCCATTTTCAGGTCTCTCCAGAGAAGCTCAATTCGGTTTAGGTCAGGGCTCTGGCTGGGCCAGTCAAGAATGGTCACAGAGTTGTTCTGAAGCTACTCCTTTGTTATTTTAGCTGTGTGCTTAGGGTCATTGTCTTGTTGGAAGGTGAACCTTCGGCCAAGTCTGAGGTCCAGAGCACTCTGGAAAAGGTTTTCATCCAGGATACCTCTGTACTTGGCCACATGCATGTTTCCTTCAATGACAACCAGTTGTCCTGTCCCTGCAGCTGAAAAACACCCCCATAGCATGATGCGGCCACCACCATGTTTTACTGTTGGGATTGTATTGGGCAGGTGATGTGCAGTGCCTGGTTTTCTCCTCACATACCACTTAGAATTATCACCAAAAAGGTATATCTTCATCTTATCAGACCAAAGAAAGTCTGTCATGTGTTTTTTTAGCAAACTCTATAGAGGCTTTCATATGTCTTGCACTGAGGAGAGGCTTCCGTCGGGCCACTCTGCCATAAAGGCCTGACTGGTGGAGGGCTGCAGTGATAGTTGACTTTGTGGAACTTTCTCCCATCTCCCTACTGCATCTCTGGAGCTCAGCCACAGTGATCTTGGGGTTCTTCTTTACCTCTCTCACCAAGGCTCTTCTCCCACGATTGCTCGGTTTGGCTGGACGGCCAGGTCTAGTCTAGTCTTCTGGTGGTCCCACACGTATTCCATTTAAGGATTATGGAGGCCACTGTGCTCTTTGGAACCTTGAGTACTGTAGAAATTTTGTTGTAACCTTGGCCAGATCTGTGCCTTGCCACAATTCTGTCTCTGAGCTCCTTGGCCAGTTCCAGTTAATAACGGATACTGGAAGCCTGTACTAGCATTTCTTCTGCGGTGTTGCTATCAGTGTATCAAGAGTGGGAGAAGAGGGTTGCATTAACAATCCAACGCAATAAGCAGCATTTTGAACACATTTTCATTTGTAAATAAATCATGAAAAAATAGAGTTACGTTAAAACCAAGCACACCATTGGGTTCCTTGTGAAATTCTCAATAACTTTGATGTGTCACATGACCCTCTTCCCATTGGAAAAAATAAAGTTGGATCCAAAATGGCCAACTTCAAAATGGTCACCATGGTCACCACCCATCTTGAAAAGTTTTCCCCCTCCCATATACTAATGTGCCACAAACCATTCTCACATTATTTTTTGGTGTTTCCTTGTACAGCACATGGCCCACCCTGTGTGTGTGTACATATATATATATATATATATATATATATATATATATAGCAAAAAATGCAAAGGAAATAGGTTTTCTTTAATGTTAGGCGGTTTAGAGATCATTTCATCTTTAACTTGCTTAACTGTTTACAATAACAATAATTTTAACCAGGGGTGCCCAAACTTTTGCATGACACTGTCCATACATGTATATGTGAGAATATTTGATCATGTTAGATATTTGCTTTGTCCCTCACATTATTAGTAGTTTTGTTAGTCTGAAAACCAGAGAATCCCCTTAATTTTCAAGCTAAATTATTATAATTTGATGCTATAACTATAGTAATATACCCCATGTTGTCTGCAGGACACGAGGGACATTAGTAAAAAGATCGACCAAGATGTTTTATTCCTAACAAGAAAAACTTCCAAACTCTCTGTGGGGGCGGCTGACGACGTCTTTACCTTTGGCCAAGGTCCTCATATGCAGATTGCAATTTCCAGACAAAAGGTGAGTGCTATCTGTTGTACCCCTCACGCAGCCGCATATGGAATAAATGGAGTGGCGGTCCAGCATACGCACTGCCGGTCTATTGTACCGGGGGATAAAAATCCCCTGTTCTGCCGATCGGTGCAGGCCTCTCCAATCAGAACCCCACCGCTCAACAATTTATCACCTATCCTGTACACAATCCCTTTAAAGAGTATACAAGTTAGTGATTGGCCATCTTTCACCTACAGTGGGGCAAAAAAGTATTTAGTCAGTCAGCAATAGTGCAAGTTCCACCACTTAAAAAGATGAGAGGCGTCTGTAATTTACATCATAGGTAGACCTTAACTATGGGAGACAAACTGAGAAAAAAAAATCCAGAAAATCACATTGTCTGTTTTTTTATCATTTTATTTGCATATTATGGT
This sequence comes from Ranitomeya variabilis, assembly GCF_051348905.1. Taxonomy (NCBI): domain Eukaryota; kingdom Metazoa; phylum Chordata; class Amphibia; order Anura; family Dendrobatidae; genus Ranitomeya; species Ranitomeya variabilis. Next base: position 615,843,267 of record NC_135232.1, read on the forward strand.
GGAAAATAAGTATTTGGTCAGAAACAAAATTTCATCTCAATACTTTGTAATATATCCTTTGTTGGCAATGACAGAGGTCAAACGTTTTCTGTAAGTCTTCACAAGGTTGCCACACGCTGTTGTTGGTATGTTGGCCCATTCCTCCATGCAGATCTCCTCTAGAGCAGTGATGTTTTTGGCTTTTCGCTTGGCAACACGGACTTTCAACTCCCTCCAAAGGTTTTCTATGGGGTTGAGATCTGGAGACTGGCTAGGCCACTCCAGGACCTTGAAGTGCTTCTTACGAAGCCACTCCTTCGTTGCCCTGGCGGTGTGCTTTGGATCATTGTCATGTTGAAAGACCCAGCCACATTTCATCTTCAATGCCCTTGCTGATGGAAGGAGGTTTGCACTCAAAATCTCACGATACATGGCCCCATTCATTCTTTCATGTACCCGGATCAGTCGTCCTGGCCCCTTTGCAGAGAAACAGCCCCAAAGCATGATGTTTCCACCACCATGCTTTACAGTAGGTATGGTGTTTGATGGATGCAACTCAGTATTCTTTTTCCTCCAAACACGACAAGTTGTGTTTCTACCAAACAGTTCCAGTTTGGTTTCATCAGACCATAGGACATTCTCCCAAAACTCCTCTGGATCATCCAAATGCTCTCTAGCAAACTTCAGACGGGCCCGGACATGTACTGGCTTAAGCAGTGGGACACGTCTGGCACTGCAGGATCTGAGTCCATGGTGGCGTAGTGTGTTACTTATGGTAGGCCTTGTTACATTGGTCCCAGCTCTCTGCAGTTCATTCACTAGGTCCCCCCGCGTGGTTCTGGGATTTTTGCTCACCGTTCTTGTGATCATTCTGACCCCACGGGGTGGGATTTTGCGTGGAGCCCCAGATCGAGGGAGATTATCAGTGGTCTTGAATGTCTTCCATTTTCTAATTACTGCTCCCACTGTTGATTTCTTCACTCCAAGCTGGTTGGCTATTGCAGATTCAATCTTCCCAGCCTGGTGCAGGGCTACAATTTTGTTTCTGGTGTCCTTTGACAGCTCTTTGGTCTTCACCATAGTGGAGTTTGGAGTCAGACTGTTTGAGGGTGTGCACAGGTGTCTTTTTATACTGATAACAAGTTTAAACAGGTGCCATTACTACAGGTAATGAGTGGAGGAAAGAGGAGACTCTTAAAGAAGAAGTTACAGGTCAGTGAGAGCCAGAAATCTTGATTGTTTGCTTCTGACCAAATACTTATTTTCCACCATAAAATGCAAATAAAATGATAAAAAAACAGACAATGTGATTTTCTGGATTTTTTTTTCTCAGTTTGTCTCCCATAGTTGAGGTCTACCTATGATGTAAATTACAGACGCCTCTCATCTTTTTAAGTGGTGGAACTTGCACTATTGCTGACTGACTAAATACTTTTTTGCCCCACTGTATATATATATCATTTTTGTACACAGAACCAGAGTGGCCCCAATAAACAAAGCCAAAACTGACTGTTGCCACTAATTCTATTAGGCCATATTCACACGTTCAGTATTTGCTCAGTATTTTCTAACCCAAAACCATGAGTGGAACAATCAGAGGAAAAGTATATTAGAAACACGTCACCACTTCCGCATTTATCACCCACTCCTGGTTTTGGCTTACAAATACTAAGGTAAAATACTGACCAAATACTGCTAGTGTGAACATAGCCTTAGAGAAAATCTGGCCCTTTAACTTGTGCATTTTGAATAACATATTTACTGTTAGGGGCGATGTATGTTGTGGGTAGCAGTTTATCCGGTCCTTACAGGAGAGACCCCAGGTAAGCCTATCCTACAATTTACCACTCACAGCACCCCTGACAATAATACCCTCACCAGGTTAACAGAACCTAGACTTCCCCATTTTGAGACTCAGCATTTTTGGTAGCATAGCCATAGTGCTCCCATTTACAGAGGTAGAGGATGAGTTTTTGCTGCCCCATCTGAGAGCAGCATGAATCCAACAATGTAGTAACAAAAGACTGGCACATCCAAGCTAGTGTGAATAGATGTTTCAAAGAGAGATTTTTTTCGATATGTGCCTATCCAACTGGCCGGCTTTCCTTATGAAAAGGTCAACGAGAAATGCAGAATTTCTTGAGAGCAGTTAATAAATGCACTTCCATGTGAGCCATGAAGATGGTCATCTAGATAAAGACATTCCTAGGAGATGTTGTTAGTGCAGACGTGCAGAGTGCAACGCAGAGAAGAATCTGATTAGAGATGATGATCTGCTGCAGACCATGATTTATGGTAGGTATTCACCGGTTCACATACAGAGGCATGAAGAGGTTCTGCAGCAGTACAAGTGCGTGTAAAAAAGAATAAATTACTAAAGTGAAGCTGTGAGCAACATTATAGTCCAGTATAGGGCAACAATACCCATCTATCCCATCCTTTTGTCTCTTCATCCATGCAAGTACATATATCGGGTGTATGGGTGCACTTTCACTTCTCCCTGCCTGCTCCACCCTCATCTGCCTGATTGACAGTGCAGACAGAGTCTCTGCTGCGTGACGTCATTTCTGCTCCAGGCTGAAATCTTGCGCATGCGCTGCTCTATTGGTCAGCATAGCAGCTTATACAGCACCATGGAATTAATGGCGCTATATAAAAAAAAAAAAAAAATAATAATAATTACACATGCGCCAGCCAGAGATTGCGCAGCAGAGACTCTATCGCCACTGTTAATCAAGCAAAGAGGCCGGCGCACCATGGAGAAAAGTAAGATCGCCTTCTAAGTTACAGACCATCGGATTTTATACTACAGTGGATGTCCACTACTCATATATTCCCTGGGGTATCAGATCTGTGGTGGTGTGACACCCAGCACCCACATCAATGAGCTGCTCCTCGTGTAAGCGGAGGCTGAATGTTATCAGAACAGCACAGCTCCATCAAGTGTATAGTGGCCACATACTGCACATCCCTGTGTGCAATGAAGGTATAGGAATGGATATGTAGCCCCCCGCTGCAGATACTATACAGTTATAGGAGCTCTACTGCGCAGCTCCGCAACTAATAACATCCTAAGGATATAAAAGTAGTCGACAACCTGTTTTATGCTTTGCCCAGACAGTATCTATAGAATAGATGTGGGATTATAGCTTTACACTTGGCGGTTGCTCTGAATTCCTAAGATGTTTTTTCATCAAATTAATTGAATTATTTCCCCTTAAATCAGAGTAGCCAAAACATAGTGTAAAGCCAATAACAATTTTTTATTCAAAATGCAATTAGCATACTCACAAAAGAGCCTAAGGTAGTCAGCAGATCAATACAATCCAATTTTGGAAAACTAATCAATATGTTCAGCATCCTGCCAAACTCAAGGTTTCGCCCTTTCGGCTTCTTCCAGGGGCATATGAGCATAACATGACTTCTTCTATTTAAATGCACGCACACTAATCCATCCTCCTAATTAAATGTAAAAAATTGGTTAAGAATATGATTAGTGATGAGCGAGTGTACTCGTTGCTTGGGTTTTCCAGAGCACGCTCGGGTGGTCTCTGAGTATTTGTAAATGCTCGGATATTTAGTTTTCTTTGCCTCAGCTGCATGATTTACAGCTGATAGACAGCTTGAATACATGTGGGGATTCCTTAGCAACCAGGCAACCTCCACATGCACTCAGGCTGGCTAGCGGCCGTAAATCATTCAGCTGCATCAACAAAAACTAAATCTCCGAACAGTCATAAATACTTGGAGATCACCTGAGTGTGCTCTGGAAAACCCGAGCAACGAGTACACTCGCTCACCAATAAATATGATAAAAAATATCTACTAAAAACAAGCAAAAAAAAATGTATACTCATAGGTCTCTTACTTTCAAATAGTGGTTCACATTCAATTGTTCTCAAGAGCAGTAAAGAAACATCATTCATATTGTTTCTTACAAATCTGACCTGATTCCCACATGAAAATTGCCTCTTTAGAGAGAAAGCTGACTTGATCACGTTTCCCCATGAAGAGTGTACCAAGCCAGCGTAAGGAGCCTTTTGGGCCATACAATTCTCCTCTGGGCATTTAAATAGGCAAAGAGCCTCTTCAGAGAGGAAGAGAACTCAATTTTTAGCACCGCCTATTGGATGAAGTAATCCTAAAAGTCAATAGCAACCCTTTAATGAGCCTTGCCACACGAGTTAGCATAAGAAGCCAAAGCTTGATGGAGTGAATTGTATAAAGGATGTCAATCATGCCCCTACTTCCTGATAGAACCGGGCATAAGTGAGATCTCCGGCAGTCAATAATCTGCGGCCACTGGATGTGAACGATGAAAACCGCCTCCGAACTCCGTGTCAGGACTCTGAACATTTTTTATTAACTTTTGTGCATTACTGCCCTTTTCCAAGCTGGCGTCTTTGGTCTCATGTGCACTGTGTCTTCCTGCTATAAAACTCCACCCCAGCCTTCAGTCTGTGCTAGAGTATTCTGCCTTGCATCCAGCTCCTGACCTCTGGTGACGCCCTGGCTATATACCTGCTCCTGTGAACCTGTGGAGTTATCCTGCTACTCTGCTCTGAGTTCCTCCTTCATCTGCTGCTCGTGTTTACTTCCATCTGCATTTGCTCGACATGTAAGCTGTTGCTGCTCTGCAAGAACCTGAGACTATTTCCCAGGCCTCCCTGGTTGAGCTAAGATATTATTTGAACTGCCTTATAAGCATATCTATCTGTGTTTTGGACTAAGCAAGGACTTATTTGTGTCAAGTATCCTCAAGAATAACTGTGCTTCATAGACTTTCTGCGTGATTGCATTTTCCTCTGAAGTTTCCTACAAACTGCTAAGCTGCGGTTAATATATACTCCAAGTGTTGTGGACTTGAGTTTCTCTCTGCACCTGTTTGAATCACCGTGTGATAATATAGACTTTACCACTTATAAAACTGTGTCCTGTAGTTGTCTTGTTCCATGCAAAGAGTCTCCTGAGTTATCCCCTATAATTATTACACCCTGCAACTGTGGATCTTCCTTTGAGTAGCTAGCCTTCTGCAACATCACATGCCCATCACGCCGCCATGATGACGTCACTTCAGGCTGGCTAATCAAAAGAAGAGTTGTAGATCCTGGGGGTAGGAGGTGATTCTCACGCCTCCTGTGCAGAAACCACAGTTTATAGATGTGGCTGATGAACCAGGTCCTGCAAATAAATTTGCACTGACTCTGGGTGACATCTAATGTTATTATTAATAACAAATCTAGCATCTGGCTTTATTCGCTTTTATAGAGGAGCTGATATATAGACCAGAACTTGCTCCCATTACATTTATTTGCATGATTTATTTCATCGGAATGAATGTTACATCGCAGTGTGAACGTCGGAGCTAAACTGTTTCCTTTTATGGCTTGGAGCGATGGACAAAAAGAATGCTATGTCAGTTGGCAGGAGCTTTCTACAATAACATGGAACAAGAAGCTTTACAGGATTAGCAGCACACCGAATTGCAAGCCTGGCATAAATATTCCAAATACAATGAAAACCGTGAATGCTGGAAGTTACACTCTTCTGCAAGAAATGCAGCAGACACAATGCTGGAAGATACTCACTTGTGAAGAGGAAGTTTGCCGATTCTAGACTAGGCTTCAATATCTTAACACTTCCAAATGTCACCTGATATAGGTTTTCATTTTCTTGTCTGTCCCTGTATGTGGGACATGTCATCTAATTATTCTCGTATTATTAAAGTCTGCTCCACATTTGCTAACTTTAGAATACATTTTCGCCTGTATTCACAACACATCTATGGTTTTAGGCTGTGTTCACACTATTCATGTGGTTTTAGGCAATGTTCACATCACACCTGTGGTTTTAGGCTGTGTAGATGTTCAGTGGCACGGGGAGGTAGTTGTGGGTGAGGGAGTGACTACCAACGTCTCGGCACACTACATGGAAGACACGGTCCTGGCTGGGTGTGTGGACTTTGGTAGCGTGGAATGTGTGTTTGTGCAGGCTGTATTCTGCTGCTGTTCTCCAGACCATAACACAACTCAATGAACAGGTCTTCTTAAACATTAATTCTGTACTTAATGGTCCCAACATTTCCTCATTTACACCTTCACTCACAAGATAGCGGACACATAATTTCCAATATGTTTCAGTTTCATGACACATCATCAGACACGGTTTCAGTTCCCGCTAGGTTGTTCCTGATGTTATTAGTCCTATGAACTCCAGCACAACCTAGACCAACACAACAGTACAAGTTTTGATGATCATCTTACCTACAAGCGGTTGCACATCTATTCTCCTTAATGGTCCCATCATGGCCAGATTAAGGTCTTGTGCTCCCATATGCTTGGGGACATCCCGCTTGGGAAGTTGACTACACTCACCCGCAAGTGAAGATAATCCAGTACCTTGATGATTAAGGGGCCTGGCCATACGTCTTTTCTCCAGCTTCTTCAGATTAGGCCGCGTATTCGAGGCTCAGTCTCCATCCCTCTCGGTGTTCTCATCTGATACTTAAATCACAGCTTGAGTATCATGCTATCTGTAGACTGGCATCCTTTTTCTCCTGCCACAAGTCACCTAATGCGTAAGGCCTCATCAGCCTGCGGACTAGATGTCTGTCCTCATCACATGCAAGATATACTACTACTCCAACTCCAACTAACAATAAAATGAAAGAGATTAAAATATATGGTATGTTCATAAAAGACCGATCTATCAAAATATAAAATTACTTAAATGTTATAACAAGGAAAGGAGATCAAAGCGCCAGAACTGTGATTTTTATCCTCTTGAAAATAAAAATGATTTTTAAAAAATTTAAACATTGTACACCATATTTGTATCAATAAAACCATCATCTCATCATTCAAAAAAAAATCCTTCACTAAGCGGAAAAATAAAACTGTCACAGATCTCAGAAAGTGGAGACATAAACCTCCCAATTGTTTTTTTAACGACTTTGTCGTACGCTCACATGAACTCAACAAACAAATCCAAGTTCTACAGGTATGGAGTGTTACGTACTAGCACCTACCTGCCACTCAATAAAACTCCAAAAATTCAGAAGACAAGGTATGCTAACAAACCCATCATCCTTGTGTACTACTATCTAATCCAGATTTTTGGATTGAGTACTTGTCCTGCTACAGGTTCTGGTAACCTCTTTAAGAAAAATTTAAAAATTGAGTGGGAGAACATTGCTTTGTATAATCAAACAACTGCTAGATAACGTTCATTTCTATTTGAGACCTGCTGCTACTTTAATAGGACCTATCACTTACTCAAAAAATTGGGTCAAACACCTTGTAAAAATCCCTGATTCTCCCCTGATTCTGCCACTCTTTTCCGTTTTGCGCTGCGTCACTCCATTTCAGAGATCTTCACATTTGTTGCTTGTGGAGCGCAGTATGTGAAATCTCTGTTTGTAGTGCAACTGAGCGGTTCTTCAGTCTTCTCTGCGGGCCAAGCGCTTTCACCTCTCCCAGACACTGCCAATCACAACTCGACGTCACAGTCACAGTCTTCTAAAGTACTAGATTGGCTTGCCAAGCTGTGTTTGATGAGGAAGTGGTGAAAGCTTACGCTCCCAGAAAATTCGAATACAAATGATCACCCCCCCAATAAAACGATACACAGTCAGTAAGGCAGATGTTGCTAAAAACTATTGTTTATTGATTAAGTATTAAAAAATGGGAGACATACAAACAAAGAGAGAGTGGCGCAACAATAACATCAGTAAATAAAAAACGACATGTGTTAAGAATAAAACGAGGGGAGGCACGGTAATATAAATATGGTATAAATATGGTATAAAATACAGAGATATAATCTGCCCCACATTTTTTAATACTTGGTCAATAAAAAATAGTTTTTAGCAACATTTGTCTTACTGACTATATTGTTTTTTTTGGTGATCATTTGAATTTGATTTGCCAATTTGTCTTTTGGCCATAATCATTTTGACACATGCACATATCTTTATTATTCCTCATATACAGTTATATATTATATATAATATATTTATGTGCATGAATATTCTGCCAACTCCTTGTTGCATATTTCTTCCCCGAAAAGTCTGAAGAAACGCGCAATTGCACACAAGAGGAGATTTCACATACTGCGCTCCAAAAGCAACAAATATGAATATCTCTGTAATGGAGCGACGCAGCAGAAAACAAAAGGCAGAATCAGGGGTGTGAAGGGAGATTTACAAGGCATTTAACTCATTTTTTTGAGCAAGTAAAAGGTCCTCTTTAAAATCCATTCTTCCTCTAGGAGTCTGCCATGCCAAAAGTAGAAAGAAAGAAAGAGAAATGCAGGAAAAAATGCAAAACGGAACAAGACAAAGAGGTAGGTAATACAAAAAAAGCTATTTTCTGTCACCCTTGAGAAACTTGTCACCACAAGGTCTGTACAGGGCAAAGTGCAGCATAATTTATGCCATTTCATAGCATATTTAGGATATATAATAAGAAAATATCCTTATGAACAGTTATGGACAATGAAATCCAAATGACCTGACATTAGTTGTCCCGATAATTTTCTCCCATTGCCAATGCATTGTTGCTTTTATAAGACTATTCCCATCTTCATAGACAGATATCGTCAGTGCTTACAAGCTAAACAACAGCAGTGGTCGGTCTCCTAGGCAACCAGCTGTAAATGGAAGAAAAGCGTTATTTTCTCAAGAATGGCTGCAAATTTTAATACACAGTTAACTGGAAAAGTGCTTGATTTTACACGCTCTATCTAAAATACCCATATGTGAAGATGGGAAAACATCCTTAACATGATGCTGGAGATGAAGAGAATTAGGTTGGGCAGTAGTGAGTTATATTTAAAAAAAAACATTGTACTCTTGTTTTCCTGTTACTAATTAGTTCTGGTATATGTCTGCTGTTGTGAACTCTATTTTTGGGCTCCCTCTGGTGGTCACAAGTGGTACTGTGTGAGTGCTGTCTTTGGGCTCCCTCTGGTGGCTCTTTGTGTCTTTCTGCAGGTTTATGGCTGGGATCAGCTGCTCGTTATCTGGTAGTTGGTTTCCTATTTAGCTCACCTGGACTTTCAGTGGTTGCCTGCTGTCAATGTCTTCAGTGCTATTTTGTGCTCTCCTGCATTCCTTCGTTATCAGTCTCTTCAAGAGAAGCTAAGTTTCTGTTTGTTCATTTTTTGATCATCAGTGTTCATATGTTTCTTGGTTTATTTTTGTTCCTTGTCCAGCTTGCTAATATGTGATTTCCTTGCTTGCTGGTAGCTCTAGGGGGCTGAGTTTCTCCCCTCACACCGTTAGTTGGTGTGGGGGTTCTTGTATTCTCAGCGTGGATATTTTGCATAGGGTTTTTTACTGACCGCACAGTTCCCTATCTGTCTTCTGCTATCTAGTATTAGCGGGCCTCATTTGCTGAATCTGTTTTCATTTCTACGTTTGTATTTTCCCCTTACCTCACCGTTATTATTTGTTGGGGGCTTCCTATATCTTTGGGGTTATTTCCCTGAGGCAAGTGAGGTCTTACTTTCCCTCTAGGAGTAGTTAGTTTCTCAGGCTGCGTCGAGACGTCCAGGAATTTAGGCACGTTCACCGGCTACCTTTAGTGTGTTTGGTTAGGATCAGGTTTGCGGTCAGTCCAGTTACCACCTCCCTAGAGCTCGTGTCTATGTTCATAAACTTAGCTAGTCCGTTTTGTGATCCTCAGCCACTAAGGATCATAACAGTCTGCTATCTACGGCAGTCCCATAGACAAAGAATGGAGCGATGGTGCGGATGGTTGACCACCGCTCCATTCAGGGGACCTGTTCTCGGATTGGTAGAGGTCCCAGTGGCCATAAACTGCATTAGCTAAGCCGTACTGCTCCTACACACACACATATCTTCACTCTCATCATTTGAATCTTTTACCATTGCTAAAGTTTTGTAATTTTAATGTTTTCCTTTTGCAAGCCGGGTGAAAAATATGATAGGAGTTTCTCTGACCATCCCCTGACAATGTCAGCGGTGGAGCACGGCGAGTACTTACAATGGAAGAAGGAGCGCCAGGAAGTCGACACTGAGCGGCTCGCCCGACAAAAGAATTCCAAAGGAGAGTGGCGGCGTACCTGGGATAAAGGGAAAACCGACGAAATGTAAGTTACTGCAGTCATATAAAAATGATAAACGATGTGTGAATGAAGCCGGAAAAAGATGGAGCTGGCCCAAACAAATGTAATCATGTAACACATACATGTCACATTGATAACCCATTCTAGAAGAAAAAAGGCAAAGAAGAAAAAAAAGTCCAACAGTAAAAATGTTGCAGATACATTGACACAATAATTATGAGAATAAAAATCCATCCATCCATTCATTCAATATCTATTATCTATCTATACATCATCTTAAATCTACGGTATTTATCTATTATCCATTTTCTATCTATCTATTTTCTATCTACCTATTATCTATTTAACTATCTATTATCTATCTATCTAGTATATATCTATCTATTATCTATCTATCATCTATCTATTATCTATGTGTTATCTATTATCTATCTATTATTTATCTATTATCTATCTATCTATTATCTATCTATCTATTATCTATCTGTTATCTATTATCTATCTATCATCTATCTGTACCTGTCTGTCCTCCCTCCAGGTGGCTGAATATCCTGGTCCCTGTGTCTTTGTTCCAGTACCTTGTCTCGTTCCATTACCTTGTCTGAACTGTGTCCTATCACTGTCTCCCTGTCTCCTTGTCTGTACTTCTTTCCCTACTGTGTCCTTCCTTGTGTTCACTTTGAATTACTTTTCTACCTTCGCTCTGCACTCCTGCGATTCTGCTACGTTTCACTCTGCTGCTGCAGAATCTCTTGCTGCAGCTCCTCTCCGCATACCTTGCGGTTTCACTCTGCTCTGCTCTTGCTGCTGCAGAATTTCTTGCTGCTGCTCCTCTCCGCATACCTTGCGGTTTCGCTCTGCTCTGCTCTTGCTGCTGCAGAATCTCTTGCTGCAGCTCCTCTCCGCAAACCTTGCGGTTTCGCTCTGCTTTGTTCTTGATGTTGCAGAATCTCTTGCTGCTGCTCCTCTCCGCATACCTTGCGGTTCACCCCCCGTGTGAACAGGTCCAAACCTGTTCCTTCCTACTTTGTTTCTTCCTGCTTGCATCCGTACCTGCACCTCCTGTGTGAATAGGTCCAAACCTGTTCCGTCATACTCCACTCCTTCCTGCTTGCTTTCGTACCAGCACCTCTTGTGTGGACAGGTCCAAACCTGTTCCATCATACTCCACTCCTCCCTGCTTGCTTTCGTACCAGCACCTCTTGTGTGAACAGGTCCACACCTGTTCTGTCATACTCCACTTCTCCCTGCTTGCTTTTGTACCAGCACCTCTTGTGTGAACAGGTCCAAACCTGTTCTGTCATACTCCACTTCTCCCTGCTTGCTTTTGTACCAGCACCTCTTGTGTGAACAGGTCCAAACCTGTTCCGTCATACTCCACTCTTTCCGGTCTGTTCCAGTACTAGCATCTGCTGTGTGAACAGGTCTCTACCTGTTCCTTCATACACTGTGCCAGCCTGCCCTGTGTCTCAGCTGTGCCTTCCAGCCCTGTGTCTCAGCCGTATCTGCCAGCCCTGTGTCTCAGCCATGCCAGCCTACTCGTCTGAGTTTCAGCCGTGCTCATCTGCCAGTCGTGCCTGACGCCCGCACCTGTCCTAATGTTCCTGTTCTCCAAGTGGGATCAGCAGCCACAGCCCGACACCGCCCCGGAGTGGCACCTGGCAGCTGCCTGCTGCACAAGCCTGACCTCACCATCAGAGGCTCCAGCGAACACCAAGGCAGCTGTCCTAGTCACGCCCCTTCCAAGGTAGTCTGGTTTGTGGCACAGTGGGGCCATAACTCCCTGGCTCACGCCCACCAGTCAGGGCGTGAGCGTGACACATGTATTGTGATTGGTTGTAGCCTTTTGTTATGTGCCTTTATATATTGTGTTGTAATGTGTTTTTATTATGCTATGACTAAGGGCAGTACTGCCTGAAACGCGTCAGCTTGTTTTTATGATGCACTAATAAAGGACAAGATTTTTATTCTATTTTCATCTCCTCCATTCCATTCAATATTTGCATGAGCTGGACAAGTGAGTGATTTACAGGGAGGAAGAGAAGAGGGACATGCCTGACATTTGTGTATATTACCTTCTCACCTTGTCTCTATTCATTTCTTAGGTTTGCCGTTGATACATGCTGCGCCAACACCGTTCCAAGCTCGCTAAGTGGCAGGAAAGGTGAGCATCGTAACAGATAAAGTATTTATTTGATAGCCAAATTAACATGCCTCAGCTGTCTTTTTAGTCAACACGTTCATATCATGAAGTTGTTATACTATAATAAGGCTACTGTGACGCTAGTCATTATTCACCGACAAGCCACTATGATGGGTAATCAAAAGGTCCGAGGTCAGAAGCCAAGAGGGTACATCATAGACAGAGGGGTGAGACAAAAGAATAGTGAGATCACGATCCAGTTGTCGAAATCCAGGAGGGTACGTCATAGACAGGGGGGTGAGACAAAAGAATAGTCAGGTCAGGTTCCAGGGGTCAGAATACAATGAAGGTAGTAGATAAAGCAAAGGGTCAAAGCAAATGGATGGTCAGAGTGCAGTCCTAGGTCAGACAGCAGTAGATTAGAGCACAGAGCAACAAGGGAACATACACCAGTGATCAAGAAGCTAGAATTGGCACTAGTCAGGGGCAGAGAGCTGGCTAAATAGCCAGGTAATGAAGCGATGGCCGGGGGACCACCACGGTGCAGGAAGACTACTGTACACAAGATGAGGTGCAAACAACAAAGGGTAGATTTATTGGGAATCAAGGAATGAAGTGGGTGAGGAAGATGCAAACAGGGGTATGCAATGGCAAGAGACACTTTACAAGACTTATACACTTTATCTTGTCCGTAAAATAGCACGGTGCTCCAACTATTACAGACTCAGAATATGTCTCACAAGCAAATTTAAACAATAAACAAATAACGATGCTACTCTACATATAACCTCCCTGGCCTTTACTAAGCAGGCCCCACGGCTGCCGTGTACTGACTACTGAAGCCTACACTAGGCCCTAACAGGTGCACCAAACAGGAACAGTGAAACGTGGTCTTCTCCTTGCTTCTGGATCCTAGGGATGCTCCTGGAGACTATAAGTCCCTTTCTCAGTATCTTCCTGGCTTCACAAACTAGCACAGAACAGCCACCTTTGCTGTACCCGGAAAAGTCTTGCAAATTTCACAAGTACACTACGTCCCAGGTTGTGGGACCTTTCTTGTAGCAAACAGCACACAGTTCTCTGTTGTGAATTTGGATTCTGGGCTCCCCCGGTGGCCACTGGTGGAATTGAACTGGTGTTGTCATCTTCTCTGTTCACCTGTTCCCATCAAGATGTGGGAGTCGCTATATAACCTGGCTGCTCTGTTAGTTGCTTGCCGGTCAACAATGTTATCAGAAGCCTCTCTGTGCTTGTTCCTGCTCCTAGACAACTACTAGATAAGTTGGACTCTTGTCCATGTTTGTTTTTGCATTTTTGTTCCAGTTCACAGCTGAAGTTTCGTTACTGTGTCTGGAAAGCTCTTGTGAACAGGAATTGCCACTCTGGTGTTATGAGTTAATGCCAGAGTTTTAAAGTAATTTCTGGATGGTGTTTTGATAGGGTTTTCAGCTGACCATGAAAGTGACCTTTCTGTCTTCTGCTATGTAGTAAGTGGACCTCAAATTTGCTAAACCTATTTTCATACTACGTTTGTTAATTCATCTTAATTCACCGCCAATACATGTGGGGGGCCTCTGTCTCCTTTCGGGGTATTTCTCTAGAGGTGAGCTAGGACTAATATTTTCCTCTGCTAGCATTATTTAGTCCTCCGGCTGGTGCTGGGCATCTAGAATCAACGTAGGCATGCTACCCGGCCACTGCTAGTTGTGCGTTAGGTTTAGTTCATGGTCAGCTCAGTTCCCATCTTCCAAGAGCTAGTTCCAATATATGCTGATGCTATGTTCTCTTGCCATTGAGAACATGACAGTTTGACCGGCCTACTAAAGGGTTAAAATCCTTGGCTGAGAAAGGAGAGAAATAAGAAGTCTGCTGAGAATTTTTTTTTTTTTCTCCTTCTAATCTTTGAATGGCTCTGTGTCCACCTGTTTGTAATGGATCTTCAGAGTGTAACTGCAGGTTTGAATAATCTCGCCACGAAGGTACAAAATTTGCAAGACTTTGTTTGTCATGCACCTGTATCTGAGCCGAGAATTCCTTTGCCGGAATTTTTCTCGGGGAATAGATCTGGGTTTCAGAATTTTCGAAATAATTGCAAATTATTTTTGTCCCTGAAATTTCGCTCTGCCGGAGACCCTGCACAGCAGGTCAGGATTGTGATTTCCTTGCTCCGGGGCGACCCTCAAGACTGGGCTTTTTCATTGACACCAGGGGATCCTGCGTTGCTCAATGTGGATGCGTTTTTTCTGGCCTTGGGGTTGCTTTATGACGAACCTCATTTGGAGCTTCAGGCAGAAAAAACTTTGATGTCCCTATCTCAGGGGCAAGATGAAGCGGAAATTTACTGTCAAAGATTCCGTAAATGGTCTGTGCTTACTCAGTGGAATGAGTGCGCCCTGGCGGCGACTTTCAGAGAGGGTCTCTCTGATGCCATTAAGGATGTTATGGTGGGGTTCCCTGTGCCTGCGGGTCTGAATGAGTCCATGACAATGGCTATTCAGATCGATAGGCGTTTGCGGGAGCGCAAACCAGTGCACCATCTGGCGGTGTCCACTGAGAAGTCGCCAGAGAGTATGCAGTGTGATAGAATTCTGTCCCGAAGCGAGCGGCAGAATTTTAGACGGAAAAATGGGTTGTGTTTCTATTGCGGTGATTCTACTCATGTTATATCAGCATGCTCTAAGCGCACTAAAAAGCTTGATAAATCTGTTTCCATTTGCACCTTACCGTCTAAGTTTATTCTATCTGTGACCCTGATTTGCTCTTTGTCATCTATTACCACGGACGCCTATGTCGACTCTGGCGCCGCTTTGAGTCTTATGGATTGGTCCTTTGCCAAACGCTGTGGGTATGATTTAGAGCCTTTGGAGACTCTTATTCCTCTGAAGGGGATTGACTCCACCCCATTGGCTAATAATAAACCACAATACTGGACACAAGTAACTATGCGTATTAATCCGGATCACCAGGAGATTATTCGCTTTCTGGTGCTGCATAATCTACATGATGATTTGGTGCTAGGATTGCCTTGGCTGCAATCTCACAACCCAGTCCTCGACTGGAAAGCTATGTCTGTGTTGAGCTGGGGATGTAAGGGGGCTCATGGGGATGTACCTGTGGTTTCCATTTCCTCATCTATTCCCTCTGAAATTCCTGAGTTCCTGTCTGACTATCGTGACGTCTTTGAAGAATCCAAGCTTGGTTCATTACCTCCGCACCGAGAGTGCGATTGTGCCATAGATTTAATCCCGGGTAGTAAATACCCAAAGGGTCGTTTATTTAATCTGTCTGTGCCTGAACATGCTGCTATGCGAGAATATATAAAGGAGTCCTTGGAAAAGGGACATATTCGTCCATCGTCATCTCCCTTAGGAGCCGGTTTTTTCTTTGTGTCAAAAAAAGACGGCTCTTTGAGACCATGTATCGATTATCGGCTTTTGAATAAAATCACTGTAAGATATCAATACCCGTTGCCGTTGCTGACTGATTTGTTTGCTCGCATAAAGGGGGCCAAGTGGTTCTCTAAGATTGACCTTCGTGGGGCGTATAATTTGGTGCGAATCAGGCAGGGGGATGAGTGGAAAACCGCATTTAATACGCCCGAGGGCCACTTTGAGTATTTAGTGATGCCTTTTGGTCTTTCAAATGCTCCGTCAGTTTTCCAGTCCTTTATGCATGATATTTTTCGCGATTATTTGGATAAATTTATGATTGTGTATCTGGATGATATTCTGATTTTTTCGGATGACTGGGACTCTCATGTCCAGCAAGTCAGGAGGGTTTTCCAGGTTTTGCGGTCTAATTCTTTGTGTGTGAAGGGTTCTAAGTGTGTTTTTGGGGTACAGAGGATTTCCTTTTTGGGATATATTTTTTCTCCCTCTTCCATTGAAATGGATCCTGTCAAGGTTCAAGCTATTTGTGATTGGACGCAGCCCTCTTCTCTTAAGAGTCTTCAGAAATTTTTGGGCTTTGCTAACTTTTATCGTCGATTTATTGCTGGTTTTTCGGATATTG
Source organism: Ranitomeya variabilis (assembly GCF_051348905.1). Taxonomy (NCBI): domain Eukaryota; kingdom Metazoa; phylum Chordata; class Amphibia; order Anura; family Dendrobatidae; genus Ranitomeya; species Ranitomeya variabilis. The sequence continues at coordinate 615,859,489 of NC_135232.1, forward strand.
CTAAGCCATTGACCGATTTGACTAAGAAGGGTGCTGATGTTGCTGATTGGTCCCCTGACGCTGTGGAGGCCTTTCGGGAGCTTAAGCGCCGTTTTTCCTCTGCCCCTGTGTTGCGTCAGCCTGATGTTGCTCTACCTTTTCAGGTTGAGGTTGACGCTTCTGAGATCGGAGCTGGGGCAGTGTTGTCGCAGAAAAGTTCTGACTGCTCCGTGATGAGGCCTTGTGCCTTCTTTTCCCGTAAATTTTCGCCCGCTGAGCGGAATTATGATGTTGGGAATCGGGAGCTTTTGGCCATGAAGTGGGCTTTTGAGGAGTGGCGCCATTGGCTTGAGGGGGCCAGACATCAGGTGGTGGTATTGACTGACCACAAAAACTTGATTTATCTTGAGACCGCCAGGCGCCTGAATCCTAGACAGGCGCGCTGGTCATTATTTTTCTCTCGGTTTAATTTTGTGGTGTCATACCTACCAGGTTCTAAGAATGTTAGGGCGGATGCCCTTTCTAGGAGTTTTGAGCCTGACTCGCCTGGTAACTCTGAGCCCACAGGTATCCTTAAGGATGGAGTGGTATTGTCAGCCGTTTCTCCAGACCTGCGGCGGGCCTTGCAGGAGTTTCAGGCGGATAGACCGGATCGTTGCCCACCTGATAAACTGTTTGTTCCTGATGATTGGACCAGTAGAGTCATCTCTGAGGTTCATTCTTCTGCGTTGGCAGGTCATCCTGGCATTTTTGGTACCAGGGATTTGGTGGCAAGGTCCTTCTGGTGGCCTTCCCTGTCACGAGATGTGCGAGGCTTTGTGCAGTCTTGTGACGTTTGTGCTCGGGCCAAGCCTTGTTGCTCTCGGGCTAGTGGATTATTGTTGCCCTTGCCTATTCCTAAGAGGCCTTGGACGCACATCTCGATGGATTTTATTTCAGATCTGCCTGTTTCTCAGAAGATGTCTGTCATCTGGGTGGTGTGTGACCGTTTCTTTAAGATGGTCCATTTGGTTCCTCTGCCCAAGTTGCCTTCTTCTTCCGAGTTGGTTCCTCTGTTTTTTCAAAATGTTGTTCGTTTGCATGGTATTCCTGAGAATATCATTTCTGACAGAGGGACCCAATTCGTGTCTAGATTTTGGCGGGCATTCTGTGCTAGGATGGGCATAGATTTATCTTTTTCGTCCGCTTTCCATCCTCAGACGAATGGCCAGACCGAGCGGACTAATCAGACCCTGGAGACATATCTGAGGTGTTTTGTGTCTGCTGACCAGGATGATTGGGTTGCTTTTTTGCCATTGGCGGAGTTCGCTCTCAATAATCGGGCCAGCTCTGCCACTTTGGTGTCCCCGTTTTTCTGTAATTCGGGGTTTCATCCTCGATTTTCCTCTGGTCAGGTGGAAACTTCGGATTGTCCTGGAGTGGATGCTGTGGTGGAGAGATTGCATCAGATCTGGGGGCAGGTGGTGGACAATTTGAAGTTGTCCCAGGAGAAGACTCAGCTTTTTGCCAACCGCCACCGTCGTGTTGGTCCTCGGCTTTGTGTTGGGGATTTGGTGTGGTTGTCTTCTCGTTTTGTCCCTATGAGGGTCTCTTCTCCTAAGTTTAAGCCTCGGTTCATTGGCCCGTATAAGATATTGGAGATTCTTAACCCTGTTTCCTTCCGTTTGGACCTCCCTGCATCCTTTTCTATTCATAACGTTTTTCATCGGTCATTGTTGCGCAGGTATGAGGTGCCGGTTGTGCCTTCCGTTGAGCCTCCTGCTCCGGTGTTGGTTGAGGGTGAGTTGGAGTACGTTGTGGAGAAAATCTTAGACTCTCGTGTTTCCAGACGGAGACTCCAGTATCTGGTCAAGTGGAAGGGATACGGCCAGGAGGATAATTCTTGGGTGAATGCATCTGATGTTCATGCCTCTGATCTGGTTCGTGCCTTTCATAGGGCCCATCCTGATCGCCCTGGTGGTTCTGGTGAGGGTTCGGTGCCCCCTCCTTGAGGGGGGGGTACTGTTGTGAATTTGGATTCTGGGCTCCCCCGGTGGCCACTGGTGGAATTGAACTGGTGTTGTCATCTTCTCTGTTCACCTGTTCCCATCAAGATGTGGGAGTCGCTATATAACCTGGCTGCTCTGTTAGTTGCTTGCCGGTCAACAATGTTATCAGAAGCCTCTCTGTGCTTGTTCCTGCTCCTAGACAACTACTAGATAAGTTGGACTCTTGTCCATGTTTGTTTTTGCATTTTTGTTCCAGTTCACAGCTGAAGTTTCGTTACTGTGTCTGGAAAGCTCTTGTGAACAGGAATTGCCACTCTGGTGTTATGAGTTAATGCCAGAGTTTTAAAGTAATTTCTGGATGGTGTTTTGATAGGGTTTTCAGCTGACCATGAAAGTGACCTTTCTGTCTTCTGCTATGTAGTAAGTGGACCTCAAATTTGCTAAACCTATTTTCATACTACGTTTGTTAATTCATCTTAATTCACCGCCAATACATGTGGGGGGCCTCTGTCTCCTTTCGGGGTATTTCTCTAGAGGTGAGCTAGGACTAATATTTTCCTCTGCTAGCATTATTTAGTCCTCCGGCTGGTGCTGGGCATCTAGAATCAACGTAGGCATGCTACCCGGCCACTGCTAGTTGTGCGTTAGGTTTAGTTCATGGTCAGCTCAGTTCCCATCTTCCAAGAGCTAGTTCCAATATATGCTGATGCTATGTTCTCTTGCCATTGAGAACATGACAGTTCTCCCTGTAGCAGCTTCAGCTCACACACACAGTTCAGGCTCAACTCCTCCCCTAATTCTAGGGCAGCTCATCTTCACAGTCTATAGCAGGGGGAAGCAGAACATTCCATCACACCAAACAAAGGGGTGCTGTCTCTTAAAGTGGTAGCGTGTTACTGTCCATAACAGCACCACCCTCTTACAGTAATACCTCAACAAGAGACACATGGATGAAGCTCAGGCAACACCCAAACTCTGATTGGATGGCTAAACTGTCAATCAAGATGTGGCACCCCAGGGTCCTGGTTGTCACAGTAGCATTGCTTTCCTCATGGGGACAGTGATGTTACGCTTGAAGGCAAGAAGGGATAACTGTAACCAGGTACCACAAACATGCAACATATTCACACTCCAGGCCACCAGGGGGAGCTTTTGATCCTATTCACTAGGTGACTCCCCATATACACTCACTGGCCACTTTATTAGGTACACCATGCTAGTAACGGGTTGGACCCCCTTTTGCCTTCAGAACTGCCTCAATTCTTCATGGCATAGATTCAACAAGGTGCTGGAAGCATTCCTCAGAGATTTTGGTCCATATTGACATGATGGCATCACACAGTTGCCGCAGATTTGTCGGCTGCACATCACCACCACCAGCCTGAACCGTTGATACAAGGCAGGATGGATCCATGCTTTCATGTTGTTTACGCCAAATTCTGACCCTACCATCCGAATGTCGCAGCAGAAATCGAGACTCATCAGACCAAGCAACGTTTTTCCAATCTTCTACTGTCCAATTTCGATGAGCTTGTGCAAATTGTAGCCTCAGTTTCCTGTTCTTAGCTGAAAGGAGTGGTACCCGGTGTGGTCTTCTGCCGCTGTAGCCCATCTGCCTCAAAGTTCGACGCACTGTGCGTTCAGAGATGCTCTTAGGCCTACCTTGGTTGTAACGGGTGGCGATTTGAGTCACTGTTGCCTTTCTATCAGCTCGAACCAGTCTGCCCATTCTCCTCTGACCTCTGGCATCAACAAGGCATTTCCGCCCACAGAACTGCCGCTCACTGGATTTTTTTTCTTTTTCGGACCATTCTCTGTAAACCCTAGAGATGGTTGTGCGTGAAAATCCCAGTAGATCAGCAGTTTCTGAAATACTCAGACCAGCCCTTCTGGCACCAACAACCATGCCACGTTCAAAGGCACTCAAATCACCTTTCTTCCCCATACTGATGCTCGGTTTGAACTGCAGGAGATTGTCTTGACCATGTCTACATGCCTAAATGCACTGAGTTGCCGCCATGTGATTGGCTGATTAGAAATTAAGTGTTAACAAGAAGTTGGACAGGTGTACCTAATAAAGTGGCCAGTGAGTGTATATATATATATATATATATATATATATATATATATATATATAACTGGTAGTCTGTAGGGAAAGTCAGTCAGTTCTAGGAAGATCCAGTCAGTGCTTGTCAGGGGACAATTATTAAACACAGTATACCCGAAATTATCCACAAAATTATATTGTCACTCTAGAGGATATCATTAATAAAACCAGAATACACCCGTGGTTAGGGTATGCTGTGAAATATCATTAGTGGAGACCACTGCAATAGAAAAACAAGTACCAAACCACCATGGATAGGAAATCACCAGATAATCTATGAGCCTGGGAATAGTTAAAAAATAGGCCTTTATTTATAAAGTTGGCAACAATTACATGCAACAATAATAAAATATTTTGTGCAGATAAAAAAATATATATATACAATATAGCTTATTCACGAGGTCAGGAAATAAACATGCTCAGTAAAAGAAGCCCCCAATATAATATCTCCATTCTAGTTGTGCATATCATAAGATGCAAAGGTTACCATAAAAGGTGCAGAAATATCAGAAAAACCAGGTAAAAATATAAAATATGTGCAAATCACAAAAAAGGCTATGTAGCGCTTGTGCAAATAGTGCAAAAAAAGTGCATACTAACAATGAGGGATCATATAACCCAATAAAATAGAGTACCCACGTGTACAGGCCTATACACAGGCCAAACAATAGGTAACCATATGCTATATAAGATAGCGCAACATTATATATGAAAATTTACCTGGGGGGTAACTGAGACCTGAACCTACGCACTAGAATGGAGATATTGTATTGGGGGCTTCTTTTACTGAGCATGTTTATTTCCTGACCTCGTGAATAAGCTATATGTATATATATTTTTTTTTATCTGCACAAAATATTTTATTATTGTTGCATGTAATTGTTGCCAACTTTATAAATAAAGGCCTATTTTTTAACTATTCCCAGGCTCATAGATTATCTGGTGATTTCCTATCCATGGTGGTTTGGTACTTGTTCTTGTCAGGGGACAGACTGGATCAGTCTGAGGAAAGAAGAAGGTTTTACAGAGCTGTGTAGCCGCAGTGCAGCAGCTCCTGGAAAGAGACATACAGAAAGCCGAATACATTGCAGAGAGCATGCAGGAGAGCAAAGCACAGGAGAGAATACCAGGGGGAGATCAGCACCAAGCAGGCTGCCTCCTTCTGAGGCGCAGAGACCAGTAGCCGGAATACCGAGGTTGTAAGGACCTCTATGACTTACATAAGAGACTGGCAGGACAGCTGAACTCCAAGTTACCTGTCCGACCTAACACCCAGAAGGCACGGTGGCACCCTTCAGAGGCCGGGGCATGCTAGAGTCCCTATAAACAGGCTCAAGTCACCAGTCATACGGGTTATGTCCTATCCTATCTGGGGGACAGAGAGAGAGAGATAACATCTGTGAGGACCTTACGTGAAGCCTAGGCAGTAAGGGACTACAACACCACGGCGCTAGAGGAAGGCCTTAGATTTCCACCTGGATAAGGGGACTCCTAACTTGCCTTCAAGCCGGCCAGACCCTATCTGCCCTGTGATCTGGTGCCCTGGACTGTGGCTGCCTGAAGACTTCAATAAACAAGGTAAAGAGACTGCAAACCTGTGTCCTCATTCTTTACTATGCCATTCACCATCTTCCATCCACACACCGGGAGCCCTGGGGATATACTTCACCTGTGGGAAGTTATACCATCTAGCTGCCATAACATCACCCCAGAGGACCCCTTAAAGCAGCGTCGGTCCCCACTGACCGAATACCACAGGTGGCGTCACGAACATAAACTTAATTCTCTTTAAAGACCTTTCCCTTTTAAATGGGCGCCCAGGGCCATGGACCGGGTCGCCACCGTGACAACCCCCTGTGAACCGCAGGACCCGGTACCAAGTACCCCACGGCCCTGGCGGGGCGACTCAAAGACACTGATAACTCAGCATGCCCATCCTCTAGATTGGACAGCAGACAGTTATTTACTGCATCCAGACACAAAGCAAGGTGGAATTGTGACAGCTCCATTACTTCTTGTTTTTGGGTATGCACTGAACATGTCCATAGAGCCCTATGCACCCTACCGTGGGTATCCTTTGGCATACAAAAACATATGCTATGTAATATATTTATACCATAGATAGATAGGGCTCAAGAGATTAATTAGCTACTTCAATCTCCAAAGCAGGTGGAATTTTGCATTATGATGTGTATATGGGTCCTTGGCAGTATTGAGCATTCCGATACCGCAAGTATCGGGTATCGGCCGATATTTGCGGTATCCTAATTCCGATACCGAGTTCCGATATTTTTGTGATATCGGAAACCGGAATCGGAAGTTCCCAATGTATGGTTCCCAGGGTCTGGAGGAGAGGAGACTCTCCTTCAGGCCCTGGGATCCATATTCATGTAAAAAATAAAGAATAAAAATAAAAAATATGGATATACTCACCCCTCCGGCGGAGCCCAGCCAGAAGCCAACATTGTGGTTGCCACCAGGAAGTAATCTCAGAGGAGGCGATACAGAACTGGTCACTTCCCCTCACTAAAAAGCAGGTCAGAACATTCCTGGAAATTGTAGGCTATTACAGGAGGTTTATCCCTAATTTTGCCTTAAAGCAGCGCCTTTAACTATGATATCCTAGAAGTAGTAACCTACAAGAAAATACATAACCAAAGAGATTTTTGGGGAATCTCATAAATAACCTTTATTAATTGTAAAAGAAAACATTACAAGGGGAAAATGCTGCAAAAAATACATTTAAAAATGTATATAAACATCTAAAATGGTGAGAGGAGTAGATGTTAAGAGTGTAGATAAACATTGCATCATTCATATATCGTATTGTGTCATAATAGCACACAAGGAAGAAATATTTTTCTGTTAAGCATTGTACGATGTATCTGTGCACTATATCTGTTATGTAATGTCCCAAAGAGATGTAGCATAAATTACTGAGTAAAGTGCACCATAACCATACATTTATACAGTATATGTGCATATATAGCTAGATAGATATAAATATACACATACTGTATACAGTCATGACCGAAAGTATTGGCACCCTTGAAAGTCTTTCAGAAAATGAAGTATTTCTCCCAGAAAATTATTGCAAATACACGTTTTGTTATACACATGTTTATTTCCTTTGTGTGTTTTAGAACAATGAAAAATAAATTGGCCAGACAAAATTGTTGGTTTCTTTCCAAAATTGTGGATAAATAACTTTGTTTCAAGCAAGTAATGCTCATTCAAACTCACCCGTGGCAAGTAACAGGTGTGGTCAATACAAAAATCACTCCTGAAACCAGATAAAAAAGGCAGAAGTTGACTCAGTCTTGCATTGTGTGTCTGTGTGCCACACTAAGCATGAAGAACAGAAAGAGGAGAAGAGAACTGTCTGAGGACTTCAGTACCAAAATTGTTGAAAAATATCAACAATCTCAAGGTCACAAGTCCATCTACAGAGATTTTGATGTTCATTTGTCCACGGCGTGAAACATAATAAATGTAGTCCCTGGTGTCAGAAAGCTGGGTTTGGCTCCTAGATCCTGGGTCTTCTTGCAGGATAATTACCCCATACACACTTCAAGAAGCAACCAAAAATGGATGGAAACAAAGCGTTGAAGAGTTCTAAAGTGGCCAACAATGAGTCCAGATCTAAATCCCACTGAACACCTGTGGAGAGAGCTTCAAATTGATGTTGGGAGAAGGTGCCTTCATATATGAGACCTGGAGCAGTTTGCCAAACAAGAGTGGTCCAAAATTCCAGTTGAGAGGTGTAAGAGGCCTGTTGATGGTTTTAGGAAGCAATTGATTGCAGTGATTTATTCCAAAGGGTGTGCAACCAAATATTAATTTGAGGGTGCCAACAATTGTCTGTCCCATTTTTGGGCTTTTGTATGAAATTACGTCCAATTTGCCTTTTTTCCTCAGTTTTTTTTGTCTTGTTCCAATACACACAAAGGAGATAAACCTGTGTATAACAAAACATGTGTCATGGCAATAATTTGCTAGGAGAAATACTGCATTTTCTGAAACTATTTCAAGGGTGCCAACACTTTCGGCCATGACTGTATAAGATTGTCTTAGGGTTCTTTCAATATCACCTAATATCTAGCACTTATGGTCATTCCTTTCCCTAGAGAATGTGGTACCTTTGTTGCCAAATGTTGGTAAAATTTGTAAGTTACATTGATTTTTCAAGCTTTGGTGGTATCTGTGGCTCTCCTTATAAAGATCAGTATGTGAGGGCACTCAGAAAGTTTTGTAAAAATAGGCAAAACATTGTGTTTCCCTTTTTAGGAGAGGAAAACCCAGAAAGTTCAACTGCTTTTATCGAGATGGCATATGTCAAACAGTAAAGGCAGTGCTAAGATGTCCAGATGTGGTCATCAAAGGGTTGACTGAATACAATTTATAAAGAGATCAATCATCTGCAATAAAAGAGGGTCTGACAGGGAGAGAGGTTGGATAATGACACTACCCTGTGCATGATTTGAGGGTGTCAGATTCTAGCAAACCATACAGATCTCTTAATTTAAGGGGAGTGTGGCAAGTCAGTATCGGTAAATGTGTAGTACTAAATGGTGTTATGGACCTAGTGCAGAAGAAAAATGATGTGAGCCAAGGTGCTGCTGGTTTGGTAGGTTGGCTCTCCCTACAATCTATTCTGAGGAAGTATGAATTTTAGATAACCTACAACAAAATAGAAAAAGACATATTTTTTTCCTGTAGACAAAAAAGTACTTAATCTGAGTAAATGTACTGTATGATGAAAGGACTGAACTGTTGTTTTTTTTGCCTTTTAGGAGACTGGGGAAGAAAGATGCAAAATGTGATTGAAAATAAAGGTGATCATCTTGACTGATAGCAGTGATGTCCTTGGATATAAAATTGTGTAAAAATCTAAACATCCCAATTTTCCTTTTCCAAACTATATTGAAACGGCTATACAAAAATGTAAATGTGTGAAAATCCTCCCCACATATTTTACACAAAAGGTGGACTGGCCAACGATTGTCGGTCAGAAGAATGGTCATTTGTTGGCACTAAAAAAAATATCAAACTGTATCAGGAGCAGGCTTGGACTGGACCACAGGAGAACAGGAGAATCCTCCGGTGGGCCACCACCCTGTAATATGAGCAGTACTTGGCACTATATACATGAATCATTGTGTACAGACAAAGGCGGCATCTTATTCATTAACAATCTACCCAGATCATTGTTATAGAAATCTAGGATAATGTCACATTTGCATGGAGCTGAAAAGCGAGTCCTGGAGTTGGTTACTGGTGGGCCCTTGGCACTCCAGTCCAACATTGATCAGGAGTGTTGGCTTTTTCAGCCGATGATACATCCAGTACTTACTGTGTATCTGATCAGTTTTAATAGTACATTTTCATTGGTTGGTTATTGGTCAAAACAAATACCGTAAATGTTTGTTTCGCCGAGGTAGTCTGTGATCGTGCATTATGGCTGAAAATGTCCGTAACAGGGCAAATTTTAAAGTATGTGAATATGGAGCCTTAGACCTTGTTAGCACATGTGTCACACTCCTTTAGTAATAATTGTGTCTTTCCTTCTCTCCCGTCAGAAGGGAACATGTTCACATTGCTCTACTGTTTAGCATGCAACCTCTCATGTAGATTATTTTATGAGAACTGATGAGTATCTTAATTTGGGACAATTCCTCTAAATTATATACTTGAAGATCAAACAATGGCTAGATGATTATCAGATATATTTTATATCAGCGACTTAATCTGTATTTATCTAAGTTGCATCAATTCTCCTAGGTGATGAAAAAGAGATCCGTAATGAAAAGACCCTCACATTGATGAATACCATGAGCAGCAGAGCAAAGGGAAAAGACCGTCTTACTGGGAGAGCCCAAAGGTAGGCTCTATACAATATATAGTGATGATCACATCACTGGTAAGAAATGACAGCTCACACATCCTACCCTCCCTGCGCAGTGACTACTGCACATGACACAGAGCATGCCAAGAGCATAATCTCAGAATGATCTAGAAAGTTGAAACAGAGCTTGCCTGTTCATCACCCTCCTTCAGAGCTGTTTCTGTTTCATCAGTTAAAGGGAACTTGTCGGCTGATACATGCTTTAAAAACGGTGGAGAGCATGTATCAGCTCTTGGCCGTGTGATCACAGCCATGTATGTTTTACTCTGAAACATGCTTTTACTCACCACCGGGGACTGAGCCGTGTGACTAGTTGGGCAGGTGGGTCCCTGGCGACTTCCCCCTGCCCGCTAATAGTAATTGACAAGTCGTTGCATATGTGGGTGTTTGGCAGAGGCTTGTCAGTCCGTGTCAGCGGGTGGGGAGAAGCCGCCAGGGACCCACTTGTCTAATTAGTCACCTCAGTCCCCAACACTGATTAAAAGTATATTTTTCTCTGAAATGCTGCAGCATTTCAGAGTGAAAGATAAGTGGCTGTGATCGCACATCCAGTAGCTGATACATGCTGTCTATGATTTGGTAGGAATGTATCAGCTGGCAAGTTCCCTTCAATGACAGTATTTCAAGCTATAGCAGGGGTGGGCAATTAATTTTCCCGAGTGGCCACATGAGAGACCACAACTGTCATGGAGAGCGAACCAATAGGTCATTATTATTATTTCTCAAAATTAACATATTCATTATAATTATTTTATATCAACATTAATTGTATCACTTAATATTAAGCAGAATTAAGTATGTTAACAGCTCCCTATACACAGCATAAGCCCACACACAGCCCCCTATATGCGATTTGAGCCCACACACAGCCCTCTACATACAGTATGAGCCCCACATAGCCCCTCTATATACAATATGAGTCTCCACATAGTCCCCTATATACAGAATTATGTTATATATAGCCTCTCTTGCTCTCTATATATAATATGAGACATCACACAGCTCGCTGTATTCAGTATGAGCTCCGACATAGGCTCCTATGTACAGTATGAGCTCCACATAGCCTCCTATATACAGTATGAGCCCCATAGAGCCTTCTGTATAGAGTATGAGCCCACACATAGCCTCTGTATATACAGTATGATCCTGCACATAGCTCCCTATATACTGTAAGAGCCACAACATAGCCTCCTATATACAGTGTGAGCCCCCACAAAGCTCCTCTATATACAATGTGAGCCCCCACATAGCCTTTCTATATAAAGTATAAGCACCCATATAGCCTCCTATATACAGTATGGTTCCCACATAGCCTCTCTAAATACAGTATGAGCATGCAGAGAGCCCCCTATATGCCGTAAGAGCACCCACACAGCCACCTATATGCGGAAGAGCACACAAATAGCCCCCACATAGCCTCCAATATACAGTATGAGCCCCCACATAGTCTCCGATATACAGTATAAGGCCCCACATAGCCTTCTAAATACAGTCTGAGACCCTCCTCCACCAACGTATTCACCGCTGTCTGCATCCTGAGAGTGTGGATAGCAGCTACAGTGGGCGATGGCGGATGGACAGCAGGCGAGGGCATGGTGAGGCCCGTGGTCCAGTGTTTCAACTCTTCAGCTGTTTCGGTCCGCAGGCCGGATTGGAACAGCCAAAGGGTCAGATGTGGCCTGTGGGCCACTGTTTGCCCAGCTCTGACCATAGTATGTCTGTTTACAGGACTGTTTTGTTTAACTGTTTGTGTGGTTAAAAAGTTTGTTTGCTATTGATATGAAGCCAACTTCTGAGTTGGAATGTGCAGAAATTTTACGGCTCTTTAGTGGTGTCCCAAAGAGATTTCAATTAATTTTTTGTTTTATTATAATTTTATATTCATGTTTTTTTGCGATTATGTAGAATCGCAAAAATCTGTGAAGAGGTGCAATTAACTGCTTAGTCATACCAAGGGTGCACTGAGCAACTATGGTTGGTTTGAACAGTCATTTTGTACTAACAGATTTCCTTGAATTTTGTTTGGCATGCAATTGAATCCGATTTTTGAAAATGATCATCAGCAATGTGAAAACATTAACATTTTTGCATGAAGACTACAGGTTGTCAAGTGGCTTTAAGAAAGCAACATGTTAATTCTAAAACTGACATTTATTTCAGCCTAGAACTGTACAATTCAATTACATTTAGAATAACGTGCAGTTCTCCGCGCTCTCTTGCCAGATAATTAGCAATATGTTTTGTGCCGCTCACAGCCTGGTGGAGCTAACAATAGAAGTCTTTGGGTCTCAGTGGGACATTTGTGCGTTCCTCAGGGTGTAAATGCTAGGAACATAACAAACAAGTGGCATTCAGCGCTCTTCTATTGAATGAGCAATTTTCTAAACTTGGCGCTTATCATCACTTAAATCTTTCTTTTCTTGAGCTCAGTGAATGCTCAAAAATTTGATGTCCTACTGAAATAAAGGTGATAGTTTTCTTTCACATGGGCTAAAAATAAAGCCTATTTTTTTTTTAGCCAGACATGCTGCAGCTTGCGGAATAATCATTATAAAAATCCCTGAAAACACAAATTTTATAAAGCCAGTTTGCAAAAATAAGATTTTTACATGGCCCACAGCCTCTCTAATTCTAATACAGCTTAATACACTTTTTCATGAATGCCAATCTATAACCATGGTATTGAAAGGGTCTACTGAATTCTGATCTGCCTATGCAGAGCGCAGCAGTTGAGATGAATTTTTCATTGGCTACTGTGTTCTGCATAGATTACAAAATTCTTGATATGATGAAATGAGCTTTGTCATCTCAGTTGGCCACCCATAAACAGCTGAATAGATAATGACAAACTCATCTTGACTGCTGCACTCTGCATAGGCAGATCGGAATTCAGTAGACCCTTTAAATCTATGACCATAAAGAAAGAGGCAGTAGATGTAGGAGATTGCCATTAGGATTACCTTGTGTGGGAAGTTGCAGAGTTGGCGGTGGGGTCTAGGTACTAGCCAGAGACCACATCACCTATGACAGTCAAGAGAAACAATTCCATCTGCGACAGTGGAATCAATTGCTTTGTTCTGCCTATTAATGTGCAGCAAGTTAATTCACAATGTAGTACCAGTTGTCACCATTAGAGGTCATTAGGCACACATTTATCCTGCTCCTGTATTCAGGAGCATTTCGCTTTAAGCCCTGTGTTCTGACTAGAACCAGCCCCCCTGGTTTCCCGGGCAAGAGTAGCCATTTTCCTCCGGACCTTTGAGTTTTACACACATGTTCCTGGCTCTCTCTTCCTGCAGATCATTGCTCTTGATAAGCGGATTGCGGTGAGGCACAAATGTACTTACATGTGTGTGTTATGTAAGAATCTGTATATGCAGCCACCGTGCAATGTACTGTGTAGTTAGGTATATTGTGCAATGTATCCTGCAATTTATTATAATGATTTGCACTGCTTACAGATAGATTGCATTTCTGTATAGTGCAGAACAGTGTTGCAGGATGTATTTGCCTTAGATAGATATTATAACTGCATTCCTGTGTTGTAATGTTACTGTGCAGCCTCTGTAATGTGAGGTACTGATATAATCATGCTTTTGTCTCTGTTATCTGCCAGTTCTGATACACTGTTTATTCCCTTTGTAGTTTTTATCCATCATCGTCCACTGTTCGTCAACTCAATAAATATAGACTTAAGAATCCATACAGTCTGTTTACTGGGAAGTGGATGAGGGTTAGCCGTATGCTGAAATCCACACGGCACCATACGTGGAGGAAGGCAGAACATGCTTACTATCCCTTAGGTCCAACATTGTTTTTCTCTAAACATTTGGATGATCTCTAGATTGATCTATACATTGGAAAAGTTCAAGAATAACACTACTAATGGTGGAATTATTTCCTTGTAGATGGTATAGCATAGAACATGAAGACGTTTCCTATTTGCCAAAGGACGTTCCTTTACAGGTAAGTCACAATGTGATTTGGTTCTTTAGATGCATAATGATTTTGGAGAATGAAAGCTGAAGGTAAATTTTAAAAAATTCACAGATTTTTCTTTGACAAGAGGTCCAAGCAGTATTCCTAAAACCAGTGACTCTCAGGCTTATCTAGTGTTTTCGCAAAAGCAAATACTACTAGAATTTGGCACCAAATCCATATACATTCTCTGTCAGAACTATGGAAATATAGTAATTGTTTCACTGTAGTCACACGTAAAAAGCAGAGCTTACAGCCCAGATGCCCGTCCGTACACGTTACAAAGCTGTTGGCCAAACGACAGTTGGCCAAACTGGCAGCTATCTCTGCTGACTCCATTGTTCACCACTACGAGTTCTCAATTCGTCTTCAGAATAAGCAGCTTTGGGACATCTTATTTCCTTGGAGAAGAAAAGAATGATTTCAAACTGACCAATCGTAATCCTCTTTTGCCCTGACATCACTTGATGTACCCAGTTCTGACTTTTATTGCAGCCTTGGTGTCTCTGTTGCTTCCTGAGTCACATAACTTCAGGAAGTCTCGTGAGGCCTCGGAAGCGAAAGAGTTGTCCAGCAGAGCTCTTGGCTCATCTCAACCTTACATAGATTGGAAATTAGCAAAAAATATTTTCATTTGTTGATGACATACAGAATCTGGAATACAAAACCTCTGTATTTAATCAATGGTTTCTATAGACGTTATCGGTGCAAGATTATGGCACCATGGTATGGCCACATGAATGAGGCCTTACGGTAAAATCTGTTCTTTCTTACAGGGTAAATATTGGTAACAGCTCCACCGTCCAGATCTCTATTGGAATTATTAACGCGAGTCTTCAATTTTGGAAAACCCCTGCTCACCGGCATAAATAATAAGCAAACCAAGCATTACTCATCCTTCCCTGGGTCCACGGTTGAGTCTCCGCAACTGGTCCTGTTGTGTATTATTGCCTGATGCAGCCAATCAGTGAGCTCAACTGCTCTGCTCAAATAGATGGCATGAGCCACTCGGAAGCTCTGAGTTCAACGATTGGCTGCAGTTATTTTTTACATGACGTGAGCACCGTAGGCAATAACAGCTACATGGAGCAGCTGCTAAGGCTTGCTGGACCTGGTAATGGTGAGTAAAGAATACTAAAAAAACCGGCGCCTGGAGATAAGGGTTTTTGAAAACCCCTCAACCGAGCTAAAGCATATGTTATCTTTTTACATTATCCTTTTATTTCCTTTTATTATTTTTCTCTCTCTGTGTTCCACAGAAAAGTCTCCATGATGAAATTACCGTTAAACATTCAGAAGAGAATTTCAAAGAAGATGGATTTTTGAACACAAAAAAACTAAAAGTTCCCATCCAAAATACTTTATTGGGAAATGAAGAAAAAATAGTTTTTGCTAATGAGAAATTACTGCTGGAAAGTAAACAGGATGTTCCATTTCATGGGAAGAAAATGGAAGTAACAAGTAATGATCTAATCTCAGAGGGTCGGGAAATGCTAGAATATCTGTCTGTGCTGGGCAGCGACAGCGATCCTGGTGAGAACTCTGCAAGAACGTGAACAAAGAAGCTCACATCTCAGTGATAAAAGCACGGTGCTCTTTTTAAGGAGTCGTCAGCTTAGAAAAATAAAAATGTTTATATACAGTAGAAGAGAAGGCTGATAAATTCATCATGCAAAAGGCAGACTAGTGTTCATCAACATCCACTGAGGGATAAAGGTCTGGCCAGAGATGATTACCAACTTGTCACAGGAAAAATAAAAAATGGCTTCTTTCAGAATCACAAAATTACAATCCGAGCTTTCCATTTTCAGCGTAAACAAAGAAGATCCGCAGCTCTCCAAAATTGATGCAAAAAAATAAAAGTTTATATCCTTGTACTGTTTATTCTTTCATTACATTTTGGAGTTTGGATGTTCATTGGACGAGCACATAATACGGTTTAGTGCCCATACATTGTCCTGCTGTGTTATGAAAAATAACTTTTTTATTATACAATCCAGATCTCATTTTATAGGTAGTTTTCACGAATAGGCCGTCAGCTTGTAGGGAAACCTGCTTAGTAGAACTCCTAATGAATATTCAGCTTATCTGCCTCAGTATATAAACATTCACGCATTCAGTATTTGGTCAGTATTTTACATCAGTATTTGGTCAGTATTCAGTGGAGTGGGTGATAAATGCAGAAGTGGTGACTAGGCTTGAGCGAAACGGGTCGTTCATTTTCATAAGTCGCCGACTTTTGGCAAAGTCGGCGTCTCATGAAACCCGATCCGATCCCTGTGCTGGGTCGGCCATGCGGTACGCGATCTTGGCACCAAAGTCGCGTTTCGTATGACGCGTTTAGCGCCATTTTTTCAGCCAATGAATGAGCGTGGGCAGAGTGATGACATAGGTCTTAGGGGAGTGAACGCCTATCGTCATGTTATCGCTTGTGCGCAGTAGGGATTTGGAATGTGCAATACGAAATTTTCTGTGCTGGGACGGAGGGGGGGGGAGAGAGAGAGAGAGAGAGAGAGAGAGAGAGAGAGAGAGAAAAAAAAAAAAAAAAAATTCATAATAATTTCCTTCATTGGGTTTCGTGTTTCGGCCGAAACCCGACTTTTCAAGGTGGTCGGCTGATTTCACTCGACTCGACTTTTAAGACAGTCGGGTTTCACAAAACCCGACTCGACCCTAAAAAACTAAAGGTCGCTCAACCCTAGTGGTGACGTGTTTCTATTATACTTTTCCTCTGATTGTTCCACTCCTGGTTTTGGCTTACAAATACTGATGTAAAATACTGACCAAATACTGATTGTGTGAACGTGACTTAATAGTCTCAGCTTTCTCAGCAATTGTGTAGTTGCTTGTGCATTATTGGATTATATATATGTGTGTATATATACAGAGGAAAAAATAATTATTTGATACACTGCCGATTTTCAAGTTTTCCCACCTACAAAGAATGGAGAGGTCTGTACTTTTTTATCGTACAAATACTTCACCTGTGAGAGACAGAATCTAAAAATAAAATCCAGAAAATCACATTGTATGATTTTTACATAATTAATTTTCATTTTATTGCATGAAATAAGTATTTGATAAAATAGAAACTAGAGCTTAATATTTGGTCCAGAAACCTTTGTAATTACAAAGGTCAGACGATTCCTGTAGCTCTTGACCAAGTTTGCACACACTGCAGCAGGGATTTTGGCCCACTCTTCCATACAGATCTTCTCCAGATCTTTCAGGTTTTGGGGCTGTTGCTGGTCAACATTGAAATTCAGCTCCCTCCAAAGATGTTTTGTTGAGTTCAGGTCTGGAAACTGGCTAGGCAACTACAGGATCATGAAATGCTTCTTACGGAGCCACTCCTTAGTGGCAGTGTATTTGAGGTCATTGCCATACTGGAAGACCCAGCCACGTCCCATCTTCAAGGCTGTTACTGAGGTAAGGAGGTTGGTGGACAAAATCTTGAGATATATGGCACCATCCATCCGCACTTCACTTCACTATCTCAGAATCATCCTTACCCCTCGAGGCGAGATCTTTTGTTTGGAGCCCCAGATCGAGGACGATTGATAGTCATCTTGTGTTTCTTCCATTTTCTAATAATTGTACCAACACCTTCTCACCAAGCTGCTTGCCTATTGTCCTGTAGTCCATCCCAGCCTGGTGCAGGTCTACAATTTTGTCCCTGGTGTCTTTAGACAGCTCTTTGGTCTTGGCCATGGTGGAGAGGTTGGAGTGTGATTGAGTGTGTGGACAGGTTACTTTTATACAGGTAACGAGTTCAAACAGGTGCAATTAATACAGGTAATGAGCGCAGAGTAGGAGGGCTTCTTAAAGAAAAACAAACAGGTCTGTGAGAGACAGAATTCTTGCTGGTTGGTAGGTGATCAAATACGTATTTCATGCAATAAAATGCAATATAATAATATAAAAATCATACAATGTGATTTTCTGGAATGTTTTAAGATTCTGTTTCTCACAGGCGAAGTGTGCTTACAATAATAATTACAGACCTCATCATTCTTTGTAGGTGGGAAAACTTGCAAAATTGGCAATGTATCAAATATAGTGATGAGCGAATATACTCGTTGCTCGGGTTTTCCCTAGCACGCTCGGGTGACCTCCAAGTATTTATGACTGCTCGGAGATTTAGCTTTCATCACGGCAGCTGAATGATTTACAGCTATTAGCCTGCTTGATTACATGTGGGGATTCCCTAGGAACCAGGCAACCCCCACATGTACTCAGTCTGGCTAGTAGCTGTAAATCATTCAGCTGCCGGGATGAAAACTAAATCTCCGAGCACTAACAAATACTCGGAGGTCACCCGAGTAACGAGTACACTCGCTCATCACTAATCAAATACTTATATTCTCCACTATATATATATATATATATACAGTATATATATATATATATATATATATATATATATATATATATATATATATATATATATATATATATATATATATATATATATACACACACAGCTCCAAATAAGGCCAGATGAACATTGGTGGAAAATTGTTGTTTTGGGTTCAGCATCCCACATTGGAAATGATTGGCAGTTTCTCATGTATTTTGCCATTCAAAGACTATGTCCCTAATTCATCAAACAGTTGTCAACAGCTTTTTGCCTTTTCATACCAGCTCTGCCAAATTTTTGAACACTGGGTGGAACTTAGCGAGAGGGGGCACGGTCAACAAATTCATCATAATTTTCTCCATAAAAGTACATTTCTTACTGGTGCATGGCAGCTGAAAGATATGTAAGGGTCTGCGTCTGTTGCGGCCCTAAACACTGGTGACATAGTTCATCTGGGCGTGTGTGGTGGTGTTTACTTTAACTGTTTTTCCATCGGCTGCACCCTATTAAATGATACAGGAGCCCCAAATATACAGTATTGATAAAGATGGATTCAGTTAAGATAATAAACTGTGCATTGTTGGCCAACTTGGTGTAACATACAGTTGTGGCCAAAAGTATTAACACCCCTGCAATTCTGTCAGATAATACTCAGTCTCTTCCTGAAAATGATTGCAAACACAAATTCTTTGGTACTATTATCTTCATTTAATTTGTCTTAAATGAAAAAAAACAAAAAGAATTGTCCTAAAGCCAAATTGGATATAATTCCACACCAAACATAAAAAAGGGGGTGGACAAAAGTATTGGCACTGTTCGAAAAATCATGTGATGCTTCTCTAATTTGTGTAATTAACAGCACCTGTAACTTACCTGTGGCACCTAACAGGTGTTGGCAATAACTAAATCACACTTGCAGCCAGTTGACATGGATTAAAGTTGACTCAACCTCTGTCCTGTGTCCTTGTGTGTACCACATTGAGCATGGAGAAAAGAAAGAAGACCAAAGAACTGTCTGAGGACTTGAGAAACCAAATTGTGAGGAAGCATGAGCAATCTCAAGGCTACGAGTCCATCTCCAAAGACCTGAATGTTCCTGTGTCTACCGTGCGCAGTGTCATCAAGAAGTTTAAAGCCCATGGCACTGTGGCTAACCTCCCTAGATGTGGACGGAAAAGAAAAATTGACAAGAGATTTCAACGCAAGATTGTGCGGATGTTGGATAAAGAACCTCGACTAACATCCAAATAAGTTCAAGCTGCCCTGCAGTCCGAGGGTACAACAGTGTCAACCCGTACTATCCGTCGGCGTCTGAATGTAAAGGGACTGTATGGTAGGAGCCCCAGGAAGACCCCACTTCTTACCCCGAGACATAAAAAAGCCAGGCTGGAGTTTGCCAAAAAAGCCTAAAACGTTTTGGAAGAATGTTCTCTGGTCAGATGAGACAAAAGTAGAGCTTTTTGGGCAAAGGCATCAACATAGAGTTTACAGGAGAAAAAAAGAGGCATTCAAAGAAAAGAACACGGTCCCTACAGTCAAACATGGTGGAGGTTCCCTGATGTTTTGGGGTTGCTTTGCTGCCTCTGGCACTGGACTGCTTGACCGTGTGCATGGCATAATGAAGTCTGAAGACTACCAACAAATTTTGCAGCATAATGTAGGGCCCAGTGTGAGAAAGCTGGGTCTCCTTCAGAGGTCATGGATCTTCCAGCAGGACTATGACCCAAAACACACTTCAAAAAGCACTAGAAAATGGTTTGAGAGAAAGCACTGGAGACTTCTAAGGTGGCCAGCAATGAGTCCAGACCTGAATCACATAGAACACCTGTGGAGAGATCTAAAAATGGCAGTTTGGAGAAGACACCCTTCAAATATCAGGGACCTGGAGCAGTTTGCCAAAGAAGAATGGTCTAAAATTCCAGCAGAGCATTGTAAGAAACTCATTGATGGTTACCGGAAGCGGTTGGTCGCAGTTATTTTGGCTAAAGGTTGTGCAACCAAGTATTAGGGTACGTTCACACAGGACTTTTTTGCTGCTTTTTTTTGCTGCTTTTTTTTTTATGCTAATTTTCAGCTGCTTTTTACAGTACCAGTAAAGCCTATGAGATTTCAGAAATCTCATGCACACACGTTGGTTTTTTGTTTGATCAGTATTTTCTGCTTTGCTGCTTTTTTTGGACATAGGGCATGTCACTTCTTTCAGCGTTTTTGCTGCGTTTTTGCAGCGTTTTTTCACCCATTGACTTGAATGGGTGATGAAAAAAACGCTGCAAAAACGCTGAAAAAACGCATGTAGCATTATTTGCTGCTTTTTTTGTGCAGAAAATCATGGCCAGCAGGAAGGGATCTCACAGCCAAGAGCTTAGGGGTGTGGTTAGTGAGGTGTGAAGAGCCATTGTGAGGTGTCCTGATTGTGATCTATTGTGAGGGAGTTCCTGGTAGTAAGGTGTGAAGAGCCATTGTAAGGTGTGAAGAGCCATTGTGAGGTGTCCTAGCAGCTGAAAATTGGCATAAAAAAAGCAGCAAAAAAAACTGCAGCAAAAATCTGCAGCAAAAATCTGCAGCAAAAAAGTCCTGTGTGAACGTACCCAAAAAACGCACCAAATACGCACCAAAATAACGCACCTAAATTAGCATAAAAAAAAGCAGCAAAAAAGTCCTGTGTGAACGTACCCTTAGGCTGAGGGTGCCAATACTTTTGTCTGGCCCATTTTTGGAGTTTTGTGTGAAATGATCAATGTTTTTCTTTTTGCTTCATTCTCTTTTGTGTTTTTTCATTTAAGACAAATTAAATAAAGATAATAATACCAAAGAATTTGTGTTTGCAATCATTTTCAGGAAGAAACTGAGTATTATCTGACAGAATTGCAGGGGTGTCAATACTTTTGGCCACAACTGTATAGCATATACATTTGGTAGCAGGTATGTAACGTGAAGCAGGGCAGTAGCCGTGAATGAGTTACTCGTCTCTTACGCCCTGGCACATTACATGAAGGTTGGGGTCCTGGCTGTGTCTGTGGATTTGTGCTGTGGGGGCACTACACCCTAGCAAGCTGCATGATGCCAATGGCTTGGGTTGATCAGGACCAGATGTTCAATGAGGGAGACCACCAGTCAAAATTAAACTATTTACTGCACGATAACTTGTGTAAGAGGAAGCAGTGATACCCCTGAAAAGCTCTTGTGTGATGTCACATTAGTGAGGAAAGACTGCCATCTGCTGGCCGGGCAAAACCAAGTGGAACCAATTTGTACCAGAATAATTGCAAGGGAAGCAAGTTCTTGTGCTGGACCTGGTCAGGTGACTCACATGACAGAGTTCCTGGATATAAAAGCCCTGCACACCAAACCACAGGGAGATTTGGCGCCAAGAAGGAGAGAGGAGCAGACGTGGCCAGGGATGATGCAGAGACCAGCGTGACAGGCCTCAGCAGAAAACCTATGCCACTAAGGTGCCAGTCATCGCCTTACAAGGTCCAGATGACTCATTAAACAAATGATGTCCAATGACAATATTGTAGGCACTTCATAAATGCAAATAGATTTAACAAATCCAAACCATGAGCATGAAAGTTCAAATAGAGAAGAGATCCATAATATTAAAATATTTTACTTTTATTCAATCTATATATATAATCGTCTAATGGGCACTTCTGTCTGTTTGTCTGTCTTTCACGGAAATCCCACATCGCTGACTCCTACTGTTTGTCAGTGCCCCCTCCAGTCAGTGCTCACACAGGGTTAATGGCTGCGTTACACCGCGTTATGCCGTGGTGTAACGCAGTCCGTTAACGCTGCTATCAACCCTGTGTGACCAACTTTTTACTATTGATGCTCCCTATGCAGCATAAATAATAAAAAGATCTAATGTTAAAAATAAGAAAAAAAAATAAAAAAATCATTATATACTCACCCTCCGGCGCATTTCCCGCTTATCGCGACCTTCCGGGCCATGCATTGCGGTCTCGCGAGATGATGACGTAGCGGTCTTGCAAGACCGCTAAGTCATCTGAGTAATTTCGCAGTGCATCGCTGGGAACGGAAGCTGGCGGCGCGCGCATAGGGACAGCTTCACTGGACGCCGGAGGGTGAGTATATACCGTAACTATTTTTTATTTTCATTCTTTTTTTAACAGGGATATGGTGCCCACACTGCTATATAGTACTTGAGCTGTGTTATATGCTGCGAGGCTGCTATATACTACGTGGGCAGTGTTATATACTGTGTGGCCTGCTTTATATACTGCGTGGGCAGTGTTATATACTGCGTGGCTGTGTTATATACTATGTGGGCTGTGTTATATACTACGTGGCAGTGTTGTATACTACATGGGCAGTGTTATATACTACGTGGGCTGTGTTATATACTATGTGGGCTGTGTTATATACTGCGTGGATGCTATATATTACGTGGGCTGTGTTATATACTACGTGGCAGTGTTATATATTATGTGGGCAGTGTTATATACTACATGGGCTGTGTTATATACTACGTGGGCAGTGTTATATACTACGTGGGCTGTGTTATATACTACGTGGATGCTATAGATTACGTGGGCTGTGTTATATACTATGTGGCAGTGTTATATACTACGTGGCAGTGTTATATACTACGTGGGCAGTGTTATATACTACGTGCGCAGTGTTATATACTACGTGGGCTGTGTTATATACTACGTGGCAGTGTTATATACTATGTGGGCTGTGTTATATACTACGTGGCAGTGTTATATACTACGTGGGCAGTGTTATATACTACGTGGGCTGTGTTAGATACTATGTAGCAGTGTTATATACTACATGCACAGTGTTATATACTACATGGGCAGTGCTATATACTACGTGAGCAGTGTTATATACTACATGTGCAGTGTTATATACTACGTGGGCAGTGTTACACACTACGTGCGCAGAGTTATATACTGCGTGGGCTGTGTTATATACTACGTGGGCTGTGTTATATACTACGTGGCTGTGTTATATACTACATGGCTGTGCTATATACTACGTGGCTGTCTGTGTTACGTGGCCTCTTCTATATGCTATGTGGCTGCTATATATATACATACATACATACATATTCTAGAGTACCCTATGCGTTAGAATCGGGCCACCATCTAGTCATAAATATAAAAATTTGGCTATAAAAATGGAAAGCAGAGATGCCCAGAAAGGGATTCTGAATGTAGGTGATAAAGTAAGATCAGGATAATACAAAGTAATTCAGTAATGCTGTGACTTTAAATGTTCCTGTATCATTGTTATAAAGTAGATAATAGAAGTACAGCAAGCACACTGGGTAGTATGGGGTAAAAATATGCAATACATGAAACTTTCTATAGTCAGTGAAGGCTTGTACGTAGTCTCATGGCACAAGGGTTGGATACAAGAGATGACAAAGTTTCAGAGTAATACCTTGTAATGATTCTTCTTTTTCCCTCAAAGGAACTAGATTGCCGATATGGCTGATACTTAGCTTCTCTGCTACTGACACCTTGGAACACCCACCCCGAGCCTTCTCTGTCCCACCCTGGTCTGTTTCCTCTCTGAGTTTAAAACTCGGGACTGTACTGCCAGGCGTCCTCTGCCACGACCCGTCTCTAGTTGACCACTCTGTCCTTTTGTAATTTTCCTTTCCTCTTTACTTTGGATCACGCTGTCCACTGCCTCAGTCTCCTTTCGATTTGGGACACCCACATCATGCTGAATCACTTACTGTCCAGACCTTAGGTCTGCTATTGACACACACTTGGCCCTATCTCTTGTCCTGACAGGAAACCATCTCTGTCCCTTCATCTTGGTCCCCTCCCACTCTGGATTATTACGAAACATTAACTCTAACTCTCCCTACCGTCGGGCAGAAGACAACACTATTACCAATAACACCTGTCACGATACATATTACCTTTTGAAACACTGCGACAATACACGCGTCTTAAAAGGGGAATGTGGGCAGTATGTCCATCTCCTTACAGGTACATAATGCTTTTCCTCACTTCTTCTGCATTTAAGTGTATGTGCACACGTCAGGATTTCTAGCAGAAATTTTCCTGACAAAAACCGGACATTTCTGCCAGAAATCCGCATGTGTTTTTTTATGCGTTTTTGACGCGTTTTTGACTCGTTTTTTGTGCGTTTTTTCCAAATGCATAGAATTGCGGGAAAAACGCGGAAAATCCGCAAAATTAATGAGCATGCTGCTTTTTTTACCGCGATGCGTTTTTTTCGCGGAAAAAAACGCACCATGTGCACAAAACATGCAGAATGCATTCTAAATGATAGGATGCATAATGTATGCGTTTTTAATGAGTTTTTATAGCGAGAAAACGCAAAAAAACCTGAACATGTGCACATACCCTAACAGAGGAATAAGCTTAGCAGATACAGGTGGTAGAGAGGACAAAGACTAAGTATCGCAGATAAAATATAGCTCCTTGTAAAGGAGAACTTGGTAATAAATGTATTCTATAGTATAATATATCTGCTAATGGACATATGAATGGCAGACCATTCGGATTGAGGCAATGAAAGAGAGGAGATGAAACACCGAACAAGAAGTCTGAGTAAGTATGGAGACGTGGTTTTTGGAAAAGTAAAAAATATATTTTATTTAATTGGACAAAATAGGGTAAAATGTGGCACTACAGGCAAAAAAATATTCCCAAACATGCATACACAAAAAAAGTATAAATATCAAAGTAGAAAAATAGAACAATGTCCAAGGGATCATACACTGGTAATGCTGGATGTGCTATCAATAGAGCATATAACCAGGAATAAATCTCAGCTGTATACGCCATTAAAACATAAGAGGTGCAGGTACATGGATTGAGGCAAATACTCGATAGATATATAAAAATATTAAAATAATAAGGCACCATGTTAAATGATAACTGCAATGAAACACAAGTGGTGTCAAATAGCTTGCAAGGCACATTTCAAACACATGGCATGGGTGAGTTTACTTCCCCATCACTCACTGTCTTCTCACTGTACATCCAGTGCCTTGCAAAAGTATTAGGCTCACTGGAACTTTTCAAACTTTTCCCACATATCATGCTTCAAACATAAAGATACCAAATGTAAATTTTTGGTGTAGAATCAACAACAAGTGGAACACAATTGTGAAGTAGAACGAAATGTATTGCTTATTTTATATTTTTGTGGAAATTCAAAAACTGAAAAGTGGGGTGTGCAATATTATTCGGCCCCTTTACTTTCAGAGCAGCAAACTCACTCCAGACGTTCATTGTGGATCTCTGAATGATCCAATGTTGTCATAAATGCCTAATGATGATAAACATAATCCACCTGTGTGTAATCAAGTCTCCGTATAAATGCACCTGCTCTGTGATAGTCTCAGGGTTCTGTTTGAAGCACAGAGAGCATCATGAAGACCAAGGAACACAATAGGCAGGTCCGTGATACTGTTGTGGAGAAGTTTAAAGCCGGATTTGCATACAAAATGATTTCCAAAAAGCAAAATCTACAATGGAATGGTTCACAAATAATCGTATCCAGGTGTTAGAATCAGAGTCCAGACCTCAGTCCAATTGAGAATCTGTGGAAAGAGCTGAAAACTGCTGTTCACAAACGATCTCCATCAAACCTCACTGAGCTCGAGCTGTTTGCCAAGGAAGAATGGGCAAGAATTTTAGTCTCACGATGTACAAAACTGATAGAGACATACCCCAAGCGACTTGCAGCTGTAATTGCAGCAAAAGGTGGCGCAACAAAGTATTAAGTTAAAGGGGCCGAATAATATTGCATGCCCCACTTTTCAGTTTTTGAATTTCCACAAAAATTTTAAATAACCAATAAATTTCGTTCAACTTCACAATTGTGTTCCACTTGTTGATTCTTCACCCAAAATTTACATTTGGTATCTTTATCTTTGTAGCATCATATGTGGGAAAAGGTTGAAAAGTTCCAGGGAGCCGAATACTTTCGCAAGGCACTGTCTGTCAGCAATACCCTTACTATTACCTGGAAAGTCCAATCTTTCTGCACTAACATTTAAAGGACTTACTTACACGTTGCCCCAACCCCATGTCACCTTAACCTTTAGCTATACCTTTCTGGGCACCCAGCTCTGTCCCCACGGAAGCTGAGTTCTCTTTCCTCTCTGTTCCACTTCCCAAGGCATCAAAGATGTTTCTGCGTTTCTTAGGATCTAAATGGCCACATCTTTACTCAGTTGCAAACTTACTACTTCAGCTTCCTTCCTCCTACACAAACTCAGAATGAGACTTGCTTCTCAATGTAGCACCAGCCACTTGCTGAGAACTAGAAACTTCACATTTTGGTTCCTAAAACTCCTCCAGCTTTAGGGTCTGGCCAACTATTAGCTCTCTCTTCTTTGGTGGCTTTAGATTACATTAATGCAAAATTTCAGTTACTGATCAAAAAGGAGAGCTCCAATTAAGCATGCCATCATACATCCATTACTTAAAAAACCCTCCCTCGACCAAAACTGTGCCGCTAATTATAGACCTGTCTCTAATCTTCATCTCTAAACTCCTCGAACGCCTGGTCCACTCCCGTTTACCCGCTATCTCTCAGATAACTCTCTTCTCGAGCCTCTTCAATCTGGCTTCCGCTCTTTACACTCTACTGAAACCGCCCTCACTAAAGTCTCTAATGACCTACTAACAGCTAAATCTAATGGTCACTACTCCATGCTAATTCTCTTGGATCTCTCCGCAGCATTCGACACTGTGGATCATCAGCTCCTCCTCACTATGCTCCGCTCCATCGGCATCAAGGACACCGTTCTCTCTTGGTTCTCCTCCTATCTCTCTGACCGATTCTTCACTGTATGTTTTGCTGGTTCCTCCTCCTCTCACCTTCCCTTTACTGTTGGGGTTCCTCAAGGATCAGTCCTAGGCCCCCTCCTCTTCTCTTTGTATACTGCCCCTATTGGACAAACAATCAGTAGATTTGGTTTCCAGTACCATCTCTATGCTGACGACTCCCAATTATACACCTCTTCTCCTGCTTTCATGCCGACCTTCTTAGAAAACACCAGTGATTGTCTTACCGCTGTCTCTAACATCATGTCCTCCCTCTATCTGAAACTGAACCTGTCAAAAACTGAACTCCTCGTGTTCTCTCCCTCTACTAACCTACTTTTGCCTGACATTGCCATCTCCGTGTGCGGTTCCATCATTACTCCAAAGCTACATGCCCGCTGCTTTGGGGTCATCCTTGATTCCGAGCTTTCATTCACCCCCCACATCCGATCATTGGCTCGCTCTTCTTATCTGCATCTCAAAAACATTTCTAGAATTTGCCCTTTTCTTACTTTCGACTCTGCAAAAACTCTTACTGTCTCACTTATTCATTCTCGTCTGGACTATTGTAACTCTCTACTAATCGGCCTCCCTCTTACTAAACTCTCCCCACTCCAATCTGTCCTGAATGCTGCTGCCAGGATCATATTCCTCACCAACCGTTACACCGATGCCTCTACCTTGTGCCAGTCATTACACTGGCTACCCATCCACTCCAGAATCCAGTACAAAACTACTACCCTCATCCACAAAGCACTCCATGGCTCAGCACCACCCTACATCTCCTCTCTGGTCTCAGTCTACCACCCTACCCGTGCCCTCCGCTCCGCTAATGACCTCAGGTTAGCATCCTCAATAATCAGAACCTCCCATTCCCGTCTCCAAGACTTTACACGTGCTGCGCCGATTCTTTGGAATGCACTACCCAGGTTAATACGATTAATCCCCAATCCCCACAGTTTTAAGCGTGCCCTAAAAACGCATTTGTTCAAACTGGCCTACCGCCTCAACGCATTAACCTAACTATCCCTGTGTGGCCTATTAAAAAAAAAAAAAAAATTAAAAAAAAAAAAAACATAATCAGGTTCCTCGCATCATGTTCTCTTACACTTTATGCAGTTAATAGCACTCTGTGTCTGTACTGCTACATACTTAGGCTGTTAACTGGTTCATGCAGCTTTACATGAACACCCGAGCCTTACACTATGGATGGTCCAAATAATTAAAGCAATTGTTACCATCCACCTCTCGTGTCTCCCCTTTTCCTCATAGGTTGTAAGCTTGCGAGCAGGGCCCTCATTCCTCCTGGTATCTATTTTGAACTGTGATTTCTGTTATGCTGTAATGTCTATTGTCTGTACAAGTCCCCTCTATAAGTTGTAAAGCGCTGCGGAATATGTTGGCGCTATATAAATAAAAATTATTATTATTATTATTATTATTATAAGTCAGACTGCAAACATGGAGAAAATAGATAACAAGTAAGTACGGTGGCTTATGTATCAGAAAGATCTAAAATAGCATACAGTCCTCTATACAGCAGTTTGATAATCCACTACTCTGGAAGAGAATTAAAATCCAGAATAATTGTAAAATTCTACTTAAGACTTCTCTACTTTTAAATATTTAATGCAGAAAAGTGTGTTTGCTGCCTCTAATTCACCTAGAAGTGACCACAGTAATTACTGTTTCTCAAATGTAGCCCATACTCATGTGTCTGCTGCTTTATCTGCTGGGCGAGGTAGCAGTTCCTTAGCTGCGCTTATGCAATCCTTGGAAAAAATACATATGTGGCCTGTGCGCTAAGGAACTGTCAGGGCCACAATTCCCATAACAGATTAGGGCAGTCTACAGAGGACTCTGATGCATCTCAGATGTGGCCGGAAGTGTTGTGCCATTGTTTCTAGCAACAGTATTTCTATGGAGGGTTAATCATGTGCGTAAATCTGTCTTTTTATGAGGCTTTTCCAGCCTACGTACTTCTTTGCGATTGTTGGATAGACCACTGTGATATTTTATAAACCAGGTTATGCTCCTAGGCTAAATAACTAGTTAGAAGGTTTACTCAACAGAAAGGAACAAGTCTACCAATTATATGTGTAGGAGGGTAGAGTGGTTCGAAAGCCACACACAGCTCATTTAACCTTTTCAGGTGTTAACAGTTAAGCTGCTGGATAGGAAAACATCCAATGCAGAAACACTGGAAGTATTTCATTTAAGGAGTGCACATGCCAATCACTCTGCAAATGCTGAAAAATCTCCATGGCACAACATTAATCTTTGGTCGTAAGAACCATCCGACTTATTTTATACAAATATCAACCACCATTATATCTTAGGGGAACATGGGCCAAGAGTCAGACCACATTGAGACTTGGCCCTCATGTTCAAAGCTGGTTCCTTGGCTTGAACCTCATCTGAAACCAGTTTCAAAGCTTAATGTAGTGTGAACCAGAACATCTCTCCAAAACTGGGTTGTGGGGTACTACATCCATGTCCCCCTACAGGTTGCATGGGGCACGCAGATACCCCCTAATAAGACCACTGATTAAATCTCTACATTTCTACCTTGCATAGGAAATTGGACAGTAAAATCCTAACCTAAATCCAAAAATTGTAATCTTAAAAGGTGGATTTTAGATGAGATGATCCCCTGCATGTAAATGCAATCTAGAGAGAATACCAAAAAAACAGGCAAACATGCATACCTGTCTAGGCATCAAATCAATTGCACTATCATGGTGCAGCGGGCCCAAGTAAAGATGGCGAATACAGGTGCGATAATACCAAATGAGACAGCCAGCCTACAATCAGGTATTTGCCGTTTGGCACACCAGTGCAGACAGATAATCTGCAGCAGTGTTCATACAGATGGCTTTGTAATTTGTGGCCTCTTTTTGCACAGTACGCAGTACAGCTAGCACTGGGCAACCCTGTTGTGAATTCTGCTTTTGGTTTCCTTCCGGTGGTAGTAGGTGGTAATGCAGTTGTCCCTGGGTTGCAGTCCTGGTCAGGTGTGTCTGCTGATTGCAGTTCTGACTGGGGTATTTAGGTATGCAGTATTCATTAGTCCTTGCCAGTTGTCAATTGTTGTTGGGAGGTGTTGGACCTCTGCCTGGTTCCTCCTGTCTTTCTGCCAAATCAGCAAAGATAAGTGTCTGGGTTTTTTTTCCTGTGGCACACATGCTGTGTGCTTCACAATTCAGTGCTATTCTTTGTGTTTTCTTGTCCAGCTTAGATTGTGTCAGTATTTTCTCAGTCTTGCTGGATTCTCTGGAGTGGCAGATATACATTCCATGTCTTTAGTTAGATTGTGGAACTTTTTGTATTATCTGTTGTGGATATTTTTGGAAGGGTTTTAATACTGACCGCCTAGTAATCTGTCCTATCCTTTCCTATTTAGCTAGAGTGGCCTCTTTTGCTAAATCCTGTTTTCTACCTGCGTGTGTCTATTCTTCTCCTACTCACAGTCATTATTCGTGGGGGGCTGCCTATCCTTTGGGGGTCTGCTCTGAGGCAAGATAGCATTCCTATTTCCATCTATAGGGGTATTTAGTCCTCTGGCTGTGTCGAGGTGTCTAGGGTTTGTTAGGCACACCCCACGGCTACTTCTAGTTGTGGTGTTAGTTCAGGATTTGCGGTCAGTACAGGTTCCACCGACTCCAGAGAAAGTTTTCATGCGGCTCCAAGGTCACCGGATCATAACAGTACAACTGGCCAATAATGAGTTAAATGCATCTCAGAAGAAGGGAAGAAAGGTGTTGAGCCATTTTTTTTTCTGCAGTCTGTTTTGTCTTCTCTTCCCTCTTTATTTATGGGTGGCTGAGGAGTCTTGTGCCAGCATGGATGTTCAGGAATTAGCTTCTCGTGTAGACCAGCTTGCTGCTAGGGTACAGGATATTTCTGATTATATTGTTCAGACTCCTGCTTTAGAGCCGAAGATTCCTACTCCTGATTTGTTTTTTGGTGATAGGTCTAAATTTTGGGGTTTTAAAAACAATTAAACAGTAAACAGTTTTTTGCTCTGAGACCGCGATCCTCCGGTGATTCCATTCAGCAGGTTAAAATTGTCATCTCCCTGCTGCGTGGCGATCCACAGGATTGGGCATTTTCTCTGGAATCTGGGAATCCGGCCTTGCTTAATGTAGATTCCTTTTTTCAGGCTTTAGGATTATTATATGATGAACCGAATTCTGTGGATCAAGTGGAGAAAACCTTGTTGGCCCTGTCTCAGGGTCAAGAGGCGGCAGAATTGTATTGTCAGAAATTTAGAAAATGGTCTGTGTTGACTAAATGGAATGATGATGCTTTGGCGGCAATTTTCAGAAAGGGTCTTTCTGAATCCGTTAAAGATGTTATGGTGGGGTTTCCCACGCCTTCCGGTCTGAGTGATTCTATGTCTCTGGCCATTCAGATTGATCGGCGTTTGCGGGAGCGTCAAACTGTGCGCGCTGTGGCGTCGTCCTTAGAGCAAAGTCCTGAGCCAATGCAGTGTGATAGGATTTTGTCTAGAACGGAACGACAAGGATTCAGACGTCAGAATAGGTTGTGTTATTATTGTGGCGACGCTTCTCATGTCATTTCAGTCTGCCCTAAGCGGACAAAAAGGATCGCTAGTTCATTTACTATCAGTACTGTACAACCTAAATTTCTGTTATCGGTGTCCTTGATCTGCTCATTGTCATCATTTTCTGTCATGGCGTTTGTGGATTCAGGCGCCGCCTTGAACTTAATGGATTTTGAGTTTGCCAGGTGTTGTGGTTTTCCCTTGCAGCCTTTGCAGAACCCTATTCCTTTAAGGGGGATTGATGCTACACCTTTGGCTAAAAATAAGCCCCAGTTTTGGACACAGGTGACCATGCACATGGCGCCAGCCCATCAGGAAGATTGTCGATTTCTGGTGTTGCATAATTTGCATGATGTTATCGTGCTGGGTTTCCCGTGGTTGCAGGTACATAATCCTGTGTTGGATTGGAAATCTATGTCTGTGACTAGTTGGGGTTGTCAGGGGGTTCATAATGATGTTCCTTTGATGTCAATCTCCTCTTCTTCCTCTTCTGAAATTCCAGAGTTTTTGTCTGATTTTCAGGATGTATTCGATGAGCCCAAGTCCAGTTCCCTTTCACCGCACAGGGACTGTGATTGTGCAAATGACTTGATTCCAGGCAGTAAGTTTCCTAAGGGCCGACTTTTCAACCTGTCTGTGCCTGAACATACCGCCATGCGGAGTTATGTTAAGGAGTCTTTGGAGAAAGGGCATATTCGGCCATCTTCTTCACCGTTGGGAGCAGGTTTTTTTTTGTGGCTAAGAAGGATGGCTCCTTGAGACCTTGTATTGATTATCGCCTCTTGAATAAGATCACGGTCAAGTTTCAATACCCTTTACCTTTGCTTTCTGATTTGTTTGCTAGGATTAAAGGGGCTAGTTGGTTTACGAAGATTGACCTTCGGGGGGCATATAATCTTGTTCGTATTAAGCAGGGTGATGAATGGAAAACTGCGTTTAATACACCCGAAGGCCATTTTGAATACCTTGTGATGCCATTCGGGCTCACTAACGCTCCATCTGTTTTTCAATCCTTCATGCATGATATCTTCCGGACTTATATTGATAAAGTCTTGATTGTATATTTGGACGATATTTTGATTTTTTCCGATGATTGGAAGTCTCATGTGGAACAGGTCAGGATGGTATTTCAGATCCTTCGTGACAATGCTTTGTTTGTGAAGGGGTCTAAGTGACTCTTTGGGGTGCAGAAGGTTTCTTTTTTGGCCTTTATTTTTTCTCCCTCATCTATGGAGATGGATCCGGTTAAGGTTCAGGCCATTCAGGGGGCGTGGCTTCGGTGCTGATGAGGAAGCACACGTGAAGAGGGAGCTCCTGGGGAAAAATCCCAAAAAAGCAACTTCCAACGCACTTTAAGGAGGCCCCTAGCCACAAAATCCCCTATTATTAATCCCTGACACACCTGGGAAGCCTTTCAACCAGGGATTTGGTCTATTTTGCCATTCCCTAGACCTCAATACAGAATCTGCCGGACTGGGCCCTGAAGCCTGCAAACCGGAAGTGCCGTCCAGGCTGTGATCAAGAGGATTTTCCTTCTCTGCCCCACATTTCCTGGGACTAAAAAGCCTGGAATACAACCCCTCTCTAGGAAGATCTACAAACTACAAGCCACAAGCTGGAAAAATCCCTGGCTGCTTGCTCCTAGCAAGCAGTCACAGAAGACAGAGCCAGGCGCCATCAGACCTGCCGCAGGCTGTGGACCGCAGCTCAGGATACTTCCAGGTGAGCGGCACAGCAGGGGTCCCTGCCTTCCACAGCTGTCAGCTACAAGCGGCTTGAGCGGCGCTGCAGAGGCGCCGCTCACAGAAGAAAACTCACCGCTGAGTACCGGACGCCGCGCCTGAAGACTTCCGGTCCCGGACCTCCTCGCCGAGACACCAACTGACAGCGGCTCTGCAAGAGAGCTGAAGGAGACCACCCACAGTCTTGCCGTTCTCTCAGCGGCAGCTCCGGTCTCCACAAGAAACCTAGGAGCAAAGCAGAAAAATGGAGAGGTTAGTGAATCTGCTACCAAGCCTCCAGCCCCACTCCAGCAGACACCAGGGGCCTGACAACAGTAAATAATCCCTCAGCATTATCAAATTAACCGCTATAATTGCGGTCACAAAGGGGGAATACCTGAGCAACCTCCTCCTCTTCACCACTAATACTATATCTTTGGGGAAAATTATCCAACCGCAATTTTATAAGGTTCTTTCTGGCCATAATAATAACTGCCTCCAGGAAGTAGTTCCGGCAGCCTGAATGTATACCAATCCGCCGGCGCCATTTTGTTTCAGTGTATAAGAGGCTGACAACAGAGAACAGTTGTCATAAAGCCAGCCCACTGCACTCAAAAAATTAAAAGTTTATCTAAGAGCAATATCCTCTTAGCTCCTATATGGCAACTAAATAATAGCTTTCCAGAGGAAGGAATAAAAAATAATGCTGTATAAGTGAATCTTTTTGCGCTCAGTTCACATATTTATGAAAAGTAGTTCCGAACTTTTTACTGAATATCAATCCGCTGGCACCATCTTGCTTCACAGTGCATGAAGCTGACAACAGATAGCAGAGGATAAAAACCGGGCCACTGCACTCAATATTAAAAGCCTATCTAAGGACAACTTCTCTATAATGCCCACACAATAACTGCATAAAAAGTAATCTGTAAAAAGAAAGGAGCATAAATATTACATCATAAAGCAAACTATATACACTCAATAGACTTGTCCAAATAACACAGGAGTGCCGGTGAAGGGACCGCAGATTAAGAAGGATGCAGGGACAAAGAGGAGCCAGAAAACAAATTGCGTTTCTTTTCTTTTTTTTAACTTCCAACCAAACAAAGATAACAACAGTTTTCCACGCAGGGAACTTAACTACAAGATCACAATTTCACAGTAAAATCCTCTCTACTATATAGGCGCCCTGAACTATACCCGCGGAACGCGACAGCGCCTCACTAGTGACCCCCTAACCAGGTGAAGTCAACAACATTACTTATCAGTGCCATTTCAGCGATGCAGTCCTGATGGTGAGGCTCCGTCAGCGACGTAGTCCTGTTGGCGGGTGAAGGAGGTGTCCTCCTCCGACGGGCCCAGGTGTAGATTCGAGTCCAGAATGTCTGCTGCGGTGCTGCGCCACCTCCTGCAGGCGGACGTCGATCCAGGGTAACAGTTTCCAAGTCTAAAGAGGAGTCTTTTTGAGGAGAATTAGCGGAGTAATCCGTATCAGTCACGACTGAGACAAGCCCCGGAGGGTCCGGAGCACTCTCTGGCAAGATGCTCCCGGGGAGCGGCGTAATGCTGTCCCTGAACTGATCAGCGCTACCTCTCTGCCTTGGGGGTCTCTGACGACGAATGCGCCGCTTTTTGGGGGCTCTGGTAGTTGCCCGCAACGTCTGCCGCACGTTCTCCCCCTGCTTCCAGTAAGTCTCACTGCGGCCTGCCCACACACAACAACTGCGCTGCCGTTTCCTCTCCTCCGAGTTCTCTCGCGCTTCTCCGCCCCTGCTTTCGCGCGCTTTTC
The DNA here is from genome assembly GCF_051348905.1 of Ranitomeya variabilis. Lineage (NCBI taxonomy): Eukaryota > Metazoa > Chordata > Amphibia > Anura > Dendrobatidae > Ranitomeya > Ranitomeya variabilis. Next base: position 615,894,675 of record NC_135232.1, read on the forward strand.
CTTTTATCCTCCTCCTTCCCTGCGTCACTCTGCCTCCTGTCGTACGTCCTTCAAATCCGTTCCCCGGAACCCCGACTCCCGGCAACAATGGTTCCACCCGTCCGCACGGCTCACCAGGTCCCCGTCCCCTACACCGGCCCCTTAATTCCTCCTCACAAAACCTCTTTCCTGAAGAGGGGCATAAATATAAACAAAAGTATTTTCTCTAATCCTAGCTATACTCAATTTTGAGAAGAACCCTATCCTCATTTGCTCAACTCATCAGATTTCGCTCCATCAGCTTACTAGCGCCTATTTTTAGCCATCATGAGCAATTTAAAATCCAAAGGGAAAGTAGTCCCTACTTCCTCAATGAGATCCCAGTATAGTCAAAAACAAGAAAAAAGCCAAGGTCGCAGAGACCAGGAAAGAACCAGACATAATACCCTCTCCTCTCCTAGACGGAGATCAAGATCTCCCAGAAGAGATCAACCCAACCTATTGGAATATGAGTCTTTTATCACATCCCCAATCAGGAAATCCTCTCCTATTAAGATGGACTCATCTTCCAGTCTAAAAAGATCGAATCCAGGAGCAACAAGTGAAAAATACATCTCTACTAGAAACTACTCGGAAGCTGAGGAGGAGGCAGACTCCAGTGACACCTCGCCTAACCCAACTCCCTTGAAGTGCAAAACAAAATATGATAGCCCTGCCCTTCAACCTGGCCCCAATCCGCCAGACACTGAAGACCTAGTTAACAAAATAATGATCCAAATGGACGAAAAACTAAATTCCGTGGTTAAAAGTCTGAAAACGGAAATGGATAACAATTTCCAAAAATACTGTGACAAACTGGCCAAAATTGACAGTCAATTGACAAAGCATGAAGAGAGGATCAACAGGCTTGAACACAGATCATCAATTTCTTTTGATGAACTGGACTGGGTCAATATGGAGATGAGAAACCTGCGTTTTAAGCTGGCTGACCTTGAGGACAGAAGCAGGAGGAATAACCTGAAAATAAAGGGCATTCCAGAGGATGTGCCCCAAGACCAGCTATCATCACACCTCAAAGACATATTCAAATCAGCCTTGCCTGACCTCTCGGATTTAGATTTGACAATCGATAGGGCCCATCGGCTGCCCAAGCCTCCCAAAGTCCCCGCAGATCTTCCGAGGGACACTATTCTTAAACTTCATTTCTTTAAAACTAAGGAATCCATACTTTCCTACCTGAGAGATAGGAAATCCTTCCCGGAATTCTTCAAGGACCTAAAAGTCTTCCCCGACTTCTCTAAGGACACTTTGGAAGGTCGCAGAGAATTTAGGCCAGTCACGGCAGCCTTACGTGACAAAGGTGTCAATTACAAATGGGGTTTCCCACTGAAACTATTAATCTCTCATCGAGGTAAAACTATCCCGATCTTTTCTGTTGAAGAAGGCATGAACTTCGTCAGATCGTTAAATCGTTGAACAACTACATATCCAACATATGGATAATTCTATTTTCTCATGCTTACATTGTTAGGGGTCTCCCTCCTTTTGATCTACTCTGGGACATATCCCCTATTCCTGTCCACTTGTACTAACCCCCTTTCTTTCTTTTTAGGTAGCTCGGTCGACCTACCGGTATAGTTATTGTAGTACGCTTCTTTTTTAGGTATCTACTAAGTTCCGGCTGACTCAAAAACTCCTAGGGTAAAGCTATAATACAGTTCTTGAGTTTTTATTACAGTTATCTCCTCACCTGCTTTCTCTTTTTTAGGTTACAGTAACCCTAAGACTCTCGTGTTCAAATTGTTAAGTTTTAATAAAATGTCGTTTAAAGTTTTATCTTATAATGTCAGAGGGTTAAACAGTCCCCAAAAAAGACACACACTATGGAGAGAATTGATCAAACTGCAGGCGGATATTGGCAGGCGGATATTGCATGTATCCAGGAGTCGAAATTTCTGGCGGGAAATCACCCCTACTTTAACCATCGCAGCTTCCCCCATGTTTTCGAAGCCTGCAATACTAGCAAAAAAGCGGGGGTGATCACCCTGATCAGAAATACAGTCCCATTTGAGTTCCTTGAGGAACATATCGACACCAAAGGCAGATACCACATATTGGTATGCAATATCAACGGTCAAGCGTGCATTTTGATCAATACATACACCCCAAACAGAAACAAGGTCAGATTCCTGTCTAAACTTCTTGGAAAAATTAACAAGGTAAAAAGGGGAAATCTCATTTTTCTGGGAGATTTCAACACCACCCCAGACAGGTCATTAGACTCCTCTTCTGGCTCCAGGCCAGCCTCAGAGGATCTGAATTGGTGGCTGGATAAGAATGATCTCTGTGACACTTTTAGATGTCTCAATTCCACATGTAGAGAAAACACCCATTTTTCTTCAGTCCACCAATCAGCATCCAGGATTGATCTGATAATATCAGACATCTTCTCTCTTGAAAAATTCAAAAAGGTAAGTATTGGAGACAGGACATTGTCAGATCATTCCCCAGTCATCAGGGAAATTTCCATTGGCCCTTCCCTAAAAAACACTAAAATGTGGAAATGTAGCTCCTCTATCATCCACGACTCCATCCATATGGTCACGGTTCAAAACGCCATAATCAATTTCTTTAAGGAAAATCCCCCTGAAATCACTAACCCATCAATTAACTGGTGTGCCCATAAGGCGGTCATCAGAGGCACCTTAATAAATATTTCCACAAAAATTAAAAAAGAAAAGAGGGAAAAAGTACAAAAACTTCAGAGAGATATACAAGATCTGGAAAAAACCTTAATAAGTCTCCTCTCTCCCTCTCCTATAATCCAATCTGACTTAAATTCGATTAGACAAGATTTAAGATCTCTCCTCTTCTCCCCATACGAAGCAGCTCTCAACTCCTCTAAGTACAAGGTATATTCCTCCCTGAACAAACCCACTAGGTACATGGCCAATAGAATCAAAAAATTCAGAATTCACAACAAAATAAACATAATTTCATCCCTAACAGATAATACTATTTTATCCCATCCCCAGGATATAGCCAATGAATTTTCTAAATATTACTCCAAACTCTATAATTTAAACTCAGACCCCTCCTCTCCCCCTCCAAAAGAATCGGACATAAAAACCTACCTCGCTAGCATCAATCTCCCTTCTCTATCGAAAGAAGAAGTAGAATCTCAATCAGCCCCTTTCTCCTCCCTAGAGGTCGAAGAAGTCATCAATCACCTCAAAGTTCAGAAATCTCCTGGGCCAGACGGATTTAGCAATGCATATTATAGAGCATTCGGGAAAAACTTAGCTCCCCATCTGGTACAACTCTTCAACTATTCCACTAAATCGGGCTCCTTTCCAACAGAGATGTTGGAGGCATCCATTGTCCTCATTCCTAAGCAGTCAGGAGATCCCACTTCTCCCAGTAATTATAGACCAATATCCCTTCTGAACTCAGACATAAAAATATTTTCAAAAATATTAGCCTACAGACTCAGTCTTTTTCTTCCTAAATTAATAGCAAATGATCAAATGGGCTTCATTAAAAACAGACAACCAGCCGATGCCACTAGAAGGATCCTAAATTCAATTAAACTCATTAATCTATCCAAATCCCCAACAGTATTCATATCACTTGACGCAGAAAAAGCCTTCGATCGCATCGACTGGAGTTTCCTTAAACAGGCCCTATTTAAATTTGGCTTTAACAGCAACCTCATTTCCACGTTTATGTCACTATACAAAGGTCCCACAGCCAGAATCATCTGCAATAACCATATTTCAGACACATTCGAAATCAACAACGGTACGAGACAGGGATGCCCCCTCTCCCCATTGCTCTTCAACTTGGCCCTTGAGCCCCTTGTAGAACGTATTAGACAAAATCCCAACATCTCGGGCATAATTTCCAAAAAACGGCACCACAAACTCAGCTTATTTGCTGATGATAGAATTTTAACCCTTACCAACCCAGTAACCTCCACATTAGAAACTCTTAAAGAATTGGAACACTTTGCAGGTCTTTCTAAATTCAAGATCAATAATCTAAAATCCAATATTCTACCCATCCATGTCAATAAGAAAGAAATCAACCTTTTGAAGAATACAATTTCATTTAATTGATGTAGCGAGGAATTTCCCTATCTAGGGATCATCATAAACAAAAATTTAGATAAAACTGCCTCATCAAATTTGAAAAAACTCAATGAGTTAATTATAAAAGATAACATCATTTTCAAAGATAGAGACTTATCCTGGTGGGGGAGAAATTTAACAGTTAAAATGTTCACACTACCAAAAATTTTATATATCCTCAGATGTATACCTCTTCCCGTCCCTGTGTCTTCCCTGACAGCGATCCAAACACGACTGAACAACTTCATCTGGAACAATAAAAAACCTAGAATAAATACCAGATCTCTTTATAAAAAGAAAACACATGGAGGAATGAACCTCCCGAATATCATTGCTCATTATAATACGCTCCTGCTAAAACAGAGCTCATCTTGGTTTTCAGACCAAAATGTACCCGCTTGGCTCGACTTAGAGGAGGAAATCAATGGAGGCAGGCCCCCCAAACTCCTAATTTTCAAGGCCCTTGCTAGCTCCCCCCAAAAAATCCACACACATCCAATATTTCAAGCGATCTCCCTTACGTGGTCCAAAATCTCTAAAATTAGGGAACGCAGTCAAAATGGACCCCTACAACATAAATTAACCCTATCCTTCATCTATTCAATTCTGAACCAAGATTTACCCCCCCTATGGGCTGACTTAAAAATTCAAACCCTCGGCAATATCTATACTGGGTCTAAATTCCTAGACTTTAGCTCCCTTAAAAACAAATTTAATGTCTCCTCGTCCTCTTTCTTCGACTATATGATACTGAGGGAGAATTTAAAACTTTTCCTAGATCTCAAATTGAAATTCTCAGAACCCTCTTTAAAAATCCTCACTAACCTAAACCACTCAATTTTTTGGAGCCACAAGTTCATTTATGACAGCTTCAACAAAGACACCGCTCTTGTTAAAAATGCTTTTCTTATAACATGGGAGAAATCCCTCAATTACTACGTCACCACAGATGATTGGGAAGAAGCCTTCTCTGCATCATATCAATCAACAATCTCCATGTCTCTTCTGGAGTCACATTTCAAGGTGTGCTCCAGATGGTACTACACCCCAGCGAGACTATCTCACATCAATCCATCCAACTCTCCCCTCTGCTGGAGAGACTGTGGCCAAAGAGGAGACCTACTACACATTTTTTGGAATTGTCCCACTGTAGCCCTTTTTTGGTTAGAAATCTCAATTATTTCTAAACTGATAGGATCTCCCTTCACCCTTTCTCCACAACTAGCCCTTCTCTCCTTAGATGCCAACCTCATTGACAGGTCCTTGGTGTACATAACCTTGCATTTATGTATGGTAGCCAAAAACTCCATTGCCTACCACTGGAGAAAAAATACACTTCCCAACACAGCCTTTATTATTAAATTGATGATGCAGCACAGAGAACTTGAACTTAAATTTGCCCTGTTCAACAATGAGTTTGGTAAATTCTACCGAAAATGGCATAAATGGGTACAATATTACCCCCCCCCCCCCTGAACACTCAAGACCCTTACTGACTTTCTTCTCAAAGTTTAATCTCTGTCTGCTTATGTCCCATCTGGATAACCTCAGTTGTATTGCCCTATTGGCAACTCTTCTCCTATAGGAGACATACTACAGAGACTTAGTTCTTAGCTTTGCCTAAGGTAAAAATGTTTAATCTCCCAATCCTTATGTAGTCTGCTCATAGACTAGTATTTACATTTATAATACCATTCTACCTTCCTTCCTACCCCGCCAAGATTTCTTCTCTCCTTCTCTCCTTTTCTTCTTCTTGTTTACCTCTGGTTTTGTAGTTACCAATTATATTTAAGCCCTCCACCTGGGTTAGATCCCTTGTCTTATTAGGCTATACTGTTGCCGACTTGTATTCCGCTTATGTGATAAAATTACTTTAGTTGTCAGCATAAGACGGTTCTTTTCAAGGGCTGCGTCCCTTGCTTTACTTTATCTCGAAATGTTAATATCCTCACTGTTTTATGTGTTGTATTTCCCCTTATTTCCCAATATTCTTATACTCCCATGCACCCCCCTCCCCTCCCCTCCCTACATTCCTTCCCTGGTTAAAAATATTAAAACCCAATAAAGCTTTTTGGAAAGAAGGTTCAGGCCATTCATGATTGGATTCAACCTACATCTGTGAAGAGCCTTCAGAAATTTTTGGGTTTTGCAAATTTTTATCGCCGGTTCATTGCTAACTTCTCCAGCGTGGTTAAACCCTTGACTGATTTGACGAAAAAAGGCGCTGATGTGGCGAATTGGTCCTCTGCGGCTGTCTCTGCCTTTCAGGAGCTTAAACGCCGATTTACTTCTGCTCCGGTGTTGCGCCAACCAGATGTTTCTCTTCCGTTTCAGGTTGAGATTGATGCTTCTGAGATTGGGGCAGGGGCCGTTTTGTCTCAGAGGGATTCTGTTGGTTCTTTGATGAAACCGTGTGCCTTCTTCTCCCGCAAGTTTTCGCCTGCTGATCTGGTCCGTGCCTTTCATCTGGCTCGTCCTGATCGGCCTGGGGGCGCTGGTGAGGGTTCGGTGACCCCTCCTCAAGGGGAGGGTACTGTTGTGAATTCTGCTTTTGGGTTCCCTCCGGTGGTAGTAGGTGGTAATGCAGTTGTCCCTGGGTTGCAGTCCTGGTCAGGTGTGTCTGCTGATTGCAGTTCTGACTGGGGTATTTAGGTATGCAGGATTCATTAGTCCTTGCCAGTTGTCAATTGTTGTTGGGAGGTGTTGGACCTCTGCCTGGTTCCTCCTGTCTTTCTGCCAAATCAGCAAAGATAAGTGTCTGGGTTTTTTTTTCCTGTGGCACACATGCTGTGTGCTTCACAATTCAGTGCTATTCTTTGTGTTTTCTTGTCCAGCTTAGATTGTGTAAGTATTTTCTCAGTCTTGCTGGATTCTCTGGAGTGGCAGATATACATTCCATGTCTTTAGTTAGATTGTGGAACTTTTTGTATTATCTGTTGTGGATATTTTTGGAAGGGTTTTAATACTGACCGCCTAGTAATCTGTCCTATCCTTTCCTATTTAGCTAGAGTGGCCTCTTTTGCTAAATCCTGTTTTCTACCTGCGTGTGTCTATTCTTCTCCTACTCACAGTCATTATTCATGGGGGGCTGCCTATCCTTTGGGGGTCTGCTCTGAGGCAAGATAGCATTCCTATTTCCATCTATAGGGGTATTTAGTCCTCCGGCTGTGTCGAGGTGTCTAGGGTTTGTTAGGCACACCCCACGGCTACTTCTAGTTGCGGTGTTAGTTCAGGATTTGCGGTCAGTACAGGTTCCACCGACTCCGGAGAATGTTTTCATGCGGCTCCAAGGTCACCGGATCATAACACAACCCGCCACAGGGTGATTATTAATAGGCTGTGATGCTTTGCATTCTCTGTGTGAACTGTTATGACCCCAATGGCAGAGGGTCTCAGAAATAAGAACCAAGTCTGCAAACACAAAAAAACAGCTCATAGGGCAGTGGTAACTGGGCTAACCGTATATCTAATCCTAGCACCACAAATAGCAGGGAGGGGAGGGGTCACCGAACCCTCACCAAGACCACCAGGGCGATCAGGATGAGCAGCGTGAAAGGCACGAACTAAATCGGCCGCATGCACATCAGAGGCAACCACCCAGGAATTATCCTCCTGACCATAGCCCTTCCACTTGACCAGATACTGAAGCCTCCGCCTGGAGAGACGAGAATCCAAGATCTTCTCCACCACGTACTCCAACTCGCCCTCAACCAACACCGGAGCAGGAGGCTCAACAGAAGGAACCACAGGCACAACGTACCGCCGCAACAAAGACCTATGGAACACGTTGTGAATGGCAAACGACACCGGAAGATCCAAGCGAAAGGACACAGGATTAAGGATTTCCAATATCTTGTAAGGACCGATGAAGCGAGGCTTAAATTTAGGAGAGGAGACCTTCATAGGAACAAATCGAGAAGACAGCCATACTGTCATGATCTCAATGGCAAGAGAACATAGCATAAGCATATATAGGAACTAGCTCTTGGAAGATGGGAACTGAGCTGACCATGAACTAAACCTAACGCACAACTAGCAGTGGCCGGGTAGCATGCCTACGTTGATTCTAGATGCCCAGCACCAGCCGGAGGACTAAATAAAACTAGCAGAGGAAAATATTAGTCCTAGCTCACCTCTAGAGAAATACCCCGAAAGGAGACAGAGGCCCCCCACATGTATTGGCGGTGAGTTGAGATGAAATAACAAACGTAGTATGAAAATAGGTTTAGCAAATTTGAGGTCCACTTACTACATAGCAGAAGACAGAAAGGACACTTTCATGGTCAGCTGAAAAGCCTATCAAAAACACCATCCAGAAATTACTTTAAAACTCTGGCATTAACTCATAACACCAGAGTGGCAATTCCTGTTCACAAGAGCTTTCCAGACACAGTAACGAAACTTCAGCTGTGAACTGGAACAAAAATGCAAAAACAAACATGGACAAGAGTCCAACTTATCTAGTAGTTGTCTAGGAGCAGGAACAAGCACAGAGAGGCTTCTGATAACATTGTTGACCGGCAAGCAACTAACAGAGCAGCAAGGTTATATAGCGACTCCCACATCTTGATGGGAACAGGTGAACAGAGAAGATGAAGACACCAGTTCAATTCCACCAGTAGCCACCGGGGGAGCCCAGAATCCAAATTCACAACAGTACCCCCCCCTCAAGGAGGGGGCACCGAACCCTCACCAGAACCACCAGGGCGATCAGGATGGGCCCTATGAAAGGCACGAACCAGATCGGAGGCATGAACATCAGATGCATTCACCCAAGAATTATCCTCCTGGCCGTATCCCTTCCACTTGACCAGATACTGGAGTCTCCGTCTGGAAACACGAGAGTCCAAGACCTTCTCCACAACGTACTCCAACTCACCCTCAACCAACACCGGAGCAGGAGGTTCAACGGAAGGCACAACCGGCACCTCATACCTGCGCAATAATGACCGATGAAAAACGTTATGAATAGAAAAGGATGCAGGGAGGTCCAAACGGAAGGAAACAGGGTTAAGAATCTCCAATATCCTATACGGGCCGATAAACCGAGGCTTAAACTTAGGAGAAGAGACCCTCATAGGGACAAAACGAGAAGACAACCACACCAAATCCCCAACAGAAAGCCGAGGACCAACACGACGGTGGCGGTTGGCAAAAAGCTGAGTCTTCTCCTGGGACAACCTCAAATTGTCCACCACCTGCCCCCAGATCTGATGCAATCTCTCCACCACAGCATCCACTCCAGGACAATCCGAAGATTCCACCTGACCAGAGGAAAATCGAGGATGAAACCCCGAATTACAGAAAAACGGGGACACCAAAGTGGCAGAGCTGGCCCGATTATTGAGAGCGAACTCCGCCAATGGCAAAAAAGCAACCCAATCATCCTGGTCAGCAGACACAAAACACCTCAGATATGTCTCCAGGGTCTGATTAATCCGCTCGGTCTGGCCATTCGTCTGAGGATGGAAAGCGGACGAAAAAGATAAATCTATGCCCATCCTAGCACAGAATGCCCGCCAAAATCTAGACACGAATTGGGTCCCTCTGTCAGAAACGATATTCTCAGGAATACCATGCAAACGAACAACATTTTGAAAAAACAGAGGAACCAACTCGGAAGAAGAAGGTAACTTGGGCAGAGGAACCAAATGGACCATCTTAGAAAAACGGTCACACACCACCCAGATGACAGACATCTTCTGAGAAACAGGCAGATCTGAAATAAAATCCATCGAGATGTGCGTCCAAGGCCTCTTAGGAATAGGCAAGGGCAACAATAATCCACTAGCCCGAGAACAACAAGGCTTGGCCCGAGCACAAACGTCACAAGACTGCACAAAGCCTCGCACATCTCGTGACAGGGAAGGCCACCAGAAGGACCTTGCCACCAAATCCCTGGTACCAAAAATGCCAGGATGACCTGCCAACGCAGAAGAATGAACCTCAGAGATGACTCTACTGGTCCAATCATCAGGAACAAACAGTTTATCAGGTGGGCAACGATCAGGTCTATCCGCCTGAAACTCCTGCAAGGCCCGCCGCAGGTCTGGAGAAACGGCTGACAATACCACTCCATCCTTAAGGATACCTGTGGGCTCAGAGTTACCAGGCGAGTCAGGCTCAAAACTCCTAGAAAGGGCATCCGCCTTAACATTCTTAGAACCCGGTAGGTACGACACCACAAAATTAAACCGAGAGAAAAATAATGACCAGCGCGCCTGTCTAGGATTCAGGCGCCTGGCGGTCTCAAGATAAATCAAATTTTTGTGGTCAGTCAATACCACCACCTGATGTCTGGCCCCCTCAAGCCAATGGCGCCACTCCTCAAAAGCCCACTTCATGGCCAAAAGCTCCCGATTCCCAACATCATAATTCCGCTCAGCGGGCGAAAATTTACGGGAAAAGAAGGCACAAGGCCTCATCACGGAGCAGTCAGAACTTTTCTGCGACAACACTGCCCCAGCTCCGATCTCAGAAGCGTCGACCTCAACCTGAAAAGGTAGAGCAACATCAGGCTGACGCAACACAGGGGCAGAGGAAAAACGGCGCTTAAGCTCCCGAAAGGCCTCCACAGCATCAGGGGACCAATCAGCAACATCAGCACCCTTCTTAGTCAAATCGGTCAATGGTTTAGCAATATCCGAAAAACCAGCAATAAATCGACGATAAAAGTTAGCAAAGCCCAAAAATTTCTGAAGACTCTTAAGAGAAGAGGGCTGCGTCCAATCACAAATAGCTTGAACCTTGACAGGATCCATTTCAATGGAAGAGGGGGAAAAAATATATCCCAAAAAGGAAATCCTCTGTACCCCAAAAACACACTTAGAACCCTTCACACACAAAGAATTAGACCGCAAAACCTGAAAAACCCTACTGACTTGCTGGACATGAGAGTCCCAGTCATCCGAAAAAATCAGAATATCATCCAGATACACAATCATAAATTTATCCAAATAATCGCGAAAAATATCATGCATAAAGGACTGGAAAACTGACGGAGCATTAGAAAGACCAAAAGGCATCACTAAATACTCAAAGTGGCCCTCGGGCGTATTAAATGCGGTTTTCCACTCATCCCCCTGCCTGATTCGCACCAAATTATACGCCCCACGAAGGTCAATCTTAGAGAACCACTTGGCCCCCTTTATGCGAGCAAACAAATCAGTCAGCAACGGCAATGGGTATTGATATTTAACAGTGATTTTATTCAAAAGCCGATAATCAATACATGGTCTCAAAGAGCCGTCTTTTTTTGACACAAAGAAAAAACCGGCTCCTAAGGGAGATGACGATGGACGAATATGTCCCTTTTCCAAGGACTCCTTTATATATTCTCGCATAGCAGCATGTTCAGGCACAGACAGATTAAATAAACGACCCTTTGGGTATTTACTACCCGGGATTAAATCTATGGCACAATCGCACTCTCGGTGCGGAGGTAACGAACCAAGCTTGGATTCTTCAAAGACGTCACGATAGTCAGACAGGAACTCAGGAATTTCAGAGGGAATGGATGATGAAATGGAAACCACAGGTACATCCCCATGAGCCCCCTTACATCCCCAGCTCAACACAGACATAGCTCTCCAGTCGAGGACTGGGTTGTGAGATTGCAGCCAAGGCAATCCTAGTACCAAATCATCATGTAGATTATACAGCACCAGAAAGCGAATAATCTCCTGGTGATCCGGATTAATACGCATAGTTACTTGTGTCCAGTATTGTGGTTTATTATTAGCCAATGGGGTGGAGTCAATCCCCTTCAGAGGAATAGGAGTCTCCAAAGGCTCTAAATCATACCCACAGCGTTTGGCAAAGGACCAATCCATAAGACTCAAAGCGGCGCCAGAGTCGACATAGGCGTCCGTGGTAATAGATGACAAAGAGCAAATCAGGGTCACAGATAGAATAAATTTAGACGGTAAGGTGCAAATGGAAACAGATTTACCAAGCTTTTTAGTGCGCTTAGAGCATGCTGATATAACATGAGTAGAATCACCACAATAGAAACACAACCCATTTTTCCGTCTAAAATTCTGCCGCTCGCTTCGGGACAGAATTCTATCACACTGCATACTCTCTGGCGACTTCTCAGTGGACACCGCCAGATGGTGCACTGGTTTGCGCTCCCGCAAACGCCTATCGATCTGAATAGCCATTGTCATGGACTCATTCAGACCCGCAGGCACAGGGAACCCCACCATAACATCCTTAATGGCATCAGAGAGACCCTCTCTGAAAGTCGCCGCCAGGGCGCACTCATTCCACTGAGTAAGCACAGACCATTTACGGAATCTTTGGCAGTAAATTTCCGCTTCATCTTGCCCCTGAGATAGGGACATCAAAGTTTTTTCTGCCTGAAGCTCCAAATGAGGTTCGTCATAAAGCAACCCCAAGGCCAGAAAAAACGCATCCACATTGAGCAACGCAGGATCCCCTGGTGTCAATGAAAAAGCCCAGTCTTGAGGGTCGCCCCGGAGCAAGGAAATCACAATCCTGACCTGCTGTGCAGGGTCTCCGGCAGAGCGAGATTTCAGGGACAAAAATAATTTGCAATTATTTCGAAAATTCTGAAACCCGGATCTATTCCCCGAGAAAAATTCCGGCAAAGGAATTCTCGGCTCAGATACAGGTGCATGACAAACAAAATCTTGCAAATTTTGTACCTTCGTGGCGAGATTATTCAAACCTGCAGTTACACTCTGAAGATCCATTACAAACAGGTGGACACAGAGCCATTCAAGGGTTAAGAGGAGGTAAGAAGCAGCTAGACAGCAATTAAGGGCTAGGCAGCAAAACTCTGAGGGGGAAAAAAAAAAAAAAAAAAAATTTCCCTTCAACACTTCTTTTTCTCCTGCTTCAGCCCAAACAATTAACACTTTGACGGCCGGTCAAACTGTCATGATCTCAATGGCAAGAGAACATAGCATAAGCATATATAGGAACTAGCTCTTGGAAGATGGGAACTGAGCTGACCATGAACTAAACCTAACGCACAACTAGCAGTGGCCGGGTAGCATGCCTACGTTGATTCTAGATGCCCAGCACCAGCCGGAGGACTAAATAAAACTAGCAGAGGAAAATATTAGTCCTAGCTCACCTCTAGAGAAATACCCCGAAAGGAGACAGAGGCCCCCCACATGTATTGGCGGTGAGTTGAGATGAAATAACAAACGTAGTATGAAAATAGGTTTAGCAAATTTGAGGTCCACTTACTACATAGCAGAAGACAGAAAGGACACTTTCATGGTCAGCTGAAAAGCCTATCAAAAACACCATCCAGAAATTACTTTAAAACTCTGGCATTAACTCATAACACCAGAGTGGCAATTCCTGTTCACAAGAGCTTTCCAGACACAGTAACGAAACTTCAGCTGTGAACTGGAACAAAAATGCAAAAACAAACATGGACAAGAGTCCAACTTATCTAGTAGTTGTCTAGGAGCAGGAACAAGCACAGAGAGGCTTCTGATAACATTGTTGACCGGCAAGCAACTAACAGAGCAGCAAGGTTATATAGCGACTCCCACATCTTGATGGGAACAGGTGAACAGAGAAGATGAAGACACCAGTTCAATTCCACCAGTAGCCACCGGGGGAGCCCAGAATCCAAATTCACAACACCATACCAAATCCCCAACACGAAGTCGGGGACCCACACCGCGGCGGCGGTTGGCAAAACGCTGAGCCTTCTCCTGTGACAACTTTAAGTTGTCCACCACATGATTCCAGATCTGCTGCAACCTATCCACCACGGAATCTACCCCAGGACAGTCAGAAGACTCCACATGTCCCGAGGAAAAACGAGGATGGAAACCAGAGTTGCAAAAAAATGGCGAAACCAAGGTGGCGGAACTAGCCCGATTATTAAGGGCAAACTCAGCCAACGGCAAGAAGGTCACCCAATCATCCTGATCTGCAGAAACAAAACACCTCAAATAAGCCTCCAGAGTCTGATTAGTTCGCTCCGTTTGTCCATTAGTTTGAGGATGAAAGGCAGACGAAAACGACAAATCAATGCCCATCTTAGCACAAAAGGATCGCCAGAACCTGGAAACAAACTGGGATCCTCTGTCAGACACGATATTCTCAGGAATGCCGTGCAAACGAACCACATTCTGAAAGAACAAGGGAACCAGATCGGAAGAGGAAGGCAGTTTAGGCAAAGATACCAAATGGACCATCTTGGAAAAGCGATCACATACCACCCAGATGACAGACATTCCTTGAGACACCGGAAGATCTGAAATGAAATCCATAGAAATGTGTGTCCAAGGCCTCTTCGGGACAGGCAAGGGCAAGAGCAAGCCGCTGGCACGAGAACAGCAAGGCTTAGCCCGAGCACAAGTCCCACAGGACTGCACAAATGACCGCACATCCCGTGACAAGGAAGGCCACCAAAAGGACCTAGCCACCAGATCTCTGGTGCCAAAAATTCCCGGATGCCCTGCCAACACCGAGGAATGAACCTCGGAAATGACTCTGCTGGTCCACTTATCAGGAACAAACAGTCTGTCAGGTGGACAAGAGTCAGGTCTACCAGCCTGAAATCTCTGCAACACATGTCGCAAATCCGGAGAAATGGCTGACAAGATTACTCCCTCTTTAAGAATACCAACTGGTTCTGCGACTCCAGGAGAGTCAGGCACAAAGCTCCTTGAAAGAGCATCAGCCTTCACATTCTTTGAACCTGGTAAATACGAGACCACAAAGTCAAAACGGGAGAAAAACAATGACCAACGGGCCTGTCTAGGATTAAGGCGTTTAGCAGACTCGAGATACATCAGATTCTTGTGATCAGTCAAGACCACCACACGATGCTTAGCACCCTCGAGCCAATGACGCCACTCCTCAAATGCCCACTTCATGGCCAGCAACTCCCGATTGCCAACATCATAATTCCGTTCAGCAGGCGAAAACTTCCTAGAGAAGAAAGCACATGGTCTCATTACCGAGCAACCAGGGCCTCTCTGCGACAAAACGGCCCCTGCCCCAATCTCAGAAGCATCCACTTCAACCTGAAAGGGAAGTGAGACATCAGGCTGGCACAAAACAGGCGCCGAAGTAAACCGGCGCTTCAACTCTTGGAAAGCTTCCACGGCTGCAGGAGCCCAGTTAGCAACATCAGAACCTTTCTTGGTCATATCCGTCAAAGGTTTAACAACGCTAGAAAAATTAGCGATAAAACGACGGTAGAAGTTAGCAAAACCCAAGAACTTCTGAAGACTCTTAACTGACGTGGGTTGAGTCCAATCATGAATAGCTCGGACCTTGACTGGGTCCATCTCCACAGCAGAAGGGGAAAAAATAAAACCCAAAAAGGGAACCTTCTGTACACCAAAGAGACACTTTGAGCCCTTAACAAACAAAGCATTCTCACGCAAAACCTGAAACACCATCCTGACCTGCTCCACATGTGAGTCCCAATCTTCAGAGAAAACCAGAATATCATCCAGATAAACAATCATAAATTTATCCAGATATTTCCGGAAAATATCATGCATAAAGGACTGAAACACTGAGGGAGCATTAGAGAGCCCAAAAGGCATCACCAAGTACTCAAAATGACCTTCGGGCGTATTAAATGCAGTCTTCCATTCATCTCCTTGCTTAATGCGCACAAGGTTGTACGCACCACGAAGATCTATCTTGGTGAACCACTTGGCACCTTTAATCCGGGCAAACAAGTCCGACAACAGAGGCAAAGGATACTGAAATTTAACAGTGATTTTATTCAGAAGCCGATAGTCAATACAAGGTCTCAAAGATCTGTCCTTCTTGGCCACAAAAAAGAATCCCGCACCAAGAGGGGAAGAGGATGGACGGATATGCCCCTTCTCCAGAGACTCCTTGATATACGAACGCATTGCAGTATGCTCAGGTACAGACAGATTAAATAGTCTTCCCTTAGGAAATTTACTACCTGGAATCAAATCTATGGCGCAGTCACAGTCCCTATGAGGAGGCAGAGCACTGGATCTGGACTCGCTGAATACATCCTGATAATCAGACAAATACTCAGGAACTTCCGAAGGAGTAGAGGAAGCAATAGACACCGGCGGGGAATCAGCATGAATTCCCTGACAGCCCCAGCTTGACACAGACATTGCCTTCCAATCCAAGACTGGATTATGGGTCTGTAACCATGGCAGACCCAAAACGACCAAATCATGCAGATTTGCAGAATTTCCTTTCTTATAATCCCACTTCTGCAATGCATTAAACATTCAATGTTGGCCTGGCATACTGTTATGACCCCAATGGCAGAGGGTCTCAGAAATAATTACCGTCTGCAAACACAAAAAAACAGCTCCTAGGGCAGTGGTAACTGGGCTAACCGTATATCTAATCCTAGCACCACAAATAGCAGCAGCCAGGGAACGTGCCTACGTTGGTTCTAGACGTCTCGCGCCAGCCGGAGAACTAACTAACCCTAGAAGGGAAAAGATAGACCTTTCTTGCCTCCAGAGAAAAGACCCCAAAAGTTGGATACAAGCCCCCAACAAATAATAACGGTGAGGTAAGAAGAAAAGACAAACGTAAGAATGAGCTAGGTATTTAGCAAAGAGAGGCCCACTGACTAATAGCAGAATATAGTAAGATGACTTATACGGTCAGCAAAAACCCTATCAAAATTTCCACGCTGGATATTCAAGAACCCCCGAACCGTCTAACGGCCCGGGGGGAGAATACCAGCCCCCTAGAGCTTCCAGCTAAATCAGGAATCACATTTAGTACAAGCTGGACAGAAAATAAGAGCAATGCAAAAAACCAAAAAACAAGGAAGCAGGACTTAGCTTAATTTTGCAAGAACCAGGACCAGCAGACAGGAGCAAACAGAAAGGACTGATTACAACGATGCCAGGCACTGGACTAAGAATCCAGGAAGTTTATATAGCAACACCCCTGGACTAACGACCCAGGTGGGTGCCAAACTGAGAAAAGACAATCCCAGAGTCATATCCCTAGTGACCACAAGAGGGAGCCAAAAAAGTCTAATTCACAACAGTGAACACTGCCGCATGCAGATTATCTGTCTGCACTGGTGTGCCAAACGGCCTATCCCTGATTATAGGCTGGCTGTCTCATTTGGTATTAATGCACCTGTGTAGATGCCATCTTTACTTGGGCCGGCTGCACCATGATAGTACTTTTGATTTGAGGCCTACACAGGTAAGCATCTTTGCCTGTTTTTTTGGTGTTTTCTCTAGAATAGTGAAGGTTTTTTCCTCTTTTTTCCTCCTTTTGTGTTTTTTTCATGTAAAGGGAATCTGTCAGCAGATTTTTGCGATCTAATCTGATCGGTGGTGAAAAGACAGTGTGAGCACTCAGCTGTGATCGGAGGTATAAAGTATACCTCCGGTCACTGGTGTCAGCTAATGGGACTACAGCTCCCATCATCCGACACCTGCTGTCGCTAATAACAGCGAGAGCAGGAGTGGCTGATGGGTGTATTCATTAGCTGACTCCTGCACTGAAAACAAATAATTAAAAGAAAAACCTGATGTGGGTTCCCCTGTATTTTTGATAACCAGCCAGGCAAAACTCACACCTAGGGGCTGCAACCCTGAGCTGTCAGCTTCAGCAAGGTTGGTTATCAAGAACAGAGGGGTCCCCGCACCATATTTTTTAATTATTTAAATAAATCATTTAAAAAAAGGCATGTGGTCCCCCTCATTTTTGACAACCAGCCTTGCTAAAGCAGACAGGTGGGAGATGGTATTCCCAGGCTGGTAAGGGGCCATGAATATTGACCCCCCAGTTTAAAAATAGCAGCTCGTAGCAGTCCAGAAAAGGCACATCTATTAGATGCACCAATTCTGACGCTTTGCCCGACTCTGCCCACTTGCCCTGTAGTGGTAGCAAGTGGAGTTCATATTTGTGGGATTGATGTCACCTTTGTATTGTCCAGTGACATCAAGCCCACAGTTTAGTAATGGAGAGGTGTCTATAAGACACCTATTGTTATGTCCCATGAATGAGACATTTCACAGACTGTCCTGTACATTTTACATGCTGTATTGCAGTCTCTCATATTGTTTATTGTTGCCATGTGTTCCTGTGTTTTGCATAGCTTAAATCCTCCCTTTCCATGAAGTTTGTCCCTTCTGTCTCCCTGTCTCCCTCTGCTGGGTGTTATGTCACTTCCTTCTTCTTCTCCATGTGCCTCAGTCTCCATCTTGACTTCATTAGAGGCACATGTGCTTTCAGCTTGTCTGAAGAAAGTCTTTTTTACCTGCTGCTGGATCACCTGCTGAGGAGAAGCAGAAATGACATGATAAGTTCCTTCACCATTTACCTCCCTGCAAGGAGTGAATACTTTGTTCCATTAAATTAGTTTATTTGGTTAACCCTTGCATTTTTTGCCGCTGCGTTTTAGCGCAAAAAAAGCATGCGTTTTTTTTCCTATATTTAACATTAAAAGCGCATGCGTTTTTTTTGTATGCGTTTTGCCGCGTTTGACAACGCATGCGTCGTTTCTATGCTTGCGTTTGGTTGCAGAAATGCAACATGTAGTAATTTCTAGAGGCATTTTTTTGCCGCAAAAAACGCATTGCTGTCTATGTAAACGCATGCGTTTTTAAGCACATGCGTTTGGTTGCGTTTTAAACGCATGCGTTTCAATAGAAAAAAACAAGAATACACACTGATAAGCCACCCCCCACCATCAAGGTGATAAAGGGATCCAAACCCTAACCCTAACCCTAACCCTAGGGATCCTAACCCTAACCCTAACCCTAGGGATCCTAACTAGGGTTGAGCGACTTTCTCAAAAGTCGAGTCAAGTGAAATCGGCCGATCTTCTTGAAAAGTCGGGGTCGGGGGATCGGCCGAAACACGAAACCCAATGCAAGTCATTGGGAAATCTATATATTTTTATATTTACTTCAGCACGATATAGCAGAAAAGCCGGTAATTCAATTGCCGGCTTTTCATTTCGCCTGCCTAAACCCGACATGATATGAGACATGGTTTACATACAGTAAACCATGTCATATCCCCTTTTTTTTTTGCATATTCCACACTACTATTAGTAGTGTGTATGTGCAAAATTTTGGCGCTGTAGCTATTAAATTTAAGGGTTAAATCGCGGAAAAAATTGGCGTGGGCTCCCGCGCAATTTTCTCCGCCAGAGTGGTAAAGCCAGTGACTGAGGGCAGATAATAGCCTGGAGAGGGTCCAGGGTTATTGGCCCCCCCTGGCTAAAAACATCTGCCCCCAGCCACCCCAGAAAAGGCACATCTGGAAGATGCGCCTATTCTGGAACTTGGCCACTCTCTTCCCACTCCTGTGTAGCGGTGGGATATGGGGTAATGAAGGGTTAATGTCACCTTGCTATTGTAAGGTGACATTAAGCCAGATTAATAATGGAGAGGCGTCAATTATGACACCTATCCATTATTAATCCAATTGTATGAAATGGTTAAAAAAAACACACACACAATATT
The DNA here is from genome assembly GCF_051348905.1 of Ranitomeya variabilis. Lineage (NCBI taxonomy): Eukaryota > Metazoa > Chordata > Amphibia > Anura > Dendrobatidae > Ranitomeya > Ranitomeya variabilis. The sequence continues at coordinate 615,914,236 of NC_135232.1, forward strand.
GCAAAGTATTTTAATGAAATAAACACACAGGTTGTTGTAATATTTTATTATTCTCTTAATCCAGCTGAAGATCCTCGTTCTGTAACAAATCGGCGACTTTTGAAATTGGCCGATCTGTTTCGCTCAACCCTAATCCTAACCCTAACCCTAACCCTACCCCTAACCCTAACCCTAACCCTAGGGATCCTAACCCTAACCCTAACCCTACCCCTAACCCTAACCCTAACCCCAACCCTAGCTATTTCTATTTATAGTGGGTTTTCTAGATGATTTTGATGATTGGCAGCTGTCACACACTTCTCAGCATGCGTTTCAAAAATGCAAACGCAGGAAAAAACGCATGTAAACGCGTCAAAACGCAGCGGTTTTTTTACCGCATGAGAAAACGCATATTTTTCTAAAAAACGCAGCTTTTGCATGCGTTTACATGCGTTTTTTTCACCACCTGTGTTTGCGTTTTAAACGCTGCGTTTTTAAACGCAAATGTGAAACTAGCCTTACATGTACATGTTGAATCAAATGTATTGGGCCAACTACTGCTCATGCTAGAGCCTGGATGACAATGTACAACAGACTATAGACTGTACAAGTCTGTGATAATTGTACCTTTGTAAAGACTCTTGAATAATGTTGAGCATTCCGATACCGCAAGTATCGGGTATCGGCCGATACTTAGCGGTATCGGAATTCCGATACCGAGATCCGATACTTGCCGCGTATCGGATACCGGAATCGGAAGTTCCCAGGATTCAAACTGCACAAATTTGCACGAAATCAGCCAATGAGAATGATTCCAAGTGTGGGCACATCCTGTTCAGCATGGAGGGCATGAAACTACTGGCAAGGCTGTGATTGGCTGCTGAAATGATGTCATGATGCAGTTTAAAAGTCGCTGGCGCCATTTTTCGCTCACTCTGCTGTGAATTCAGTTAGTGACAGGATGCTGTTTGCTGACTGAGGGCCAGTTTAGAGATAGCGATTTGCTTCTTTGTGCTTTTCCAAGGCTAATTTAGCAACCGCTGTGTTCACCTACTAATCACCTTGCTTTTGCCTTGCAGCGCTGTTTTCACAGCGATCTGCAAGGTCTGTGTGTGTGTGTGTGTGAGTGCAGCCCACTCTCTAGTCTGTGTGCAGCCATAGGCCATCCATAGCTGGTTGTATTCAGTTCAGGGAGGGTGGTTCATTGCCTCATACTGTTCTTTTTTTTTTTTTTTTTCAAGTAGTGTAGTCTGCTGCTCATTTTTTGTAATAATTCCTATTAGTGACTTTCCACCCGTATCCAGCTAACTTGTGGAAAAACACTACATAGGATAAAGTAGAGGAGGTTTTTTGGGCCTTGCAGCGTCGTTTACGGCTGTCTGCACGGTCTCCGTGTGACTGCAGCTCGCCCTGTAGTCTGTGAGCAGCCATAGCCTGGTTGTATCCAGCTCAGGGTTGTTCACTGCGTCATACCGTAAAATCAATTTTCCTTTTGTTTTAAGTAGTGCAGGCTGCTGCACATTTTTTCAAAAAATTCCTATTAGTGTCTTTCCACCCATATCCAGCTAACTTGTGGAAAAACACTACATAGGATAAAGTAGAGGAGGTTTTTTGGGCCTTGCAGCGCCGTTTACAGCTGTCTGCACGGTCTCCGTGTGACTGCAGCTCGCCCTGCTTATCTTTATCAGTCAACCAAGATGAAGAAGGCAGGGAGTAAGGCACGTGGGCGTGGGCGCGGAGCAGGGAGAGGACGTGGGGATTCTGTGCCTGCTGCGGGCACCGGTGACTCCTCAGCACCCAGTTTCACCAGGGAACAGTCCTTCATGCGCAGCTTTGTCGCAGAGCGCCGTACACCGCTGCTGCGTGAAAACCAAATTGAAGCCGTTGTCGGATGGATGGCAGCTAACGCATCGACTTCAATTAGTGCCACATCCTCTCAGACACAGAGCACTGGAGAGCAGCCATCTGTCTCTTCACCACCTGCCAAATTGGCCAGGCAGACAGAGAGCCCAGGACAGGAGCCGTCTCTACTTCTGTTCTCTGAATCTCTTGGCTTGGAAACAGGGGGCCAGCCAAGCAGCATTGGAGAAATGGAAGAAGAGGCAGGGTGCAGTGATGCCCAACAGCTTTTTCTCTCTGAGTCTGAAGAGGTGGGTGGGCCAGTGCCTCCGGTCACCACATCGCAGGCCGCATCCGCTGATGATGACACTCAGGTGCCACTTTCTGGTGCGTGCTCTGCTGCTGAGACTACCCAGGAGGAGCAGTTGGTGGCAGAGGGTAGTGTAGATGATGAGGTCCTTGACCCATCGTGGCGTGAGGGACAGGAAGGTGGTGGGAGCAGCTCCGAGGAAGAGATTCCTAGAACGGGCCAAAGAGGTAGAGGGAGGGGGAAGACTGCGCAGCCTGTAGCCTCCACTTTGGCACCCGTTAGGAGCATGTCTGTTCCAAAAGCCAAAAAGGGCGCTCCCAAGACTTGCAGTGTCTGGCCCTTTTTTGACACAGTTGCAGATGACATTTGCTATGTCAAATGCAAGGTGTGTCATCACAAAGTCAAAAGAGGTCGAAATGTCAGCAACCTCAATACCTCCAACATGTGGAAACATGTGCGCAACAGGCACGCGGCGGAGTTAGAAAAACACACTGAAGAGCTTGGCCAACCAACAGCGGCAGCTACCACCACTGTTATGATTCCAATGGCAGGGAATCTCAGAGATACAGCAAAGTCTGCAAACATAACTACCAGCTCATAGGGAAGTGGTAACTAAGCTGACCATATACCTGATCCTAGCACAAACACTAACAGCAGACGGGGAACGTGCCTACGTTGATCCTAGACGTCTCACGCCAGCCGGAGAACTAACTAACCCTATCAGGGAAAATAAGACCTCTCTTGCCTCCAGAGAAAAGACCCCAAAGTAATACAAGCCCCCAACAAATAATAACGGTGAGGTAAGAAGAAAAGACAAACGTAAGAATGAACTAGATTTAGCAAAGAGAGGCCCACTGACTAATAGCAGAATATAGTAAGAAGACTTATATGGTCAGCAAAAAAACCTGCAAAATATCCACGCTGAATATCCAAGAACCCCCAAACCGACTGACGGTGTGGGGGGAGAATATCAGCCCCCTAGAGCTTCCAGCGAGAACAGGAATCACATTTTGTACAAGCTGGACAAAAAAATATGAACAATGCAAATGATCAAAAGTACGAAAGCAGGACTTAGCTTATCTTACAAAGAACCAGGACCTGAAGACAGGAGCAAACAGAAGTGAACTGATTACAACGATGCCAGGCACTGGACTGAAAATCCAGGAAGCTTAAATAGCAACACCCCAGGCCTAACGAAGCAGGTGAGTATCAACCTGGGAAAGGAAATCCAAGTGCCAAACCACTAGTGACCACAAGAGGGAGCCAAGAAGTATAGTTCACAACAGTACCCCCACTTTAAGGAGGGGTCACCGCACCCTCACCAAGACCACTAGGGCGATCAGGATGAGCAGCATGGAAGGCACGAACCAAATCGGCCGCATGAACATCCGAAGTGACCACCCAGGAATTATCCTCCTGACCATAGCCCTTCCATTTGACCAAATACTGAAGCCTCCGTCTAGAGAGACGAGAATCCAAGATCTTCTCCACCACGTACTCCAACTCGCCCTCAACCAACACCGGAGCAGGAGGCTCAACAGCAGGAACCACAGGCACAACGTACCGCCGCAACAAAGACCTATGGAACACGTTGTGAATGGCAAACGACACAGGAAGATCCAAACGAAAAGAAACCGGATTAAGAACTTCCAAAATTTTATAAGGACCAATAAAGCGAGGCTTAAACTTACGAGAGGAAACCTTCAGAGGGACATACCGAGAAGACAACCAAACCAATTCCCCAACACGAAGTCGGGGGCCCACACCGCGGCGGCGGTTGGCAAAACGCTGAGCCTTCTCCTGTGACAACTTCAAGTTGTCCACCACATGATTCCAAATCCGCTGCAACCTATCCACCACAGAATCCACCCCAGGACAGTCAGAAGACTCAACATGACCCGAGGAGAAACGAGGATGAAAACCAGAGTTGCAGAAGAATGGCGAAACCAAGGTAGCGGAACTAGCCCGATTATTAAGGGCAAACTCAGCCAATGGCAAGAAGGTCACCCAATCATCCTGGTCCGCAGAAACAAAACATCTCAAATAAGCCTCCAGTGTCTGATTAGTTCGCTCTGTTTGACCATTAGTCTGAGGATGGAAGGCAGATGAAAACGACAAATCAATGCCCATTTTAGCACAAAAAGATCGCCAGAATCTGGACACAAACTGGGATCCTCTGTCGGACACGATATTCTCCGGAATGCCGTGTAAACGAACCACATTCTGAAAAAACAAAGGAACCAGATCGGAAGAGGAAGGCAACTTAGGCAAGGGTACCAAATGGACCATCTTGGAAAAACGATCACACACCACCCAGATGACAGACATTCCTTGAGACACCGGAAGATCAGAAATGAAATCCATGGAAATGTGTGTCCAAGGCCTCTTCGGGACGGGCAAGGGCAAAAGCAACCCGCTAGCACGAGAACAACAACGCTTAGCCCGAGCACAAGTCCCACAGGACTGCACAAATGACCGCACATCCCGTGACAAGGAAGGCCACCAAAAGGACCTAGCCACCAAATCTCGGGTACCAAAAATTCCCGGATGCCCTGCCAACACCGAGGAATGAACCTCGGAAATGACTCTGCTGGTCCATTTATCAGGAACAAACAGTCTGTCGGGTGGACACGAGTCAGGTCTACCAGCCTGAAATCTCTGCAACACACGTCGCAAATCCGGAGATATGGCCGACACGATTACTCCCTCTTTAAGAATACCAGCTGGCTACGAGACTCCAGGAGAGTCAGGCACAAAGCTCCTAGAGAGAGCATCCGCCTTAACATTCTTCGAACCAGGCAGGTATGAGACCACAAAGTCAAAGCGAGAGAAAAACAATGACCAACGAGCCTGTCTAGGATTCAGGCGCTTAGCAGACTCGAGATACATCAGATTTTTGTGATCAGTCAAGACCACCACACGATGCTTAGCACCGTCGAGCCAATGACGCCACTCCTCAAATGCCCACTTCATGGCCAACAACTCCCGATTACCAACATCATAGTTCCGCTCAGCAGGCGAAAACTTCCTAGAGAAAAAGGCACATGGTCTCATCACAGAACAACCAGAGCCTCTTTGCGACAAAACAGCCCCAGCACCGATCTCAGAAGCATCCACTTCAACCTGAAAGGGAAGTGAGACATCAGGCTGGCACAAAACGGGTGCCGAAGTAAACCGGCGCTTCAGCTCCTGGAAGGCCTCCACGGCTGCAGGAGCCCAATTAGCCACATCAGAACCTTTCTTGGTCATATTCGTCAAAGGTTTAACAACGCTAGAAAAATTAGCGATAAAGCGATGGTAGAAGTTAGCGAACCCCAAGAACTTCTGAAGACTCTTATCAGACGTGGGCTGAGTCCAATCATGAATAGCTCGGACCTTGACTGGGTCCATCTCCACAGCAGAAGGGGAGAAAATAAAACCCAAAAAGGAAACCTTCTGCACTCCAAAGAGACACTTTGAGCCCTTCACAAACAAAGCGTTATCACGCAAAACCTGAAACACCATCCTGACCTGCTTTACATGAGAATCCCAATCATCCGAGAAAACTAGAATATCATCCAGATACACAATCAAAAATTTATCCAGATACTTCCGGAAGATATCATGCATAAAGGACTGAAACACTGAAGGGGCATTAGAGAGCCCAAAGGGCATCACCAAGTATTCAAAATGACCTTCGGGCGTATTGAATGCAGTTTTCCATTCATCTCCCTGCCTAATGCGCACAAGGTTGTACGCACCACGAAGGTCTATCTTGGTGAACCACTTGGCACCCTTAATCCGAGCAAACAAGTCTGACAATAGTGGCAAAGGATACTGAAACTTAACAGTGATTTTATTCAGAAGCCGATAGTCTATACAAGGTCTCAAAGACCCGTCTTTCTTGGCCACAAAAAAGAATCCCGCACCGAGAGGGGAAGAGGATGGACGAATATGCCCCTTCTCCAAAGACTCCTTGACATAAGAACGCATCGCGGCATGCTCGGGTACAGACAAATTAAATAATCGTCCCTTAGGAAATTTACTGCCAGGAATCAAATCTATAGCGCAGTCACAGTCCCTATGAGGAGGAAGAGCACTGGACCTGGACTCACTGAATACATCCTGATAATCACACAAATACTCAGGAACTTCTGAAGGAGTAGAAGTAGCAATAGACACCGGCGGAGAATCGCAATGAATTCCCTGACAACCCCAACTTGACACAGACATAGCCTTCCAATCCAAAACAGGATTATGGGTCTGTAACCATGGCAGACCCAAAACGACCAAATCATTCATTTTATGCAGAACAAGAAAACGAATCACCTCCCGATGTTCAGGAGTCATGCACATGGTCACTTGTGTCCAATACTGCGGTTTATTTTCCGCCAGTGGCGTAGCATCAATTCCTCTGAGAGGAATCGGAACTTTTAAAGGCTCCAGGACAAAACCGCAGCGCTTGGCAAACGACAAGTCCATAAGACTCAGGGCAGCACCTGAATCCACAAATGCCATAACAGGGTAGGAAGACAATGAACAAATTAAAGTCACAGACAAAATAAATTTAGGCTGCAAATTACCAATGGTGACAGGACTGACAACCTTGGTTAGGCGTTTAGAGCATGCTGATATAACATGTGTAGAATCACCACAGTAAAAACAAAGCCCATTCTGACGTCTATGATTTTGTCGTTCGGTTCTAGTCAGGATTCTATCACATTGCATTGAGACAGGTGTCTGTTCAGACAACACCGCCAGAGGTTTAGCGGATTTGCGCTCCCGCAAACGCCGATCAATCTGAATAGCCAGCGTGTCATGGTTCCCAATGGCAAGGGAACGTCAGAGAACATAAATAACAGAACAGCTCTTGGGTGATGGAATCTCGAGCTGACTGTGAGCTAAACCTACCACACAACTAACAGTGGCCGGGTGGCGTACCTACGTTTTATCCCTAGACGCCTAGCGCCAGCCGGAGGACTAACTAACCCTAATAGAGGAAAAGACAGACCTGGCTTACCTCTAGGGAAATTCCCCCAAAAAGGAGACAGAAGCCCCCCACATATATTGACGGTGAGTTCAGAGGAAAAGACATACGCAGTATGAAGGTAGGTTCAGCAAAGCGAGGTCCGCTTACTAGATAGCAAGAAGATACAATAGGGAACTTCACGGTCAGCTGAAAACCCTATTAAAATACCATCCCGAAATTACTTTAAGACTCATGTGTCAACTCATGACACCGGAGTGGCAATTTCGGCCCACAAGAGCTTCCAGCTACAGAAAAATAACAAAACTGTGAACTGGAACAAAAATGCAAAACAAACTTAGGACTAAGAGTCCAACTTAGCTGATAGTAGTCTAGAAGCAGGAACATGCAACAGAAAGGCTCTGGTTACATTGATGGCCGGCACCAGAATAACTGAGCAGCAAGGCTAAATAGGATACACCCATATCCTGATGGAAACAGGTGAACAGAGAAAGTGAAGCACACAAGTCCAGCACCACCAGTGACCACCGGGGGAGCCCAAAAACCAAATTCACAACAGTACCCCCCCCTCAAGGAGGGGGCACCGAACCCTCACAAGAACCACCAGGGCGATCAGGATGAGCCCTATGAAAGGCACGGACCAAATCAGAGGCATGAACATCAGAGGCTGTCACCCAAGAATTATCCTCTTGACCGTAGCCCTTCCACTTGACCAGATACTGAAGTTTCCGTCTGGAAACACGGGAGTCCAAGATCTTCTCCACAACGTACTCCAATTCACCCTCAACCAACACCGGAGCGGGAGGCTCAACGGAAGGCACAACCGGTACCTCATACCTGCGCAATAATGACCGATGGAAGACATTATGGACAGAAAAAGATGCCGGGAGGTCCAATCGAAAGGACACGGGGTTAAGAATCTCCAAAATCTTATACGGGCCGATGAACCGAGGCTTAAACTTAGGAGAAGAAACCCTCATAGGGACAAAACGAGAAGACAACCACACCAAGTCCCCAACACGAAGACGAGGACCAACACGACGACGGCGGTTAGCAAAATGCCGAGTCTTCTCCTGGGACAACTCCAAATTGTCCACCACCTGTCCCCAAATCCGATGCAACCTATCCACCACAGTATCCACTCCAGGACAATCCGAAGACTCCACCTGACCGGAAGAAAAACGAGGATGAAACCCCGAATTGCAAAAGAAAGGAGAAACCAAAGTGGCAGAACTAGCCCGATTATTGAGGGCAAACTCCGCCAACGGCAAAAAGGCAACCCAGTCATCCTGATCCGCAGACACAAAACACCTCAAATAAGTCTCCAAGGTCTGATTAGCTCGCTCAGTCTGGCCATTAGTCTGAGGATGGAACGCAGACGAAAAAGACAAATCAATGCCCATCCTAGCACAGAACGCCCGCCAAAATCTAGACACGAACTGGGTCCCCCTGTCAGAAACGATATTCTCTGGAATACCATGCAAGCGAACCACATTTTGAAAAAACAGAGGAACCAACTCGGATGAGGAAGGCAACTTAGGCAAGGGCACCAAATGAACCATCTTTGAAAAACGGTCACACACCACCCAGATGACAGACATTTTCTGAGAAACAGGAAGATCAGAAATAAAATCCATAGAGATGTGAGTCCAAGGCCTCTTCGGAATAGGCAAAGATAACAACAATCCGCTGGCCCGAGAACAACAAGGTTTGGCCCGAGCACAAACATCACAAGACTGCACAAAAACTCGTACATCTCGAGACAGGGAAGGCCACCAGAAGGACCTAGCCACCAAATCCCTGGTACCAAAGATCCCGGGATGACCTGCCAACACAGAAGAATAAACCTCCGAGATGACTCTACTGGTCCAATCATCAGGAACAAACAGTCTACCAGGCGGGCAACGATCAGGTCTATCCGCCTGAAACTCCTGCAAAGCCCGTCGCAGGTCTGGGGAAACAGCAGATAATATCACCCCATCCTTAAGGATACCTGTAGGTTCAGAATCACCAGGGGAATCAGGCTCAAAACTCCTAGAAAAGGCATCCGCCTTCACATTTTTAGAACCTGGTAAGTATGAGACCACAAAATTAAACCGAGAGAAAAACAACGACCAGCGCGCCTGTCTAGGATTCAGGCGCCTGGCAGACTCAAGATAAATCAAATTCTTGTGATCGGTCAATACCACCACCTGATGTCTAGCCCCCTCAAGCCAATGACGCCACTCCTCAAAAGCCCACTTCATAGCCAAAAGCTCCCGATTACCAATATCATAATTTCGCTCGGCGGGCGAAAATTTTCGAGAAAAGAACGCACAAGGTCTCATCACGGAGCAGTCGGAACTTTTCTGCGACAAGACCGCCCCAGCTCCGATCTCGGAAGCATCGACCTCAACCTGAAAAGGAAGAGTAACATCAGGCTGACGCAACACAGGGGCAGAGGAAAAGCGGCGCTTAAGCTCCCGAAAGGCCTCCACAGCAGCAGGGGACCAATCAGCAACATCAGCACCCTTTTTGGTCAAATCAGTCAAAGGTTTAGCAACATCAGAAAAACCAGTTATAAATCGCCGATAAAAATTAGCAAATCCCAAAAATTTCTGAAGGCTCTTAAGAGAAGAAGGTTGCGTCCAATCACAAATAGTCCGAACCTTGACAGGATCCATCTCAATGGAAGAGGGGGAAAAAATGTACCCCAAAAAAGAAATCTTTTGAACCCCAAAAATACACTTAGAACCCTTCACACACAAGGAATTAGCCCGCAAAACCTGAAAAACCCTCCTGACCTGTTGGACATGAGAATCCCAGTCATCCGAAAAAATCAAAATATCATCCAGATACACGATCATAAATTTATCCAAATATTCACGGAAAATGTCATGCATAAAGGACTGAAAGACTGAGGGGGCATTTGAAAGACCAAAAGGCATTACTAAATACTCAAAATGGCCCTCGGGCGTATTAAATGCGGTTTTCCACTCATCCCCCTGCTTAATTCGCACCAAATTATACGCCCCACGGAGATCAATCTTAGAGAACCACTTAGCCCCCTTTATTCGAGCAAACAAATCAGTCAGCAGTGGCAGAGGATACTGATATTTGACTGTAATTTTATTCAGGAGTCGATAATCAATACACGGCCTCAAAGAGCCATCTTTTTTAGATACAAAGAAAAAACCGGCTCCTAAGGGAGATGAAGAAGGACGAATATGTCCCTTTTCCAGGGACTCCTTAATATATTCTCGCATAGCAGCATGTTCAGGTACAGATAGATTAAATAAACGACCCTTTGGAAATTTACTGCCCGGAATCAGATCTATGGTACAATCGCAATCTCTGTGAGGAGGTAGTGAACCAAGCTTAGGCTCCTCAAAAACATCACGATAATCAGACAAAAATTCCGGAATCTCAGAGGGAATAGATGACGAAATGGAAACCAAAGGTACGTCCCCATGAGCCCCCTGACATCCCCAGCTTAACACAGACATTGCTTTCCAGTCAAGGACTGGGTTATGAGATTGTAACCATGGTAATCCGAGCACCAAAACGTCATGTAAATTGTACAACACAAGGAAGCGAATCATCTCCTGATGGTCTGGATTCATACGCATAGTCACTTGTGTCCAGTATTGTGGTTTATTACTAGCCAATGGTGTAGAGTCAATACCCTTCAGAGGTATAGGAACTTCCAGAGGCTCTAGATCAAACCCACAGCGCCTGGCAAAGGACCAATCCATTAGACTCAAAGCGGCGCCAGAGTCGACATAGGCATCCGCGGTAATTGACGATAATGAACAAATCAAGGTCACAGACAGAATAAACTTAGACTGTAAAGTGCCAATTGAAATAGACTTATCAACCTTTTTTGTACGTTTAGAGCATGCTGATATAACATGAGTTGAATCACCACAATAGAAGCACAACCCATTTTTTACCTAAAATTCTGCCGTTCGCTTCTGGACAGAATTCTATCACATTGCATATTTTCTGGAGCCTTCTCAGAAGGCACCGCCAAATGGTGCACAGGTTTGCGCTCCCGCAAACGCCGATCAATCTGAATAGCCATTGTCATGGACTCATTCAGACCTGTAGGTGCAGGGAACCCCACCATAACATCTTTAATGGCATCAGAGAGACCCTCTCTGAAATTCGCCGCCAGGGCGCACTCATTCCACTGAGTAAGCACAGACCATTTACGAAATTTTTGGCAGTATATTTCAGCTTCATCTTGCCCTTGAGATAGGGCCATCAAGGCTTTTTCAGCCTGAATCTCTAAATTAGGTTCCTCATGAAGCAACCCCAAAGCCAGAAAAAACGCATCCACATTGAGCAACGCAGGATCCCCGGGTGCCAATGCAAATGCCCAGTTTTGAGGGTCACCCCGCAGCAAGGAAATTACTATCTTAACCTGCTGTGCGGGATCTCCAGCGGAGCGAGATCTCAGGGAAAGAAATAATTTACAATTATTTTTGAAATTCAGGAAACGAGATCTATCCCCGGAGAAAAATTCTGGTATAGGAATTCTAGGTTCAGATATAGGAGTATGAATAACAAAATCCTGTAAATTTTGAACCTTCGTAGCAAGATTATTCAAACCTGTAGCCAAACTCTGAGGATCCATTTTAATCAGGTGAGATCAGAGCCATTCAAGGATTAGAAGGAGAGAGAGAGACAAAGGCTGCAATTAGAGCAGAAATGCAACTGAGTCAACTAAAAAGCAAGCTCAGAAGAAAAAAAAAATAAAAATCTGCAGACTTCTTTTTCTCTCCTTTCTTCTGCCAACGGTTTTAACCCTTGGCCGGCCATACTGTCATGGTTCCCAATGGCAAGGGAACGTCAGAGAACATAAATAACAGAACAGCTCTTGGGTGATGGAATCTCGAGCTGACCGTGAGCTAAACCTACCACACAACTAACAGTGGCCGGGTGGCGTACCTACGTTTTATCCCTAGACGCCTAGCGCCAGCCGGAGGACTAACTAACCCTAATAGAGGAAAAGACAGACCTGGCTTACCTCTAGGGAAATTCCCCCAAAAAGGAGACAGAAGCCCCCCACATATATTGACGGTGAGTTCAGAGGAAAAGACATACGCAGTATGAAGGTAGGTTCAGCAAAGCGAGGTCCGCTTACTAGATAGCAAGAAGATACAATAGGGAACTTCACGGTCAGCTGAAAACCCTATTAAAATACCATCCCGAAATTACTTTAAGACTCATGTGTCAACTCATGACACCGGAGTGGCAATTTCGGCCCACAAGAGCTTCCAGCTACAGAAAAATAACAAAACTGTGAACTGGAACAAAAATGCAAAACAAACTTAGGACTAAGAGTCCAACTTAGCTGATAGTAGTCTAGAAGCAGGAACATGCAACAGAAAGGCTCTGGTTACATTGATGGCCGGCACCAGAATAACTGAGCAGCAAGGCTAAATAGGATACACCCATATCCTGATGGAAACAGGTGAACAGAGAAAGTGAAGCACACAAGTCCAGCACCACCAGTGACCACCGGGGGAGCCCAAAAACCAAATTCACAACACCAGCGCCATAGAATCATTCAGACTTGTAGGAATTGTAAAACCCACCATCACATTCTTAATGGCTTCAGAAAGGCCATTTCTGAAATTTGCGGCCAGAGCACATTCATTCCATCGGGTAAGCACGGACCATTTCCGAAATATTTGGCAGTACACCTCAGCTTCATCCTGGCCCTGAGAGATGGCCAGTAGAGCTTTTTCTGCCTGAATTTCAAGATTAGGCTCCTCATAAAGCAATCCGAGCGCCAGAAAAAACGCATCAACATCCGCCAATGCCGGATCTCCTGGCGCTAACGAGAAAGCCCAATCCTGAGGGTCGCCACGCAAGAAGGAGATAACAATTTTAACTTGCTGAGCTGAATCTCCAGACGAACGAGGTTTCAAAGATAGAAACAATTTACAATTATTCCTAAAATTCCCAAATTTAAATCGATCTCCAGAGAACAGTTCAGGAATAGGTATCTGAGGCTCTGACATAGGACTGCTAACAACAAAATCCTGAATGCCCTGCACGCGTGCAGCAAGCTGATCCACACTAGTAATCAAGGTCTGAACATTCATGTCTGCAGCAAAGCTTCAAGCCACTCAGAGATAAAGGGGAGGAAGAAAAAAAAACAAAAAAACTCAGAACTTCTTTTCTTTTAATCCCACTTCAGCAATGCATTAACTATTTATGGTCCTGGCATACTGTTATGATTCCAATGGCAGGGAATCTCAGAGATACAGCAAAGTCTGCAAACATAACTACCAGCTCATAGGGAAGTGGTAACTAAGCTGACCATATACCTGATCCTAGCACAAACACTAACAGCAGCCGGGGAACGTGCTTACGTTGATCCTAGACGTCTTGCGCCAGCCGGAGAACTAACTAACCCTATCAGGGAAAATAAGACCTCTCTTGCCTCCAGAGAAAAGACCCCAAAGTAATACAAGCCCCCAACAAATAATAACGGTGAGGTAAGAAGAAAAGACAAACGTAAGAATGAACTAGATTTAGCAAAGAGAGGCCCACTGACTAATAGCAGAATATAGTAAGAAGACTTATATGGTCAGCAAAAAAACCTGCAAAATATCCACGCTGAATATCCAAGAACCCCCAAACCGACTGACGGTGTGGGGGGAGAATATCAGCCCCCTAGAGCTTCCAGCGAGAACAGGAATCACATTTTGTACAAGCTGGACAAAAAAATATGAACAATGCAAATGATCAAAAGTACGAAAGCAGGACTTAGCTTATCTTACAAAGAACCAGGACCTGAAGACACGAGCAAACAGAAGTGAACTGATTACAATGATGCCAGGCACTGGACTGAAAATCCAGGAAGCTTAAATAGCAACACCCCAGGCCTAACGAAGCAGGTGAGTATCAACCTGGGAAAGGAAATCCAAGTGCCAAACCAATAGTGACCACAAGAGGGAGCCAAGAAGTATAGTTCACAACACACCTCTTCAGCTCGTGTTGCCTCTTCCTCCAGCTCACACGCAGTTGGTTCGGCTTCCTCCCAGGATCGCCGTGGAAGAACCTCTGGCCCTGTTGTCCAGAGACCCACTGTAATTCCACCCGCAGCACCACTTTCCCAGTCATCCACACACTCCCAGCCCAGTCTACAGCCATCGGTAGTACAGGCATGGGAGAAAAGGCGGCCTTTCTCATCAAACCACCCATGAGCACAGGCTCTGACTGCAGGCATTGCCAAACTTCTGTCACTGGAAATGCTGTCATTCAGGCTGGTGGAGACTGACAGCTTCCGTGACTTGATGTCATTGGCAGTCCCACAGTACAATGTGCCCAGCCGCTTTTACTTCAGCAGGCAAGCTGTCCCTGCCCTGCACAAGCATGTGGAGGGACACATAAAACACGCGCTACTGAACGCCGTCAGTAGCAAGGTCCACCTCACCACCGATGCGTGGACCAGTCAACATGGACAGGGGCGATACCTTTCCCTCACTGCCCATTGGGTTAATGTCGTTGAGCCGGGTACAGATCGTGCGAGTGGCGCAGGACGTGTCCTGCCCACTCCAAGGATTGCAGGAATCCATTCTGTATGCATTAACTCCTCCTCTTACACCAGTTCCTCAGAATCATCGCTGCAGGAGCCGTCACAGTCCACCTCCACATGGACCCGTGATGAACGTTTACCTGTTACGACCGACATGAGCACAGCCGTGGCCAAACGTCAACAGGCCGTCTTGAAATTAATTTCTTTGGGGAATTGAAGCCACACAGCGCAGGAGCTCTGGAATGCCATCAAGCAGGAGAGCGATGTGTGGTTTGTGCCAGCGAATCTCCAGCCAGGCACGGTAGTGTGTGATAATGGCCGAAATCTGGTGGCAGCTCTGGGCCTCAGCAACCTCACTCACATCCCATGTCTGGCACATGTGCTCAATTTGGTCGTGCAGAGTTTTTTGCACTGCTGCACAAGGTCCGCCTAGAGTGTGCTCACTTGCGGCGTTCCAGCACGGCAAAATCGCGTATTGCGGCTCTGCAGCGCCGACACCGCCTGCCGGAACATCGCATCATATGTGACCTACCTACCAGGTGGAATTCCACGTTACATATGTTGGAGCGGTTGTGTGAGCAGCAGCAAGCTGTAATGGAGTACCAGCTGCATCAGGCGCAAAGAAGTCGCACTCCGCGCCGTTCAGACTTCACAACCACAGAGTGGGCCACTATGAAGGACGTCTGCCAGGTTTTGCGTCCCTTCGATTATTCCACGCGGATGGCGAGTGCAGATGATGCACTAGTCAGCATGACTGTCCCCCTTATCTGCCTGCTTGAAAAATCACTGCAAGCGCTAAGGGATGATGTTGTGGAAGAGGTGGAGGATGAGGATTCACCATTTCCATCATCTTCTGGACAGTCAGCACCACGTGGTTCCTCACAAACACGTAGGCAGGGGACACTTTGTGAGGAGGATGAGGAGGAGTCAATGGAGGAGGAAGACATCCGTCCAGAGGAGGGAGTTACACAATTGTCCAGTACTCAGTGTGTACAGCGAGGGTGGGGTGATGACGAGCGGGCAGAGATCACGCCTCCAGCAGGGGACAGCGTTTCTTGGCCAGTTGGCAGTCTGCAGCACATGGTGGATTACATGCTGCAGTGCCTGAGAAACGACCGCCGCATCGCCCACATTCTCAACATGTCTGATTATTGGGTGTTCACCCTCCTCGATCCTCGCTACCGGGACAACGTAGAAAGCCTCATCACACCGTTGAACCGGGAGCGAAAAATGCGGGAGTACCAAGACACACTGGTCAATTCCATCATCTTCTCCATTCCAACTGAGAGAAGTGCTGCTAGTGCATTACAAAGCAGCTCAGTGCGTCCAGGCAGTGGAGGAGGCTCTGCACAAAGAGGGAGCAGAAGCAGTGCCTCTGCCCAAGGCAAGACCAGTATGGCCCAACTGTGGCACAGTTTTTTGTGCCCGCCACAAAAGTCTACACCATCACAGACGGCTCCAGTCAGCAGGAGGCAACGGTTCCGTCAGATGGTGACAGACTACATGTCTTGCCCTCTTGCTGTACTCCCAGACGGCTCTTCCCCTTTCAAGTTTTGGGTCTCAAAGCTGGATACATGGCCAGAGCTAAGCCAGTATGCATTGGAGGTGCTGGCTTGCCCTGCGGCTAGTGTATTATCGGAACGCGTCTTTAGTGCTGCAGGTGGTGTACTAACTGACCGTCGCATGCGACTATCCTCCGATAACGTTGACCGGCTTACTTTCCTGAAAATGAACAAGGCCTGGATCTCGCAGGAATTTGCCACTCCTCTTCCTGATTAAATAATTAGGTGACTGTCTACAGTATCCAGGTCTCCTGTTGTGTTCATCTTTCTACCACCTGAACTTTAATTCCTGGGCTCCAACACCGCCAGTTGAGGCTCAGAAGTGCCGTCTGCACAGTCAAAACATACGACCCAGTGTTATTGGGTTTCAGTAACGTCAGCTGATCCCCAGCTGTGTAGCCGGCAATGTGTCCTGCGACCGCCACGCTGACACAACAACTGAAATGTAAGGGAACCTGTCCCCCCCCAAGGCGTTTGTTACTGAAAGAGCCACCTTGTGCAGCAGTAATGCTGCACAAGGAAAAGGTAGCTATTTTTGTTTAGCTCCTTGCACACGCAGAACTTAACACTTATAATATGTGTTCACTGATACCGTAAAACCGTCCCAGAGGTGGGACTTTCCTTCGTAATATGACGCAGCACACCTGTCATTCCTACCCCCTTGGCGCCGTGCCCCGGCTCCTCAGCGTTGTTTGATTCCGTCCCGGAGCCTGCGCTGTTATGTTATCCCTTGGCCAGGCACACTTAGCGCTGCCCCTCTTCTGACATCATTTGGTGTCAGGCTGACTGCGCCTGTGCGGCCGCGCTGGCCGAGAGCCCGCCTCGCAGTGTCTTCTGATTTAATCCCTCTGGGGGCCTGAGATCCATGGACATGCGCAGTGCATATCTGAACCTCCACCTCTCACTCATCTCCCTATGCCTTCTTCAGACTGTGCGCCGTCAGCTGATCCCTAATAGCATGCCACGGCCGTGACGCCGCACAGTCTGAAGAAGCCGTAGGGAGGGGAGTGAGAGGCGAGGATATGCACTGCGCATGGCCACGGATCCCAGGCCCGCAGTGGGATTACATTAGACGACACTGCGAGGCGGGCTCTCGGCCAGCGCGGCCGCACAGGCGCAGCCAGCCTGACACCAAATTATGTTAGAAGATGGGCAGCGCTAAGTGTGCCTGGCCAAGGGATAACATAACAGCGCAGGCTCCGGGACGGAATCAAACAACGCTGAGGAGCCGGGGCACGGCGCCAAGGTGGTAGGAATGACAGCTGTGCTGCGTCATATTACGAAGGAAAGTCCCACCTCCGGGACGGACTCACGGTATCAGGGGACACATTTTATAAGTGTTTAGTTCTGTGTTTTCAAGGAGCATAATGAAAAGAGCCACCTTTTCCTTTTGCATCCTTTGTGCTGCACAAGCTGGCTCTTTCAGCTACAAACGCCTTGGGGGGGGGGTTAAAGGTTCCCTTTCGACTTTCTCCAATCAGGCTTCGGCCTACACTGTGTTCCTCTGCTCCTCCTGCTGTCCCTGGGCTCCAACACCGCTAGTTGTTGCCTGGTAGTGCTGTACGCACAGTCAACAGTCGCTCCTCTGTTATTGGGGTTCAGTAACGTCAGCTGTTCCCCAGCTGTGTGTGTGGCAATCCCTCCTATCTCCTACACCTCCTCCTCCTGCTGTCCCTGGGCTCCAACACCGCTAGTTGTTGCCTGGTAGTGCTGTACGCACAGTCAACAGTCGCTCCTCTGTTATTGGGGTTCAGTAACATCAGCTGTTCCCCAGCTGTGTGTGTGGCAATCCCTCCTATCTCCTACACCTCCTCCTCCTGCTGTCCCTGGGCTCCAACACCGCTAGTTGTTGCCTGGTAGTGCTGTATGCACAGTCAACAGTCGCTCCTCTATTATTGGGGTTCAGTAACGTCAGCTGTTCCCCAGCTGTGTGTGTGGCAATCCCTCCTATCTCCTACACCTCCTCCTCCTGCTGTCCCTGGGCTACAACACCGCTAGTTGTTGCCTGGTAGTGCTGTACGCACAGTCAACAGTCGCTCCTCTTTTATTGGGGTTCAGTAACGTCAGCTGTTCCCCAGCTGTGTGTGTGGCAATCCCTCCTATCTCCTACACCTCCTCCTCCTGATGTCCCTGGGCTCCAACACCGCTAGTTGTTGCCTGGTAGTGCTGTACGCACAGTCAACAGTCGCTCCTCTGTTATTGGGGTTCAGTAACGTCAGCTGTTCCCCAGCTGTGTGTGTGGCAATCCCTCCTATCTCCTATACCTCCTCCTCCTGCTGTCCCTGGGCTACAACACCGCTAGTTGTTGTCCAGAAGTGCTGTCTGCACAGAGCCAAACACCTCGCCAATGTGTTAGTGGGGTTCAGTAATGCCTGCTGCTCCCCTGCTGTGTATACGGCAACGTGTCATGCGACCGCCACGCAGGCACAACAACTTAAATTTAAGGGAACCTGTCCCCCCCCCCAAGGCGTTTGTTACTGAAAGAGCCACCTTGTGCAGCAGTAATAATGATGCAAAAGGAAAAAGTGGCTCTTTTTGTGGTGCTCCTTGCACACGCTGAACTTGACACTTCATTTAATCCCACTGCGGGCCTGTGATCCATGGACATGCGCAGTGCATATCTTAACCTCCGCCTCACTCTCATCTCCCTCAGCCTTCTTCAGACTGTGCGCCGTCAGCTGATCCCTAATAGCATGCCACAGTCTGAAGAAGCTGGAAGGAGGGGAGTGAGAGGCAAGGATATGCACTGCGCATGCCCATGAATCACAGGTCCGCAGAGTGATTACATTAGATGACACGGCGAGGCGGGATCTTGGCCAGCGCAGCCGCACAGGCGCAGCCAGCCTGACACCAAATGATGTCAGAAGATGGGCAGCGCAAAATGTGTGCATGGACAAGGGCTAACATAACAGCGCAGGCTCTGGGACAGATTCAAACAACGCTGAGGAGGCGGCGCACGGCGCCAAGGGGGTAAGAATGACAGCTGTGCCGCGTCACATGACAAAGGAAAGTCCCTCTGACCGGACGGTTTAACGGTGTGAGGGGACACATTTCATAAGTGTCAAGTTCAGCGTTTGCAAGGACCATAATTAAAAGAGCTAAGTTTACCTTTTCCAGCATTAGTGCTGTACAATATGGCTCTTTCAGCTACAAACCCCTGGGGGGGGGTTTAAGGGTTCCCTTTCAACTTGCTCCAGTGCAGGCTATAGCCTACACTATGCTCCTCCTGCTGACCCTGGGCTCTAACACCGCCAGTTGGCGCCCAGATGTGCTAGCTGCACAGAGAAAAACACCAGCCAATGTGTCAGTGGGGTTCAGCAACGCCAGCTGTACCCCTGCTGTGTAGCCGGCAACGTGTCCTGCAACAGCCACGCAGACACAACAGACCTAAAGCTGCCGCCAGTGCAGGCTTCGGCCTACACTCCGCTCCCTCTACTCCTCCTGCTGACCCTGGGCTCTAACACCGCCAGTTGGGGCCCAGAAGTGCTGGCTGCACAGAGCCAAACACCTTGCCAATGTGTCAGTGGGGTTCAGCACCGCCAGCTGTTCCCCTGCTGTGTAGCCGGCATCATGTCCTGCAACAGCCACGCAGACACAAGAACTGAAATTGAAGGGAACTTGTCCCCCCTCCCCCAGGCGTTTGTATGTTTCACAGCCACCTTGTACAGCAGTAATGCTGCATGTGTGCAAGGTGGCTCAGAAACTTATTCCCCTTGCACACGTGGAACTGAACATGTCTAAAATGTGTCCTCTGTGACCATTAAACCGTCCCTGAGGTGTGACTTTCCTTTGTAATGACACGCTGCAACCCCCTTGGTAGCGCTGCCCGTCTTCTGGCATCATTGTTTGGCTGGCTGCGCCTCTGCGGCCACCCTGGCCCACAAAACGCCCCTCGGTGTCTTATTTATTTTGACTGCGAGGGTGTGATTGATGGGCATGAGCAGTGCATATGTTCGCCTGTCCCTCATCTCCTTCGGCCTTCTTCAGACTGTGCGGCTTCATGGCCATGGCATGCGACAAGGGATCAGCTGACGCCGCACAGTCTGAAGCAGGTGTAAGGACCCGAGTGTGAGAGGCGAACATATGTACTGCGCCAGGCCATGAATCCCAGCCCTGCAGTGTTTTAACAATGTAAAGACACTGTGGGGCTGGGATTCATGGTCATCGCGAACCGCACCGGCCAACATTAAATGATGTCAGAAGATGGGCAGCGCTAGCAGCGCAAGGCCAAGGGATAACACGACAGCGCAGACTCCTGTGCAGCAAATAACGACGCTCAGGATGCCGCGCCCAGCACCAAGGTGGGATTTTTGACAGCTGTGCTGCGTCTCATTACAAAGGGAACTCACGCCTCCAAAACAGTTTGACTGCTTAAGGGCCTAAATGTTATACGTGTTTCTTTCTGCGTGTGCAAAGAGCAAAATTAAAAGAGCAACCTTTGACTTGTGCGGCACTACTGCTGCATAAGGCGTGGCTCTTCTAGTTTGTAACACCTGAGGGGGGGTTAAAGGTTACCTTTAAAATTGGTTCAATTAGGCTTCGGCCTACACTCTGCTCCCTCTCCTCCTGCTGACCCTGGGCTCTAACACCGCCAGTTGGGGCCCGGTACTGCTAGCTGCACAGAGAAAAACACCAGCCAATGTGTCAGTGGGGTTCAGCACCGCCAGCTGTTCCCCTGCTGTGTAGCCGGCAACGTGTCCTGCAACAGCCACGCAGACACAAAGCTGCCGCCAGTGCAGGCTTCGGCCTACACTCTGCTCCCTCTCCTCCTGCTGACCCTGGGCTCTAACACCGCCAGTTGGGGCCCGGTACTGCTAGCTGCACAGAGAAAAACACCAGCCAATGTGTCAGTGGGGTTCAGCACCGCCAGTTGTTCCCCTGCTGTGTAGCCGGCAACGTGTCCTGCAACAGCCACGCAGACACAAGAACTGAAATTGAAGGGAACCTGTCCCCCTTCCCCCAGGTGTTTGTATGTTTTACAGCCACCTTGTACAGCAGTAATGCTGCATGTGTGCAAGGTGGCTCATAAACTTATTCTCCTTGCACACGTGGAACAGAACACGTCTACAATGTGTCCCCTGAGACCATTAAAACGTCCCTGAGGTGTGACTTTACTTTGTAATGACACGCAACAACCCCCTTGGTAGCACAGCCCTTCTTCTGACATCATTGTTTGGCTGGCTGCGCCTCTGCGGCCGCCCTGCCCGACACAACGCCCCTCGGTGTCTTATTTATTTTGACTGCGAGGGTGTGATTGACGGGCATGAGCAGTGCATATCTTCGCCAGGCTGTCACTCAGCTCCTTCCGCCTTCTTCAGACTGTGCGGCTTCATGGCCGTGGCATGCGTAAGGGATCAGCTGACGCCGCACAGTCTGTAGCAGGTGTAAGGACACGAGCGAGAGGCGAACATATGTACTGCGCCAGGCCATGAATCCCAGCCCCGCAGTGTGAAACACTGTAAAGACACTGCGGGGCTGGGATTCATGGGCATCGTGAACCGCACCAGCCGACATGAAATTATGTCAGAAGACGGGCAGCGCATGGCCAAGGGATAACGCAACAACGCAGACTCCTGTACAGCAAAATGCGATGCTCAGGAGGCCGCGCCAAGCACCAAGTTGGTATTTTTGCCAGCTGTGCTGCGTCTCATTACAAAGGGAACTCCCGCCTCCAAGACAGATTGACTGTATAAGGGCCAAAATGTTGTACGTGTTTCATTCAGCTTGTGCAAGGAACAAAATTAAAAGAGCAACCTTTGACTTGTGCGGCACTACTGCTGCATAAGGCGTGGCTCTTCTAGTTTGTAACACCTGAGGGGGGGTTAAAGGTTACCTTTAAAATTGGTTCAATTAGTCTTCGGCCTACACTCTGCTCCCTCTCCTCCTGCTGACCCTGGGCTCTAACACCGCCAGTTGGGGCCCGGTACTGCTAGCTGCACAGAGAAAAACACCAGCCAATGTGTCAGTGGGGTTCAGCACCGCCAGCTGTTCCCCTGCTGTGTAGCCGGCAACGTGTCCTGCAACAGCCACGCAGACACAAAGCTGCCGCCAGTGCAGGCTTCGGCCTACACTCTGCTCCCTCTCCTCCTGCTGACCCTGGGCTCTAACACCGCCAGTTGGGGCCCGGTACTGCTAGCTGCACAGAGAAAAACACCAGCCAATGTGTCAGTGGGGTTCAGCACCGCCAGCTGTTCCCCTGCTGTGTAGCCGGCAACGTGTCCTGCAACAGCCACGCAGACACAAGAACTGAAATTGAAGGGAACCTGTCCCCCCTCCCCCAGGTGTTTGTATGTTTTACAGCCACCTTGTACAGCAGTAATGCTGCATGTGTGCAAGGTGGCTCATAAACTTATTCTCCTTGCACACGTGGAACAGAACACGTCTACAATGTGTCCCCTGAGACCATTAAAACGTCCCTGAGGTGTGACTTTACTTTGTAATGACACGCAACAACCCCCTTGGTAGCACAGCCCTTCTTCTGACATCATTGTTTGGCTGGCTGCGCCTCTGCGGCCGCCCTGCCCGACACAACGCCCCTCGGTGTCTTATTTATTTTGACTGCGAGGGTGTGATTGACGGGCATGAGCAGTGCATATCTTCGCCAGGCTGTCACTCAGCTCCTTCCGCCTTCTTCAGACTGTGCGGCTTCATAGCCGTGGCATGCGATAAGGGATCAGCTGACGCCGCACAGTCTGTAGCAGGTGTAAGGACACGAGCGAGAGGCGAACATATGTACTGCGCCAGGCCATGAATCCCAGCCCCGCAGTGTGAAACACTGTAAAGACACTGCGGGGCTGGGATTCATGGGCATCACGAACCGCACCAGCCGACATGAAATGATATCAGAAGACGGGCAGCGCATGGCCAAGGGATAACGCAACAACGCAGACTCCTGTACAGCAAAATGCGATGCTCAGGAGGCCGCGCCAAGCACCAAGTTGGTATTTTTGCCAGCTGTGCTGCGTCTCATTACAAAGGGAACTCCCGCCTCCAAGACAGATTGACTGTATAAGGGCCAAAATGTTGTACGTGTTTCATTCAGCTTGTGCAAGGAACAAAATTAAAAGAGCAACCTTTGACTTGTGCGGCACTACTGCTGCATAAGGCGTGGCTCTTCTAGTTTGTAACACCTGAGGGGGGGTTAAAGGTTACCTTTAAAATTGGTTCAATTAGGCTTCGGCCTACACTCTGCTCCCTCTCCTCCTGCTGACCTTGGGCTCTAACACCGCCAGTTGGGGCCCGGTACTGCTAGCTGCACAGAGAAAAACACCAGCCAATGTGTCAGTGGGGTTCAGCACCGCCAGCTGTTCCCCTGCTGTGTAGCCGGCAACGTGTCCTGCAACAGCCACACAGACACAAAGCTGCCGCCAGTGCAGGCTTCGGCCTACACTCTGCTCCCTCTCCTCCTGCTGACCCTGGGCTCTAACACCGCCAGTTGGGGCCCGGTACTGCTAGCTGCACAGAGAAAAACACCAGCCAATGTGTCAGTGGGGTTCAGCACCGCCAGCTGTTCCCCTGCTGTGTAGCCGGCAACGTGTCCTGCAACAGCCACGCAGACACAAGAACTGAAATTGAAGGGAACCTGTCCCCCTTCCCCCAGGTGTTTGTATGTTTTACAGCCACCTTGTACAGCAGTAATGCTGCATGTGTGCAAGGTGGCTCATAAACTTATTCTCCTTGCACACGTGGAACAGAACACGTCTACAATGTGTCCCCTGAGACCATTAAAACGTCCCTGAGGTGTGACTTTACTTTGTAATGACACGCAACAACCCCCTTGGTAGCACAGCCCTTCTTCTGACATCATTGTTTGGCTGGCTGCGCCTCTGCGGCCGCCCTGCCTGACACAACGCCCCTCGGTGTCTTATTTATTTTAACTGCGAGGGTGTGATTGACAGGCATGAGCAGTGCTTATCTTCGCCAGGCTGTCACTCAGCTCCTTCCGCCTTCTTCAGACTGTGCGGCTTCATGGCCGTGGCATGCGATAAGGGATCAGCTGATGCCGCACAGTCTGTAGCAGGTGTAAGGACACGAGCGAGAGGCGAACATATGTACTGCGCCAGGCCATGAATCCCAGCCCCGCAGTGTGAAACACTGTAAAGACACTGCGGGGCTGGGATTCATGGGCATCGCGAACCGCACCAGCCGACATGAAATGATGTCAGAAGACGGGCAGCGCATGACCAAGGGATAACGCAACAACGCAGACTCCTGTACAGCAAAATGCGATGCTCAGGAGGCCGCGCCAAGCACCAAGTTGGTATTTTTGCCAGCTGTGCTGCGTCTCATTACAAAGGGAACTCCCGCCTCCAAGACAGATTAACTGTATAAGGGCCAAAATGTTGTACGTGTTTCATTCAGCTTGTGCAAGGAACAAAATTAAAAGAGCAACCTTTGACTTGTGCGGCACTACTGCTGCATAAGGCGTGGCTCTTCTAGTTTGTAACACCTGAGGAGGGGTTAAAGGTTACCTTTAAATTTGGTTCAATTAGGCTTCGGCCTACACTCTGCTCCCTCTCCTCCTGCTGACCCTGGGCTCTAACACCGCCAGTTGGGGCCCGGTACTGCTAGCTGCACAGAGAAAAACACCAGCCAATGTGTCAGTGGGGTTCAGCACCGCCAGCTGTTCCCCTGCTGTGTAGCCGGCAACGTGTCCTGCAACAGCCACGCAGACACAGCAGACCTACAAATGCCTCCAGTGCAGGCTTCGGCCTACACTCTGCTCCCCCTGCTGACCCTTTGCTCCAACACCGCTAGTTGGGGCTCTAGGAAGACAAGCTTGAATAGGTCCCCATCCTGGTTCCAGCACCGTTAGCTGGTTCCGGGCAGAGCCTTTGGCTTAGGTGCCTCCCTCTGGGTATCCGAGTTCCACCAACGTCAGGTGGTCCTTGGTAGTGCTTTCAGCACGGGTACCTCCTGCTTAGTAACCGGGTTCCAGTAACGTCAGCTGGTCCTCGGTAGTTCCATTGGCTCTTGGACCTTCGGCTACCCATCCGGGTTCCAGTACCGTCAGCTGGTTCTTGGCAGTGTCTTTTGCTCTTGTACCTTCTGCTCCCCATCCTAGTTCCAGTACCGTCAGCTGGTTCCGGGCACAGCCTTTGGCTTAGGTGCCTCCCTCTGGGTATCCGAGTTCCACCAACGTCAGGTGGTCCTTGGTAGTGCTTTCAGGCACGGTTTAGTAACCGGGTTCCAGTAACGTCAGCTGGTCCTCGGTAGTTCCATTGGCTCTTGGACCTTCGGGTAGCCATCCGAGTTCCAGTTCTATAAGCTGTTTCTCGGCATTTTCTCAGCCTTCTTGTACCTTCTGCT
Source organism: Ranitomeya variabilis (assembly GCF_051348905.1). NCBI lineage: Eukaryota > Metazoa > Chordata > Amphibia > Anura > Dendrobatidae > Ranitomeya > Ranitomeya variabilis. The sequence continues at coordinate 615,939,735 of NC_135232.1, forward strand.
ACATTTCCAAGTTCAAGACCCTAAAGACGACGACCCGGAAGACCACCCCTAAGATTACGACGACACCAGAGACGACAACCACTGAGATGACGACGACCCTGGAGACGATGACCCTTAAGACCACCCCGATGACGACGACCCCGGAGACGACGACCCTGGAGACGACGACGACCTGGAAGACCGAGAAGCAGAAGAACAAGAGGCTGCAGAACAAAGAGCAGAAGAACATTAAGCATAAGACTAAATATCAGAGCAAAAGATATTATCTAAATTATAAGCAGAAGAAGACTAAGCAGTGTATGGGGGTGAGTCCGTTCCTCCTCGTGGTGCCCCTGGAGAAAGCTTGATGCTGCAGGCCAAACTGAACGCGGACAAATGTAACTGTTTTGTGACAGGCAGAACGGAAGGTGTAATCTTCAAACTTTTATAGATAACAACTATGGGAATGCCTGTCACAAATAGGAATATGATGAAGAAGTTGAATATGAAGAAGATAATTGTAAAATAAAAAGAATATGAACAATGTAACAAAAAAAATAATAGGTAGAAGATGAAGAAGAAGATGAATAAGGTGAAGAAGTTGATGTCAAAGAAGCTGATGATGAGGATAATGAAGAAGAAAGTGTGGGAGAAGTAAAAAAGAAGGTGAAGGGCGTGGAAGTAGTGAAACATCAATATCTGACAAAATAAAAAAAAAATTAACATAGTCAAAATCTTTCCAACGCCGAACGTCATAAAAAACAAAACAAAATCCTGCTATTCTATTAGATTGGGCTAAACCTCTGTGCCTTTAATGTCTCCGCCACCTCCCATAATACATCCTACATTATTCTTAGTTGTTTTCCTTCATGTAGAATGAACCTACAAGTTAAGAAAGGGTTTATTTTAATTCCGATATTTTCGTCCTATTGACTTGCATTGGGATCAGGTATCGGTATCGGATTAGATCCGATACTTTGACGGTATCGGCCGATACTTTCCGATACCGATACTTTCCGATATCGGAAGGTATCGCTCAACACTACTCTTGAACACTCTCCTATGTGGGTAGCACTGGTCCTCCTGTTTCATTCTTGGTACAACTACAGAAAAGACCTATGTTTTTGCTTGCATAAGCAATGTAATAGGAGAAAAAGAGCAGATTGTTGTCTATTCGTGGTCGGTGGGAAGCTTGGAGACGGCCTTTATGAATTCTCTAATGGCCTCAGTGTAGCGGGAGTTCCTAATACTCGTGTTAAGACAAGATTACTGAGAATTCAAGACAGCAATTTATAAAGGGAGTTTCGCCACCCCCCAAATGGCTTCATAGGTTTTGAAACTGTAGATGAACATTTTGGAAATTTAGGTGGGAGCAGGTTGTATAGAGTTAATGTGGTTAGTTGGGGGCAATATTAAGGACAACAGGTAATCTATCTGAGAGTTTTTCTCATCGTGCTAGCGGGGATCTCACCGAAGTCACGGCATATCAGACCAGCTGGTAACGCAACCTCAGTGACCTGAGGTAACCTCAATGACGTCACCGCCGTTCCCTGAGTATGCGCTTGCAGCAGTTCAGTCTTCAGTGGTTCTCAGCTTGGACGGTTACATTTTGGCTAGTGTTGAGCGATACCTTCCGATATTCAAAAGTATCGGTATCGGATTGGATCGGCCGATATCGGCAAAATATCGGATCTCGCCGATACCGATACCCGATACCAATGCAAGTCAATGGGAGCAAAATATCGGAATTAAAATAAACCCTTTATTTCCTTGTAGGTTCATTCTACATGAAGGAAAACAACTAAGAATAATGTAGGATGTATTGGGGGAGGTGGCGGAGACATTAAAGGCATATAGGTTTAGCCCAATCAAATAGAATAGCAGGAATTTTAATTATTTTTTTAAGACGTTCGGAGTTACAAAGGTATTGACTATGTTAAGATTTTTTTTATTTTGTCAGATATTGATGTTTCACTACTTCAATGCCCTTTACCTTCTTTTTTACTTCTCCCATACTTTCTTCTTCATCATCCTCAGCAGCAGCATCTTTGACATCAACTTCTTCTTCACCTTATTCATCTTCTTCTTCATCTTCTACCTATTATTTTTTTTGTTACATTCTTCATATTCTTTTTATGAAACTATTATTCTTCTTCATATTCTACCTCTTCATCATATTCTTATTTGTGACAGGCATTCCTGTAGTTGTTATCTATAAAAGTTTGAAGATTACACCTTCCGTTCTGCCTGTCACAAAAGAGTTACAACAGGATTTGTCCGCGTTCAGTTTGGCCTGCAGCAGCAGGCTTTATCCAGGGGCACCACGAGGAGGAACGGACTCACCCTTATAATTTAGATAATATCTTTTGCTCAGATTTTTAGTCTCATGCTTAATGTTCTTCTGCTCTTTGTTCTGCAGCTTCTTGTTCTTCTGCCTCTCGGTCTTCCGCGTCGTCGTCTCCAGGGTCATCGTCTCCAGGGTCGTCGTCGTCATCGGGGTGGTCTTCAGGGTTGTCGTCTCCAGGGTCGTCGTCTCAGGGGTTGTCGTCTCTGGTGTCGTCGTCATCTTAGGGGTGGTCTTCAGGGTCGTCGTCTTTAGGGTCTTGAACTTGGAAATGTAGCAGAAGGTACAAGAAGGCTGAGAAAATGCCGAGAACCAGCTGATGGAACTGGAACTCGAATGGCTACCCGAAGGTCCAAGAGCCAATGGAACTACCGAGGAGCAGCTGACGTTACTGGAACCCGGTTACTAAGCAGGAGGTACCCGTGCCAGAAAGCACTACCAAGGACCACCTGACGTTGGTGGAACTCGGATACCCAGAAGGAGGCACCTAAGCCAAAGGCTCTGCCCGGAACCAGTTGACGGTACTGGAACCAGGATGGGGAGCAGAAGGTACAAGAGCAAAAGACACTGCCGAGAACCAGCTAACGGAACTGGAACCCGGATGGGTAGCCGAAGGTACAAGAGCCAATGGAACTACCGAGGACCAGCTGACATTACTTGAACCCGGTTACTAAGCAGGAGGTACCCGTGCCAGAAAGCACTACCAAGGACCACCTGACATTGGTGGAACTCGGATACCCAGAAGGAGGCACCTAAGCCAAAGGCTCTGCCCGGAACCAGCTGACGGTACTGGAACCAGGATGGAGAGCAGAGGGTACAAGAGCAAAAGACACTGCCGAGAACCAGCTGACGGAACTGGAACCCGGATGGGTAGCCGAAGGTACAAGAGCCAATGGAACTACCGAGGACCAGCTGACGTTACTGGAACCCGGTTACTAAGCAGGAGGTACCCGTGCCTGAAAGCACTACCAAGGACCACCTGACGTTGGTGGAACTCGGATACCCAGAAGGAGGCACCTAAGCCAAAGGCTCTGCCCGGAAGCAGCTGACGGTACTGGAACTAGGATGGGGACCTATTCAAGATTGCCATCCTAGAGCCCCAACTAGTGGTGTTGGAGCTAGGGGTCAGCAGGGGGAGCAGAGTGTAGGCCGAAGCCTGCACGGGAGTCAGCTTAGTGTCTGTTGTGTCTGCGTGGCGTTTGCAGGACACATTGCTGGCTACACAGCAGGGGAACAGCTGGCGTTACTGAACCCCACTGACACATTGACGGGTGTTTTTCTCTGTGCAGCTAGCACTTCCGGGCACGAACTGGCGGTTTTGAAGCCCAGGGACAGCAGGAGGAGCAGAAGAGCAGAGTGTAGGCCGAAGCCTGCACAGGAGGCAGCTTTGTGTCTGCGTGGCGTTTGCAGGACACGTTGGCGGCTACACAGCAGGGGAACAGCTGGCTTTACTGAACCCCACTGACACATTGACGGGTGTTTTTCTCTGTGCAGCTAGCACTTCCGGGCACCAACTGGTGGTGTTGAAGCCCAGGGACAGCAGGAGGAGCAGAGGAGCAGAGTGTAGGCCGAAGCCTGCACAGGAGGCAGCTTTGTGTCTGTGTGGCGTTTGCAGGACACGTTGCCGGCTACACAGCAGGGGAACAGCTGGCTTTACTGAACCCCACTGACACATTGACGGGTGTTTTTCTCTGTGCAGCTAGCACTTCCGGGTACCAACTGGCGGTGTTAGAGCCCAGGGTCAGCAGGAGGAGCAGAGTGTAGGCCGAAGCCTGCACTGGAGCAAGTTGAAAGGGAACCCTTGAACCCCCCCCAGGCATTAGTAACTGGAAGAGCCATCTTGTGCAGCAGTAATGCTGCACAAGGAAAAGGTGGCTCTTTTAATTATGTTCCTTGCACACGCTGAATGAAACACTTATAAAATTTTTCCCCTCATACCGTGAAAGCGTCTCAGAGGCGGGACTTTCCTTCTTAATGAGACGAAGCACAGCTGTCAAACATACCCCCTTGGTGCTTGGCGATGCCTCCTGAGTTGCTTTTTTGTGTTCCGGAGTCTGCGCTGTTGTGTTATCCCTTGGCCATGTGCTGTTACTGCGCAAGGTCATGAATCCCAGCCACGCAATGTCTTCTGATTTATTTACACTGCGGGTCTGGGATTCATGGCCTTGCGCAGTAAATATTGGCGCCTGTCACTCATGTCCTTACTCCTGCTTTAGACTGTGCGGCGTCAGCTGATCCCTTATCGCATGCCACGGCCGTGAAGCCGCACAGTCTGAAGAAGGCGGAAGGAGATGAGTGAGAGGCGAAGATATGCACAGCGCATTCCCATGAATCCCAGCCCCGCAGTGAGAATAAAGAAGACACTGAGGCGTGTGATCTTGGGCAGCGCGTCCGCATAGGCGCAGCCAGCCTGACTACAAATGATGTCAGAAGACGGGCAGCGCTAACTGCGGATGGCCAAGGGATAACATTACAGCGCAGGCTCTGGGACAGATTCAAACAACGCTAAGGAGGTGGCACACGGCGGCAAGGGGGTTGCTGCGTGTCATTACGAAGGAAAGTCATATCTCCGGGATGGTTGAACGGTATCAGCGGAAACATATTATAAGTGTTTAGTTCAGCGTGTGCAAGGAGTAAAACTAAAAGCCACCTTGTCCAAATGCAGCATTAGTGCTGCACAAGGTGGCTCTTTTAGTTACAAACACCTGGGGGGGCAGGTTCCCTTAAATTTTTGTTGTAGTGTCTGCGTAGCGTTTGCAGGACACGTTGCCGGCTAAACAGCAGGGGCACAGCTGGCGTTACTGAACCCCACTGACACATTGACGGGTGTTTTTCTCTGTGCAGCCAGCACTCCCGGGCACCAACTGGCAGTGTTGAAGCCCAGGGACAGCAGGAGGAGCAGAGGAGCAGAGTGTAGGCCGAAGCCTGCACTGGAGGCAGCTTTGTGTCTGCGTGGCGTTTGCAGGACACGTTGCCGGCTACACAGCAGGGGAACAGCTGGCGTTACTGAACCCCACTGACACATTGACGGGTGTTTTTCTCTGTGCAGCTAGCACTTCTGGGCACCAACTGGCCGTGTTAGAGCCCAGGGTCAGCAGGAGGAGCAGAGTGTAGGCCGAAGCCTGCACTGGAGCAAGTTGAAAGGGAACCCTTGAACCCCCCCAGGCGTTAGTAACTGGAAGAGCCATCTTGTGCAGCAGTAATGCTGCACAAGGAAAAGGTGGCTCTTTTAATTATGTTCCTTGCACACGCTGAATGAAACACTTATAAAATTTTTCCCCTCATACCGTGAAAGCGTCTCGGAGGCGGGACTTTCCTTCTTAATGAGACGAAGCACAGCTGTCAAACATACCCCCTTGGTGCTTGATGATGCCTCCTGAGTTGCTTTTTTGTGTTCCGGAGTCTGCGCTGTTGTGTTATTACTTGGCCATGTGCTGTTACTGCGCAAGGTCATGAATCCCAGCCACGCAGTGTCTTCTGATTTATTTACACTGCGGGGCTGGGATTCATGGCCTTGCGCAGTAAATATCGGCGCCTGTCACTCATGTCCTTACTCCTGCTTTAGACTGTGTGGCATCAGCTGATCCCTTATCGCATGCCACGGCCGTGAAGCCGCACAGTCTGAAGAAGGCGGAAGGAGATGAGTGAGAGGCGAAGATATGCACAGCGCATTCCCATGAATCCCAGCCCCGCAGTGAGAATAAAGAAGACACTGAGGCGTGTGATCTTGGGCAGCGCGTCCGCATCGGCACAGCCAGCCTGACTACAAATGATGTCAGAAGACGGGCAGCGCTAACTGCGGATGGCCAAGGGATAACATTACAGCGCAGGCTCCGGGACAGATTCAAACAACGCTAAGGAGGTGGCGCACGGCGGCAAGGGGGTTGCTGCGTGTCATTACGAAGGAAAGTCATATCTCCGGGACAGTTGAACGGTATCAGGGGAAACATATTATAAGTGTTTAGTTCAGCGTGTGCAAGGAGTAAAACTAAAAGCCACCTTGTCCAAATGCAGCATTAGTGCGGCACAAGGTGGCTCTTTTAGTTACAAACACCTGGGGGGCGGCAGGTTCCCTTAAATTTTTGTTGTAGTGTCTGTGTAGCGTTTGCAGGACACGTTGCCGGCTACACAGCAGGGCACAGCTGCCGTTACTGAACCCCACTGACACATTGACGGGTGTTTTTCTCTGTGCAGCCAGCACTTCCAGGCACCAACTAGCGGTGTTAGAGCCCAGGGACAGCAGGAGCAGCAGATTTGAGGTATTGCCGCACACACAGCTGGGGAACAGCTGACGTTACTGAACCCTAATAACAGAGGAGCGACTGCTGACTGTGCGGACAGCACTTCGAGGCACCAACTGGCGGTGTTAGAGCCCAGGGACAGCAGGAGGAGCAGATAGGTTTTGCCAGATACACAGCTGGGAATCAGCTGATGTTACTGAAACCCAATAACACGGCAGCAAGTGTTAACTGTGCAGCCAGCACTTCCGGGCACCAACTAGCGGTGTTAGAACCCAGGGACAGCAGGAGGAGCAGATTTGAGGTATTGCCGGCTACACAGCTGGGGAACAGCTGACGTTACTGAACCCCAATAACAGAGGAGCGACTGTTGACTGTGCGGACAGCACTTCCAGGCACCAACTGACGGTGTTAGAGCCCAGGGACAGCAGGAGGAGCAGATAGGTTTTGCCAGATACACAGCTGGGAATCAGCTGACGTTACTGAAACCCAATAACACGGCAGCAAGTGTTAACTGTGCAGCCAGCACTTCCAGGCACTAACTAGCAGTGTTAGAGCCCAGGGTCAGCAGGAGGAGCTGAGTGTAGGCCGAGGCCTAATTGGATCAAGTTGAAAGTGAACCTTTAACCCCCCCCCTGCGTTAGCAACTGAAAGAGCCAACTTGTGCAGCACTAATGGTGCACAAGGACAAGGTGGTTCTTTTAATTATGCTCCTTGCACACGGTGAACTAAATACTTACAAAATGTGTCCCCTGATACTGTGATACCGTCCCACAGGTGTTACTTTCCATGGTGATCAGACGCAGCACAGCCGGCATTCACACCCCCATGACGCCGGGCGCCGCCTCATCAGCGTTGCTTGAATCTGTCATGGAGCTTGAGCTGTTATGTTAAACCTTGGCCATGCGCAGTTAGCGCTGCCCGTCTTCTAACATCATTTGGTGTCATAGTAACTGTGCCTGTGCGGCCGCACCGCCCGAGAAACCACCTCGCAGTGTCTTCTGATTTAGTCCCACTGCAGGGCTGGGATTCCTGGGCATGCGCAGTGCATATCTTCGCCTCTCACTACTCTCCATCCGCCTTCTTCAGAGTGTGCGGCGTCACGGCCATGGCATGTGAATTGGGATCAGCTGACGCCACACTGTCTGTAGAAGGCGGAGGGAGAAGAGGGAGAGGCGAAGATATGCACTGTGCATGCCCAGGAATCCCAGCCCCACAGTGTGACAAAATCAGAAGACACTGTGGGGCGTGACCTGTGGCAGCGCGCCTGCACAGGCACAGTCAGCATGACATCAAATGATGTCAGAAGATGGGCTGCGCTAACTGTGCATGCCCAAGTTAAACATAACAGCGCAGGCTCCGGGACAGATGCAAACAATGCTGAGGAGGCGGCGCTCGGCACCATGGGGGTATGAATGCTGGCTGTGCTACGTCTCATAGCAAAGGAAAGTCCCACCTACGGGATGGTTTCACGGTATGAGGGGACACATATTTTATAAGTGTTAAGTGCAGCGTGTGCAAGAAGCAGAACTAAAGGAGCCACCTGTTCCTTGTGCAGCATTTGTGCTACACAAGGTGGCTCTTTCAGTTACAGACGCCTGGAGGGGACAGGTTCCCTTTAATTGCTGTTGTAGTGCCAGCGTGGCGGTCGCTGGCACATTGCCGGATACACAGCGGGGGTTCAGCGGACGTTACTGAAACCCAATAACACTGGGTCATGTGTTGTCTGTGCAGCCGGCACTTCTGGGCAGCAACTGGCGGTGTTGGAGCCCAGGAATTAAAGTTCAGGTGGTTGAAACATGAACACAGCTGGAGCCCTGGATACTGTTGGCAACCAATTATTTAATCGGTAAGAGGAGTGGCAAATTCCTGTGAGATCCAGGCCTTGTTCATTTTCAAAAAAGTAAGCCGGTCAACGTTATCGGATGATAGTCGCATGCGACGGTCTGTTAGTACACCACCTGCAGCACTAAAGATGCGTTCCGATAATACACTGGCAGCAGGGCAAGCCAGCACCTCCAATGCATACTGGCTAAGCTCTGGCCATGTATCCAGCTTAGAGACCCAAAACTTGAACTGGGAAGAGCCGTCTGGGAGTACGCTGAGAGTGCAAGACATGTAGTCTGTCACCATCTGTTGGAAACGTGGCCTCCTGCTGACTGGATCCGTCACCGTTAGTGATGGTGTAGACATTTGTGGCGGGCACACAAAACTTTGCCACTGTTGAATCAGACTGGTCTTGGCTTGTGCTGGGCCACTGCTTCTGCTACCTCTTTGTGCAGAGATTCCTCCACTGCCTCTACGCGCAGAGCTGCTTTGTAAAGCACTAGCAGTAGCAGGCGCAGCACTTCTCTCGATTGGACTGGAGAAGATGATGGACTGCACCAGTGTGTCTTGGTACAGCCGCAGTTTACGCTCCCACTGCAACGGTGGTATGAGGGTTTGCAAATTGTCCCTGTATCACGGGTCGAGGAGGGTGTACACCCAATAATCAGCTGTGGTAAGAATGTGGGCGATGCGGCGGTCGTTTCTCAGGCACTGCAGCATGAACTCAACCATGTGCTGCAGACTGCCAACTGGCCAAGAAACGCTGCCCCCTGCTTGAGGCGTGATGTCTGCCTGCTCTGCATCACCTCACCCTCGCTCTACATACTGACTACTGGAGATTTGTGTAACTCCCTCCTCTGGAAGATGTCTTCCTCCTCCATTGACTCCTCCTCATTCTCCTCACAAAAGGTCCCCTGCCTATTCCTTTGTGAGGAACCACGTCGCGCAGACTGTCCAGAAGCCGATGGCATTTCTGACTCCTCATCCTCAACCTCTTCCACCACCTCATCCCTTAGCGCTTGCAGGGTTCTTTCAAGCAGGCAGATAAGGGGGACAGTCATGCTGACTAGTGCATCATCTGCACTCGCCATCCGCGTGGATTCATCAAAGGCCCGCAAAACCTGGCAGATGTCCTTCATAGTGGCCCACTCAGTGGTTGTGAAGTCTGAACGGCGCGCACTGCGACTTTTTTGCGCCTGATGCAGCTGGTACTCCATTACTGCTGGCTGCTGCTCACACAACCGCTCCAACATATGTAACGTGGAATTCCACCTGGTGGGGAGGTCACATATGATGCGATGTTCCGGAAGATGGAATCGGCGCTGCAGACTTGCAATGCGCGATCTGGCCATGCTGGAACGCCGCAAGTGAGCACACTCAAGGCGGACCTTGTGCAGCAGTGCATCAAGATCCGGATAGTCCCTCAGAAAACTCTGCACAACCAAATTGAGCACATGTGCCAGACATGGGATGTGAGCGAGGTTGCCAAGGGCCAGAGCTGCCACCAGATTTCGGCCATTGTCACACACTACCATGCCTGTCTGGAGATTCGCTGGCGTAAACCACTTGTCGCTCTCAGAATTGATGGCATTCCAGAGCTCCTGCGCTGTGTGGCTTCGATTCCCCAAAGAAATTAATTTAAGTACGGCCTGTTGACGTTTGGCCACAGCTGTGCTCATATCGGTTGTAACAGGTAAGCGTTCACGGGTCAAGGTGGAGGTAGACCGTGACGGCTCCTGCAGCGATGATTCTGAGGAACTGGAGTATGAGGCGGAGTCAATGTGCACAGACGTTTAGTAGCGCATGTTTGATGTTTGCCTCCACATGCTTTTGCAGGGCAGGGACGGCTTGCCTGCTGAAATAAAAGCGGCTGGGCACATTGTATTGTGGGACTGCCAATGCCATCAAGTTACGGAAGCTGTCAGTCTCCACCAGCCTGAATGAGAGCATTTCCAGTGACAGAAGTTTGGCAATGCCTGCATTCAGAGCCTGTGCTCGTGGGTGGTTTGCCGAGAATGCCCGCATTTTCTCCCATACCTGTGCTACTGATGGCTGTAGACTGGGCAGGGAGTGTGAGGATGACTGGGAACGTGGTGCTGTGGGTGGAATTACACTGGGTCTCAGGACAACAGTGCCAGAGGTTCTTCCATGGTGATCCTGTGAGGAAGCCGAACCAGCAGTGTGTGAGCTGGAGGAAGAGGCAACAACACAAGCTGAAGAGGTGGTAGGTGCCGCTGTAGGTTGGCCTAGGTCTTCAGTGTGTTTTTGTAACTCCACCACGTGCTTGGTCCGCACATGTTTCCACATGTTTGAGGTATTGAGGTTGCTGACATTTCTACCTCATTTGATTTTCTGACTACACAGCTTGCATTTGACAAAGCAAATGTCATCTGCAACTGTGTCAAAAAAGGACCAGGCACTGCAACTCTTGGGAGAGCCCGCTTTGACTTTTGGAAGAGGCATGCTCCTAACGGGTGCCGAAGTGGAGGCTCCAGGCGCCGCAGTCTTCCCCCTCCCTCTCCCTCTTTGGGCCATTCGGGGAATCTCTTCCTCAGAGCTGCTCTCACCACCTTCCTGTTCCTCACGACATGATGGGTCGAGGACCTCATCATCTACGCTACCCTCTGCCACCAACTGCTTCTCCTGGGTAGTCTCAGCAGCACAGTACGCACCAGAAACTGGCACCTGAGTCTCATCATCTGATGCGTACTGAGAAGTTGTAACCAGAGGCACTGTCCCACCCACCTCTTCTGATTCAGAGAGACAAAGCTGTTGGGCATCACTGCATACAGCCTCTTCTTCTGATTCTCTAATGCTGCTTGGCTGGCCCCCTGTTTCCAAGCCATGAGATTCAGAGAACAGAAGTAGAGATGGCTCCTGTCCTGGGCTCTCTGACTGCCTGGGCAATTTGGCAGGTGGTGAAGAGACAGATGGTTGCTCTTCAGTGCTCTGTGCCTGAGAGGATGTGGCACTAATTGAAGTAATATGGCGAGCTCCGACAAAGCTGCGCATGAAGGTCTGTGTTATGACCCCAATGGCGAGGGTCTCAGAGGTACGTGGAAGTCTGCAGAATACAAAAATCCAGCTCATAGGGCAGTGGTAACTGGGTTGACCATATATCTACTCCTAACGCCAACACTAGAAGTAGCCGGGGATCATTCCTACGTTGATTCTAGATGACACGCTCCAGCCGGAGAATCTAGCTACCCCTAGTAGAGGAAAACAAAAGACCTTTCTTGCCTCCAGAGAAGGGGACCCCAAAGCTGGATAGAAGCCCCCCACAAATAATAACGGTGAGGTAAGAGGAAATGACAAACACAGAAATGAACCAGGTTTAGCACAGAGAGGCCCGCTTACTGATAGCAGAATAAAGAAAGGTAACTTATATGGTCAACAAAAACCCTATCAAAATCCACACTGGAAATTCAAGAACCCCCGAACCGTCTAACGGTCCGGGGGGAGAACACCAGCCCCCTAGAGCTTCCAGCAAAGGTCAGGATATAGATTTGGAACAAGCTGGACAAAAATACAAAACCAAAACAAATAGCAAAAAGCAAAAGGCAGACTTAGCTGATATAACTGGAACCAGGATCAGTAGACAAGAGCACAGCAGACTAGCTCTGATAACTACGTTGCCAGGCATAGAACTGAAGGTCTAGGGAGCTTATATAGCAACACCCCTAACTAACGACCCAGGTGCGGATAAAAGGAATGACAGAAAAATCAGAGTCAAAAAACTAGTAACCACTAGAGGGAGCAAAAAGCAAATTCACAACAGTACCCCCCCCTTAGTGAGGGGTCACCGAACCCTCACCACGACCACCAGGGCGATCAGGATGAGCGGCATGAAAGGCACGAACTAAATCGGCCGCATGAACATCAGAGGCGACCACCCAGGAATTATCCTCCTGACCATAGCCCTTCCACTTGACCAGGTACTGAAGCCTCCGCCTGGAGAGGCGAGAATCCAAGATCTTCTCCACCACGTACTCCAACTCGCCCTTAACCAACACCGGAGCAGGAGGCTCAGCAGAAGGAACTACAGGCACAATGTACCGCCGCAACAAGGACCTATGAAATACATTGTGAATAGCAAACGACACAGGAAGATCCAGACGAAAAGATACAGGATTAAGGATTTCCAATATCTTGTAAGGCCCAATAAAACGAGGTTTAAATTTGGGAGAGGAGACCTTCATAGGAACAAAGCGGGAAGAAAGCCATACCAAATCCCCAACGCGTAGTCGGGGACCCACACCGCGGCGGCGGTTGGCAAAGCGCTGAGCCCTCTCCTGTGACAACTTCAAGTTGTCCACCACATGATTCCAGATCCGCTGCAACCTATCTACCACAGAATCCACCCCAGGACAGTCAGAAGGCTCCACATGACCCGAAAAAAAGCGAGGATGGAAACCAGAGTTGCAGAAAAAAGGCGAAACCAAGGTGGCGGAACTAGCCCGATTATTAAGGGCAAACTCAGCCAACGGCAAGAATGTCACCCAATCGTCCTGATCAGCAGAGACAAAACACCTCAAATAAGCCTCCAAAGTCTGATTGGTTTGCTCCGTCTGTCCATTAGTCTGAGGATGGAAAGCAGACGAAAACGACAAATCAATGCCCATCCTACTACAAAAGGATCGCCAGAACCTAGAAACGAACTGGGATCCTCTGTCTGACACAATATTCTCAGGGATGCCGTGCAAACGAACCACGTTCTGGAAAAACACAGGAACCAGATCGGAAGAGGAAGGCAGCTTAGGCAAAGGAACCAAATGGACCATCTTGGAGAAGCGATCACATATCACCCAGATAACGGACATGCCCTGAGATAGCGGAAGATCAGAAATGAAATCCATGGAGATATGTGTCCAAGGTCTCTTCGGGACAGGCAAGGGCAAGAGCAAACCGCTGGCACGAGAACAGCAAGGCTTAGCTCGAGCACAAGTCCCACAGGACTGCACAAATGACCGCACATCCCTTGACAAGGAAGGCCACCAAAAGGACCTGGCCACCAGATCTCTGGTGCCAAAAATTCCCGGGTGACCTGCCAACACCGAGGAATGAACCTCGGAAATGACTCTGCTGGTCCATTTATCCGGGACAAACAGTCTGTCAGGTGGACAAGACTCAGGCCTATCAGCCTGAAATCTCTGCAACACACGTCGCAGATCCGGAGAAATAGCTGACAAGATAACTCCATCTTTAAGAATACCAACAGGATCAGCGACCCCAGGAGCATCAGGCACAAAGCTCCTAGAAAGAGCATCGGCCTTCACATTCTTTGAACCTGGTAAATACGAGACAACAAAATCAAAGCGGGAGAAAAACAATGACCAGCGGGCCTGTCTCGGATTAAGGCGTTTAGCAGACTCGAGATACATCAGATTTTTGTGATCAGTCAAGACCACCACACGATGCTTAGCACCCTCGAGCCAATGACGCCACTCCTCAAATGCCCATTTCATGGCCAACAACTCCCGATTGCCCACATCATAATTTCGCTCGGCAGGCGAAAACTTCCTGGAGAAAAAGGCACAAGGTTTCATAACAGAGCAACCAGGGCCTCTCTGCGACAAAACGGCCCCTGCTCCAATCTCTGAAGCATCCACCTCAACCTGAAAGGGAAGTGAGACATCGGGCTGGCACAAAACAGGCGCCGAAGTAAACCGGCGCTTCAACTCCTGGAAAGCCTCCACGGCAGCAGGAGCCCAGTTAGCTACATCGGAGCCCTTCTTGGTCATATCCGTCAACGGTTTCACAATGGTAGAAAAATTAGCGATAAAACGACGGTAGAAGTTAGCGAAACCCAAGAACTTCTGAAGACTCTTAACCGACGAGGGCTGAGTCCAATCAAGAATAGCTCGGACCTTGACTGGGTCCATCTCCACAGCAGAAGGGGAAAAAATGAACCCCAAAAAGGGAACCTTCTGTACACCAAAGAGACACTTTGAGCCCTTGACAAACAAAGAATTTTCACGCAAAATTTTAAAGACCAACCTGACCTGCTCCACATGCGAATCCCAATCATCAGAAAAAACCAAAATATCATCCAGATAAACAATCAAAAATTTATCCAGATACTTCCGGAAAATGTCATGCATAAAGGACTGAAAAACTGAAGGCGCATTGGAGAGCCCAAAAGGCATCACCAAGTACTCAAAATGACCTTCGGGCGTATTGAATGCGGTTTTCCATTCATCACCTTGCTTAATGCGCACAAGGTTGTACGCACCACGAAGGTCTATCTTGGTGAACCACTTGGCACCTTTAATCCGGGCAAACAAGTCAGACAACAGCGGTAAAGGATACTGAAATTTGACAGTGATCTTATTTAAAAGCCGATAATCAATACAAGGTCTCAAAGATCCGTCCTTTTTTGCCACAAAAAAGAATCCCGCACCAAGGGGGGAAGAAGACGGACGAATATGTCCTTTCTCCAGAGACTCCTTGATATATGAACGCATAGCGGTATGTTCAGGTACCGACAGATTAAACAGTCTTCCCTTAGGAAACTTACTGCCTGGGATCAAATCTATAGCACAGTCACAGTCCCTATGAGGAGGCAGTGCACTGGACTCAGACTCACTGAAGACATCCTGATAATCAGACAAATACTCCGGAACTTCCGAAGGCGTAGAAGAAGCAATAGACACAGGCAGGGAATCCCCATGAATACCACGACAGCCCCAACTTGAGACTGACATAGCCTTCCAGTCCAGGACTGGATTATGGGTCTGTAACCATGGCAGCCCTAAAACAACCAAATCATGCATTTTATGTAAAACCAGGAAACGTATCACCTCGCGGTGTTCAGGAGTCATGCACATGATAACCTGTGTCCAATACTGCGGTTTATTTGCTGCCAATGGCGTAGCATCAATACCCCTAAGAGGAATAGGATTTTCTAATGGTTCAAGAGTAAAACCACAGTGCTTAGCAAATGACAGATCCATAAGACTCAGGGCAGCACCTGAATCTACAAACGCCATGACAGGATAAGACGACAGTGAGCAAATCAAAGTTACAGACAGAATAAATTTAGGTTGCAAATTACCAACGGTGACAGGACTAACAACCTTAGCTATACGTTTAGAGCATGCTGAGATAACATGTGTAGAATCACCACAGTAGTAGCACAAGCCATTCCGGCGTCTATGAATTTTCCGCTCATTTCTAGTCAGGATTCTATCACATTGCATTAAATCAGGTGTCTGTTCAGACAACACCATGAGGGAATTTGCGGTTTTTCTATCACATTGCACCGAATTAGGTGTCTGCACGGACCATTTCCGAAATTTTTGGCAATACACTTCAGCCTCGTCCTGCCCCTGAGACATAGCCAGCAAGGCCTTTTCTGCCTGAATCTCAAGATTGGGTTCCTCATAAAGTAAACCGAGCGCCAGAAAAAATGCATCAATATCAGCCAATGCCGGATCTCCTGGCGCCAGCGAAAAAGCCCAATCCTGAGGGTCGCCCCGTAAGAACGAAATAACTATTTTTACTTGCTGAGCAGAGTCTCCAGATGAACAGGGTCTCAGGGACAAAAACAATTTACAATTATTCACAAAATTCCTAAACTTAAACCTGTCTCCGGAAAACAGTTCAGGAATCGGTATTTTAGGTTCTGACCTAGGATTTCTGATAACATAGTCTTGTATGCCCTGCACACGAGTAGCCAGCTGGTCCACACTTGTAATCAAGGTCTGGACATTCATGTCTGCAGCAAGCATAGCCACTCTGAGGTAAATGGGAAGAAGAAAGAAAAAAAAAAAAAACCTCAGAATCTTCTTTCTTATAATCCCTCTTCTGCAACGCATTAAACATTTAATACTGGCCTGGCAAACTATTATGACCCCAATGGCGAGGGTCTCAGAGGTACGTGGAAGTCTGCAGAATACAAAAATCCAGCTCATAGGGCAGTGGTAACTGGGTTGACCATATATCTACTCCTAACGCCAACACTAGAAGTAGCCGGGGATCATTCCTACGTTGATTCTAGATGACACGCTCCAGCCGGAGAATCTAGCTACCCCTAGTAGAGGAAAACAAAAGACCTTTCTTGCCTCCAGAGAAGGGGACCCCAAAGCTGGATAGAAGCCCCCCACAAATAATAACGGTGAGGTAAGAGGAAATGACAAACACAGAAATGAACCAGGTTTAGCACAGAGAGGCCCGCTTACTGATAGCAGAATAAAGAAAGGTAACTTATATGGTCAACAAAAACCCTATCAAAATCCACACTGGAAATTCAAGAACCCCCGAACCGTCTAACGGTCCGGGGGGAGAACACCAGCCCCCTAGAGCTTCCAGCAAAGGTCAGGATATAGATTTGGAACAAGCTGGACAAAAATACAAAACCAAAACAAATAGCAAAAAGCAAAAGGCAGACTTAGCTGATATAACTGGAACCAGGATCAGTAGACAAGAGCACAGCAGACTAGCTCTGATAACTACGTTGCCAGGCATAGAACTGAAGGTCTAGGGAGCTTATATAGCAACACCCCTAACTAACGACCCAGGTGCGGATAAAAGGAATGACAGAAAAATCAGAGTCAAAAAACTAGTAACCACTAGAGGGAGCAAAAAGCAAATTCACAACAGGTCTGCTCCCTGCTGAAACTGGGGGATGATGAGTCACCGGTGCCCGCAGCTGGCGCAGAATCCCCACGTCCTCTCCCTGCTCCACGCCCACGCCCACGTGCCTTACTCCCAGCTTTCTTCATCGTGATAGACTGAGTGATAAAGATAGGCAGAAAAGTACTAACGGCTTTGTGTGCTTATTTCTGAACAGCTGCTAACAGGTATAACAAACACTTATTTTATGGAGTGTGGACTAGACTTTATTATGAGCTTATGTGGCCTACACAACAGTAAAATGGAGTGTTTGGTGAACTTTGGGTTTGTTTCACAGAACAGACACTACAAAGTGAGTGCAGTACTCACACACAGACCGTGCAAACAGCCATGAACAGCGCTGCAAGGCCAAGAAAAGCTCCTCTATCTAATCCTATATAGTGTTTTTCCACAATCTAGCGGGATACGTATGGAAAGACACTAATAGGATATTATTGAAAAAAGGTGCAGCTGGCTGCACTAATTGCAAAAAAAAAAAAAAAAAAAGGATTTAGCACTATGAGGCAGTGACGCACTATGAGCTGAACACAACCGGCTGTGGCTGCGGACAGACTGCAGAGTGAGCTGCACTCACACAGACCGTGCAGACAGCCGCGAACGGCGCTGCAAGGCCAAACAAAGCTCCTCTATCTAATCCTATATAGTGTTTTTCCACAATCTAGCGGGATACGTATGGAAAGACACTAATAGGATATTATTGAAAAAAGGTGCAGCTGGCTGCACTAATTGCAAAAAAAAAAAAAAGGATTTAGCAGTATGAGGCAGTGACACACTCTGAGCTGAACACAACCGGCTGTGGCTATGGACAGACAACAGAGTGAGCTGCACTCACACACAGACCTTGCAGACAGCTGTGAACAGCGCTGCAAGGCAAAAGCAAGGTGAACACACAGCGGTTGCTGATTTAGCCTGGATTAAGCACAATGAAGCAAATCGCAATCTCTAAACTGGCCCTCAGTCAGAACACAGCGTCCTGTCCCTGACTGCATTCACAGCAGAGTGAGCACAAAATGGCGGCGGCGACTTTTAAAGGGCGTCGTGACATCATTTCAGCAGCCAATCACAGCCATGCCAGTAGTTACGTACCCACCATGCAGAACAGGATGTGCCCACACTTCAAATCATTCCTCATTGGCTGATTCATAAAAAAACGGGAGTTTGCACGATGAGAATTTCCAATTCCGGTTTCCGATACACTGAAAGTATCGGAACTTGGTATCGGAATTCCGATACCGCGAATATCGGCCGATACCCGATACTTGCGGTATCGGAATGCTCAACACTAATTTTGGCACCATCGAGGTTGAAAACTGTTTTTCTCCCAGACATGGATTACGGTGTGGGACAGAAGCCGGAGTGCCCGGTACCTTCCGCTGAGCCCCTAGTCCATAAACAAGCGCGGCCAAAGCAAACAAGACCACAACACTTCCAGTGTAAAATTGGAACGGACACAAAGACACTGGCAGGGAAGGCCGTACTATTCTGTCCGTTGCTCGGCCTTCTTTCCTCTGCTCATGCGCAGTACTCTCAGTCACTGAGCGCACAGTACATCTCTCCTCAGGGGCCCCCTGCTGTAGATGGCGGGGACCAACCAACGCAGCCTGTCATGGCGCCGGTACTAGGGGACGGAGCACACTGCTCACCCGGCTGCGCGCTGCTGCAAGCATAGCTCCCAACCGTCCCTCATGCTGTGGGACTGTCCCTATTTTGAGGCTGCGCCCTGCAGTCCCACACGGGACTTTACTTCTCCCGCACAGCCAGCAGGCGAAGCAGCCGACACGCCCCCTTGTATTAGGCCACGTCCCCCCCGTATCTTCTTCTTCCGGTGTGGAGGTTCAGAGAGGGAGAGAGGACATTCTGAGGTACGTGTTTGTGTGTGTGCGTGTGTCAGTGTGTGGGTGTGTGTGTACTGTACACATACATGCAGCTGGCCCTGCTCTGTTGTGCTTATGAGCCCTTCCAGGGCAGCGGGGTACTCAGTACCGGGTCCGGTCTTAAAGGGGATGTCACGGTGGCTGTGACCTGGTCCGTGGTCCTGGGCACCCAATTAAAAGGAAAGGTCTTTAAGGGAATTTGTAATGTCTATGTTCGTGACACCACCTGTGGTTTTCGGTAAGTGAGGAGTGATGCTGCTTAAAGGGGTCCTCTGGGATGATGGTATGCAGCAAGATTGTGACGCTTCCCACAGGTGAAGCGGGGTCCCCAGGGCTTCCCAAGTGTAGGGCACCGATGGTGTGGTGGATTGTATGGCAAAGAACGAGGGCACAGGTTTGCAGTCTTTACCTGGTTTACTGATGGTAATAGTAGTCCTCAGTCCAGGATACCAAGTGCAGGGTAGCTGTAGTCTGGCCGGCTTGGAGGCAATAGGAGATCCCTCTCCCAGGTGAGGTCCGTAAGCCTTTCCTACTGTTTAGTTGGTTAGGTCCCTGCCGCTTGATGATCAGTGCAAGTCCCCTCTCTCCTGTCCTAAGACAGATGTCTGTACGATAGGCAGTTCGAGACGGTTTATAGGGTCTCTATCATGACCCAGGCTCTAAGGTCACTGCTTCACCCCAGACTTGATGCAGGCAATTGACATACAGTCCTATGCCCTCCGGTTCTGCTAAGTGTCCTAGAGTCCCTCTATAGCCTCGGGCTCCCGGTACCTGGTTCTGCACTCTGGCCCCAAGGGTGTCCTTCTACTGTTCCCCTGCTGAGCCTCTTCCTCCTCTGTGCTTCTTCCCTCTAAGCTCCTCCACAATTCAACTCTTTCAGTAGTCCTCTTTCCAGGGGTTGCAGCTCCCTCATGGCTGCTCGGCCCACACGTCTGCTCCAGACGTCCTTCTTCTCACTCCTGGAGACCAACTGTCTCCCTCCACTGTCTCCCTCAGACTGGCTAAGACTGACTGGCTCCTCCTCCAGACCAGGATACATAAAGTGTAAGGAAGCTCCCCTGAATCCTGAGCTCCCCCTTCTGGCCTAGATTCAGATGTGCTGAATGTGAGTGCCTTACCTGACAGAAAGAATCTCCCTTGCCTCCAAGCATGACATCACCCTCCCTAAAGGGAAGGCAACATCAGGGCCGCCATCAGGGCATTACTGCCCTGACTGGCGTATGGGGACTACTTAGCAGAGGGGGCCCACATCGGGCCCCGTCTCTTCTGCTGATCGGGCCCCAGCGGCAGAATTTACTGAACCCTGCGTGCTTTCAGCCTGGAGGGAAAATAGCTCGCCGGAGGAGCGCGGCAAGGTAAGAGGAAAGGTTTTTTTTTTAATTTATTGAAAGCGGCAAGCTGGCAGGATGGAGACAAGTGTCCATCCTGCCAGGGTCAGAATAGAGACGGGGCAAAATGGAGACAGGGGGCATGGTGAAAGACACCAGGGTTGGAGACACGGGGCAGAAAGGAGACACAGGGCAAGAATGGAAACAGGGGAAGAATGGAGACATATGGGGCAAGAATGGAGACATGGGGGGAAGAATGGAGATAGGGGGCAAGGATGGAGACACGGGGGGAAGAATGGAGACAGGGGGGCAAGGATGGAGACACAGGGGGCAAGAATGGAGACACGAGGAAGAATGGAGATACAGGGCAAGAATGGAGACACAGGGAAAGAA
Organism: Ranitomeya variabilis; assembly: GCF_051348905.1. NCBI lineage: Eukaryota > Metazoa > Chordata > Amphibia > Anura > Dendrobatidae > Ranitomeya > Ranitomeya variabilis. The sequence continues at coordinate 615,960,352 of NC_135232.1, forward strand.
TGGAGACATGGAGCAAGAATGGAGACACGGGGGAAGAATGGAGACAGGGGGCAAGGATGGAGACATGGGGGAAGAATGGAGACACAGGGGGCAAGAATGGAGACACAGGGGAAGAATGGAGACACAGGGGGAAGAATAGAGACACGGGGAAGAATGGAGACACAGGAGGCAAGAATGGAAACACAGGGGAAGATTGGAGACATGGGGCAAGAATGGAGACATGGGGGACAGAATGGAGACACGGGGGCATGAATGGAGACATGGGGCAGAATAAAAGATATGGGGCAGGATTGGAGACATGACGGCAGGATGAAAGATGGGGGCAGGATTGGAGACACAGGGTGCATGATTGGAGACATGGTGCGGAATGGAGACAGATCGGGCAGGATGGAGACAGATGGGACAGGATCATAGGGCAGGACAATGGGACAGATGGGGCAGAATAATGGGACAGTTGTGGCTAGATCATGGGACAGATGGGGCAGGATAGGGATATCACATGGGGCAGAATGGATACTCATGAGGGCAGGACGGGAGAACACATGGCTGGAGCCAGGAATGAGACACATGGGGGCCAGGATGGGGAATATTATTACCATAGGGGCTAATTAAGGGATATTATTACTGCAGTGATGTATTTATTTTATTTTTTGAGGATACTGTTTTAAATGGGGGGTCCTGTTTCCGTGCAGAGCAAAGCTATGTTGGCTTTTTTCTTCATTTGGTGTAGTATAAAAGTTGGGGGAAAAAAATAAGTAACATGTTCTGCAAGCGGTGCTCTAGCTAACTGTGTTATTTCCTGCAGAAACGAGCCCTGGCTGGAAGAAGTGACGTCGATCTGTGCTGGATGAAGATGAAAGACTTCACCTAGAGGCATCACTGGTGAGCCAGTGTGTTACCTATACACTGATACTATACACTGTATAGTATACACAGAGCTCCTGTGTACAATGTCACCAGTGATCACTGTATTACCTTTACACTGACACTGCATACTAAGTACAGATCTCCTGTGTATAATGGCACATATGGTGATATTAGTATTGTGGTTTTTTTTATTACTGGTCAGTATTGTAGTATTCAGTTACTATGTGGTGGTAATATGTTGTCCGGCCATGGTGTGGTAGTATTTGTTCCTTGTATGTGGTATTATTGGTCCCCATGTGGTGGTAATATGTGGTCTGGTCATGGTATGGTGGTATTTGTCCCTTGTATGTGATATTATTCGGTCACTGTGGTTTTAATATGTGGTCTGGACATGTTGTGGCGGTATTTGTTCTTTGTATGCGGTATTATAGGTCACTATGTGGTGGTAATATGGTGTCTGGTCATGGTACGGCAGTATTTGTCCCTTGTGTGTGACATTATTGGTCATTTTAAAAATTTTAAAATATACCTAAATTGTATTGCATATTTTATGTTATGATCCGGTGGCCTTGGAGCCGCATGAGACCTTCTCTGGAGAAGGTGATACCTGTACAGACCGCAACCCTAAACTGACACCGCAACTAGAAGTAGCCGTGGGGTGTACCTAACACATCCTAGACACCTCAACACAGCCGGAGGACTAAATAACCCTATAGATGGAAATGGGAATTCTATCTTGCCTCAGAGCAGAAACCCCAAAGGATAGGCAGCCCCCCACAAATATTGACGGTGAATATAAGAGTAAAGACACACACAGGCTGAAAACAGGATTTAGCAAAAGAGGCCACTCTAGCTAAATACTAAAGGATAGGACAGAGTACTAAGCAGTCAGTATTAAAACTCTGAAAATATCCACAGCAGAAAATACAAAAAATCCACATCTAACTAAAGACATAGAATGTATATCTGCATCTCCAGAGAATCCAGCATGACTGAAAAAATCCAAACCAGTCTAAGCTGGACAAGACAAAACAATATATTGTTCTGAACAGAAAAGCACACTACATGTGTGCTGCAGGAAAATTAACAAGACACTTATCTTGGCTGAATTGGCAGCAGAGCAGAAGGAGCCAGACAGGGATGTAAACCCTCCAAGAACAGTGGACATCTGGCACTGACTAATGAATCCAGCACACCTAAATACCGAATAGAGCTGCAATCAGCAGAAACACCTGCCCGGATACAACCCAGAGACAACTGCACTATCACAAACAACCACTGGAGGGAGCCCAAGAACAGAATTCACAACAGTACCCCCCCCTTGAAGAGGGGTCACCGAACCCTCACCAGAGCCCCCAGGACGATCAGGACGAGCCAGATGAAAGGCACGGACCAAATCAGCAGCATGGATATCAGAGGCAAAAACCCAAGAATTATCCTCCTGGCCATAACCCTTCCTTTTGACAAGATACTGAAGCTTCCGCCTCGAAAAACGAGAATCCAAAATCTTCTCAACCACATACTCCAACTTCCCATCAACCAACACAGGGGCAGGAGGATCAACAGAGGGAACAACGGGCACCACATATTTCCGCAATAAAGATCTATGGAAAACATTATGGATGGCAAAAGAGGCCGGAAGGGCCAAACGAAAAGAGACCGGATTGATAATCTCAGAAATCCTATAAGGACCAATAAACCGAGGCTTAAACTTAGGGGAAGAAACCTTCAGAGGAACATGACAAGAAGACAACCAGACCAAATCCCCAACCCGAAGCCGGGAACCAACACGCCGACGACGGTTAGCAAAACGTTGAGCCTCCTCCTGAGACAACACCAAGTTGTCCACTGTTGTGAATTAGACTTTTTGGATCCCTCTTGTGGTCACTAGTGATATGACTCTGGGATTGTATTTCCTCAGTTTGGCACCCACCTGGGTCGTTAGCCCAGGGGTGTTGCTATATAAACTTCCTGGATCCTTAGTCCAGTGCCTGGCATCGTTGTAATCAGATCCTTTCTGTTTGCTCCTGTCTGCTGGTCCTGGTTCTTGCAAAATTAAGCTAAGTCCTGCTTCTTTGTTTTTTGGTTATTTGCATTGCTCTTATATTTGTCCAGCTTGTACTTAATGTGATTCCTGATTTTTGCTGGAAGCTCTAGGGGGCTGGTGATCTCCCCCCGGCCGTTAGACGGTTCGGGGGTTCTTGATTATCCAGCGTGGAAATTTTGATAGGGTTTTTGCTGACCGTATAAGTCGTCTTACTATATTCTGCTATTAGCTAGTGGGCCTCTCTTTGCTAAATATCTAGTTCATTCTTACGTTTGTCTTTTCTCCTTACCTCACCGTTATTATTTGTTGGGGGCTTGTATCCAACTTTTGGGGTCTTTTCTCTGGAGGCAAGAAAGGTCTTTCTTTTCCCTTCTAGGGGTAGTTAGTTCTCCGGCTGGCGCGAGACGTCTAGAACCAACGTAGGCACGTTCCCCGGCTGCTGCTATTTGTGGTGCTAGGATTAGATATACGGTTAGCCCAGTTACCACTGCCCTATGAGCTGGTTTTTTATGTTTGCAGACTTGGTATGTACTTCTGAGACCCTCTGCCATTGGGGTCATAACAGTATGCCAGGACCAAAATTGAATGTTTAATGCATTGCAGAAGTGGGATTATAAGAAAGGAAATTCTGAGTTTTTTTTTTTCTCCTCTCTTTGTTCCTCCCCTTTACCTCTGAGTGGCTTGTGCTTGCTGCAGACATGAATGTCCAGACTTTGATTACAAGTGTGGACCAGCTTGCTGCTCGTGTGCAGGGTATACAAGACTTTGTTACTAGGAGTCCTATGTCTGAACCTAAAATACCTATTCCTGAACTGTTCTCTGGAGACCGATTTAAGTTTAGGAATTTCAGGAATAATTGTAAATTGTTTCTATCTCTGAGACCCCGTTCATCTGGAGACTCAGCTCAGCAAGTTAAAATTGTTATCTCTTTCTTACGGGGCGACCCTCAGGATTGGGCCTTCTCGCTAGCGCCAGGAGATCCGGCATTGGCAAATATTGATGCGTTTTTTCTGGCGCTTGGATTGCTTTACGAGGAACCCAATCTTGAAATTCAGGCAGAAAAAGCATTGCTGGCTATTTCTCAGGGTCAGGATGAAGCTGAAGTGTATTGCCAAAAATTTCGGAAATGGTCCGTGCTTACTCAGTGGAATGAGTGTGCTCTGGCCGCAAATTTCAGAAATGGCCTTTCTGAAGCCATTAAAAATGTGATGGTGGGGTTCCCCATTCCTACAAGTCTGAATGATTCCATGGCGCTGGCTATTCAAATTGACCGGCGTTTGCAGGAGCGCAAAGCCGCGAGTCCTCTGGTGGTGTTGTCTGAACAAACACCTAATTTAATGCAATGTGGTAGAATTCAGACTAGAAATGAACGGAAAAATCATAGACGTCAGAATGGGTTGTGTTTTTACTGTGGTGATTCTACACATGTTATATAAGCATGCTCTAAACGCCCAACAAGGGTTGTTAGTCCTGTCGCCATTGGTAATTTGCAACCTAAATTTATTTTGTCTGTGACTTTAATTTGCTCATTGTCCTCCTACCCTGCTATGGCGTTTGTGGATTCAGGTGCTGCCCTGAGTCTTATGGATCTGTCATTTGCCAAGCGCTGTGGTTTTGTTCTTGAGCCATTGGTAAATCCTATTCCTCTTAGAGGTATTGATGCTACGCCATTGGCGGAAAATAAACCGCAGTTTTGGACACAGGTAACCATGTGCATGACTCCTGAACATCGGGAGGTGATTCGTTTTCTTGTTCTGCATAAAATGCATGATTTGGTCGTTTTGGGTTTGCCATGGTTACAGACCCATAATCCAGTCTTGGATTGGAAGGCAATGTCTGTGTCGAGTTGGGGCTGTCAGGGAATTCATGGTGATTCCCCACCGGTGTCTATTGCTTCCTCTACGCCTTCGGAAGTTCCTGAGTATTTGTCTGATTATCAGGATGTATTCAGCGAGTCCAGGTCCAGTGCGCTGCCTCCTCATAGGGACTGTGACTGCGCCATAGATTTGATTCCAGGTAGTAAATTTCCTAAGGGAAGACTATTTAATCTGTCTGTACCTGAGCATACCGCAATGCGTTCGTATATCAAGGAGTCTCTGGAGAAGGGGCATATCCGTCCATCCTCTTCCCCTCTTGGTGCGGGATTCTTTTTTGTGGCCAAGAAGGACGGATCTTTGAGACCTTGTATTGACTATCGGCTTCTGAATAAAATCACTGTTAAATTTCAGTATCCTTTGCCTCTGTTGTCGGACTTGTTTGCCCGGATTAAGGGTGCCAAGTGGTTCACCAAGATAGATCTTCGTGGTGCGTACAACCTTGTGCGCATTAAGAAAGGAGATGAATGGAAAACCGCATTTAATACGCCCGAAGGTCATTTTGAGTACTTGGTGATGCCTTTTGGGCTCTCTAATGCTCCTTCAGTGTTTCAGTCCTTTATGCATGATATTTTCCGGAAGTATCTGGATAAATTTATGATTGTTTATCTGGATGATATTCTGGTTTTCTCTGATGATTGGGACTCGCATGTAGAGCAGGTCAGGATGGTGTTTCAGGTTTTGCGTGAAAATGCTTTGTTTGTTAAGGGCTCAAAGTGTCTCTTTGGTGTACAGAAGGTTCCCTTTTTGGGTTTTATTTTTTCCCCTTCTGCGGTGGAGATGGACCCAGTCAAGGTCCGAGCTATTCATGATTGGACTCAACCCACGTCAGTTAAGAGTCTTCAGAAGTTCTTGGGTTTTGCTAACTTCTACCGTCGTTTTATCGCTAATTTTTCTAGCGTTGTTAAACCTTTGACGGATATGACCAAGAAAGGTTCTGATGTTGCTAACTGGGCTCCTGCAGCCGTGGAAGCTTTTCAAGAGTTGAAGCGCCGGTTTACTTCGGCGCCTGTTTTGTGCCAGCCTGATGTCTCACTTCCCTTTCAGGTTGAAGTGGATGCTTCTGAGATTGGGGCAGGGGCCATTTTGTCGCAGAGAGGCCCTGGTTGCTCTGTAATGAGACCATGTGCTTTCTTCTCTAGGAAGTTTTCGCCTGCTGAGCGGAACTATGATGTTGGCAATCGGGAGTTGCTGGCCATGAAGTGGGCATTTGAGGAGTGGCGTCATTGGCTCGAGGGTGCTAAGCATCGTGTGGTGGTCTTGACTGATCACAAGAATCTGATGTATCTTGAGTCTGCTAAGCGCCTGAATCCTAGACAGGCCCGTTGGTCATTGTTTTTCTCCCGTTTTGACTTTGTGGTCTCGTATTTACCAGGTTCAAAGAATGTGAAGGCTGATGCCCTTTCAAGGAGCTTTGTGCCTGACTCTCCTGGAGTCGCAGAACCAGTTGGTATTCTTAAAGAGGGAGTAATCTTGTCAGCCATTTCTCCGGATTTGCGACGTGTGTTGCAAAGATTTCAGGCCGGTAGACCTGACTCTTGTCCACCTGACAGACTGTTTGTTCCTGATAAGTGGACCAACAGAGTCATTTCCGAGGTTCATTCCTCGGTGTTGGCAGGGCATCCGGGAATTTTTGGCACCAGAGATTTGGTGGCTAGGTCCTTTTGGTGGCCTTCCTTGTCACGGGATGTGCGGTCATTTGTGCAGTCCTGTGGGACTTGTGCTCGAGCTAAGCCTTGCTGTTCTCGTGCCAGCGGCTTGCTCTTGCCCTTGCCTGTCCCGAAGAGGCCTTGGACACACATTTCCATGGATTTCATTTCAGATCTTCCGGTGTCTCAAGGAATGTCTGTCATCTGGGTGGTATGTGATCGCTTTTCCAAGATGGTCCATTTGGTATCTTTGCCTAAATTGCCTTCCTCTTCCGATCTGGTTCCCTTGTTCTTTCAGAATGTGGTTCGTTTACACGGCATTCCTGAGAATATCGTGTCTGACAGGGGATCCCAGTTTGTTTCCAGGTTCTGGCGATCCTTTTGTGCTAAGATGGGCATTGATTTGTCGTTTTCGTCTGCCTTTCATCATCAAACTAATGGACAAACGGAGCAAACTAATCAGACTCTGGAGGCTTATTTGAGGTGTTTTGTTTCTGCAGATCAGGATGATTGGGTGACCTTCTTGCCGTTGGCTGAGTTTGCCCTTAATAATCGGGCTAGTTCCGCTACTTTGGTTTCGCCATTTTTCTGCAACTCTGGTTTCCATCCTCGTTTTTCCTCGGGACATGTGGAGTCTTCTGACTGTCCTGGGGTAGATTCTGTGGTGGATAGGTTGCAGCAGATCTGGAATCATGTGGTGGACAACTTAAAGTTGTCACAGGAGAAGGCTCAGCGTTTTGCCAACCGCCGCCGCGGTGTGGGTCCCCGACTTCGTGTTGGGGATTTGGTATGGCTGTCTTCTCGATTTGTTCCTATGAAGGTCTCCTCTCCTAAATTTAAGCCTCGCTTCATCGGTCCTTACAAGATATTGGAAATCCTTAATCCTGTGTCCTTTCGCTTGGAACTTCCGGTGTTGTTTGCCATTCACAACGTGTTCCATAGGTCTTTGTTGCGGTGGTACGTTGTACCTGTGGTTCCTTCTGTTGAGCCTCCTGCTCCAGTGTTGGTTGAGGGCGAGTTGGAGTACGTGGTGGAGGAGATCTTGGATTCTCGTCTCTCCAGGCGGAGGCTTCAATATCTGGTCAAGTGGAAGGGCTATGGTCAGGAGGATAATTCCTGGGTGGTTGCCTCTGATGTGCATGCGGCCGATTTAGTTCGTCCCTTTCACGCTGCTCATCCTGATCGCCCTTGGTGGTCTTGGTGAGGGTTCGGTGACCCCTCCTTAAGGGGGGGGTACTGTTGTGAATTAGACTTTTTGGCTCCCTCTTGTGGTCACTAGTGATATGACTCTGGGATTGTATTTCCTCAGTTTGGCACCCACCTGGGTCGTTAGCCCAGGGGTGTTGCTATATAAACTTCCTGGATCCTTAGTCCAGTGCCTGGCATCGTTGTAATCAGATCCTTTCTGTTTGCTCCTGTCTGCTGGTCCTGGTTCTTGCAAAATTAAGCTAAGTCCTGCTTCTTTGTTTTTTGGTTATTTGCATTGCTCTTATATTTGTCCAGCTTGTACTTAATGTGATTCCTGATTTTTGCTGGAAGCTCTAGGGGGCTGGTGATCTCCCCCCGGCCGTTAGACGGTTCGGGGGTTCTCGATTATCCAGCGTGGAAATTTTGATAGGGTTTTTGCTGACCGTATAAGTCGTCTTACTATATTCTGCTATTAGCTAGTGGGCCTCTCTTTGCTAAATATCTAGTTCATTCTTACGTTTGTCTTTTCTCCTTACCTCACCGTTATTATTTGTTGGGGGCTTGTATCCAACTTTTGGGGTCTTTTCTCTGGAGGCAAGAAAGGTCTTTCTTTTCCCTTCTAGGGGTAGTTAGTTCTCCGGCTGGCACGAGACGTCTAGAACCAACGTAGGCACGTTCCCCGGCTGCTGCTATTTGTGGTGCTAGGATTAGATATACGGTTAGCCCAGTTACCACTGCCCTATGAGCTGGTTTTTTATGTTTGCAGACTTGGTATGTACTTCTGAGACCCTCTGCCATTGGGGTCATAACAGTCCACCACATGAGCCCAAATCTGCTGCAACCTGTCAACCACAGATTCCACACCAGGACAGTCAGAAGGCTCAACCTGCCCTGAAGAAAAACGAGGATGAAAACCAAAATTACAAAAGAAGGGCGAAACCAAGGTAGCCGAACTAGCCCGATTATTAAGGGCAAACTCGGCCAATGGCAAGAAAGCCACCCAATCATCCTGATCAGCAGACACAAAGCATCTCAAATAAGTTTCCAAAGTCTGATTAGTTTGCTCGGTCTGGCCATTTGTCTGAGGATGAAATGCGGAGGAAAAAGACAAATCAATGCCCAACCTAGCACAAAAGGCTCGCCAAAATCTAGAAACAAACTGTGAGCCTCTGTCTGACACAATATTCTCCGGAATACCATGCAAACGAACCACATGCTGAAAAAACAACGGAACCAAATCAGAAGAGGAAGGCAATTTAGGCAAAGGCTCCAAATGGACCATCTTAGAGAACCGGTCACAAACCACCCAGATAACAGACATCCTCTGGGAAACCGGAAGATCTGAAATAAAATCCATAGAAATATGCGTCCAGGGCCTCTCAGGGACTGGCAAAGGCAAAAGCAACCCACTAGCGCGGGAACAACAAGGCTTAGCCCGCGCACAAGTCCCACAGGACTGCACAAAAGAACGCACATCCCGCGACAAAGAAGGCCACCAAAAGGACCTACCAACCAAATCTCTGGTACCAAAAATACCAGGTTGGCCAGCCAACACAGAACAATGAACCTCAGAAATCACTCTACTAGTCCACCTATCAGGAACAAACAGTTTCCCCACTGGACAGCGGTCAGGTTTGTCAGCCTGGAATTCCTGAAGAACCCGTCGTAAATCAGGGAAAATGGCAGAAAGGACCACCCCTTCTTTCAGAATGCCGACCGGTTCAAGGACCTCAGGAGAATCAGGCAAAAAACTCCTAGAGAGGGCATCAGCCTTAATATTCTTAGAACCCGGAAGATACGAGTCCACGAAATCAAAACGGGAAAAGAAAAGGGACCATCGAGCCTGTCTAGGATTCAGCCGCTTGGCAGACTCAAGGTAAATCAGATTTTTATGATCGGTCAAGACCACAATACGGTGCTTAGCTCCCTCAAGCCAATGTCGCCACTCCTCAAGTGCCCACTTCATAGCCAAAACTCCCGATTGCCGACATCATAATTGCGTTCAGCAGGCAAAAACTTACAGGAAAAGAAGGCACACGGTTTCATCAAGGAACCATCAGAATTCCTCTGAGACAAAACAGCTCCTGCCCCAATCTCAGAAGCGTCAACCTCAACTGAAACGGAAGAGAAATGTCCGGTTGACGCAACACCGGGGCCGAAGTAAATCGGCGTTTAAGCTCCTGAAAGGCAGAGACAGCCGCAGAAGACCAATTCGTCACATCAGCGCCCTTCTTCGTCAAATCGGTCAAAGGTTTAACCACACTGGAGAAGTTTGCAATGAAACGGCGATAAAAATTAGCAAAGCCCAAAAATTTCTGAAGGCTCTTCACGGATGTGGGCTGAATCCAATCATGAATGGCCTGAACCTTAACCGGATCCATCTCAATAGATGAGGGAGAAAAAATTAAGCCCAAAAAAGAAACCTTCTGCACTCCTAAGAGACACTTAGACCCCTTCACAAACAAAGCATTATCACGAAGGATCTGAAATACCATCCTGACCTGCTCCACATGAGACTCCCAATCATCGGAAAAAATCAAAATGTCATCCAAATATACAATCATGAATTTATCAAGATAAGTCCGGAAGATGTCGTGCATGAAGGACTGAAAAACAGATGGAGCATTAGAGAGCCTGAATGGCATCACAAGGTATTCAAAATGGCCTTCGGGCGTATTAAACGCAGTTTTCCATTCATCCCCCTGCTTAATACGAACAAGATTATATGCCCCCCGAAGGTCAATCTTAGTAAACCAACTAGCCCCCTTAATCCTAGCAAACAAATCAGAAAGCAAAGGTAAGGGGTATTGAAACTTGACCGTGATCTTATTCAAGAGGCGATAATCAATACAGGGTCTTAAGGAGCCATCCTTCTTAGCAACAAAAAAGAATCCCGCTCCCAACAGTGAAGAAGATGGCCGAATATGCCCTTTCTCCAAAGACTCCTTAACATAACTCCGCATGGCGGCATGTTCAGGCACAGACAGGTTGAAAAGTCGGCCCTTAGGAAACTTACAGCCTGGAATCAAGTCAATAGCACAATCACAGTCCCTATGCGGTGGAAGGGAACTGGACTTGGGCTCATCGAATACATCCTGAAAATCAGACAAAAACTCAGGAATTTCAGAAGAGGAGGGAGAGGAGATTGACATCAAAGGAATGTCATTATGAACCCCCTGACAACCCCAACTAGTCACAGACATAGACTTCCAATCCAACACAGGATTATGTACCTGCAACCATGGAAAACCCAGCACAATAGCATCATGCAAATTATGCAACACCAGAAAACGACAATCTTCCTGATGGGCTGGCACCATGCACATGGTCACCTGTGTCCAAAACTGGGGTTTATTTTTTGCCAAAGGTGCAGCATCAATGCCCCTTAAAGGAATAGGATTCTGCAAAGACTGCAAGGGAAAACCACAACACCTGGCAAATTCAAAGTCCATTAAGTTCAAAGCGGCGCCTGAATCCACAAACGCCATGACAGAAAATGATGACAATGAGCAGATCAAGGTCACAGATAACAGAAATTTAGGTTGTACAGTACTAACGGTAACTGAACTGGCGATTCTCTTTGTACGCTTAGGACAGACTGAAATAACATGAGAAGCATCGCCACAATAAAAACACAACCTATTCTGACGTCTTAATCCTTGTTTTTCTGTTCTAGACAGAATCCTGTCTAGAAGGACAACGCCACAGCGCGCACAGTTCTGTGCTCCCGCAAGCGCCGATCAATCTGAATGGCCAGAGACATAGAATCACTTAGACCGACAGGTGTGGGAAACCCCACCATAACATCTTTAACAGATTCAGAAAGACCCTTTCTGAAAATTGCCGCCAAAGCATCCTTATTCCATTTAGTCAGCACAGACCATTTTCTAAATTTCTGACAATACAATTCTGCCGCCTCTTGACCCTGAGACAGGGCCAACAAGGTCTTCTCCGCTTGATCCACAGAATTTGGTTCATCATATAATAATCCTAGAGCCTGAAAAAAGGCGTCTACATTAAGCAAGGCCGGATTCCCAGATTCCAGGGAAAATGCCCAATCCTGAGGATCGCCACGCAGCAGGGAGATGACAATTTTAACCTGCTGAATGGGATCACCAGCGGAATGAGGTTTCAGAGCAAAAAACAGTTTGCAGTTGTTTTTAAAACTCAAAAATTTGGACCTGTCCCCAAAAAACTAATCAGGAGTAGGAATCCTAGGCTCTAAAACCGGAGTCTGAACAATATAATCTGCAATACCCTGTATTCTAGCAGCAAGCTGGTCTACACGAGAAGCTAATCCCTGAACATCCATACTAGCACAAGACTCCACAGCCACCCAGAGGAAAAGAGGGAAGGAGAGACAAAGCAGACTACAGAAAAAAAAATGGCTCAACACCCTTCTTCCCTTCTTCTGAGATGCATTCAACTCATTGTGGGCCAGTTGTACTGTTATGATCCGGTGGCCTTGGAGCCGCATGAGACCTTCTCTGGAGAAGGTGGTACCTGTACAGACCGCAACCCTAAACTGACACCGCAACTAGAAGTAGCCGTGGGGTGTACCTAACACATCCTAGACACCTCGACACAGCCGGAGGACTAAATAACCCTATAGATGGAAATGGGAATTCTATCTTGCCTCAGAGCAGAAACCCCAAAGGATAGGCAGCCCCCCACAAATATTGGCAGTGAATATAAGAGTAAAGACACACACAGGCTGAAAACAGGATTTACTGTAGCAAAAAAGGCCACTCTAGCTAAATAGTAAAGGATAGGACAGAGTACTAAGCGGTCAGTATTAAAACTCTGAAAATATCCACAGCAGAAAATACAAAAATTCCATATCTAACTAAAGACATAGAATGTATATCTGCATCTCCAGAGAATCCAGCATGACTGAAAAAATCCAAACCAGTCTAATCTGGACAAGACAAAACAATAAATTGTTCTGAACTGAAAAACACACTACATGTGTGCTGCAGGAAAATTAACAAGACACTTATCTTGGCTTAATTGGCAGCAGAGCAGAAGGAACCAGACAGGGATGTAAACCCTCCAAGAACAATGGACAACTGGCACTGACTAATGAATCCAGCACACCTAAATACCGAATAGAGCTGCAATCAGCAGAAACACCTGCCCGGATACAACCCAGAGACAACTGCACTATCACAAACAACCACCGGAGGGAGCCCAAGAACAGAATTCACAACAATTTTACCAAATGTTTAATAGGTTATCGTAGAGTAGGGCCCGGCCAAAAGAGTCTATCGTGTCATGGGGTTGGCTTAAAAAATCTTTTGACCAAAACAAAGGCTGCTGTTTATATGTGTGATCTGGTGATGGGAACTGTTAATGTGTGATTGGTGAGAAGTGGAGTTTTCCAAGAGAGTAGTGGGGCTGTGGACAGTTCGAGGCGTGGAGGCGGGGCTGGGGTGGAGCCCAGGTGGAGTCTCAAGGGGGCCCCGGAAATTTTGCCAGTATGGGGCCCTGAAATTCCTAGTGGCAGCCTTGGGCAACATCACTGCAACAACCGATTACCTGGGGTGTTGCACTTACAGTACAAGGCATTATAACCAGGAGTAGTGGCAGCAGTTAGAGCAATCCAGTGCAGCTTGTTAGTCATAGGCACAGTATATATATATATGTGTCTTTTATATACTACAGCAGTTATGGAGTGGAGTCAGTAGATAGTGGTGCTGTCTGAGTCCATGCAGAGTTCGTAGAGCTGGGCTACATTGCAATTTGCAGGATCTGTGAGGCAACAGTTTGGGCAGCGAAAGGTGGTGAAATCTTTGCCTGCATTGTACGCAGAGCTGCAGGGACACATCTACAGCCCCGACTGTACACTGGCATCGTCATGTGGGGCCATTATACTGTACGCAGCATCATGTGGGGCCATTATACAGTATGCAGCATCATGTGGGGCTATTATACAGTATGGAGCACTACAGTATTGAGCATCATGTGTGACCATTGTACAGTATGGAGCACTGTGTGGCCATTATACAGCGTGGAGCACTGTGTGGCCATTATACAGTATGGATCATCATGTGTAGCCATTATACAGTATTAAGCTTCATGTGGGGCTATTATATGGTATGGAGCACTGAGTGGCCATTATACAGTGTTGAGCATCATGTGGGGCAATTATACTGTACGCAGCATCATGTGGGGCCATTATACAGTACGCAGCATCATGTGGGGCTATTATACAGTATGGAGCACTACAGTATTGAGCATCATGTGTGACCATTGTACAGTATGGAGCACTGTGTGGCCATTATATAGTATGGAGCACTGTGTGGCCATTATACAGTATGGAGCATCATGTGGGGCCATTATACAGTATGGAGCATCATGTGGGGCCATTATACAGTATTGAGCATCATGTGTGGCCATTATACAGTATGGAGCACTGTGTGGCCATATTTTTTCTGTTTATAATTATTGTTTATGAAACAGTGTGATCAGCAGTGCTAAATGGGTGTGGTTGGGGCATGGATTTAGGCGTGACTAGTTGTGAAATGGGTGTGGTCAGAGGCGTGGCCTAAAATGTGTCTGTAGATGAACAGTGGACTCCCAGAGTCAGTCACTGGTGGGCCCTTGCCACCCTAGTCTGACACTGTTGTCATCATTTTTATCCCAGTATGAAAAATTCCTTTAATCTAGTTTAAAGCTGTTCTCATACTTGCCAGATAATCAGATATCGACTCTGAGCGGCTTGTGCCAAACCACTGAGCTCGGTGATTAGTTGCAGCGCTGTAAATGGGACATCAGTACTGCAGACAATAACAGGAACTGGGAGCAGCGGTGGAGACTCAGCTCAGGACCTTGGCAGGGGAAGTATAGCCCCTTTTTTTTCTTTTTCAAACAAACAGCAGCCATAACTAGTAAAACCATTTAATAAATCATTTATTTATCAATTACCATCTATTGAATAGGTTTTATTGGTTTTCCCGTGGTCTTAATTAATCATGAAGATTGATAAAAATTATTGAAAAAAAAGAGTAGAAAATGGAATATTTTGCAGACCAGCTCTGACTTCATGGTTCTGCATGGGGTCGTTGCTATAGCATCCTTTTGCTACCTCATCCTAATATCAACTGATTGCCCTTTTAAGAAGTGCAGGTCCACCCCTCCCCGTCTGCTTCTTTCTTGTGTGTTGCTGAAGTAAGCAGCATCATTCTTCTCAGGAGTGAAGGGAACCTGCACAGAGAGACTGATGATGGATTGTATCCTCCTCATGGAAGCGCACAATAATCCATGTGTTATGACGCCCGGCACCGGTTGCCCTATCTGACATACTTCAAGGAACATTCTGCAATACGTTGGAGCCTGGTTTGGTTATGATGAAATGCCGTGACACCACAACACATCGAGGCTATGACCTGGAACCAAGGTACAAGGAATAATTAACATCCGTTCTTGAGATTTTGGGCATTGTGTAGACCTTCTGGTAAAAGGCGGCACGGTGGAGCACAGAGCAAAAAATCGGGCAGTCATGAAGGACAAAGACTTCATTGCCAATGTTGAGAGAGGAAAGCCTGCTACGTACACCGGAGACAAGAAGGCAAAAATGGCTGCCAAAACTAATAAAAAATGGGTGAGACTGGCAACAGTTTTTGCCTATGTGTTATCTGTCTCCCTGGCTGCTATCATCCTCGCTGTCTACTATAGTTTGATATGGAAGCCGGTAAGAACAAGTGGTGATGTTCAAAACCCTGAAGAACCCAACACTTCAGTTTCCGGTAACACGACCGGTGCTCCCAATGTCAACAGCAGTGATGGCGATAGTCTTAAGGCCAAGGTGGACTCAGCAAAACGTTTTGCATTTTTGGAAGAAGCAGACCAGCAAGAAATGGATACAAGAAACAACGATGATGGTATCTCAACACCTACAACACATGATTTTACAGGTAAGGGAACCAAAACTCAGGCAACTGTAGATCCCATGAACAGAAATGAAGAGTCAGAGACTTTATCAACAAGCACAAATGCAGGAACAATGGCCTTAAAACAAACCATTGAAGATGTGATACCAGGGGAGATGACTTCTGAGCATACCCCAAGCCAGGCCGCTCTAATGACACAATCTATAGGCAAGTCATATTCTCAGATGACCAAAGACATTACAGGAATTTCCCATGAGATCACAACAGCAGAGTACAGCTCAGATACTGTGGACCACGAAGATGTGAGTGGGAACACGGGATTCCTAAGGCATGAAACCACTGAAGCTGAAAGAAGCCATGGGCCCACAGGCTACACAGATAGTACTCCACATACATCCGCACCGGCAAACCTATAGGAGTCAGGGATGAAACCTCCTCAGGGAGCAGAAAAAGTCTTTCTTATGTAATAGATGATGACCCGTACATTTCACATATCAGCACCTGACTCAATGACTACCTTTCCTCAGTTACAGACAAATATTCTGTGATGAGAAATTGTTTCATAGACTGCCATTTTTTCTTCTTTTTGTTTAGTTGTTTTTAATTGACTCTGGAATTGACGAGCAGCACTTTGAAAATTGTGAACTTTCTATAGACTCAATGACGAAGTAATCCAAATTTATTTTTATGACATAAAACAGGGGAGGGAGCTTGCTTCTGTAGAGATAACTATTTATGTAATGATACAACTCACAAGAGTGGAGCTCAGGTATGTTCATGTAACGCCTGTAATTATATCCTGTACGTATATCTGTCGTGTTAATAATCAAGGTACGGTGCACACCTTAAAGGGAGGCCATCATCAGACAATGACCTATTGTTCAAATCAGAATTTTGTGTTACACACAGTATACCTTTTTCAAATGTTGGCAATGAGAATATGTATATATATATATATATATATATATATATATATATATATGTATCACAATCTGAATTAGAAAAAAAATAATTCTTGCCGTTTTCATCAGCCATTGGGGCCCTTTTAGACTCCTACTTCCTATTGTTTCAGGAAACAACACTTGCACAGATCTATAGCTGTCAGATCCATATCAACCCTATCTTTTGTATTGAAGTGCAAAGGTCATTGTGAAGGTAGCGAGAGCAAGGTCAGCTGTGACATCAGTTATTGTGATGGGTGGATCCTGCGTTATCATGTCAGTGTAATCTTTCCTCTGATGATAAAGAGCCTACTGAAAGCAGTCTCTGAAGTAGACCCAGTGGCCATTGTAAAAACTGCAAGATTATCTATCTATCTATCTATCTATCTATCTATCTATCTATCTATCTATCTATCTATCTATCTATCTATCTATCTATCTTTCTATTCATCCATATATATTGATAGATATTTATAAATATCTGTATAAATATCTAGATCTCTCTCTCTCTCTATATATATATATATACACACGCACATATATATATATATATATATATATATATATATATATATATATATATATATATATATATATAAAATTATATATAGACATGTAGAGCAAAATCCTTATTTAAACAATAGGTCATTTTTGATTATAGCTTTCCTGTAAAGAGAAACTGTTAATTAAGGGCTATTGCTATAAATGGCACATTCATGATATTAAATATTGTTTCTTATTTGCTTTTCTGTTTTTTTTTTTATTGCACCACCTTTTTTTCTGAGTCAAACATATTTTTAAAGAACTTGAAAGGCCATATGCATCAAGTATGTTTGTCAATCACTCTGTATTTGTGTATTATTTGCTGGTATACCCCTTATTATATGCCTTGTTAGTTATTAGGGAGAAGTCCCCCTCTACAATAATTATTGAATCCGTCTTTATACTTTAGATGATAGCCAGGAGCCATTAAATTGTAATGTGTCACACAAATAATATAAGACGGCTTACATATTGGTCTTCTGGAATTCGGCTTTCTTCAATCTGAATAGGATAGAAGTGAAAAGTTCCCTGACTTAGTAGATAAATGCATGTATTACTGCATGCGTGAATGTTGTTAATGGTAATTATACGTACATATTGTTTAAGGGGTTAACTACTATTAAAGGGGATTAACGGTTTCAGAAACCTCCTGTCCCCAGGTACAGTTTCTTTTAAAAAACAAACTGTTTTACTCACCCTCCCAAGGTCAGGTTCTAAGTTTCCACCACTGCTTCCGATGTCCGTTACTGTCTGCAGCATTGATGACACATCGTCAGCACTGCAGCCAATCACTTAGCTCAGTGGATCATGCTGTCAACTTAGGTAGATGCTGCTGAGCTCAGTGATTGGCTGCAGCGCTGTTGATGTCACATCAGCACTGCAGACAATAAAGGATACCTGGAGGACCAGCAGATACTCAGTACTAGACCTGGGGATGATGAATAAAGGACTTAAAAAAAAAAACAGCGCCTGGGGAGTAAAAAAAGCCCTTTAATAATATCTTTGGAGATCTGAAATGTGGACAGATTATGTAGGGGAAAAACAGGATTGGTCAGTCTGAAATCCCTGGATCCTTTTTTGTCCCTGGAGACAAGCTTCTTACAGCGGTGTCCTGCAGTACACACTTCCATTTTGCCATTTTTTAGTTAAATGCATGTATTTGGGTCTCAAAATCATTTTTGGTGTTGAGTTTTATTAAAAATATTGTCTTCTACAGCCTCTATGTTACACTGTCTATTGCTGGCTCCAGAATAAGTCAGTGAGCTCCTTTTACTGACATGGAATTTGTAATTCTTTTTGATCTGTCTTTTTCTGAGCTCATGTTAGCTGATTCACATCAAAGAGCCCGTAAAACCAAAATGGTGCAACATTTTTAAAGAAACCCAACTTTTAGCCCCAAAGACCTGCGGTTAATTAAAAAAAAGTCCCCCAAAGAAGTTTCCTGAGTGTTTATGCCCATGTATGTACAGAATTGATGTGTTTTCAATGTCATATTTAAGTGACATCAGAAAATTTTATAAATGGACAATCCCTTGAAGAAAGTGGAAATAGGCTCAATTACAGGTCTATCACTTTTTAGTAACTCGATGATGCCTAACACCATTAATATGTAGGCGTGGCATGAGATGTGGCAAACCTGAGAGCTAAAAAAGGATAAAAATGATATTGCTGTAATAAAGATCGTAAAATAATTCAATTACTTTTATCCTAGATCTGCTCTCTGCAATCCATTGACAAGGGCCGCAGGGAAATAGCATCTCTCCCATTACAGCACCAAAGCCTGGGATACTGCTGTAAAGCGTGAAATAGTGCTGTAAAGCAAGACCTTCCTGTTGTGAAGTCACCGGGAGGGCAGTCCAGTATATACCCCCGCCTCTGCCCACATGCATAACTACATGTATGTGTAGTATATTTTAAACTCATTCTTATTGATTGAATAAAAACACAAATGAAGTGATTGTGTCATCTTCATTTTTACCACTGAGTCAGGTGAAGCAGTGAGGTCACATATATGCTGTATCTTCCTGTATTGTCATTATAACGCTGGCCCATGTAAGTTAATGTAATATCCTTCAAACACTGTTAAACCCATAAATAGCTCTAATATTTGGTTAGTAATCTCTGGCTAGTGGACGGGAGACCTGAGTGCCACCTTCTACCACCTGGAATCTGTGGCTCTTCTGTTGATTAATCAACCTGGCATAATGTCACATGTGCATCGAGCCAGACCAGCTAATCAAAAGTTTTACAAACGTACTGAGCAAGATAGAGGACTTAAAGACACTCTGAAAATGGTGGAGGATTTATAATGACGACAAATTTAGTACACGTGAAAATAAGAAACTTTGCAATATATTTTATTAGAGAAATTCTCTTCTTTCTCCTCTTGGACTGAACTTTCACTCTCAAAGATCTCAATTCAAGGGTAAAATCTGTTTGTTCCCAATACTGTGATAGGAGATGACAGTTGGTGCTCATAATGTTCTATGGAGAGCTGTAACTGTCGTTTCAGGACAACTTGCAGCAGAATGTCTGTGCCAGCCTCTAGCTCCTCCCTCTTCATGGGAAAAACTGTCTTCAATGAAGACATATTTTTCAGATATTACCCATAAAGTGAGAGTGAAAGATGAATCCAGGAGGAGAAAGGACATTTCTGTAATAACATATATTCCGAAGTTGCATATTTTGTTGTGTACTATTGATATATGAAATAAAAATTACAGCAACAGTTACACTATCCATGTAATTAGGGTTATAAATCATTTGTGCAGTTGGGTTTTGTGAAGATCCGAGATTGTGGGTTGTACTAATCACGTAGGCAGGTTAACAATTCAATTAGTTTTATTTATTCTGTCCATGGTCTTAAATCAACTCCAGGTAGATGGCCACAATGAAATGCCCCAGTACACAAGATCCCAAACCAGTAGTTCCACTGCCCCCATACCAGGGAATACTCACTGTCTCACAACTTTTGGCTGGCCCACAGCTTTTGTATCTCCCACCGGTATAGTCTGCAATCACAGCCTATGCTTCTTCAGATGATGGATGCCATGACCGTAGCACGTGTATCCTGCTCCAACCAGCAACAACCCCCCTACATTCCTTCGTCAGTGTCCAAAATACCCCAAGCCACCTCCCGGAATTGAGCTCAGCACTTGGGAAACACATACCCCCAAAGCTAACTGTGTATTGGTGAAGGTATTTTTCTGATGCCAAGCCCATCACCTGGGACTGCATGTGAGACCCCCTGTGGTGACGGGTCCGCTGGGTCTACTATCCCCATCCACACAATGGGACTAGTGGTCGGGAGAACAATGATTTGAGGCCCCTGAGTCACTAACGAGATTAATGGAATGATTGCTTTACCTGATTACCAATCTTGTGTCTGGCCTTATGTATGCACAAGATCCAGCCGAAATGTCTTCTTCTGCTTACTGTCGCTGAATGGAAACATTGATTCCTGAGGCTGAATACTTTCCAGGAGAGATTTGTGACCTTAAACTGATGAGCAAGCAAATCTCTAACAAAACACAACAATAAGATCAATGTAACCGGTGCTCCATGTTGGAAAAAGTCTGCATCCCTTAGAGCCGTGGACTCCGCTCTACATGCAATAGTCTTTAGTCCAAGGACAGCTCCTCACAGGTTTTGTTCAAAATGTTGCACTTTTGGTGGCCACTATGTTGCAGTGCCTATCGCTGGTCACAGAATGAGCTAGCTGAGAATCTATCAGAGAGCTCATTCTGATAGTGTGACAGAAGAGTTTATACAGTTTTATCTATCTTTTTCCCAACTCCTCTCAGCTGATTTATGACCACTGACTACTGTACATCAGAGTTGAATGAAGAGCCTGTAAATTCCAAGAGGTGCAACATTTTTAATGAAACCCAATTGCAAAAAAATGATTTTTAACCCTAAATACATATGATTACGTAAAAATAAAAATCGACAACCCCTTTAAGGAACATGGTGCTTTAAGTTTAGCTAAGGCCTTCTCATCGTGCTGATGGGTGGGGACGATGAGTTGTGAAGAGCCTCTCTAGCACAGTGACCCACAGTTATAGATAGGCTGTCTGTACCTGAAGTAAAAAAGATTCTTCCAGAGAAAAGGTCATTAATGATAGGGGCGGATTTGGGCTAATTATAGGGAATGATCCTATTCTGTATGTATTTAAAACACTTGGTAACGTACTTAAGGGAAAGCATAAAACTTCATCTGTTCAGATAACAGCAGATCAGTCCCAGATGCCAACATTTTATTTTACCCGTGAATGTTAATTAAGCCGAAAGGAAAAAAAAATAGAACACACGATATCTCCGATTTACATAGAGTACAATATGACCGAGTAGATAATGAACAACAGGGTAGCTCCACAGAGTAATGAAGTCCACTCCTCCAGGGATGACTAATTAAAAATATCTCTGTCTGTTCCCTGCAGTCAGAGACTTTAAATTAAATCTTAGCACAAAATTAATAACTGTGGAAAAAAATTGTTTTTGTAAGTTGTCATCTTTCAAGTATTTTCTAATCTCAAAGTATGTCTCCAAACTCTAAAATGTGTGAAAAAACCCATAAGTGATAATTCTCCCCAAATAAAAGTCTTGAAAAAATTTTGACTATTGTGAATGTTTTTCTTTCTTATTTTATGACCTTCCTTTCTACCAAATCAGAAACTAGTGGTCCACAATTCTTTAGGCTTCTTGTTCCCTCCAGTTCTTCCATTGAGCTATTTTTGTTCTTTATAACACAAAAGGTTTAAATTTAAGTAAGGGGTCCCTTATCACCCCCCAAAAAATACTGGTGTGTCTTCTAACATCTTCACACTCCTGTATTTGGAAACTGTGATTGTTCAACCACTTTTTCCATCTCTTGCTGGAAATGGCAGTATGGCATTGAACCTTTCTTCACCTCCAAATCCCTGGATACAACGGTGTTAAAAAGCAATCATATAAAAAGCATTAAATATAGACAGAAATAAACATAATCAATTTTTTTTTTTTTTATTAAATAGGACCTCTCTCCAGGTCACAAATTTTATTCCCACTGCATGTCACGCTGTGATCGTAGGAAAGTCGTGGAAGAGGGGCACTATACTGTCCCTTAACCTAGGGAGGCCCTAATTCACCTCTAACCCTGGGATTACCCCTGAAGGTGGAGATGCCTGGGTCATGTGCCTCTCTGTTCTCCTAAGAAATCCTACGCAACTTCCCAGGAAGGAAAAGGGCAGGAGTAAAAAGGGGACATTGGCTAGACTGACAAGGGAAACCAAGGAACAATCAAACGAGACACACAGGATAAAATACAATGGGAAAATGGGTACACAGTAAAGAGGCTAAAAAGCAATACGAAAGAATGCCAGAAGGAGAGTGTAAAGGTATTCACAACAATCCACATGCAACAATTACAAGACGACTAGAGCGACTCTCCAGAACACCTTCTCCAATGCAGCCAGAGCAGAATGAAGCTTCTATTGCTTGCATGGAGGGAAGCCAGACACAGATTCATATAAGGGAAGAGTGTCGTTCCAGTAAGTAGCACAGCCAATAGTCCATGTTGAACTATAAACTCTTTGCATGCCACAAGAAACCCGTTAATTCATGAAGATATAGATTTAAAGAGGACCTTTGCTCAGCTAAACGCTGTGATCTTCTAATCTCAGATGTACCACAGGTCCCAGCAGAATGCAGCACATTCATGACACTGCTCCCTTGAGTATTTTGTTTTTTTTTCAATCTGCCATTAGTTTCCAGAGATATAGGATTTTTTATTTTTTTCTTTGCTCTTAGGATCCTCCGGGGTGTGTCTTTAGGCTACTCTGCATTATTACCCTCTGAGCCACACCCCTCAGTAAAGATCAGAATCATTTTCACTAAATAAAAAGGTTGATATTTCTGTAACCGTATGGTGGATTTAAAAATACAGCATACTTAGAGGAACTGCAGTAATAAAATAAGAGTAAAAACTGGCCACGTTTGACCGAGTGACAGGTCTTCTTTAAACAGCTGCCAATTCCGATGAGATGCTCGTTGACTGTTTCTCTACTTGGCTGAGCATGCATGTTTATTTCAGTAGGGAGAGTGGAGAAAGTGCCAGACACCTACAGTATGTGTTAAGACTAGTGATGAGCGAATATACTCATTACTCGAGATTTCTCGAGCACGCTCGGGGGTCCTCTGAGTATTTTTTAGTGCTCGGAGATTTAGTTTTTCTTGCCATAGCTGAATGATTTACATCTGTTAGCCAGCATAAGTACATGTGGGGGTTGCCTGGTTGCTAGGGGATCCCCATATGTACTTATGCAGGCTAACAGATGTAAATCATTCAGCTGCGGCAAGAAAAACTAAATCTCTGAGCACTAAAAAATACTCGGAGGACACCCGAGCGTGCTCGAGAAATCTCAAGTAATGAGTATATTCGCTCATCAGTAGTTAAGACAAGTCCAAGGCAGTGAATCCCACTCCCCTTTGTCCCTGAAGTTCAGTCTGTAAGTTTGTGATCGAGGGTTCCTCATCTGCTCCGGTGACTCTCTTCAAGCCCTGTTGGTGATGTATTTCATGGTAATGCTCATCTATGGGCTAAAAGAAAGCACATTATGTGACCCTCATATGTCATCCTCATAGGCCCCACCACTAAAACAAGTCACTGCTTCGCTTCCAATGAATAGGTCACTTATGCCTCTAGTCCACCGACACTTCCTGATGGACATGTTGCTCCATGCTTTGGCTGACTGATGCACCATAGATGAACAAATCTGAGCCTAACCCCCACATTGGTCAATTGAAGGTCGTACAGGTAACTCGGTCAGACTATCCTCTGCCCACTTGGAGCCAAACCACTCCCTTTTCTGAGGTCTCCTATGTCCTTCCTATCAGTGCTTTGGTGCAGTATTCTTGTATTACAACACATATTCCCATGTCAGTGCTGGGCTTTCTTCAGGCCTACACTAACGCTACACTTAAAGCATGCAGCCAATAAACAGGTCATGATGGTCTGCTGTGTATCATGGACCACCATTCCATGAAAATAGGGATAATAGTTGCACAGTATATTACTTCAAACTATTATTTAGTATATACTGTACGTTATACTGGAAAAATACATGCGAGCATACTCCGCCTACCCCTTGTGTCATCCCAGCTTACTGCACATTGCAATACAATGGAGAGAGTCATAAGCTCGCCAACCCCATTTGTCTGCAGATATAAACAAAACGAATAAACCAATTATTTTTATTTCATTTGTATGGTCATCTTACAGCAGCTGACAAATCACACAATTACACCCAACATTACATGCAACACATCTTTATTCAATTTCATAGGCATGTTGGCACAAGGGCGCGGTGTGTGGTAGCCAGGCGGTTCTTAATGGGGCTTCCAGAGAAAGGTTTAGCACTAGCAACTCCTTCAACAAATTAACGCTGACCCCTGTACAGGGATTCAGACTTATACAGGAGCACCTGGGTTGGGTCCACAGTGTAGCTGCTGGCCGGTAAACACAGCTAGCAAAAAGGTTAGTCAAATGCAAGCCCAAAGTAAGGAGAGAAATCAGACCAAAGTATAACCCAAGAGATTCTGTCAAGCAGAGGCGGCGGCAAGGGTTACAGATTTGTGCATGTGCTTGCATCCTCAATGCACTAGTAGTTCAGCGAGTGGTTTATCATCTTCCTATAGTGTTACCCAGCACTGTCTAACTACAGGAGCAGAGGTGGTAGGAGCATGTTCAGACATGGATCGTACACATATGGTCTACAATTTTATTTGCACTGGTAGATTTCTGCTCATTTTCAGCGCTGATCGACTATAATTAAAATCATTGATCACCATCTTGATGGTCACTAATGGTGATCATGTAATAGTGATTTGCCTCATCCTGGACAATCAGATTGTGGATTTCCATTAGATGAGCTAGTGTATATAAAAGTGTTACTTGCATTTATGGAGCTCTTGGTTAATCTGAAACTCTGGTGCAAAAGAAAAAAATGGATTGTGTAACCTTCCATGAAAAATATAATTACATCTACAAAGACAGCTGTGCATAGTGAGAACCAAGGTTCACCAAATCCCGAGAGATTGCGAGCTAATTGTATTAGATATTTCCTGCTTGCATCTACATTTTCGATCGGTCTACAGTTATTATTTACGAATGTTCCTATTGCCAGGCTGCCATCGGTTGGTCTATGTGGTCAATGTAATATTCAGTATATTGCCCTCCCCTAGTGTACAATATGAACCTTTTATCTAAATTCTGTAATGGGTTGTATCTGGTCGCTTTTCTGTTTCCAGTCCATTCTTATCTTGCTTGTCATCATGAACTCCTTCAGGCAACAAGGATGGTTAATTATCAGCAGTCATCTGCAATACATGAACTATTAAACCCCCAACTGACCCCATATAAGCCTATTTATTACAGTGGCACTATGTGTGTATCGGTACAGCCATGCCTATTACATAACCCACTGTACAAGGGAAGGTTCTTCTGATTTGCAGTCAGCATAGAAGTGAAGCAGTTAACTGTATTGGAAGAGAAAGAGTAGTCATCTGATATAATATAATTTACAGAGTGGGCCCTGGGGAGGAAGACAGTTTTCAAGTCACTGCGTCCAATCCCTTAATTATGGGAAGAGCAGAGGCAGTAGATTTGTTTGTGCAGAGTCGTAGTGACACAACAAAGCAGCTGCTGCAACGACTGGCCCTGTTGTGTCGCTCCCAATAGAAATGCATTTGCCTTTTTTCCCTGCTGTCTGTATGGGGAAACATTTCCTGTACTCAAAAAATAAAATATATTTATTATAATAACAGTAGGGCTATTTTATTTTATGGAATATTTTATAACATTTTTGGATGTTGACGGCAGCGGCTTCCGAAGGGTCCTTTTAAGTGTAGGGGACAGCGAGGGGTTACAGATTTGTGCATGGGATTTTGATGCACTAATAATTCAGCGAGTGGCTTGTTATCTTCTCATAACGTTTTCTGCTAGAAACAGTTGCCCCATAACAGAGTTTTTTTTATATATCACCCCCAGTGCCAGCATAAAAATGTCTGTTGCAGTGGCATGATAATAATGGGTAGAGGTGCCCCACAACGTCATCAGTAACAGTGCCAGGGTGGATAATTTTTGGACAGGGGCCCTATACTCACAATATCCAACCATACAAAGCCACCCTACTAGACCACCAACACCTTTATCCAGTGCCAGCTACAGAGGCTACAAACAGGGCAACCACAAAGGTCCTCCATGTGGTGCCAGACACTCGTGAACCAATAAAATGTATGGTTGTAAGAAATAAATTAAATAGATATACAAATAGATAATAAATAGAGTTTTACCCTTCACAGGGTCTACTCCTTGTATCCCAGCCTACACGGAGTTGATTCCCAGTGCCACCTTTTTGTTGGTTGCTGCCACGGCCAGAAGTGATGGAGCACCACCCATTCAGTCAGCTGACTGCTGAAGTCGCTGACTGGCTGCAGGGTCGCGTGACTGATGGATGGTTCGTCATCCACCAGCAGTAATGCCATCCCATCCCAACCCTGCATGGAATGGATGGGATATCATGAACACCATCAGAGTGAAGGTGCTGGATCAGTCTGACTTCATTAGTGAAAATATGCAAATTGCCTCTTCAGAGAGGAAGAGTACTAGAACTCTAATGCCACCTATTGGAAGTAGCCTAATTTCCCAGAGGAGCATGCATTGCATGTAAGTCTCCTCACTCTGACATGCCAGGCCTGGTTTGTCCCTCTTCACAAGGAGAAATATTACCCCTTAGATCGCAGTCTTAAGCCTCTCACCTAACTAAATTATAGTTTGCGATGATGAGTGGCAGCATCCTGAAACACAGTGTCTGAAAATTGAGGTCCTGATTTGGCTTTTCTCCTAAGTCATATGCAAGGCCCGTTAAAGGGTCGATATTGACTTTTAGGATCGCTACTTCCAATAGGTGGCACTATAGTGTTTTAGTCCTCTTCCTTCCTGAAGAGACAATTTGCATATTTAATTTCTCAGAGGAGCATGCATGGCATATAATTCTCCTTACTCTGAAATGCCAGGTTTAGCTTGTCACTCTCCACAAGTATCAATGTTACACCTTAGATATTAGTGAAAAATAACACTTTTTTTCCTTTATGTTATTACAATTCCTACCTTTTAGCCACTTTTGGAAATAGTTGTGGAAAACTCCTTAAAGCCATCTTATTTTGGATGTAGTGTGAGAAGACTGAGCTCAGGGATTTGTCTGATAGAGAACTGAAATAATCCCTGGAACCTCCAAAATAATGCATGAGATTGCACTCTAATGTGGAATCAAACAACGCCACCCAAAAATGGAAGGCTAATACGTGGAGATAAATCCAAAAACAGAAATCTTTATTATTTGAAATTCAAAAAGTCCATATAAAAAATGGAAGAGATCATTCTATAGGGAATATCCTGATCGCCTGCTCAAGTAACAGTTGTGTGTATAGAACAAATACCAATAAACCTGCCAATATATACATGGGGTCATGATAAAATCATACAGCACCTATAGCAACAGCAACCATAAATAGACGTAAAGTGGCAATCGCATAATAAGGTGTATTAGGGCACCAGCAAATAAATGACTATCAAGCACATACAGTGGTGCTCAAAAGTTTACATACCCCGGCAGAATTTTTGCTTTCTTGGACTTTTTTCAGAGAGTATGAATGGTAACACCAAAACCTTTTCTCCACTCATGGTTCATGGTTGGGTGAAGCCATTTATTGTCAAACTACTGTGTTTTCATAATGACAACCCAAAACATTCAAATGACCCTGATCAAAACTTCACATAATCTTATGATTTTGTTCTGATAACATGCACAGGATGACACAAATGGGTCTGGCTGGCTACTAAAGGTAACATTCTCACCTGTGACCTGTTGTTTGCTTGTAATCAGTGTATGCGCATAAAAGCTGGGTGAGTTTCTGGGATCCAGACAGACTCTTGCATCTTTCATCCAGCCACTGACGTTTCTGGATTGTGAGTCATGGGGAAAGCAAAAGATTTGTCAACAGATCTATGGGAAAAGGTAGTTGAACTGTATAAAACAGGAAAAGGATACAAAAAGATATCCAAGGAATTGATAATGCCAGTCAGCAGCGTTCAAACTGTTTAGCAAATGGCAAATCAGGGGTTCTGTAAAAACAAAACCACGGTCAGGTAGACCAACAAAAATGTCATCCACAACTGCCAGGAAAATTGGTCGGGATGCAAAGAAAAACCCACAAATAACATCAGCTGAAATACAAGACTCTCAGAAACTTAGCGGTGTGGCTGTTTCCAGATGCACAATAAGGAGGCACTTGAAGAAAAATGTAAGTAAAAGCGTAGAGAGATAGAGAAGAACCATAATAGTCCGAAAAATACAAATTTACATCTGTACAGAAATAATAGCAATCGAGTATAACCAGGGGTGGATTAAGGGTAGCCAGGGCCCCGGGCTGTTCAGACACTGTGGGCCCCCCCGGTCATGTGACGGGGGTCATGTGACGGGGGTCATGTGACGGGGGTCATGTGATACTCGAACCAGATTATTCCGGAAAAATGGCCGGGCCCTACTCTACTGTAACCTATTAAATATTTGTTGAAATCTGCAATATAATTTAGGTATATTTTGACCAATAATATCACATAAAAGGAACAAATACCACCGCGCCATGACCAGACCACAAATTACAACCACAGTGATCGAATAATATCACATACAAGGAACAAATACCACCACACCATTTCCAGACCACATATTACCACCACATAGTGACTGAATACTACAATACTGATTAGTAATTAAAAACAAAACAAAACACAATACTATCACCATAAGTGCCAGTATTCACAGGAGATCTGTACTTAGTATGCAGTGTCTGTATACAGGTAATACAGTGATCACTGGTGACATTGTACACAGGACCTCTGTATATAGTATACAGTGTATAGTGTCAGTGTATAGGTAACACTGACTCACCAGTGACGTCTCTGGGTGAAGTCCTCCATCTTTCATCCAGCACAGACCGCCATCATTTCTTCCAGCCAGGACTCGTTTCTGCAGGAAATAACATAGTTATCTAGAGCTCTGCTCGCAGAACACATTACTTAATTTTTCACAACTTC
The DNA here is from genome assembly GCF_051348905.1 of Ranitomeya variabilis. Taxonomy (NCBI): domain Eukaryota; kingdom Metazoa; phylum Chordata; class Amphibia; order Anura; family Dendrobatidae; genus Ranitomeya; species Ranitomeya variabilis. Next base: position 615,989,489 of record NC_135232.1, read on the forward strand.
TACATTACACCACATGGAGAAAAAAAGGCGATATAGTGTCACTCTGCACAGTAACAGGACCGCCCCCCCATTTAAAACAGTATACTCAATAAATAAAATAAATAAATACATCACTGCAGTAATAATATCCCTTAATTAGCCCCTATGGTAATAATATTCCCCACCCTGGCCCCGTGTGTCTCATTCCTGGCTCCTGCCATATGTTCTCCCATCCTGCCCTCATGAGTATCCATTCTACACCATATGATCTCCCCATCCTGCCCCATCTGTCTCCATCGTATCCATCCTGCCCCATGATCCAATCCTGCCCCATGTCTTTCATTCTGCCCCGTGTCTCCAATCATGCCGCGTGTCTACATTCTGCCCATGCCTCCAGTCATGCGCCCAGTGTGTCCAGCAATCTGCCCCAGTGTGTCCAGCATATTACCCCCAGTGTGTCCAGCATATCTGCCCCAGTGTGTCCAGCATATTACCCCCAGTGTGTCCAGCATATTACCCCCAGTGTGTCCAGCAATCTGCCCCAGTGTGTCCAGCATATTACCACCAGTGTGTCCAGCAATCTGCCCCAGTGTGTCCAGCATATTACCACCAGTGTGTCCAGCAATCTGCCCCAGTGTGTCCAATTGTCCAGCATTGCCCACAGTGTGTCCAGCATTGCCCCCAGACAGTGTGTTCAACAATATGCCCCAGTATGTCCAGCATATTGCCCCAGAGTATCCAGCATTGCCCCCAGTGTGTCCAGCAATCTGCCCCAGTGTCTCCAGCAATCTGCCCCAGTGTCTCCAGCATTGCCCCAGTGTCTCCAGCAATCTGCCCCAGTGTCTCCAGCATTGCCCCCAGTGTCTCCAGCAATGTGCCCCAGTGTCTCCAGCATTGCCCCAGTGTCTCCAGCAATCTGCCCCAGTGTCTCCAGCAATCTGCCCCCAGTGTCTCCAGCAATCTGCCCCCAGTGTCTCCAGCATTGCCCCAGTGTCTCCAGCAATCTGCCCCAGTGTCTCCAGCATTGCCCCCAGTGCGTCCAGCAATCTGCCCCAGTGTCTCCAGCATTGCCCCAGTGTCTCCAGCAATCTGCCCCAGTGTCTCCAGCATTGCCCCCAGGGTCTCCAGCAATGTGCCCCAGTGTCTCCAGCAATCTGCCCCAGTGTCTCCAGCAATCTGCCCCAGTGTCTCCAGCAATCTGCCCCAGTGTCTCCAGCAATCTGCCCCAGTGTCTCCAGCATTGCCCCCAGTGTCCAGCAATCTGCCCCAGCGTCTCCAGCATTGCCCCAGAGTCTCCCGTATTGCCCCCAGTGTCCAGCAATCTGCCCCAGTGTTTCCAATCTGCCCCAGTGTCTCCAGGATTGCCCCAGTGTGTCCAGCAATCTGCCCCAGTGTCTCCAGCATTGCCCCAGTGTCTCCAGCAATCTGCCCCAGTGTCTCCAGCAATCTGCCCCAGTGTCTCCAGCATTGCCCCAGTGTCTCCAGCAATCTGCCCCAGTGTCTCCAGCAATCTGCCCCAGTGTCTCCAGCATTGCCCCCAGTATCCAGCAATCTGCCCCAGTGTCTCCAGCATTGCCCCAGTGTCTCCAGCATTGCCCCCATTGTCTCCAGCATTGCCCCCAGTGTCTCCAGCAATCTGCACCAGTGTCTCCAGTATTGCCCCCAGTGTCTCCAGCATTGCCCCCAGTGTCCAGCAATCTGCCCCAGTGTCTCCAGCATTGCCCCCAGTGTCCAGCAATCTGCCTCAGTGTCTCCAGCATTGCCCCAGTGCCTCCAGCATTGCCTCCAGCATTGCCCCCAGTGTCTTCAGCATTGCCGTTCGCAAAAAAAAAAAAAAAGAGTTCTCCTCACCTGACCAGCGCTCCAGCGGCGAGCAGCTCCCTCCAGCAGCGCACACTCGCCGGCGACTGACAATGACGTCAGACGCCGGCGACGTGTGCGCTGCGGCCGACTTCAGCTGCCAGCTGTTGTTAACCGCCGCAGCGCCGGAAGGGGCCTGGTGAGCAGATGAGAAGGGGCCCGATGCCGGCCCCCTCTCTCTGCCCACCGGGTTTGGGGGCACATAAATGCCGGCGGCGGCGGGCATTCACAGTACTCAGGCGGTCAATCTGTGCGGTAGCCCAGGGCCCCCCCACACCACTGGGCCCTGGGCTACCGCCCATATTGACCCTCTTATAATCCGCCCCTGAGTATAACACACATATTGTCTCCAGTGGTTACAGGCCATGTAATATCATCTACAGCAAGGTCATTTATCATCTGAATGCATCATTCTCAAAGGCGAACCAACAGATGCATCTGTATTTATTACATTCAGCTCTGCAAGACATGGTGAGTATGAGCACATCAATCCAAAAAGCTATAGAAACATGCACATCTATACTGTAGGTCTAGAGTGGTTAGTCAGGAATTCGTAAGGGGTTGTCCACAGCATTTTATTTATGTAAAAACAGGCTCACAGCAGTCATAACTCAAATAAAAAACATACTAACCCACTACTCCTCTCTGAGACCTCCATTTGGATAGTTTATTATTTTAAATGAGGGAAAGAGGGAAATTGTTGGTGAGGTAGTTTTTCAAATGAAGTTTTTTTTCTGTCTTTTTTTTTTTTCTGTTTTTTTCTTCTGTTTTTACTTAAGACCCCGTCACACTTAGCGACGCTAAAGCGATCCCGACAACGATACGACCTGTCAGGGATCATTGCTGCGTCACTATGTGGTCGCTGGTGAGATGTCAAACAGTGAGATCTTCCCAACGACGCAGCAGCGATGCGGCGACCTGTAGCGACCTGTACAACGATGTCACATGGCAGCTATTATGACGATTCAGACCTCGATGAGGGACGTCCTGTGTGAACGAGGTCGTTGGTAAGGTGTCAAACACAGCGATGTGTGCTACCCAGCGGGACCTCAACGATCAAAAAAAGGTCCAGGCCATTCCGACACGACCAGCGATCTCACAGCAGGGGCCTGGTCGCTGCTACGTGTCACACATAGCGAGATCGCTACTGAGGTCGCTGTTGCGTCACAAAACTTGTGACTCAGCAGCGAACTCGCTAGCGACCTCACTTAGTGTGACGGGGGCTTTACTGGGTTAGTAATGGGAGTGTCTGATAGACTCCTCTCCATTGCTAACCATGGGCTTGTTGACAGCGGACATTACACAACTGACATCAATCCCACAATCCCATTAACCCAATTGTGACTGCACCAGGGCAATCAAGAAAAGCCAAGGCTAAGCGCCAGACATCCATTAGATGCGCTATTTCTGAGGTGACTGAGGACTGGTCTTATTAGACCAATATCCATTGCCCTTACAAGCCTATCAATATCCGCTCCCAGCTGTCTGCTTTGCCTTAACTGGTTATTAAAAATAGGGGGGACCATTTATTTATTAGTATTTTTTATTTATTTATTAGTAATAAATACATTAAAAAACAGGTGTGGCCTATTTTTATAACCAGCTAAGCTAAAGCAGACAGCTGGGCATGGGTATTCTCAGGCTGGGAAGGTCCAGGGTTATTGGGCCCTTCCCAGCCTAAAAATAACAGCCTGCAGCTGCCCCAGAATAGATACATCAATTAGATGTGCCAATTTTGGCGCTTTGCCCTATTATTATAGGGTGAATTCGCCTGTGCTGTAGATCCCTGAATCCAGTGCCCATAGAAGGGAGGAAGAGGTATGTATTGTGGAGGGAGTGCAGGGTGCAGGCTCGGGATTCCAGTGGCACAACTGATGCTGATGGGAGGGGGTAAGTATTACAATGAAGACAGGAGGCAGGGATTTCTTAGAGCACCACATGCCCTGGAGCCTGGAAGAAATCATTAGCATAAGGAAAGAATATAAGATTTATCAACAACAAGATCATTAATATGAGTCATACAGGTAGGAATAGTGTAACATTTCTATCACCTATATGCCCATATTAATAGGTCATTTACATCCAGGGGGTGACAGATTCCCTTTAAAGACAAGTAAAAACAAAGCTTTCTCTCTGCTGATTGATTTAGCATTGCCAAGAAAATTAACTTTTGTTTTTTGAGCAAATTAGGATGGCAAGTGCCCAGTGGGAGGTCCAAACCAAGGTAAAAGTTCTGGATCCACCTCAACGCTTCACCACTGATTTTTATTGAGGGGTTTCATTGCCAGACACCTTGGCATTGCACATAACTGGTGCAATGGGGACAAAAGAAAGAGCACTTACCTAGCTTGGGACCACCACCCACTGGGCACATACTTTTCAGATAGAATAAAAGTTCATTTTCTGAGCAATACAAAGTTGATCAGTGGTTTAAAACATCTTTAACTGCATTAGAATTGGTATAGTATGGAAAAATCTGTTAATAGACTATTTAAATCGCTGCACTCTCTTATTTATATTCATAGCTTTTGACCACTGACTTGGGACTGAAGGACAAAGAACATGGGGATACTAAAGAAAACACATTGTTTCAGGAAACAATACATGTACATAGCCATAAAGGTTATATTTTTCATTGAAGCAGCTAATGAGCATGTGCAAAGCTGATTGTGAAAGGAGAGCTGTGACATCATCTATTGTGATTGGTGGATTCTGTGTTATCAGCTGTGTGTAGAGAGGTTTTACCCATCATTGTCATGCCGTCTCTGACGATAAGGAGAAAAGTTTTCCTGAACTGACAGAAAGTATGAGTCTAAGAAAACCCGCAAACAGCTCTTGTGAAAATTGCATGATTACTATTTTTTATAAAGATCATGAAGTCAAGTAAAAAAAACCTTAAAAAAATACATGTAATACAAGACACGATTTAAACAGTAGGTTATGCTCTGTTGATAGCCTGCCTTTAAAGAGGCCCTGTTATTTGCCATAAATATGTATGGCTCCCTCTATCCTGCATGAAAATCTAGTCTTGTTACCAAGAGGGAATGGTCCTCAAGACAACACCCATGAAGAATAGTTTAAGGCCACGCCCACTTGGCTAAATTACCAGATTTATATACAGGGAAGAGGGGGCTATATCTCAGAAACAGGGAGGGGCAGGAACAAAAGAAAAACAACACCGGATTCAGGAGAACAGCTGTATCTACACTGGGTAAAAATAAAATAAAGGTACACATTTATGGCAAGTGACCGGTAATGATTCACTTATGCAGGCTATTACAAAGAAGAGAGCTTCTTAATGTCCAGGGGATTTTTAATTGTCGCCTTCATAGAGGGTCTACACTTTGGATAACTCCTTAAGGTACCTTCACACGAAACGACATTATAACGATATCGCTAGCAATCCGTGACGTTGCAGCGTCCTCGCTAGCGATATCGTTTCGTTTGACACGCAGCAGCGATCAGGATCCTGCTGTGATGTCGCTGGTCGCTGAATAAAGTCCAGAACTTTATTTGGTCGTCCGATCGCTGTGTATCGTTGTGTTTGAAAGCAAAAGCAACGATACCAGCGATATTTTACACTGGTAACCAGGGTAAACATCGGGTTACTAAGCGCAGGGCCGCGCTTAGTTACCCGATGTTTACCCTGGTTACTAGCGTAAAATGTAAAAAAAACAAACAGCACATACTCACATTGCGTCCCCTGCAGTCTGCTTCCTCCTCTGACTCAGCGCCGCAAAGTGAAAGTGAAAGCAGCACAGCGGTGACGTCACCGCTCTGCTCTCACTGTACGGCGCTCAGTCAGTCAGGAAGTGGACGCAGGGGGACGTGAATGTAAGTATGTGCTGTTTGTTTTTTTTAGATTTTACGCTGGTAACCAGGGTAAACATCGGGTTACTAAGCGCGGCCCTGCGCTTAGTTACCCGATGTTTACCCTGGTTACCAGGGGACCTCGGCATAGTTGATCGCTGGAGAGCGGTCTGTGTGACAGCTCTCCAGCGACCAAACAGCGACGCTGCAGCGATCGACATCGTTGTCGCTATCGCTGCAGCGTCGCTTCGTGTGAAGGTACCTTTAGTCCTGCATTATCTCTTAATCTTAATGTTCCCATGTAAAAATGTCAAAGATGCAGACAAAATACTTCTGATATTTCATGAATTTATTATTTAGGTACATAAGGGTCCGGCTTTTACATATCTGCAGAATATATATATTTTACACTTTATATACACCTGTGTACAAGTTAGACTGTTTACATACCTGAGCTCTACGACCTGTAGAAAATCAATTACAAAAGTCATTTAGGAATTCTATCTTCATCGGTTACCATTCTAGATTGGTAGAAAATAAAAATAAAAAATTGTTTCCTATCCTATGTCACATAGCAAAGCAAGGCTGGCCCCATCCGGCAATAGCAAGCAAGCAAGCTCTGATTACGTGCACTGCCATGGGGGAGGGGGAGCCAGCCTCTCCAGCGCTTACAGGGTTAAGATGAAGCCTTGCGTAGATTGAACGAAGCACAGTGGCATCTTCATGGACACCCAAGACTATTCTTACAAACTGGATATGCTACATAACACATAAGTGATCATTGATTCATTCTAGAATTAGCTAGAAACGTATCTATAGGGTGACGTCGGAGGTCGTCTGAGATATCTCAGCATCCATGCAATGCATAAGGGGATTGACTGGTCTACTGCAAGTAGGGGCCAAAAGTGGGGTCGTTAAGCCGAGAAAGGGAAAAGATTTGGTTTCTCCTTTATCCTTCCTCTCCTCTTGAGGATGCGATCTATACCATGATATATGGACCTGGCCTTGCTCACTTGATGAAGTTTTTCAGAATTTTTTTTTTTGCCAATTATGGTGAAGTCTAAAAAAAAGAGGTGAAATTTTGGGTGAAATGCAAAAAAAGAAAAAATCTTTTGCAACTTTACGTTGAAATCTGTATCCAAATCTCCATGTAGTACTTGATGATTTGGGGGCCGATTTGGGGCTGATTGAAAGGGGTTAAATGATTTAACCTTTTTCAATCAGCCGCAAATCGGCCCCCAATCCACAGCATAAGCTGAGGTTAAATCCACAGAGCACACTAATTTACGCAGGAAATTTTCTCTACAGTGTGGATGAATTTTTAAAAAGTTATCATCCAGTGGACTTTCCGTCCATGTCGCTGATTATCCAACAGGTGGAACATATCCCAAAAAAAGGAAAAAATTGCATGCAAAATTATATTAAAACTTAAGTGTGTGTCCAGGGCTTATATGTGCAGTAAATTTCTTTAAAAAAAAGGACGTGATGCTCGACTACATGTAAACAGATCACTGGAGTTCGTTCAATCTGAATTAATAAAATATTTTTGGATAACTGCATTTTACACATTGGAGACTTCCCCCATTAGACTTAGAACATAAAAGAAGATAAGGCTCTACTTCGTGTCTACCCTCCAAAATGACACTTAGACATAAGAAATTGTGACAGTAATAAAATAGGCAAATTCTATATTTGATATCTCGTTCTTTACCAGAAAGAAATGAAAAATCTTAAAAAGATAAGTATCAGCTTCCGAGCCTGTCCACAGAATGCACGACCACCTCCTCTCATTGTCATCCAGTGAGGCAAGAGGTAATGCAGAGAAGAAGAAGGAGGCTTTACATGCAAAGGCAAACAAAGGGCTGATCTATTCTCATCATTGGCTGATAATGGTCCAAAGACACGTTATTGTAATCCCTCATTGCCAGATGGGACTTCTTCATGGCACAGCAGGGTTAATATCCCCATATACCCATGCATACATAGACATTAGAAATCTTTGGTTATCTCCTATAATGGTCTCCATTCCTGTTTTTCTTAGAAGATTGTGCATGGAAATCACCGCTTTGTAAGACCAACGTGTCCATGGCCATCTCCTGAGTTCCATCCATGGTGAAGGTATCTGTTGCCTCTCCAGAATCCTTGACTTGCCTTTCGGAATTTCCAGATGTCTTCTCTTTATTTATGTTCCTTGACAGTTGATTTTCGTGATCTTCCTTGATGCGAAATCTTGCTTCGCGAGCTCTTCTTACATTTCCCAGCCCTTGCGCCATCTCTGGAGCTTGACTTGTGCTGCCAATTTCAGAAACCTTAGGCCTGCTAGACGTGGTTTCATTGAGAGGAAGTGTAGGGGTCACCAGACTGTGGTTGCTATTGCTGCTGTTCCCACTACTGGATCTCACCGGCATCCAAATTAAGCTGTAGTAAATAGCCAAAATTATGGCTGCCATTGATACTGAGAGTACGTATGCAAAGACAGTTGCGAGTCTCACCCATTTTTGGTTGGTCTTGGCTGCCATTCTTGCTTTTTTATCTCCGGTGTATGTTGCAGGTTTACCCCTTTCTGTGTTGGGCATGAAGTCTTTGTCCTTCATAGCTCCCCTGGCTTTAACTCTATGCTCCACTGACCGATCCGTGTTGAAGCGTTGTGTATATATCCTTACGACAGTCAACGTATAAAAATCAGCAGCCAAACCTGGCAATGGACTCCGTGTTCATGACTTTGCTCCCCAGTAGAGTCATTTCCCTGCAGACTGTCTGCATTGCATCACCACCTCTCGCTCCTCATTCGGCCTCTCCATCATCGGCCTTGGGTGCTCCTTAAGACTGGGAGGAATCCAACTAATTCTCTCCTTTCTCGCCAGTCGAACAAATTATGTTGAGCCGATTACCATGGTTTTATCACCCTGTCTGCTTCTCCTTTGGAAATCAAGCCCCTGCTTTCAGTGAGGAGCTGTGAGCAGCCCTCGAGAAATCAAATGACAGCTTAGAAAAGGGAGGAGAGAAGCTGAGTGTTCTTAAAAGGGAAACACACATACGGGCTGCTGCTCGGATGGGAGGTTGAAGATCGTCGTCATGGTAACAATGAAAACTTGCCAAATCAAGGATAGACGTCCTCAGCTTGAAAAACCGTTGTATACACTGGATAAAAGTCCAAAGCAAAAAAAAAAATAAGATAACAAAGGGTAGAGAGAAATATAAATTTTAAATAAAATGTATAATTGTAAATACGGAAAGATTTGTATGTGATAAATGCAATTAAAGGGACCTGCCATGTTGATAACGATCTCTAATCTGTTGCAGGATGCTGTAGAGCCGGAGGAGCTGAGCAGATTGTTCTGCATTTTAGTGAGAGAAGTGTCAATAAAACTTGTATTTTATTAATTGAAATCCCTGGTATTTGTCTGCATGAGTCCAGTGAGCGGTCCTACTCAGTTATTGACCTTCTTCCATGAATGACTGCATCCAGAGATAGCCGCCGATCCTTGAATAGGACCGCCCACTGGACTCATGCATACAAGCACCGGGGATTACAATTAATGAAATACAAAGCAGTCAGATAACTGCAATTGGATCGAGTGATTGGGGATAGATCATCAATATCAGATCAGTGTGGTCTGGTACTAGGCACCCCCACTGATTGTCATTACTTCCCATCACACTGTGCCATCTGGGGATTGTAGCTCAGCTCTTATTGAAGTGAATAGGAGCTGAGATGCAACACCAAAAAATGGCCACTACTTAGTGAATGAACAGATGCTGTTTGTCTCTGTTCACTGTTTACAGCCTTCTACCGCTGAAGCATCAACTAGCTGATTGGTATCAGGTGCCGATCCAATATCGATGCCCTATTCCAAAAAAGGCATCAGAATATTCCACCTAGAAAACCATTTTAAGCCTACAATAAAGCCGAGCATAGCAGCCTTACATATGAATCAATGGGGTAGTCACTGTGCGTTGACCCTTGTAAAGGTACCGTCACACTCAGCAACTTTGCAAGGAGAACGACACCAATCCGTGACGTTGCAGCGTCCTGGTTAGCGATCTCGTTGAGTTTGACACGCAGCAGCGATCTGGATCCCGCTGTGCCATCGCTGGTCGGAGCTAGAAGTCCAGAACTTTATTTCGTCACCAGGTCGGCGTGTATCGTCATGTTTGACATCAAAAGCAACGACGATAACAATGGATGTAATGGAGCTAACAACCAGCGAGAACGATAAGTGAGTCGCCGTTACGTCACTGGATCGCTCCTGCATCGTTCTGGAGCTGCTGTGTTTGACGTCTCTACAGCGACCTAAACAGCGACGCTCCAGCGATCTAGTTTTGGTCGGCTCGTTGTCTATATCGCCGCAGCGTCGCTGAGTGTGACGGTACCTTAAGGTGTAGCCAGGGCGTGCCCATCTTGCCTGCAACCTACCATATGTAGATAAATGCTGGGCTAAAATACTAGAACACATCCACATTACTCCTACAGGAGCTTTTATGACCTCACATTCTCAATCCATAGTTATTAATGTGGAGATGGTCCCATATTTGCAGCTTTAACATCTCACACTTTTTTGGAAAGGTTTTCTACAAGATTTTGGAGGTGCTTGTGAATGTTTGAGTCCTTCATCCAGAAGAGCATTTGTGAGGTAAGATACTTGTTTTGGAGAAGAGGCCAGGCTCAAAATTCCTGATCTAATTCATCCCAAAGGTGTTGGATGAGGATGAGGTCTGGGCTCTGTGTGGCCGGTCATGTTCTCCTGTAGGAAGATGGACTGGGCCGGTAATACCTCTCTTGTGTTGGTTCTGGAACTATCTGGGCTGTCACCATTGTTGCTGGGGGGGAAGTGTGGCACCCCAGGATTTCGGGTACCACAGTAGTGCTGCCTTCCTCTCGGGGAGGGTAGTGCTATGCCTGGAAACAAGAGGGATCTCTTTGGCAGGTAAATCACACACACAACACCTTCTGAATTCAGGCCAGGAGGGGGAGCTCAAAACCCTGTTTTAGGGCAGCTTCCCTGGTTTGGAGGAGCTAGTTTAGTCTGGATCAGACAGTCTGGAGAGCAGACAGGAAAGGAGCAGAGGAGAGATTTCAGGGCTCAAAGAGGCTGCAAGTGGGCCTCCGAGGAGCCAAAAATGCAGAGACCGTGTACCAGGAGCCCGAGGCTAGAGTGGAACTGTAGGACACCTAGCACAACCAGAGGGTACAGAACTACACGTGTACTGCCCAAGTTAAGCCTGTGGTACAGCGGCACTCTGGAGCCTGGAGTCACTGTGCAGAGACCCCAGAAGGAACGGCTCAAGCTGCCTACCATACAGGTGTTACAGGTGTCTGCAACACAGGACTAAGGTAGAAGGGGGAAAATGACCCAGCACTATGACTAGGCTGAGACCCTACGATGGAGTGGGTGACCCATTCCTTGCGAATAGACCCACCGATGATCCTAGACCTATAGATAAGGGGAAGGGGTTCCCTAAAAGAACTATGGACTGGGTACAAAAACAGGTCACCTCCTAATAGAAAACAAAGAGAAGGCTGCAGAAACCAATAGAAAACAAACTAAGGCTAGCAGAACCAGAGGTACCAGCACTGCACAAATAACACACACAGAAGACAAAGCAAAGCACCAAGCTAGAGCTCAAGCAGATAAACTCTGTTGTCCAGCATGGACTGGGAGGCAGGTGCTGGTTAATAAAAAGTGATACAAAACCCTGAACCAAGACAATCCCAGCACCAGAGGAAAAAGACCAGCAGCCAGAACTCCACAAGAAAATGGCGGATAGTCAAAACTAAACAGATTCTAACAACAGGTACCTGTCCCAGGACAGGGGAAAGAACCAGGACCTTGTTAGGATATTACAGACAGAAAGGGACTATAGCAAGCATGCAGTGGAAGGCTCCCAACCTGACTTGCCAAGGGGATTCCACTTGTTTCCGTGCTGCCTGGACTCCTAATGTACTTGTTGCCGGTACTCTGGACTGTGGCCTGCCAACTACAGTAAACCAGGTAAAGACTCTACAACTTGTTTCCTTTACTCATTGACCAGCAAACCCCATCATCACCATATACTCTAGGACCCCTGGGGACCCCGCTTCACCTGTGGGATGCGTCACCATCATTGCTGCAACAACATCCCCCAGAGGACCCCTTTAAAGCAGCGTCGGTCCCCCATTGACCGAACACCACAAGTGGCGTCATGACAGACTTATTCACAATTCCCTTTAAAGACCGTTCCCCTTTTACAGTGAGTCCCAGGGCCACGGACCGGGTCGTAGCCACCGTGACATCCCCTTTAATAGCCGACCGGACCCGGTACCGAGTACCCTGCCCTGGTGGGCGACTTAAAAGCTTTCTGACCCGGACAGACCTTTGCACTCTACTGTAGGGGGCGTGTCAGCGATAAAAGGGATGGTGCAAGGGAAAGCGAGGGACTTGGAGGGAAGACAGAGTGCGCAGCAGGAGAAGGTTGATTCACTTTCCATGGGGTGATGCGATTATCCAGGCCCACGCTGCAGCTCCCCAGCCCATGCGCACACTGACTGTAAGGAACGTATATCTGAGTGCCCGCTTACCCTTGACTGCCACTAATGTGCGGCACCCCAGGAGTTCAGGTACCACAGTGGTATTGCCTTCCTCTTGGGGAGAGTGATACCATGCCTGGAAACGAGGAGGATCCCTTTGGCAGGTAACCTGTACATTAAACACGTTCTGACTCCAGGCCAGAAGGGGGCACTCAAAACCCTATATACATTCTAGTATGGCGGAGGAGTTAGTTAGTCTGGAGCAGACAAAGAACAGTGAAGGAGCACAGGAGGACTAAGGAGCAGGAAAGGAGCCGTGACTGGGCTCCTTGCAGTCTGAAGCGCAGAAACCGGGCATCGGGAGCCCGAGGAGCCCAGGAGCTGTGTAGAACTACATGTCCCATGGCAGAACCGGAGGGCAGGAAATTGAAAGTGACTTGCCCACATTACACCTGAGGTACAGCAACATACAGAGCCCGGAGTCACCGTGGATAGAGACCCCAATGAAACGGCTCGCGTTGCCTACCATGCAGGAACTGTCCCAGGACAGAGAGTAAGAGAGGACCTTGTCAGGAAGCCCCAGGCAGCAAGGGCCTATTATTCAGCACATAGTGGAAGGCTCCCAACCTGACCTGGCAAAGGGAATCCCAATCGTTTTCAGGCTGCCTGGACTCCATCGATACCTGTTGCTGATACCCTGGACTGAGGCTGTGTACCATCAGTAAACCAGGTAAAGAGACTGCAATCCTGTGTCCTCTGTTTATTTCCGGCACCACACCATCCCTGCCAAATGCATCGGGAGCCCTGGGGACCCAGCTTCACCTGTGGGAGGCGAAACCATCTTTGCTGCAGTACTATCACCCCCAGAGCACCCCTTTAAGCAGTGTTGGTCATCCCCAACCGAGTACCACATGTGACGTCACGAACATTTCCTATTTTACAAACTTTATTCAAACCCCTTTAAAGACAGTCCCTTTTACTTGGGTGCCCAGGGCCACGGACTGGGTAGCCGCCGTCACACATCCCCTTTAAATACCGACCTGGTACCAAGTACCCCTAGGCCCTGGCGGGCGTTTCAAGTGCGCGGCCTAAGGCTTACCAGGTGAGTCATACAGAGCTGGGTAGCTTCACCAGCCACTGAACTGAGTCACACTCCGGCGGTACCACAGACTATTTCTCAGCACGTACGTCGCCCCGGTAATGCAGGACCTCGCCTAGGAAAGCCGGGATACGCCGCTTCCGTCAGGAGAGAGTGCATCAGCTTTCTTCAGGATCAGGCCAGAGACTTCACGCGCCACTGGTGGCGTCACCGTGGGATTTCAAGCTTCCACAGCCCAGAAAACATCAGACTGATGAATTTACCTGTTCCATAAACATTTGTTCTTACCCTGATACAATATTAAGTTTAATTCCCCTCATAACCCTTTCTCTCCCTGCTTGGAGTATTCCCTGTAATAAACCCGTGAACTCTTCCTCTGCCTCCTGCTCGTCCCTGCAGTTCTACACTCCCACCAACTGTGTTTTTATGGACCTTGCACACTTGGAATAGTTATGGAGAACAGAAAAAGGCCTTCCCCAAGCTGATCTCACAAAGTTGGAAGCATAGACAATAAGCAAGTAAAAGCCCAGAACGGAAGAGGAAATTCCCGGCTTTCATAGAGCTCTTGTGCAAATGTTCCACCAAGATAAAACATCTCACCCCCTACCCCTAAATGAACACAGGCAGTGCTCGCTCCAGACCATTGCTTAAAGATATGTTTTTCTGCCTGGGCTGATCTTTTCTAGTCCACATTAACTCAGGCAAAAAAAGTCACATGTGGCTGCTGGTTGACAGCATGTACTTAAGTTCCTGTAGCTGTATGTAGTTCCACTATGATAGGCAACTATCAGGCAGCCGTCTGACATAGTTTGTTTCTTAATCTTTCCATCCGGGAAGCACCAGTCACTGTATGGCCAGATCAAGGCCTGCACAGGTTGTGTTCAGTGAGGAACGTACAAGTGTGGAGAAGAGAGGGAGGTTTTAGGAAGACCGGAGATTACATGTGGGAAGACATTGTAAGATTAGTTCAGAGATGTATAAGGAAGACAGATTATAGATGGCTTAGCAGGTCAGTGTTAGTAGTTTGAAGTGGATACGTTGAGGAATTGGGAGCCAATGAAGGGAACTGCAGAGGAGAGATACAGACAAGTAGAGAGGAGAGAGGTGGAATAGTCTTGCAGCAGAGTTAAGGACAGACTGGAGAGGTGTGAGATTTTTAGCTGGAAGGCCAAGAGGGGGATCTTGCAGTAGTCGAGGCGGGAGATAATGAGGACAAGCACTATCATTTTAGTAGATTGAGGGCTGAGGAAATCACGGGTTCTGGAGATATTTTTAAGTTAGAAGCAGCAGGAGGTGTCGAGACCTTGGATCTGTGGTTTTTAGGGCAAGGCAGATTGAGGGTTGCTCCTAGGCAGCGAACTTCAGTTACAGGGGGAAACATGATGTAATATATTGCCATAGGTAGATCTGCAGCGCCCCAGAGTCCTGGGCATTGCAGTAATGTCGCTCTTCCACAAGGGGGAGTAATGTTGCGTCTGATGGTGCTAAAGGAGTTCACCTGGCCAGGTATCACAGTCACATACTACACTTTACCCTCCAGTCCACTAGGGGGAGCAAAGCTTCTATCTACTAGGGCACTCCTCACACACGGGTAAAACTGGTGGGTTGGATAGGAAGTGAGGCAGAAAGCAGACTGGTCTTCGACCAGACAACATCGAGGGAGAAGCAGCCTGGGTTTGACCCAGAGAGGTCCTGTCAGGGGTGGGATCCTGACAGAGGTCTAGCAAGAGATAGAACATTACGGAGCTGCGCCTGCACATCATTGCGGCAGCATCCTAAGAAAGGACACGAAGCAAAATATATTGTGGAGAGTGAGAACCGAAGTCACAGCACAAGGAGATAATACCGGGAGGAGCCCTGCCCCAAGGTCGGCAACCTCCTTCCGAGGTGCGTAGCCGGTGACCAGAACACCGAGGGAGTACTGACTCTACGCATTACTCCAAACAACGGCAGGACAGTCAATTCCAAGTTGGCTGCCCAACCTAAATACCTAAGAAGACATGGAGGCAATTGTGGGAGAGGGGCGTCTCTAGGGTCCCTATAAATTAACTCCAGGTCTACCCCATCATACGGGTTGTCCTATCCATATCATCTGGGGGACAGAGAGAGAGAACATCAGAAATATCTACGAAGGTTGTGAGGACTTTCCCGTGGTGCTCAGCAGGGAGGTACTACAACACACAGGCGCTAGTAGGAAGGCTACTGATTTCCTCCTGGCTAAGGGAACTCTGGATGTGCCTTCGGACCGACTCAGCCTGCCCTGTGAGCGGTACTCTGGACTGTGGACTCTGAAGTCTTCAGTAAAAGGTAAAGAGACTGCAACCTTTGTGTCCTCGTTATTCATCGCGCCTTACAACGACCACTATCATCATCCACACACTTTGGGAAGCCCTGTGGACATACTTCACCTGTGGGAAGGTATACCATCTGGCTGCCATTCCATCACCCCAGCGGACCCCCAGCAGCGTCGGTCACCCTAACCGAATACCACAGGTGGCGTCACGAACACCGTACAAACTTTCACCTTTAATTGGGCGCCCCTCAGCAGGGCCACGAACCGGGTCGGGCCACCGTGACATCCCCAGAACCGAGACCGAGGGACCCGGTGCCGAGTACCCCATTGCCCTGTGCCTGGGGGCGATCCAGATCTGGTAGGGAAAGTAGGTTAGATGGAGGAAAGATGATGAGTTCAGTTGTGTCTATTTAGAGTTTTAGGAATGGAGAAGAGAAGAAGGAGGATATGGCTAGTAGATACTCTAGGATTCTGGACAGCAGAGGGGTGACCCCTGGGCCAGAGAGGTAGATCTGAGAGTCATCAGCATATAGATGTATTTGAATCCATGGGACTTTATCAGTGTCCCAGGCCAAAAATATACATGAAGAAGAGTAGGGGTCCTAAGACAGAGCCTTGAGGGACTCCAACAGAGAGAGGATGGGATTAAGAGGTGTCGGAGGAAGGGACACTAAATGTGCAGTTAGAGAGGTATGAGGAGATCCAGGAGAGGGCAAGGTCTGTGATACCGAGGGAAGAGAGGATCTGTAATAGGATCTTACAACACTCTTACCGCAGAGAAGATGACAAGTATGTCCCTTTGTCATTGTTCGAGGCAAAGTGTAAAAATATCATAAGAAAGATCTCTGTACTGTCCCATTGTATATATTTACATAGTATTAAGATTGCACCTAAGCCTTCATTTTTACAAACTGAATAGCATCATTTTTGATAACCTGTCCTCATATTGCAGTCCTTAATTACCTTGGTCGCTCTTCTGAGCAAATTGCAAATTTTCAACCAAACCTCCAGCTTATCTAAATCCATCTGTAATATTACCGTATATACTCAAGTATAAGCTGAGATTTTCAGCCCCAAAAAATGGGCTGAAAGTGCCCCTCTTGGCTTATACTCGAGTCATGGAAGGCGGGGGGTCGGTGGGTGAGGGGGAGTGATGACTGTCAAATACTCACCTGCTCCCGGTGCTCCTGACGCAGTCCCTGCATGTCCCACGGTCTCTGGGCACGGCAGCTTCTTCCCCTGTTCAGCGGTCACGTGGTACCGCTCATTAATGTAATGAATATGGACTCCACTCCCATAGGGGTGGAGCCGCATATTCATTACTGTAATGAGCGGTACCATGTGATCGCTCACTACAGGAAGAAGCTGCCGCGCCCGGAGACCGTGGGACATGCAGGGACCGCGTCAGGAGCGCCGGAAGCAGGTGAGTATTTCATATTCACCTTTCCGCATTCCACCGACGCTCCGTCTTCCGCGTCCTCTGCACTGACTGTTCAGGTCAGAGGGCGCGATGACGTATTAGTGTGCGCCCTCTGCCTGAACAGTCAGTGCGGAGAGACGGGACGCTGAGGAGCAGCGGGCAGCGAGAGGTGAGTATGTAATTTTTTTCTATGGGGCCATAATGAACTGCATGGAGCATTATATGGGGCATCTATGGGGCCATAAAGAATTATTGGATTGAAAAGTGGGAGAAAGTTTGTACAAAGCAAAAAGGGTAATCAGACAAAGAAAATAACCAAACAAGTGTAACCACAAGTAAAAGTCCACATGCATATGAGGTAAGTACCTGATCAACAAGTGAAGGGAATAAAACCAAGCAAAAGAAAAAATCAAAGGGCAGAAAGAACGTATAGATGGTATGTCATTACCTGAGACCTGCGGTACCAGGACACCTACGCGCGTTTCGGCTGAAGAGACTTCCCCTACTTTTTAATCCAATAATCTAATAAAGTACAGTTTTTTTTATTAATCTCTTGGTTCTTCTGTATGCCCTCTGCAAGGTCATTAATAAATATGTTAAAAAGAAGAGGTCCCAGTACTGACTCCTGTGGTAATCTACTGTCAGTTGAGACCCACTAAAAAGGTGTTCCATTAATAACTACCTTTTCTGTCACCGAAATAGCTGTTAACCCAATTACACATATTTAACCCTTAGTCCCATTATTATTTCATGCATCAACCTTTTATGTGGCACCATATCAAATACCTTTGATAAGTCCAGTTAACATGTTTGATTATAGGCTGAAACGATTGGGTTTGTGTCTTTTTGCAGTCTTAAAAAGTACTTATCATCAATGTGGGGCTGCACTTTTTAGATAATAAAATAGCGGGCAGCCCCAGACTAGTAACTTTATCAAATATAAGTTAGTGTCAAAACGACTCATAAATGCTCTTACTATCCCCCGAAAAGAGCTCGACTTTCTGCAAAAGTCAGGCTGAACTTCCAGGTTGTGTGATCTCACCATGCAAAGTGGGAACTCGCAATATTTCACTTTTTGCATTAACCACCTGTACTTTACTAAGCTGCTGCCAAACGATAACCGCTCTAATGATGTTACCGATCGGTAACAGCTCGGTAAAGTAAATATTTTTACAAAATGTTAGAGGCTTAAGTTATCTCTCCTTGTAAATGTATCCACCTTCGTTGTCATTAGACTCAATTCACATATACATTCGGATATTCCATTTGCCTGTTCCATTTTAGGACAAGACTAACAGAATGAGTGATCCGCTGCATCCTTTAGGCCAACAGAAGCAGAGGGGCCACAATGATTACTATGGGTTCTGTATTGGAATTCTTTTCTGGAAAGGAAGAAAAAATTCTGCTTGCAGAATTTTTTTTTTCCTCTCTAAAATCTGTCACCAAATGGAAACCATCATTATCCTCTGCTTCTATCTGCATAAATGATCCAATGGATCACTTTCTGTCGTTTCCTAAAGCCCAACAAATGGAGTGTCCTACTTCATAATGGGCTGTAGAGGGCAGTACAACATGACAAATATCTATCATAGACTTTATCTAGAAGAGTCATCATAGTAATTAAATATTATTACGTTATTTAGCAAAACCGACAAAAATCTTAATTATCAAAACATCTTAGCAGTAACTGTGGAAGATACAATTTAACCTAACTAGAAATGATACAGACTAAAGAGTTTTTGGGGGACTGATCATTGATGACCTGCCCATAGCCTAAGCTATCGATGACTGATTCGTGGAGGTCTGATCAGAAAGTCCTGCAGAATGAGCACCATGATCAATATAATGTTCATCCACAAGGAGAATACTGTGACATTATAACTTAAAGGGAGCATGTCGTATTGTACATGGAGCCCGATCTGTGGACAGCTGAGTATAGAGAAGGAGAAGCCAAGAAGGATGATATATTGGGGTGTGGGAAAGGATTCAGTGTAACTTGTATTATATGTATTGAATCTATCCCTGGTGTTTGTATGTATGAGTCCAGTGGGCGGTCCTACTAGTGACTGAAAGCTATCTGCATGCACAGGCACACAGGGAAGACTGTCAATCACTGAAAAGAACCGCCCACTGGACTTCTGTATACAAACACTAAGGATTTCAATATAAAATAAAAATAAAATGCAAGTTGAACAGAATTTTTTCCCAGTAAAATGTCTGTCAAAGTGAACTGCTCTTTCGGCCTTATAACATCCAGCCTGCAGATCAGATACCATATTCCTTTAATAAATCTCCCACAAGTTTGATAATGTTATTTATATTATCATCAATCGTAATAGTAAAAGAAACTACAGAATTAGCATATATGTATAAAAAAAAAACCTTTTACAGAATATAAAGGTAAAAGAGTGTCTCTATAATCATTTGCCTAAGTATGTAGCCATTGTGGCAAGTGCCACAGGGTACTGTATAGGAAATGTACAGCGCAGCATCATGAGCCTACAAGGTTATGGAAGCAGACTTATGGGTATCTAGTTGGCATCTGGCAGCTGTTTTTGTAGGATCTAGTGCTGTCCAACTGGCCAAGGTAGGGAGCTTATTAGTCAAGCTGACCGCACACATACCGTATTGTCAGGCTGGACAGCCCTACCACCTAGTCAGTGTGTGGTCAGATCCTGCAACGCCCACCGCTTCTGGTCCCAATGTTTCCATCACCACCAGCAGAATGAATCCAACGGCGCCCAGTGAGTGGTGCAGGCATCGCAGGAACAGGTGCTAGCGAAGATATGACACACATGCTACTTTATAAGACTTTCTAGCCACTTTATGTTGCCAGACAGCTATTTAAGGAGGTTTGCAACTTGACATAAATATGCATTTTTTTTTGTCTGGCATATACGCCACTGTTCTCCTGAATCTGGCATTGCTTTTCTTTCACTCCTGCTTCTCTCCGTTCCCGAGATATGCCCCTATATTGCTTTCTAGTCATTTCAACAAAGCAGGTGTGGCCCCTAAGAAGACTGAGAAGTTGAGCACCACGCCCTGTTTAATTGGACACACTGCCCTTATATGCAGGGAAGATGGGGCCATATCTCAGGAACGGAGAGGCGCAGGAACAAAAGAAAAACAATGCCGGATTCAGGAGAACAGCAGCTTTTATGTCAGGTTAAAAAATATATATATTTATGGTAAGTGACAGGTCCTCTTTAAATCTCTATAAACAGGTCTGGCAATTGCTGGGTGTGACTGGTGACATTGAACTTGATTTTATATTTAGTTTGGTTAATTGGTTGATTTAGTAGATAAAGGGGTAATAACTTTATTATATTAGACAAGATATGCCTGAACTGCATTTTTCCTACAAAACATAAAATAATAGTATATACTTGAATTATGTTTATCTAAGACTGTAGATTGATAATATGAACAAAATTAAATTATGTAAAAATAAACAGTAAGAAACTGGGAAGGGAAACAGAGCTGTATGTGACGCGCCCACAGGGCAGTGGGGTACTTGGTACTGGGTCCTGAGTTCACAGGGGGATGTCACAGTGGCTGCGACCTAGTCTGTGGCCCTTGGCATCAACGTTAAAAGGGAAAGGTCTTTAAAGGGAATAAAGTTTATGTTCCTGACGCCACCTGTGGTATTCGGTCAGTGGGGACCGATGCTGCTTTAAGGGGTCCTCTGGGGTGATGTTATGGCAGCTAGATAGTATAACTTCCCACAGGTGAAGTATGTCCCCAGGGCTCCCGGTGTGTAGATGGAAGATGGTGAGTGTTGCAGTAAAGAACGAGGACACAGGTTTGCAGTTTCTTTACCTGGTTTACTGAAGACTTCAGGCAGCCACAGTCCAGGGTACCAAATCACAGGGCAGGCAGGGTCCGGCTGGCTTGGAGGCAAGTTAGGAGTCCCCTTACCCAGGTGGAAATCAAAGCCTTCTTCTAGCGCCGTGGTGTTGTAGTCCCTTACTGCCTAGGGCTTAAAGTAAGGTCCTCACAGGTGTTCTATTGTTCTCTCTGTCCCCCAATTAGGATAGGACACGACCCGTATGACTGGTGACTTGAGGCGGTTTATAGGGACTCTAGCATGCCCCTGCCTCGAAGGGTGTCACCGTGCCTCCTGGGTACTAAGGCAGACAGGTAACGTGGAGTTCAGCTGTCCTGCCGGTCTCTGATGTAAGTCGTAGAGGCCTTACGATCCTCGGTGTTCTGGATACCGGTTTCTGCGCCTCAGAAGGAGGTAGCCTGCTCTGCTCGGGGCTGGTCTCCCCCTGGTATCCTCTCCTGTGCTTTGCTCTCCTGCACGTTCACTGCAATGTCTCTTGCCGGGAACTGCTGCACTGCGGCTACACAGCTCAGTAAACCCTCTTCTGCCTCAGACTGATCCAGTCTGTTTCCTGGCAAGAACTGACTAACTTTCCCTTCAGACTACCATATATATGGGGAGTCACCTAGTAAATAGGATCAAAAGCTCCCCCTGGTGACCTGGAGTGTGAATGTCTTGCATGCTTGTGTTACCTGGTTACAGTTATCCCTTCTTGCCTTCAAGCGTGATATCACTCTCCCCGTGAGGAAAGCAATGCTACTGTGACGACCAGGACCCTGGGGCGCCACATATGTCCTGTGGCCAGTGGTGTCTAGCAGCACTAGCCGAACTCATGGTAGAGGAGTGCGGTAGATGAAATGATGTCAGACTGCACGCACGCACGGGGTGCTGATTCATAATGTCAGCACAGCCCAGTGTAAGCATCTGGAAATAGAAATGCCAAGTGTTAGAAAGTCTTATGTGTAGGTGTCAAACTTCCCTTCATCGTTAGGTTCATTACATCCTCCGGTCTTTCATCTCTGAAACTGGAAAGGTTAAAAAGTGCTTCTGCTTTTTTTGTCTTCGTCTTCGCCCTTTACAATTCTAATGTAATGCTAAAAACACAGATGAGAAGACCACTAGTGGGCATTAAAGAATTATTGGCATCTTCATAGATGGATATGGTTGGATAGGGCTTGTAGAATTAAACACTTTTGCAATTTACTATTTATTAAAATTTGCAGCCGTTCTCAAGCTACTAACCATTTTCTATTGTTTACAGCTCATTGCCTAGGACACCGACCACCACTGCGATCCAGCTTGCAATACATTTGGGATTAGGAAAAGCTCCAGCTTCAAAACAGTGCTTACAAGCCTTATGGAAATGAGTAGAACTGTGCATGTTCTACCATCTTGGCGACGTGGTCGGTCTCCAAGGCAACAATCTGTAAACAAAAAAAGAAAAGCATTAATATCTCAAAAACGGCTGAAAACTTTAGAAGGCAGTAAATTGCAAAATTGCTTGTATTTATAAGCTCTATCCTACAATACCAATCTATGAAGATGGGAATAATCCTTTAAAAGAATTATTGTGAGAGTAAATGTTTAGGAAGTTAAGGATCTAACCCTTGATTGACAGTGAAGGGCAAAAACGGCGACAAGAAGAAGAACTGTTGAGGTTCAGGGAACCATGACTAGACCCTAGAAACAGATGACTAGTAACAGGAGAAGTGCCAAGGTCCTAGAGGTGGTCTGGAAGTGGAAAGACAAAGCCCTAGAAATAAGGATTGATGAAGTGGATGGCTATTAGCTTCTGTGACATTCAAGTGTTGAGTAGGACAAAACCGGCAAAAAATCAAAAACAAGTTATGAAGAAGAGGCAGGATAATGATTTATTCTGTTTTGTATCCCACAGCTGGGATCACATTACATATTTGTCGCAACCAAGTACAGATCCCTGTATTCACCCGACTGACACTTTTGGAACTTCTCGAAGTCATCACGCACACAAACAATTCCTCTGTGGGCCACGATGGAGCTTTATTTTTGCCAGCATTGCCATATCAGGGATTGTTATTTGTGAAATGAGATGAAGTTTTGAACGCCATTTTATTCACCGTCTAGTCTACTGAAAAACTGAACTAGTTTCAGGAGGCGGGGAGATTATCAAACAGGGTCAGGTCTGGATTTTTTTAAAATTTCACAGTGTGGGATATATAATGTGAGATTTAAATATTTCAAATTTAAAGTGTTAATGTGGTTTCAGGAGAACTTGCTGTAGAATGTCTGTGTCTTCCTCTAGCTCCACCCCCTCCATAGAACTTTCTGAGCACCAACTGCCATCTCCTATCCTAGTAATGGGGAAGTCAGTATTCACTGAAGACAGGCTTTATCTATGAATTGTGAATATTAAGAAAGATCAATTCAGGAGGAAAAAAAAGCAGATTTATCAGATGAGATACATTACAATGCTTCTTATGGTCATGTGTACTATTGATGTAGGAAAAATAATATAAAGAGTTACTTTTTAAAGGGGATATGTCATCAGATTCATACTGTTTGAATCACGGTCGGCATAAATCAGACACTGGCTGCACGATTGCAACCAGGTATGCATTATTCTGAAATGCTGTTGGGTAAACACTTTGAAAAGCTGGACAGGGTCCCCGGTCATCGTCTTCTAGCCCAAATCTCCTTGTCATTAGGTTTCTCTCTATGTGTTCTATGGCAATAAGTTCCCCCTCTCTTACTGAGTTCAGGTTGTAGGGGAAGCTGATTGGGTTGCGGAGGGAAAGGCTGCCATATTTGGAGTTAGTTTGGACCACAGCAGTTAGGAGTTTCAGCATGCTCGGACTGGAACACAGGAGAACAGGTAAATCTCCCGGTGGGCCCCCATACTCTTACATGGGAAGATGTTGGCACAGATACAGACAGGTGATACAGAGAGCAGTAATATTTCAGTATCCATTTAACAAACTACCTATTTTATTATTATATAGAAGAAAGGTACATATTAGTGATGAGTGAGTGTACTCATTACTCGGGTTTTCCAGAGCACGCTCGGGTAGTATCAGAGTATTTGTAACTGCTCGGAGATTTAGTTTTTGTTGATGCAGCTGCATGACTTACGGCTACTAGCCAGCCTGAGTACATGTGGGGGTTGCCTGGTTGCTAGGGAATCCTCACATGTAATCAAGCTGTCTAGTAGCTGTAAATCACGCAGTTGCGGCAAGGAAAACTAAATCTCCGAGCACTAACAAATACTCGGAGACCACTCGAGTGAACGAATATACTTGCTCATCACTAGTACATATTTGAATGTGGGTAATGTAATATTTGCATGTAGTTAAACAATGGGTAAGCAGAGTCACACTTAATGTCTTGGTACCCCACACTGGGTTTAAGGCCAGCTCACACTTGCGAGTGTGGTGCGAGAAACTCACACGAGTCTCTCGCATCAATACCCGGCACTTCTGCAGGGACTCGAGACCGGAGCATGCGGCTGCATAGAAATACAAACAGCCGCACTGGCAAGAACCTTGGCCCGCTCCATACATGCGAGTCTGAGGTCACTTATGCAGGTAAGGGGTTAACCCCTTTTTGACATAGGATACACTGGTATGTTATATGTTAGGTGCAGGTGTATGGAATTTATTGTGGAATTGAGGAGTGCAAATAATCCATACATGGCTGGTGCCAGCTGCAACATACAGCCAGCACCTGCCTCTAACAGCAGCGATCAGAGCCAGCTCCAGTCGCTGCTATTTAACCAATTAAATGCCACTGCCAATTGCATCATGGCTTTTCCCAGTGCAAATATATTTATGTTTTTATTTGTTTTTTGGAGGGATTCCCTGCATCTGTTGAAGTACAATCTATTAAAAATTAATTAACTGATGTGATAAATGGTGCAAAGAGAAAGAAGAACTGAAGCACCAGAATTGTGTATTTGTTTTGGGGGGGGTCGCTGCACTAGCCACAAAAAAATGCAATAAAAGAAAATTCAGCCAAAATATTATACCGTATGTGCTCCAAAATGGTATCAATAGAAACATCAGCTCGACACACAAAAGACAAGATCTTGTACACTTTATTCTACATAAAATAAACCAAAAAAAATCACAAATCTCAAAAAATGGTGACACAAATCAAATGTATATTTTTTTTAACAAAACGCCAAATTGATTTAATCACTAAGATCCAAAAAAAACAACTATATGGGTATGTGCACACGCTGCGGATTTTGCTGCGGATCCGCAGCGGATTGGCTGCTGCAGATTCGCAGCAGTTTTCCATGCGTTGTACAGTACCATGTAAACCTATGGAAGACGCAATCCGCAGTGCCCATGCTGCGGAAAAAACGTGCCGAAATGCTGCGTGTTACATTCCGCAGCATGTCAATTCTTTGTGCGGATTCCACAGCGGTTCACACCTGCTCCATAATAGGAATCCGCAGGTGTAAAACCGCAGGTGGAATCTGCACAAAAACCGCATAAAATCCGTAATCTGTAATTCTGCAGTAAATCCGCAGGTAAAACGCAGTGCCTTTTACCTGCGGATTTATGAAATCCGCTGCGGAAAAATCCGCAGAGCTAAAAAATACATGTGCACATACCCTTAAAGTTTGCCATAAATCGCACTAACCTGCAGAATCATGGTGCCAGGTCATTGAATACTGTAAAAACAAACTCCTAAAATACAACGGCAAAATTAGGTTATTTGTTGTTGTTATTTTTAATCAATTCACCCCAGCTGTAATTTTTCTTTTTTTTCTCCATTACATTATACAGTAACAAATTTTCAACTCTTGCCATAAAAAAACTAAAAAACAAAACAAAACAAGTGATATAAAAATTAAAAAAAAGTTGTGATTCTTGAAAAAAAAAAGCGTAAAATATTAAAAAATAAATAAATAAAAATCCTCTGGTCTTAAAGGGGTTAATAATGAATGTTCTGGGCAAAATGAATAGATGACTAGTGCAGAGTTTGGGGATGGAGCATGACACAGGGGCTCTCCTTCCTTGATGATCCTCACCAACCATTCAGACTGATGAGTGTTTCTTCTACTGTAACATTCAGCTAATTAGACGCTGGTTTCTTTTTCTCAGAAGAGGAAAAAGTAAGAACTGTGCAAGGGGAAATGTGTGATGTTCCATGTAAACCCGAGAGGAACTTCAGAGCCCTTATATTTTCAACGTGTCCCTTCCTCGTGAACAACTCTTTGAGACACTAAGGGTATGTGTCCACGTTCAGGAAACGCTGCGTTTTTTACTCAGCGTTGAGCCGCAGCGTCAAAAACGCAGCGTCCAGATGTTACAGCATAGTGGAGGGGATTTAAAGAAATCCCGTCTCCACTGTGCATTAAAAAATGCATGCGTTTTTCCCACGAAAACGCACATGCAGTGCGTTTTTCCAGAACGCAGCATGTTGCTACAATGAGCAAAACACGCAGGAACACCGCAGGTGACCTGCCAGTGACCTCAGGTGCAGTTTTGGTCAGGATTTTACCTGCATAAAATCCTGACCAAAGCCTGAAGCAATCCTGAACGTGGACACATACCCTTAAAGAGGAACAGACTTTTACTTGGTCATTTACCAATCCTACCTTATGGGGGCAGTGTAAGGACGATGTAAAGATGACCTACCGCCAGGATGCCTTTTCAGGTGGACAATGTGGGCACTAAGCTTTTGTATTTCATTCAGCATTATTCCACAGAGCCTGGTGTAAAAATTGCACTTTCTAAAACATTACTGAAAGATCGCTGCTCTGAAGCTTGAAAATTTGTTAACGCTGCTCTCAACTGCAACACAGGCTGTAACTCAGGATCAGTGCAAAATATATTTGCAAATGTACAACACAACCTATGTTATACATTTAGATATACTTGGCAAAATAGTAAAGCCCTTAAAGGGCTTGTCCATATGGCCAGACGTAGGCCAGCGTCACACTAGCGAGTTTTACGGACGTATGAGCGCAGAAAATACGTCCGTAAAATACGCATTACACACGGCCCAATGAATCTCTATGGGGCTGCTCCCATCAGCCATATATTACGCATCGATAATATACGGTATTGTACGGCCATAGAAAATCGCAGCATGCTGCGTTTGTCAACGTATTGCGCAAAAAATATGCCAATGAAAGTCTATGGGGGCGAGAAAAATACGGATTACACACGGACCAGCAGTGTGACTTGCAAAAAATATGCAGCGGTGTTCTATAGAAAAGCCGGTAATTCAATTGCCGGCTTTTCCTCTCTCCTTCACAAACCCGACATGATATGAGACATGGTTTACATATAGTAAACCATCTCATATCCCTTTTTTTTTGCATATTCCACACTACTAATGTTAGTAGTGTGTATGTGCAAAATTTGGGCGCTGTAGCTTGAAAAAATAAAGGGTTAAATCGCGGAAAAAATTGGCGTGGGCTCCCGCGCAATTTTCTCCGCCAGAGTGGTAAAGCCAGTGACTGAGAGCAGATATTAATAGCCTAGAGAGGGTCCATGGTTATTGGCCCCCCCTGGCTAAAAACATCTGCCCCCAGCCACCCCAGAAAAGGCACATCTGGAAGATACGCCTATTCTGGCACTTGGCCACTCCCACTCCCACTCCCGTGTAGCGGTGGGATATGGGTGTTATGATCCTTAGTGGTAGAGGATCACAAATTACTCCAGCTAAGTAACAAACATAGGACAAGCTCTAGGGAGGTGGCAAACTGGACTGACCGCAAATCTGAACCTATCCAAACACACTAGAAGTAGCCGGTGAACGTGCCTAAACATCCTAGACGTCTCGAGCCAGCCTGAGGAACTAACTACCCCTAGAGAGAAAGAAAAGACCTCTCTTGCCTCCAGAGAAATAATCCCCAAAGATATAGAAGCCCCCAACAGATAATAACGGTGAGGTAAGAGGAAGGCACATACACAGGGGTGAAAGCAGATTCAGCAAATGAGGCCCACTAATACTAGATAGCAGAAAATAGAAAAGGGAATCTATGCGGTCAGTAAAAAACCCTTACAAAATATCCACTCTGAGATTTCAAGAACCCCCACACCAACTAACGGTGTGGGGGAAGAACCTCAGTCCCCTAGAGCAACCAGCAAGCAAGGAAATCACATTTTAGCGAGCTGGACTAAAAACATAATGAACACTGATAATCAAAAAATGATCAAACAAAAACTTAGCTTGTCTTGGACAGACTGGGAGCAAGGTAGACACAAGGAATCTGAAGAGCACTGAATACATTGATAGCAGGCAAGGAACTGAGTATCCAGATGAGCTAAATAGGAAACCAACCAAGGATAACGAACCAGCTGATGCTGCAACCTGCAGAAAGACAACACTACACAGTACCGCTTGTGACCACTAGAGGGAGCCCAAAAATAGAGTTCACAACAGTACCCCCCCCTTGAGGAGGGGTCACCGAACCCTCATCAAGACCCCCAGGGCGATCAGGATGAGCCGCGTGGAAGGCACGAACCAAATCGGCCGCATGAACATCAGAGGCGACAACCCAGGAATTATCCTCCTGACCATAGCCCTTCCACTTAACCAAATACTGAAGCCTCCGTCTAGAGATACGAGAATCCAAAATCTTCTCCACCACGTACTCCAATTCGCCCTCGACCAGCACCGGAGCAGGAGGCTCAACAGAAGGAACCACAGGTACCACATACCTCCGCAACAAAGACCTATGGAACACATTATGAATGGCAAACGATGCTGGGAGATCTGTCATGATCTCCATGGCCAGAGAACTAGCATAAGCCTCAATAGGAACAAGCTCTTGGAAGATGTAACTATACTGACCATGAACTAAACCTACCGCATCATCTAGAAGTAGCCAGGTAGCATGTCCTACTTTTTATCCCTATATGCCCAGCGCCGGCCGGAGAACTAAATAATGCTAGCAGAGGGAAATATAAGACCTGACTCACCTCTAGAGAAATGCCCAAAAAGGAGACAGAAGCCCCCCACATATATTGGCGGTGATATGAGATGAAACAACAAACGCAGCAGGAAAATAGTTTTAGCAAATTTGAGGTCCGCTTTCTAGATAGCAGAAGACAGAAAGCATACTTTCATGGTCAGTAGAAAACCCTAACAAAACACATCCAGAAATTACTTTAGGACTCTGGCATTAACTCATAATACCAGAGTGGCAATTCCTGATCAACAAGAGCTTTCCAGACACAGTAACGAAACTGCAGCTGTGAACTGGAACCAAAATACAAAAACAAAACATGGACGAATGTCCAACTTATCTAGTAGATGTCTGGGAGCAGGAACAAGCACAGAGAGGCTTCTGATAACATTGTTGACCGGCAAGCATCTAACAGAGAAGCCAGGTTATATAGCGACACCCAGATCTAATCAGAACAGGTGAACAGGGAAGATGATGTCACAAGTTCAATTCCACCAGTAGCCACCGGGGGAGCCCAGAATCCAAATTCACAACAGTACCCCCCCCTCAAGGAGGGGGCACCGAACCCTCACCAGAACCACCAGGGCGATCAGGATGGGCCCTATGAAAGGCACGAACCAGATCAGAGGCATGAACATCAGATGCAGTGACCCAAGAATTATCCTCCTGGCCGTATCCCTTCCACTTGACCAGATACTGGAGTCTCCGTCTGGAAACACGGGAGTCTAGGATTTTTTCCACAACGTACTCCAACTCACCCTCAACCAACACCGGAGCAGGAGGCTCAACGGAAGGCACAACCGGTGCCTCATACCTGCGCAATAACGACCGATGAAAAACGTTATGAATAGAAAAGGATGCAGGGAGGTCCAAACGGAAGGAAACAGGGTTAAGAATCTCCAATATTTTATACGGACCGATGAACCGAGGCTTAAACTTAGGAGATGAGACCCTCATAGGGACAAAACGAGAAGACAACCACACCAAATCTCCAACACAAAGCCGAGGACCAACACGACGGTGACGGTTGGCAAAAAGCTGAGTCTTCTCCTGGGACAACTTTAAATTGTCCATCACCTGCCCCCAGATATGATGCAATCTCTCCACCACCGCATCCACTCCAGGACAATCCGAGGATTCCATCTGACCGGAGGAAAATCGAGGGTGGAACCCCGAATTACAGAAAAACGGGGACACCAAAGTGGCAGAGCTGGCCCGATTATTGAGGGCGAACTCCGCCAATGGCAAAAAAGCAACCCAATCATCCTGGTCAGCAGACACAAAACACCTCAGATATGTCTCCAGGGTCTGATTAGTCCGCTCGGTCTGGCCATTAGTCTGAGGGTGAAAAGCAGACGAAAAAGACAAATCTATGCCCATCCTAGCACAGAATGCCCGCCAAAATCTAGACACAAATTGGGTTCCTCTGTCAGAAACGATATTCTCAGGAATACCATGCAAACGAACAACATTTTGAAAAAACAGGGGCACCAACTCGGAAGAAGAAGGCAATTTGGGCAGGGGAACCAAATGGACCATCTTAGAAAAACGGTCACACACCACCCAGATGACAGACATCTTCTGAGAAACAGGCAGATCTGAAATAAAATCCATCGAGATGTGTGTCCAAGGCCTCTTAGGAATAGGCAAGGGCAACAATAATCCACTAGCCCGAGAACAACAAGGCTTGGCCCGAGCACAAACGTCACAAGACTGCACAAAGCCTCGCACATCTCGTGACAGGGAAGGCCACCAGAAGGATCTTGCCACCAAATCCCTGGTACCAAAAATTCCAGGATGACCTGCCAATGCAGAAGAATGTACCTCAGAGATGACTCTACTGGTCCAATCATCAGGAACAAACAACCTATCAGGCGGACAACGATCCGGTCTATCCGCCTGAAACTCCTGCAAGGCCCGCCGCAGGTCTGGAGAAACGGCTGACAAGATAACTCCCTCCTTAAGAATACCTGTGGGGTCAGAGTTGCCGGGTGAATCAGGCTCAAAACTCCTAGAAAGGGCATCCGCCTTAACATTCTTAGAACCCGGTAGGTACGATACCACAAAATTAAACCGAGAGAAAAATAATGACCAGCGCGCCTGTCTAGGATTCAGGCGCCTGGCGGTCTCAAGATAGATCAAATTTTTGTGGTCAGTCAATACCACCACCTGATGTCTGGCCCCCTCGAGCCAATGGCGCCACTCCTCAAACGCCCACTTCATGGCCAAAAGCTCCCGATTCCCAACATCATAATTCCGCTCAGCGGGCGAAAATTTACGGGAAAAGAAGGCACAAGGCCTCATCACGGCGCAGTCAGAACTTTTCTGCGACAACACTGCCCCAGCCCCGATCTCAGAAGCGTCGACCTCAACCTGAAAAGGAAGAGTCACATCAGGCTGACGCAACACAGGGGCAGAAGAAAAACGGCACTTAAGCTCCTGAAAGGCCTCCACAGCATCAGGGGACCAATTAGCAACATCAGCACCCTGTCTAGTCAAATCGGTCAATGGCTTAACGACATCCGAAAAACCAGAAATAAATCGACGATAAAAGTTGGCAAAGCCCAAAAATTTCTGAAGACTTTTAAGAGAAGAGGGCTGCGTCCAATCACAAATAGCTTGAACCTTGACAGGATCCATCTCAATGGAAGAGGGAGAAAAAATATATCCCAAAAAGGAAATTCTCTGAACCCCAAAAACGCACTTAGAACCCTTGACACACAGAGAATTAGACCGCAAAACCTGAAAAACCCTCTTAACTTGCCGGACATGAGAGTCCCAATCATCCGAAAAAATCAGAATATCATCCAGATACACTATCATAAATTTATCCAAAAAATCGCGGAAAATATCATGCATAAAGGACTGGAAGACTGAAGGGGCATTAGAAAGACCAAAAGGCATCACCAAATACTCAAAGTGGCCCTCGGGCGTATTAAATGCGGTTTTCCACTCATCCCCCTGCCTGATCCGCACCAAATTATACGCCCCACGGAGATCAATCTTAGAGAACCACTTGGCCCCCTTTATGCGAGCAAACAAATCAGTCAGCAACGGCAATGGGTATTGATATTTAACCGTGATTTTATTCAAAAGCCGATAATCAATACATGGTCTCAAAGAGCCGTCTTTTTTTGACACAAAGAAAAAACCGGCTCCTAAGGGAGATGACGATGGACGAATATGTCCCTTTTCCAAGGACTCCTTTATATATTCTCGCATAGCAGTATGTTCAGGCACAGACAGATTAAATAAACGACCCTTTGGGTATTTACTACCCGGAATTAAATCTATAGCACAATCGCACTCACGGTGCGGAGGTAGCGAACCCAGCTTGGGTTCTTCAAAGACGTCACGATAATCAGACAGGAACTCAGGGATTTCAGAGGGAATAGATGATGAAATGGACACCAAAGGTACGTCCCCATGAGTCCCCTTACATCCCCAGCTCAACACAGACATAGCTCTCCAGTCAAGGACTGGGTTGTGAGACTGCAGCCAAGGCAATCCTAGCACCAAATCATCATGTAGATTATACAGCACCAGAAAACGAATAGTCTCCTGGTGATCCGGATTAATACACATAGTCACTTGTGTCCAGTATTGTGGTTTATTATTAGCCAATGGGGTGGAGTCAATCCCCTTCAGAGGAATAAGAGTCTCCAAAGGCTCTAAATCATACCCACAACGATTGGCAAAGGACCAATCCATAAGACTCAAAGCGGCGCCAGAGTCGATATAGGCGTCCGTAGTAATAGATGACAAAGAGCAAATCAGGGTCACAGACAAAATAAATTTAGACTGTAAAGTGCCAATGGGAACGGATTTATCAAGCTTTTTAGTACGCTTAGAGCATGCTGATATAACATGAGTAGAATCCCCACAATAGAAACACAACCCATTTTTCCGTCTAAAATTCTGCCGCTCGCTTCTGGACAGAATTCTATCACACTGCATGTTTTCTGGCGTCTTCTCAGTGGACACCGCCAGATGGTGCACTGGTTTGCGCTCCCGCAGACGCCTATCGATCTGAATGGCCATTGTCATGGACTCATTCAGACTTGCAGGCACAGGGAACCCCACCATAACATCCTTAATGGCATCAGAAAGACCCTCTCTGAAAGTAGCCGCCAAGGCACACTCATTCCACTGAGTAAGCACAGACCATTTACGGAATCTTTGGCAGTAAATTTCAGCTTCATCTTGCCCCTGCGATAGGGACATCAAAGTTTTTTCTGCCTGAAGTTCCAAATGAGGTTCCTCATAAAGCAAGCCCAAGGCCAGAAAAAACGCATCCACATTGCGCAACGCAGGATCCCCTGGTGCCAATGCAAAAGCCCAATCTTGAGGGTCGCCGCGGAGCAAGGAAATCACAATCCCAACCTGCTGTGCAGGGTCTCCAGCAGAACGAGATTTCAGGGACAAAAATAACTTACAATTATTTCTAAAATTCTGAAAGCTAGATCTATTCCCTGAGAAGAATTCCGGCAAAGGAATTCTCGGCTCTGATACCGGAGCATGAACAACAAAATCTTGCAAACTTTGTACTTTCGTGGCGAGATTATTCAAACCTGCAGTTACACTCTGTAGATCCATTATAGACAGGTGAACATAGAGCCATTCAAAGATTAGAAGGAGAGAGAAAAAAAAGAAAGACTGCAGCATAGACAGACTGGCAAGTGATCCAATTAAGAGCACACTAACTACTAGAGAAAAAAAAAAAAAAAAAAAAAAAAATTTTCAGCAGACTTCTTATTTCTCTCCTTTCTCAGCCAAGGATTTTAACCCTTTAGTGGGCCGGTCAAACTGTCATGATCTCCATGGCCAGAGAACTAGCATAAGCCTCAATAGGAACAAGCTCTTGGAAGATGTAACTGTACTGACCATGAACTAAACCTACCGCATCATCTAGAAGTAGCCAGGTAGCATGTCCTACTTTTTATCCCTATATGCCCAGCGCCGGCCGGAGAACTAAATAATGCTAGCAGAGGGAAATATAAGACCTGACTCACCTCTAGAGAAATGCCCAAAAAGGAGACAGAAGCCCCCCACATATATTGGCGGTGATATGAGATGAAACAACAAACGCAGCAGGAAAATAGTTTTAGCAAATTTGAGGTCCGCTTTCTAGATAGCAGAAGACAGAAAGCATACTTTCATGGTCAGTAGAAAACCCTAACAAAACACATCCAGAAATTACTTTAGGACTCTGGCATTAACTCATAATACCAGAGTGGCAATTCCTGATCAACAAGAGCTTTCCAGACACAGTAACGAAACTGCAGCTGTGAACTGGAACCAAAATACAAAAACAAAACATGGACGAATGTCCAACTTATCTAGTAGATGTCTGGGAGCAGGAACAAGCACAGAGAGGCTTCTGATAACATTGTTGACCGGCAAGCATCTAACAGAGAAGCCAGGTTATGTAGCGACACCCAGATCTAATCAGAACAGGTGAACAGGGAAGATGATGTCACAAGTTCAATTCCACCAGTAGCCACCGGGGGAGCCCAGAATCCAAATTCACAACAGAGATCCAAACGAAAAGACACCGGGTTAAGGATTTCCAAGATCTTATAAGGACCGATGAAGCGAGGCTTGAATTTAGGAGAGGAGACCTTCATAGGAACATACCGAGAAGACAGCCACACCAAATCCCCAACATGAAGTCGGGGACTCACACCGCGGCGGCGGTTGGCAAAGCGCTGAGCCTTCTCCTGTGACAACCTCAAATTGTCCACCACATGGTTCCAAATCTGCTGCAACCTATCCACCACAGAATCCACCCCAGGACAGTCAGAAGACTCAACCTGACCCGAGGAAAAACGAGGATGGAAACCAGAATTGCAGAAAAAAGGTGAAACCAAAGTAGCAGAACTAGCCCGATTATTAAGGGCAAACTCGGCCAAAGGCAAAAAAGTCACCCAATCATCCTGATCAGCAGAAACAAAACATCTCAAATAAGTTTCCAACGTCTGATTAGTTCGCTTGGTTTGGCCATTAGTCTGAGGATGGAAGGCCGACGAAAAAGACAAATCAATGCCCATCTTGGCACAAAAAGTCCGCCAAAACCTGGACACAAACTGGGATCCTGTATCAGACACAATATTTTCAGGAATACCGTGCAAGCGAACCACATTCTGAAAAAATAGAGGAACCAAATCGGAGGAAGAAGGCAACTTAGGCAAGGGCACCAAATGGACCATCTTGGAAAAACGATCACACACCACCCAGATGACAGACATTTTCTGAGATACTGGAAGATCCGAAATAAAATCCATGGAAATGTGCGTCCAAGGCCTTTTCGGAACAGGCAAATGCAAAAGCAAACCGCTGGCACGAGAACAGCAAGGCTTAGCCCGAGCACAAATCCCACAAGACTGCACAAAGGAACGCACATCCCGCGACAAGGAAGGCCACCAGAAGGACCTAGCCACCAAATCTCTGGTACCAAAAATCCCAGGATGACCCGCCAACACCGAAGAATGAACCTCGGAAATAACTCTGCTGGTCCATCTATCCGGGACAAACAGTCTCTCTGGTGGACAACGGTCAGGTCTATCCGCCTGAAATTTCTGCAGCACTCGTCGCAAATCTGGGGAAATGGCAGACAAAATCACTCCCTCTCTGAGAATACCAGCCGGCTCAGAAACTCCCGGAGAGTCAGGCACAAAACTCCTAGAAAGTGCATCAGCTTTCACGTTCTTCGAACCAGGCAGGTATGAGACCACGAAGTTGAAACGGGAGAAAAACAACGACCAACGAGCCTGTCTAGGATTCAGGCGCTTGGCAGATTCAAGGTAAATCAGATTTTTGTGATCAGTCAAGACCACCACACGATGTTTAGCTCCTTCGAGCCAATGTCGCCACTCCTCAAATGCCCACTTCATAGCCAACAACTCCCGATTACCAACATCATAATTCCGCTCGGCAGGTGAAAACTTTCTTGAAAAGAAAGCACATGGCTTCATCACAGAGCCATCAGAGCTTCTCTGCGACAAGACAGCCCCTGCTCCAATCTCAGAAGCATCAACCTCGAGCTGGAAGGGAAGAGAGACATCTGGCTGACATAAGACTGGAGCTGAAGAAAACCGGTGCTTCAGCTCCCGAAAGGCCTCCACGGCCGCAGGAGACCAATTAGTCACATCAGAACCCTTCTTGGTCAAATCCGTCAAAGGTTTAACCACGCTAGAAAAATTAGCGATGAAACGACGGTAAAAATTAGCAAAACCCAAGAACTTCTGAAGACTCTTAACAGACGTGGGCTGAGTCCAGTCATGAATAGTGTTGAGCATTCCGATACTGCAAGTATCGGGTATCGGCCGATACTTGCTGTATCGGAATTCCGATACCGAGATCCGATATTTTTGTGGTATCGGGTATCGGTATCGAAACAACATTAATGTAAAAATGTGTAAAAGAAAGAATTAAAATAAAAAATATTGCTATACTCACCTCTCCGACGCAGCCTGCACCTTACCGAGGGAAGCGGCAGCGTTCTTTGTTTAAAATTCGCGCTTTTCTTTCCTTTACTGAAGTCCCGGCTTGTGATTGGTCGCGTGCCGACCATGTGGCCGGGACGCAACCAATCACAGCAAGCCGTGACGTAATTTCAGGTCCTTCAGGATTTTAAAATTACGTTCCGGCGTTGTGATTGGTTGCGTCGCAGTCACATGGGCAACGCAACCAATCACAGCAAGCCGTGACGTAATTTCAGGTCCTTAAGGATTTTAAAATTACGTCCCGGCTTTGTGATTGGTTGCGTCGCAGTCACATGGGAGACGCAACCAATCACAAGCCGTGACATCACGGGAGGCTGGACACGCGCGCATTTTAAAATGGGCGCGTGTCCAGCCTCCCGTGACGTCCCGGCTTGTGATTGGTTGCGGCGCGGTCAACCAATCACAAGCCGGGAGGCTGGACATGCGCGTATTTTAAAAAGCGCGCGTGTCCAGCCTCCAGTGACGTCCCGGCTTATGATTGGTCACGGCGCCATGTTGCCGGGACGCGGACCAATCACAGCAAGCCGTGACGAAATTACGTCACGGCTTGCTGTGATTGGTCCGCGTCCCGGCAACATGGCCGCCATTAACCAATCACAAGCCGTGACGTCACGGGAGGCTGGACATGCGCGTATTTTAAAAAGCGCGCGTGTCCAGCCTCCCGTGACGTCACGGCTTGTGATTGGTTAATGGCGGCCATGTTGCCGGGACACGGACCAATCACAGCAAGCCGTGACGTAATTTCGTCACGGCTTGCTGTGATTGGTCCGCGTCCCGGCAACATGGCCGCCCTGACCAATCACAAGCCGGGATTTCACGTAAGCAAGTAAAAGCGCGAATTTTAAACAAACAACGCTGCCGGTTCCCTCGCTGAGGTCCAGGCTGCGTCGGACAGGTGAGTATAGCAATATTTTTTATTTTAATTCTTTATTTTACACATTTATATGGATCCCAGGGTCTGAAGGAGAGTTTCCTCTCCTTCAGACCCTGGGAACCATCAGGAATACCGTCCGATACTTCCATTGTCCATTGACTTGTATTGGTATTGGTATCGGGTATCGGTATCGGATTGGATCCGATACTTTGCCGGTATCGGCCGATACTTTCCGATACCGATACTTTCAAGTATCGGACGGTATCGCTCAACACTAGTCATGAATAGCCTGGACCTTGACTGGGTCCATCTCCACAGTAGAAGGAGAAAAAATAAAACCCAAAAAGGAGACCTTCTGTACTCCGAAGAGGCATTTTGAGCCCTTCACAAATAAAGCATTAGCCCGCAGGACCTGAAACACCATCCTGACCTGCTTCACATGGGACTCCCAATCATCAGAAAAGACCAAAATGTCATCCAAATAAACAATCATAAATTTATCCAGATATTCTCGGAAGATGTCATGCATGAAGGACTGAAACACAGAAGGAGCATTAGAGAGTCCAAAAGGCATCACTAAGTACTCAAAATGGCCTTCGGGCGTATTAAATGCTGTTTTCCATTCATCTCCCTGCTTAATGCGCACAAGGTTATACGCACCACGGAGATCTATCTTGGTGAACCAACTGGCACCCTTAATCCGAGCAAACAAATCAGACAATAGTGGCAAAGGATACTGAAATTTGACTGTAATTTTATTCAGAAGACGATAATCTATACAAGGTCTCAAAGAACCGTCCTTCTTTAAAACAAAAAAAAAAAAAGCAAAAAAAAATGTACTTAGGTCTTCTTTTTATCCCACTTCTGCGATGCATTAAACACTTTTTGGCCTGCTATACTGTTATGATCCTTAGTGGTAGAGGATCACAAATTACTCCAGCTAAGTAACAAACATAGGACAAGCTCTAGGGAGGTGGCAAACTGGACTGACCGCAAATCTGAACCTATCCAAACACACTAGAAGTAGCCGGTGAACGTGCCTAAAAATCCTAGACGTCTCGAGCCAGCCTGAGGAACTAACTACCCCTAGAGAGAAAGAAAAGACCTCTCTTGCCTCCAGAGAAATAATCCCCAAAGATATAGAAGCCCCCAACAGATAATAACGGTGAGGTAAGAGGAAGGCACATACACAGGGGTGAAAGCAGATTCAGCAAATGAGGCCCACTAATACTAGATAGCAGAAAATAGAAAAGGGAATCTATGCGGTCAGTAAAAAACCCTTACAAAATATCCACTCTGAGATTTCAAGAACCCCCACACCAACTAACGGTGTGGGGGGAGAACCTCAGTCCCCTAGAGCAACCAGCAAGCGAGGAAATCACATTTTAGCGAGCTGGACTAAAAACATAATGAACACTGATAATCAAAAAATGATCAAACAAAAACTTAGCTTGTCTTGGAGAGACTGGGAGCAAGGTAGACACAAGGAATCTGAAGAGCACTGAATACATTGATAGCAGGCAAGGAACTAAGTATCCAGGTGAGCTAAATAGGAAACCAACCAAGGATAACGAACCAGCTGATGCTGCAACCTGCAGAAAGACAACACTACACAGTACCGCTTGTGACCACTAGAGGGAGCCCAAAAATAGAGTTCACAACATATGGGGTAATGAAGGGTTAATGTCACCTTGCTATTGTAAGGTGACATTAAGCCAGATTATTAATGGAGAGGCGTCAATTATGACACCTATCCATTAATAATCCAATAGTACGAAATGGTTAATAAAACACACACACATTATTACAAAGGACTTTAATGAAATAAAGACACAGGGTGTTTTAATATTTTATTATTCTCTTAATCCACCTGAAGACCCTCATTCTGTAAAAAAGGAAAAATAAAAAATCAACTATATCCCATACCTTCCGTCGTTCTGGCAGTCCCACTATGTAAATCAATCTGAAGGGGTTAAATCATTTTACACCCAGGAGCTCTGCTAATGCAGTTGTGCTCGTGGATGTAAAACCCCAGGGAATGAATGGAAAGCAGGGGAATGTCCGGTAGTTATAACCAAAAAAACTACTTGAAAAGAGTATGCTGAACGCAAATTTTATAAAATCAAATATTTTATTGTAATAAGACACTAAACAAGACTAAACACAAAAATATGAGGGAAGCAATTATTATAAAAGACCAGAAGCACTAATGTCAGGGCCAATGTAACAATTTATATAATTATACCCATGCTCTGGTCAAATTCTTCATTCAGGTCAAATCCTGTAGATTGTAAGCCCGCAAGGGCAGGGTCCTCTTCCCGCTGTACCAGTCTGTCATTGTTAGTTTTGTTTACTGTAAGTGATATTTGTATTTTGATGTAACCCCTTCTCATGTACAGCACCATGGAATTAATGGTGCTATATAAATAAACAATAATAATAATAATAATAATAAAAATTATTAATATGAGAATGAACAATGGTGAGGAAACAAAAAAGGGGCACATGAAATAACATTAATTTATCCAAATATATGGCTTAATGTAACCCCTTATAAGTAATCCAACTAAACAAAGTGCATAGTGCATAATGTGGAGTACATGTAACAAATCCTGCCAAAATTCAATTACTATATGGTGCAAATGCACATCTGGCAATCTCAATTAGTATCAGGCAAAATAAGGTGCAAAGTGCATATGATATTCCTTACCGGAGTTCATGTTCAAATACCGTGCCTCAACCTCGCACTCCAACGCGCGTTTCGCACGTGGCTTCTTCAGGGAGTGATACATACGGGGTGTAGTGCCTCCCATTTATATGCCCACCGCACATGTACTAAACCAATCAAGGTGCTAAAAACGGCGCATCACCCGCCATTACAGTGCCAGCGTTCCAGGCACATGTTCCGCGGCCACGTCACGGAAAGGTGCGCTGGCGCCATCCATGACATCACAGGCGGATCACGTGACAAGGTCCGCCCGCCCAGAAAGCAGGGGATGCGCACCAGTACCCTGTCCACCATCTTTGATTAGGGTAAAAGTAAGGGCAACAAACATTACCCATATTGCAATGAGATAACAACAGATGTGCTAACCAAATGGCGCATTGCATGCTGCCACGACGACACCAGCCCCAGTGCCCATCCCGCAGCGACACCACAGGAAGGCACATTGGTACCGTCCACGGTATCACAAGCAGGAGACGCAGTGGAGAAAGCACGCAGCGGAAACAGGAGATGCGTCCAGGCACCACATCGATACTATATGGTGGAAGTAAGTATAAGGGCAAATAATAGCAGATCATAATTTGTGGAGCTAAACAATTTAAATTGACAAAATAAGGTTATTTTATAAACCCGGACTAAACGGATAAATGTGCAGTGAGAAAAAATATTATATATGTAACTCCTCAAAAAATAAACAAAGAATAAATATATATAAACAAAATATATAACACCAAACGTAATATGATAAAGCTGTCAATTAATAAATCTAAAAGTTATTTTATGTGAAACACAACTTAATACAATTTAAGATATAAAGTGCAAAGGTGTGTAATCCAGTGTACAAAAGTCCAGATTCCTATATAGATGTCCAATCGATTTACATGACTCTTCATAGTCAAATATCCATATTGCATGAATCCTCATAGTCAAAATATCCATGTACAGAAGACTCATAACAGCCCTACATATAAATAGATGAAAGAAAAAAGCCATTAAAATCAAATAATACTCAGCCCCAATTGAATGGGAGGGATGTGCCACAAAACCACCCTATGAAAGAATATATAACACGGACAAACACAAGGGGCAATTCATTCGTGCAAGAAGAATTTGTGATACCAATGAGGAGTTCGAAAGGCAAGCCGTGACATGACAGGTAGATTTCTGGATCGGGGATATAAATATGAAGACATTAATCGTGGTTACCAACAAGCGAAGGAATTGGATCGAAACTCATTGTTGCAGAATAAAGTTACAAAAAAAGAGGACTGACGGCTGCGAATCATCACGAATTATCATGGGAGATGGAAAGATATGAATAGTATATTCAATCAATTTTGGCCGATTTTAAGACAAGATCCTGGGCTGGTTAAATTTATTGAGGATAAACCGTCAATTGTTGCAAGAAGAAGCAAAACTATTGGTGAAACCATCACACATAGTCATTATGTTGTACCCAAGTCAAATTTTATATTTAACTCTAAAAGTCCCAAGTGGGGGTCTCGTGCGTGTGGTAATTGCAGTGCTTGCAGATATATGGTCAAGGCGGAAACATTTAGCAACTCCTCGCAGACACGTGACTTCAAAATTGTCCATCCAATCAACTGTAAAACCACATGCCCATGTGGGCTTATTTATGTGGGCCTTACATCAAGACAACTCCGAGTACGAATATTGGAACATGTGAGAGATATTAGATCGGCAAGACTTCTGAACCTGGAAAATTCTCAGAATGAAGACATTGTCAAATTAAAGACAATACCTGCTCACTACCGGGAATTTCATCCATTTGGACCAATTGAACTCCAAGTAAAAGGTATTGATGTAGTGCATTTGGGCATTCGTGGGGGGAATATCATGAATAGGTTAGCCCAAAAAGAATGCCGCTGGATTGCCATTCTTAGAACAATTAAACCATATGGCCTTAACGACCAGTGGGGATTTTCTAGCTTTTTGTAAATTATATTCCCTCCTGACTTTGGATCTCTGCGCTGTCGTCTGTCTGACATTATAAAAGTTTTTTAATGTGTGTTTTTAACCATTTTTTGAATATTTTTATCTTAGTGTTTGTCCGTGTTATATATTCTTTCATAGGGTGGTTTTGTGGCACATCCCTCCCATTCAATTGGGGCTGACTATTATTTGATTTTAATGGCTTTTTTCTTTCATCTATTTATATGTAGGGCTGTTATGAGTCTTCTGTACATGGATATTTTGACTATGAGGATTCATGCAATATGGATATTTGACTATGAAGAGTCATGTAAATCGATTGGACATCTATATAGGAATCTGGACTTTTGTACACTGGATTACACACCTTTGCAGTTTATATCTAAAATTGTATTAAGTTGTGTTTCACATAAAATAACTTTTAGATTTATTAATTGACACCTTTATCATATTACGTTTGGTGTTATATATTTTGTTTATATATATTTATTCTTTGTTTATTTTTTGAGGAGTTACATATATAATATTTTTTCTCACTGCACATTTATCCGTTTAGTCCGGGTTTATAAAATAACCTTATTTTGTCAATTTAAATTGTTTAGCTCCACAAATTATGATCTGCTATTATTTGCCCTTATACTTACTTCCACCATATAGTATCGATGTGGTGCCTGGACGCATCTCCTGTTTCCGCTGCGTGCTTTCTCCACTGCGTCTCCTGCTTGTGATACCGCGGACGGAACCAATGTGCCTTCCTGTGGTGTCGCTGCGGGATGGGCACTGGGACTGGTGTCGACACGGCAGCATGCAATGCGCCATTTGGTTAGCACATCTGTTGTTATCTCATTGCAATATGGGTAATGTTTGTTGCCCTTACTTTTGCCCTAATCAAAGATGGTGGACAGGGTACTGGTGCACATCCCCTGCTTTCTGGGCGGGCGGACCTTGTCACGTGATCCGCCTATGACGTCATGGACGGCGCCAGCGCGCCTTTCCGTGACGTGGCCGTGGGACATGTGCCTGGAACGCCGGCACTGTAATGGCGGGTGATGCGCCGTTTTTAGCACCTTGATTGGTTTAGTACATGTGCGGTGGGCATATAAATGGGAGGCACTACACCCCGTATGTATCACTCCCTGAAGAAGCCACGTGCGAAACGCGCGTTGGAGTGCGAGGTTGAGGCACGGTATTTGAACATGAACTCCGGTAAGGAATATCATATGCACTTTGCACCTTATTTTGCCTGATACTAATTGAGATTGCCAGATGTGCATTTGCACCATATAGTAATTGAATTTTGGCAGGATTTGTTACATGTACTCCACATTATGCACTATGCACTTTGTTTAGTTGGATTACTTATAAGGGGTTACATTAAGCCATATATTTGGATAAATTAATGTTATTTCATGTGCCCCTTTTTTGTTTCCTCACCGTTGTTCATTCTCATATTAATAATTTGACCAGAGCATGGGTATAATTATATAAATTGTTACATTGGCCCTGACATTAGTGCTTCTGGTCTTTTATAATAATTGCTTCCCTCATATTTTTGTGTTTAGTCTTGTTTAGTGTCTTATTACAATAAAATATTTGATTTTATAAAATTTGCGTTCAGCATACTCTTTTCAAGTAGTTTTTTTGGTTATAAGGTTGTGTTTCTACTTGAAACTTATATTGATATTTGGGTATATTTCTCTCCTTGGTTTTGGTTAGAATGTCCGGTAGTTACCTTGA
Organism: Ranitomeya variabilis; assembly: GCF_051348905.1. Taxonomy (NCBI): domain Eukaryota; kingdom Metazoa; phylum Chordata; class Amphibia; order Anura; family Dendrobatidae; genus Ranitomeya; species Ranitomeya variabilis. Next base: position 616,032,984 of record NC_135232.1, read on the forward strand.
GTTGCGGTGATGCGCCCTCTGCTGGATGTCCTCATATGAACTCAAGCCTGGGAATTTATCCTAATCGCCGTGCAACCGCTGAATCTGCTTTATTGTCTTTACGCCAGGCAATTGAGTATGCTACTGAATTCAGGAGATTAGCGGTAGATACCAATTAGGACAGTTATGCACAATTGCCTATTTTTAAAAGGGGTCTGTCTAGTATTGTAAAAGATGAACTAGCTCGCTCTGAGTCACCACAAGAGCTAGAGACATTTATACAGCATTGTGTGCGCATCGACATTCGCCTTACTGAGCGTAGGCAGGAGAAGTTTGCTGCATATAACCGTATTTCTAACTTTTCCCTTCCTTCCAAGGAGCCTGCAGGTAAAACATCTCGGAAGGTGGAGGAGGTGCCCATGCAAATTGATTCCGTTCAGAGGCGCGAGATCAATGAGCGCCGGGAGCATTGCCTTCGTGAAAGTCTATGTTTCTACTGCGGCCAGTCTGACCACTTCTTGATCAATTGTCCTAAGTGTCCTAGAGGGCCTAACAAGGTGCTAGCAGCAGTAGGGGAGTATGACATCTGTGATGATGAAACTGACATCTCTGAATGTAGCCTGCCTTTAAACGCTGTATTCCATTCACTTTCTATGACTTCACCCCCCAAGGAGCTGAAGGAAAAGAACTCTCATTGTTCTCTCCCTATTAAGATCCTGTGTTCAGGACAGTGGATTTCCAGTGCAGCTATGATTGACTCTGGTGCAGGTGGCAATTTCATGGATATCGCATTTGCCAAGGAACATGGTATTGAAAATCAGCAAAGAGCCTCTCCAATTACCATGGAAACAGTGGATGGGTCACCTTTAATCTTTGGGCCTGTGGATCAGGAGACCGTACCCCTTGAAATTTTGTTGGAGCCTAATCATCAGGAGCAACTTTCTTTCTTGCTAATTTCTTCTCCTCATTTTCCTGTGATTTTAGGCATTCCTTGGTTGCGTTCTCAGAACCCAATTATCAACTGGGAGACCAAGGAGATTATCTTTCCAACAAGGAGCAACTCAGCGTTAACAGAAGCTGTCCCTGAGTCCACGGCTACGGAACCACATGTACAGGTATTTTTTTACCTCCAGCATATAAAGAGTTCTCTGACATCTGTGACAAGAAGAATGCAGATCAGCTTCCTCCACACAGACATTATGACTGTCCCATTGAGTTGCTTCCTGGGGCAGCTATTCCTTTTGGTAACATATACCCTTTGGCGGCACCTGAGCTTCAAGCCTTAAAGGAGTATATTGATGAAAATCTGGCCAAAGGCTTCATACGTCCTTCTTTCTCACCAGCAGGGGCACCTATCTTTTTTGTAAAGAAGAAGGATGGGACCCTGAGACCCTGTGTTGACTATCGGGAACTCAATAAGGTAACCGTACAAAACCGTTACCCTTTGCCTCTGATTCCCGAATTACTGGAAAGAGTCCGCCATGCTAAGGTGTTCTCTAAACTGGATCTTCGTGCGGCTTATAATTTGGTGCGTATTCATCCAGGGGATGAGTGGAAGACAGCATTCAGATGCTTGTATGGACACTTTGAATCTCTTGTGATGCCCTTCTGGCTTTGTAACGCCCCTGCAACGTTTCAACACCTTGCTAATGACATTTTCAGAGATTTGTTGGACCAGTTTGTGGTGATCTATTTGAACGATATACTAATCTTTTCTGACTCTCTACAGGAACATGAAGAACATGTCAAAACTGTTTTAAGACGTCTGAAAGAGAACCATTTGTATATTAAGCCGGAGAAATGCGAGTTCCATCGTTCTGAGATACAGTTCTTAGGTTATATCATCTCTCCCCAGGGGCTGAACATGGAATCTGGTAAGATTCAGGCTATCCTTGACTGGCCGGTACTCAAGAACGTTAAGGAGGTCCAACGTTTTATTGGTTTTGCAGATTTCTACAGACGCTTCATTCGAAATTTTTCTGATATTGTCCGTCCCATTACTTCCTTGACAAAGAAGGAAAAGCCCTTTAAGTGGTCATCACAGGCTCAAGAAGCTTTTGATCAGCTTAAGATCTGTTTCACATGAGCACCGCTGTTGATACACCCAGATCCAACACTTTCTTTCATTGTGGAGGTGGACGCTTCTGATAATGCTTTGGGGGCTATTCACTCCCAAAGAACTGGAGAGAAGGGTCTGCTACATCCTTGTGCTTTCTTTTCCCGTAGACTAACCTCAGCAGAGAAGAATTACGACGTGGGAGACAAGGAATTGCTGGCTATTATTGCAGCTTTCAAAGAATTGAGGCATCATCTGCAAGGAGCTGCACAACAGATCATAGTGCTAACTGACCATCGCAATTTAGAGTTCCTTAGATCCGCCAGATGTCTTTCTCCTCATCAGGCTCGTTTGAACTTATTTTTAAATCAATTTAACTTTGTTATCTCGTACTGTCCAGGTTCTCGTAATGGGAAGGCTGATGCTTTATCCCGAATCCATGCTGCGGATTCCGTACCTGGAGCCCCGTCCAAGACCATTCTATCTGATGCCAATTTCATCGGAGTTATCCACGATCAGGACTTGTGGAAGGAGTGCAGGGAGGCCTATGATGGTGATGTATTTCTGGCCAACCCACCTGTGGATATTAATCTTGTCTTTAAGGGTGGCATGTGGTTCAGAGATCGACGTATCTACGTCCCTGAGGTCGTCCGTCTGCAGATCCTCAAGTTGGTACATGACTCCAAGTTGGCTGGTCACAGGGGGGTACCGAAGACACAAGAGTTCCTGAGCCGATTCATCTGGTGGCCAACTTGCCTGAAGGATACCAAGGACTATGTTCTCTCTTGCGAGGTATGTGCTCGTTACAAGACTCCTCATGTGGCACCTACGGGTCTTCTACAACCATTACCTGTTCCGTCCCGCCCTTGGGGGTCTATATCAATGGACTTTATTGTGGAGCTGCCTACATCGGGGGGCATGAATACAATCATGGTGGTAGTGGATTGCCTGACTAAAGCTGCTCATTTTGTTCCGTGCACCAGCCTCCCCTCAGCTAAAGATACAGTGAACTTGGTTATACAGAATGTCTTTCGGTTGCATGGGGTTCCGGATGAGATCATCTCTGACCATGGAGTGCAGTTCACTTCAAGATTCTGGAAGGGGTTTTGCTCTGCACTCAATATTAATGTCTGTCTCTCTTCCGCTTACCATCCCCAGACAAATGGTCAGACTGAGTGTACCAACCAGACGCTGGAATAATATCTAAGATGCTATGTCAGCCATCTCCAGGATGATTGGTTGGAGTTGCTGCCGTTAGCCGAATTTTCATATAACAATTCTCAGAGCGCCTCCACTAAATTTACACCTTTCTTTGCCAATCTGGGTTATCATCCGTGTATCTTACCTAGGTCTCCAATTAATTCTCCGGTTCCGGCAGTGGAGGAAAGGCTGACTGCGATGAGGCAAAATCTGGAGGTTCTGAAGGAATCCCTGACCACAGCTCAAGAACGTTATAAGAGATCGGCTGATAGATTCCGTAAACCTGCACCCATGTTCAAGGTAGGAGATTCCGTGTGGTTAGCAACTAAGAATCTGAAGATAAACGTTCCTTCACAAAAACTTGGACAGAAATTCATTGGCCCTTTCAAGATCAACGGTATTGTGAGCTCTGTGGCCTGCTGGCTGAAGCTGCCTAGGACTATGAAGGTACACCCAGTTTGTCATGTATCTTTACTAAAGCCTGTATCTCCTAATACCTTCCAGGGACGTGTTGTGCCACCTCCGCAGCCTGTGGTGATTGATGGGCAAGAACAATTTGTGGTGGAGGAAATTGTTGATTCTAGGATTCGCAGGAATCCGCTCCAATATCTGATAAGATGGCAGTGATATCCCCCTAAGGAAGACTCTTGGGAACCTGTGGAAAACATCAATGCCCAACAGAAGATTTCTCGTTTTCATCAGAGATTCCCTGAGAAACCAGGTCCAGGATCGTCCTGAGGCCACTTCTAAGGAGGGAGTAATGTCAGGACTCTGAACATTTTTTATTACCTTTTTGTGCATTACTGCCTTTTTCCAAGGTGGCGTCTTTGGTCTCTTGTGCACTGTGTCTTCCTGCTATAAAACTCCACCCCAGCCTTCAGTCTGTGCTAGAGTATTCTGCCTTGCATCCAGCTCCTGACCTCTGGTGACTCCCTGGCTATATACCTGCTCCTGTGAACCTGTGGGGTTATCCTGCTACTCTGCTCTGAGTTCCTGCTGCATACACCAGTTATCCTCCTTCATCTGCTGCTCGTGTTTGCTTCCATCTGCATTTGCTGGACATGTAAGCTGTTTCTGCTCTGCAAGAACCTGAGACTATTACCCAGACCTCCCTGGTTGAGCTAAGATATTATTTGAACTGCCTTATAAGCATATCTATCTGTGTTTTGGACTAAACAAGGACTTATTTGTGTCAAGTATCCTCAAGAATAATTGTGCTTCATAGACTCTGCGTGATTGCATTTTCCTCTGAAGTTTCCTATAGACTGCTGAGCTGCATTTGATATTTGCACCAAGTGTTGTGGACTTGAGTTTCTCTCTGCACCTGTTTGAATCACCGTGTGATAATATAGACTTTACCACTTATAAAACTGTGTCCTGTGGTTGTCTTGTTCCACGCAAAGAGTCTCCTGAGTTATCCCCTATAATTATTACAGGTGGATTAAGAGAATAATAAAATATTAAAACACCCTGTGTCTTTATTTCATTAAAGTACTTTGTAATAATGTGTGCGTGTTTTATTAACCATTTCGTACTATTGGATTAATAATGGATAGGTGTCATAATTGACGCCTCTCCATTATTAACCTGGCTTAATGTCACGTTACAATGATGGCAGTGATATCCCCCTAAGGAAGACTCTTGGGAACCTGTGGAAAACATCAATGCCCAACAGAAGATTTCTCGTTTTCATCAGAGATTCCCTGAGAAACCAGGTCCAGGATCGTCCTGAGGCCGCTTCTAAGGAGGGAGTAATGTCAGGACTCTGAACATTTTTTATTACCTTTTTGTGCATTACTGCCTTTTTCCAAGGTGGCGTCTTTGGTCTCTTGTGCACTGTGTCTTCCTGCTATAAAACTCCACCCCAGCCTTCAGTCTGTGCTAGAGTATTCTGCCTTGCATCCAGCTCCTGACCTCTGGTGACTCCCTGGCTATATACCTGCTCCTGTGAACCTGTGGGGTTATCCTGCTACTCTGCTCTGAGTTCCTGCTGCATACTCCAGTAATCCTCCTTCATCTGCTGCTCGTGTTTGCTTCCATCTGCATTTGCTGGACATGTAAGCTGTTTCTGCTCTGCAAGAACCTGAGACTATTACCCAGACCTCCCTGGTTGAGCTAAGATATTATTTGAACTGCCTTATAAGCATATCTATCTGTGTTTTGGACTAAACACGGACTTATTTGTGTCAAGTATCCTCAAGAATAATTGTGCTTCATAGACTCTGCGTGATTGCATTTTCCTCTGAAGTTTCCTATAGACTGCTGAGCTGCATTTGATATTTGCACCAAGTGTTGTGGACTTGAGTTTCTCTCTGCACCTGTTTGAATCACCGTGTGATAATATAGACTTTACCACTTATAAAACTGTGTCCTGTGGTTGTCTTGTTCCACGCAAAGAGTCTCCTGAGTTATCCCCTATAATTATTACAGGTGGATTAAGAGAATAATAAAATATTAAAACACCCTGTGTCTTTATTTCATTAAAGTAATTTGTAATAATGTGTGTGTGTTTTATTAACCATTTCGTACTATTGGATTAATAATGGATAGGTGTCATAATTGACGCCTCTCCATTATTAACCTGGCTTAATGTCACGTTACAATAGCAAGGTGACATTAACCCTTCATTACCCCATATCCCACCGCTACACGGGAGTGGGAAGAGAGTGGCCAAGTGCCAGAATAGGCGCATCTTCCAGATGTGCCTTTTCTGGGGTGGCTGGGGGCAGATGTTTTTAGCTAGGGGGGGTCCTATAACCATGGTCCCTCTCTAGGCTATTAATATCTGCTCTCAGTCACTGGCTTTACCACTCTGGCGGAGAAAATTGCGCGGGAGGCCACGCCAATTTTTTCAGCGATTTAACCCTTTATTTTTCAAGCTACAGCTACATTAGTAGTGTGGAATATGCAAAAAATAGGGATATGAGATGGTTTACTGTATGTAAACCATGTCTCATATCATGTCGGGTTTGTGAAGGAGATAGCAAAAGCCGGCAATTGAATTACCGGCTTTTGTGCTATCTCGCGCTGAACTAAATATAAATACAGTATATCTATATATATAAGAGGCATCGTGATTACTTGCTAATCCCGCCCCCTGCACAGTAGCTCCGCCCCCCACCACATCACCACACATAATCCTGTCCCCACCACATTACCAAACACAATCCGCACCACATCACAACACACACAATCCGCACCACATCACCACACACAATCCCGCCTCCCATAAATCCCATCACCACACACAATCCCGCCCCCCACCACATCACCACACAATCCCGCCCCCCCAACACATCACCACACACAATCCCACGCCCCACCACATTACCACACACAATCCCGCACCCCAACACATCACCACACACAATCCTGCCCCCCCACCACATCACCACACAATCCCGCCCCCCAACACATCTCCACACACAATCCCGCCTCCCACCACATCACCACACAATCCTGCCCCCCAACACATCACCACACATAATCCCGCCCCCCACCACATCACCACATATAATCCCGCCCCTCACCACACAATCCCGCCCCCCCACCCCATTACCACACATAATTCCGCCCCCCAACACATCACCACACAATCCTGCCCCCCCACCACATCACCACACATAATCCCGCCCCCCACCCCATTAGCACACATAATCCCGCCCCCCCCCCACATTACCACATACAAAAAAAAACAGAACTAAACTTAGCTTCTCTTGGAGAGACTGATAACGGATGTAGACAGGAGCAATCAGAATAGCACTGAATACAACGACAGCAGGCAACCACTGAGAGTCCAGCTGAACTAAATAGGAACCAGCTAACAGATAACGAGACAGCTGATCCAACCTCAGACCTGCAGAATGACACAAAGAGCCACCAGAGGGAGCCCAAAGACAACACTCACACAGTACCACTTGTGACCACAAGAGGGAGCCCAAAAACAGAGTTCACAACACCCGCCCCCCACCACATTACCACACATAATCCCACCCCCCACCACATTACCACACATAATCCCGCCCTCACCACATTACCACACATAATCCCAACCCCCACCACATTACCACACATAATCCCGCCCCCCCACCACATTACCACACATAATCCCGCCCTCCCACCACATTACCACACATAATCCCACCCCCCCACATTACTACAGATAATCCCACCCCACCACCACATTACCCCACATAATTCCACCCTTCACATTACCACACATAATCCCACCACATTACCACACATAATCCCGCCCTCCCACCACATTACCACACATAATCCCGCCCCCCACCACATTACCACACATAATCCCGCCCTCCCACCACATTACCACACAGAATCCCGTCCTCCACCACATTACCACACATAATCCCGCCCACCACCACATTACCACACATAATCCCGCCCACCCACCACATTACCACACATAATCCCGCCCCACCACATTACCACACATAATCCCGCCCCTCCACCACATTACTACATTTAATCCCGCCCCACCACATTACCACACATATTCCCGCCCCCACCACGTTACCACACATATTCCCGCCCCCCACCACATTACCACACATAATCCCACCCCCATCTCATCACCACACATAATCCTGTCCCCCACCACATAATCCCGCCCCCCACACATCACCACACATAATCCCGCCCCCACCACATTACCACACATAATCCCGCCCCCACCACATCACCACACATAATCGCTCCCCCCACCACATCACCACACATAATCCCGCCCCCCACCACATCACCACACATAATCCCGCCCCCCCCAACACATCACCACACATAATCCCGCCCCCCACCCCATTACCACACAATCCCGCCCCCCACCACATCACCACACAATCCCGCCCCCCACCACATCACCACACATAATCCCGCCCCCCAACACATCACCACACATAATCCCGCCCCCCACCCCATTACCACACATAGTCCCGCCCCCAACACATCACCACACATAATCCCGCCCTCCCACTCCATCACCGCACACAATCCCGCCCTCTTACCCCATCACCCCACACAATCCCGCCCTCCACCACATCACCACACATAATCCCGCCCCCCACCCCATTACCACACATAGTCCCGCCCCCAACACATCACCACACATAATCCCGCCCTCCCACTCCATCACCGCACACAATCCCGCCCTCTTACCCCATCACCCCACACAATCCCGCCCTCCACCACATCACCACACATAATCTTGCCCCCCAACACATCACCACACATAATTGCGCCCCCCACCACATCACCACACATAATCCCGCCCCAACACATCACCACACTATTGTTATTAACTTCATTTTAAGTTAACTTACCACCTGCGTAAGCGCTATCGAATGTTGTCATTATTTACTTTAGTTTAATCACCAGCAGCGTTAATTAGATAGCAATGAGCGTGCCGAGCATTAGCTGGCTGGAAACATCTAGTATATATATATATATATATATATATATATATATATATATATATATACATATATGTCTCAATGATATATATATATAGAGAGAGAGAGAGAGAGAGAGAGAGAGAGAGAGAGAGAGACTGTATATATGTTTCAACGAACATTTGAGCACATAAATCCATTAGATGTCGGTTTTGCAAGCCTGCGAGAAAATATCGCGGTACGGATGCCATACGGATTACATACGGAGGATGCCATGCGCAAAATACGCTGACACACCCTGCCTACGGATGACATACGGATCACTATTTTGTGAACATTTCTGCGCATTACGGCCGTAAAAAACGGACCGTATTGTCTTACGCCTAGTGTGACGCCGGCCTAAGGGTCTCCAACCTTTCTTACTTTGAGAGCCAGGTCAGCTCTAAGAGATGGTTGTGAGCCATATTCTATTAGAAGAAAACTTACAAGCCCACCATTGTGGCCCTTTGTAAGTTGGAAATAATTGAATTTCCCCTTACAAATTAATAATACTGCAAGTTCCCCCTTTATAAAGCAATAATGGCCCGAGTATCCCTAATCAAGCACTTATGACCTGAGTTCCGCTTTATTAAGTAATAATGTCACAATTGCCCCCTTAAAAGGAATCAGTCACCAGGTTTTTGCCCCTAATCTAAGAGCAGCATAATGTAGAGACAGTGATGTGTCACTTACTGGGCTGCTTGTGTAGTTTTCATAAAATCACAGTTTTATTAGCAGGAGATTATCACTAGAGAACTAGTAAACCTGCTGCCATGTAGTCCTCCAAGTTCATGAGCTCTGTATAACCCCACCACCGATTGGCAGCTTTCTGTGTACACTGTACATGAGTTGCCAGTCGGTGGTGTGGGCGGGGTTATACAGAGCTCAGCATTTAGAGTTCTGTAGCAGATAAAACAATAAAACACTGATTGTATCAAAATGACAGGAAGCAGACCAGTAAGTGACACATCGCTGGAATCAGTGTTTCTGTCTCTATATAATGCTGCTCACAGATTAGATAGCAAAAACTTGGTGACAGATTCCTTTTAAAGAATGCCTCCTAATAAAGTAATAAGAATCCGAGGGTCCCCTTATAAACAAATTATTGCCTGTTTGACACTTAAAGAAATATTGTCCTGAGCGCTCCCACACCAAGGGTTAAAGGGAACCTGTCACCCCCAAAATCATATATGAGATAAGGCCACCGGCATCAGGGGCTTATCTACAGCATTCTGTAATGCTGTAGATAAGCCCCCGATGTATCCTGAAAGATGAGAAAAAGAGGTTAGATTATACTCACCTGGGTGGGCGGGCTTGTCCGATGGGTGTCGCGGTCTGGGGCCTCCTATCTTCATAGGATGACGTCCTCTTCTTGTCTTCACGCTGCAGCTCCGGTGCAGGTGTACTTTGTCTGCACTGTTGAGGGCAGAGCAAAGTACTGCAGTGCGCAGGCACCGGGCCTCTCTGACCTTTCCCTGCACCTGTGCACTGCAGTACTTTGCTCTGCCCTCAACAGGGCAGACAAAGTACGCCTGCGCCGGAGCCGCAGCGTGAAGACAAGAAGAGGACGTCATCGTAAGAAGATGGGAGGCCCCAGACCGCGACGCCCATCAGATCGGCCCGCCCGCCCAGGTGAGTATAATCTAACCTCTTTTTCTCATCTTTCAGGATACATCGGGGGCTTATCTACAGCATTACAGAATGCTGTAGATAAGCCCCTGATGCCGGTGGGTTTACCTCATCTTCGATTTTGTGGGTGACAGGTTCCCTTTAATGTCCCTTGTGGACACTTAGACAGTTGAGTATGGCACTTGCCTCAGAGGACAACTGTGAGCACTACATTAGGGGGCCACGAGGCACTGCTTGGGGACCTGTGCGCTAGAGTATTACTAATCGATAGAAGTCTGTACTTCACCAACCCTGAAAAATAAAGGGGGTAAAAGTGATAATTATCTCTAGAGGACTAGTAAACCTGCTGCCAGGTAGTCCAACCACATCCCCACCACTGATGGACAACTTTTTGCCTATGTACAGTGTACACAGGAAACTGTCAATCAGTGGCGAGGGAGGGATTACACACAGCTCAGCATTCAAGCTCTGCTAGATCTGCAGCAGCTAAAACTGTGATCAAAATTGCAGCAAGTAGCCCAATAAGTGACACATCACTAGAATCAGGGTTGCTTTCCCTACATCATGCTGCTCTTAGATAGGGTAGCAAAACTAGGTGACAGATTCTCTATAAGAAAACATAATTATTACAGGTATGATACACAGAAGATGGATGACATGTTCTGCTGCATGCCATTCTTCTCTTATATTTATCATCATGGTGCTCACCCTTTGGGGTCCACTTTGTCAGAGTACGCCGCTATCCAGGGCCAAATCTAATGGGGAATTTTCATTTAATGGCTCATGGACAGGATATGGGTTAAATGTTTGATCGGTTGGGGTTTCACATCTGAAACTCCCGCTTCCCACCCTAGAGAGCGTGACATGCAGGGGCTTTTGTGGAAGTTATGACAACAGCTTTCGCCATCCCTATTAACTACAATGGAGAGAACCACATGGTTATCCTGTAGATGAGACATAAATGCTTCCTATGGGAATGCCCATATAAAGCTGTCTGGCTCTGTTATGCCTAAGGGGTGTACGTAGACATGGCCGGTCCACATAGTCAACTTTGGAATGACCCATGCCACATACAGATTTTCCTGTTTATTACATTAAAAAAAGAATAATGTAAGCTGTTCTCCAGCACACAGTTAATAGTGATCTCCTTGTACAGCACCCAGTTAGTAGTGCTCCTTCAGTGCCCCCCTTGTGTGGCCCACTGTAATAATGCTACCACTCAGTGATTGTGCCAGTTTGGGACTTGCTTACTGTAATAATGTCCCTTTGGTGTTCCTAGACCCTAATTACCCACACTTATGAATCATGATGTCCACTCAGTTTCCCAGACAGTACAAAACAGATGTTTTTTTAAGTGGTGAAAACTGGTTCTGGGGGATATTTATATGGTCACCATTGTTTCATCTAACCTTCCACAAATCAAATGTACAAGCAAATATAAGAAAATGTAATACAGTGATGGCAGCCAAAAGTGTTGGCACCCTTGAAATTGTTCCAGAAAATGAAATATTTCTATATTCTAATATTTTTAACAACAAGTAAAGTGCAAGTGCAATAGAAGCAAGTATGTGCCAGGTCCCCTATGCGCGTTTCTTCTGGAAGAAGGCAACCACCAAAACACGTGTAGAGGGCCTGGTAATTACTTAGCTTGGGTATTTACTTTTTTTTTTACTTAAGTTTGCTTCTATTGCACTTGCCTTGCACTTTACTTGTCATTGTGCCCATTAGCTAGTATTTCTCTATAATTAGATTTCTTTATACATACCGTGCCTATCTAGACTTTATGCACAATACTTATGCCAATATTTACATTGGAAAATCCATTAACATTTTGCCATCATATTACACTGGTCTACAAAAACAAATAAAAATTTCTGGCATGGACTTTAAGAACAGTTTTAGACTAATTTGATGGTGCTGAATTCAAATCTTATCTTATGATTTCTCTATCACATCACGGTTTTGCGCTATAGGTATATAGCCCATTTTCATGAATTCCATGATAAATATAAGTAGTGTATGAAAAGTGCCGGTTTATACGGTTCACTAAGGTAAATTTAGTTTTCATTTAGTCTCCAAATAAATGTGAGAATATCTTTGTTTTCTTTGAACATGTGTAGCGCCCCCACTGCCGCAGGGCCGAGGGGTACCCGGTACCGGGCCTCTGAGTCTCTGCTCTGGGGTTGTCACGATGGCTAGGCCCGGTCCGTGACCCTGCTGAGGGGCGTACAATAATAGATGTGGATGGTGGTGGTGGTGCGGTGCAGTAAATAACGAGGACACCAGGTTGCAGTCTCTTTACCTCTTTACTGAAGGCTTCAGGTGTCCAATCCAGGGCACTGTTAACCGGGCTGTCTGAGACCGGCCGGTCCGAAGGCACATCAGGAGTCCCCTTCACAGGTGGGAATCAGCGTCTACCTTCTAGCGCCTGTGTGTTGTAGTCCTTCCCTGCTGAGCACCCCGGGATAGTCCTCACAACTGCTTCTGTCTGTCTCTGATGTTCGTTCTCTCCGTCCCCCAGATGATATGGCTAGGACGCACCCGTATGACGGGGTAGGCCTGGAGTTCTTCCGGGACTCTAGAGTCGCCCCTCTCCCACAGCTGCCTCCATTGTCTGCTTAGGTGTTTTTAGTGAGACAGCCAACCTATAATTGGCTGTCCGGCCGTGGTTTGAAGTAATGCTTGTAGTCTCTTACTTGCTCGGTGTTCCGGCCACCGACTGTTGCCCCTCAGAAGGATGTTGCCTCGATCTTACAGCACGACTCCTTCTGGTTCTATCACTTCTTTGCTGTATCCCCGTTGCTCACTGGTTTGTGCTATTCTTAGAAGTCTGCCAGGATCCCATCCCTGACAGGTCCTCTCACTAGCTCTTCCCAGTTACTTCTCACTGTCTTCCTGTCCAACCCCCAGTTTTACCAGAGTGTGAGGAGTGGCCTACTAGATAGAACCACCCCCCCTGGTGGCCGGAGTGTGAAGTGTAGTGTGAGTGTTACCTGATCAGGTGAACTCCTTTAGTGCAGTCAGACGTAACATCACTCCCCTTAGCGGCAGAGCGACATTACTGCAACGACCAGGACTCTGCGGCGCTGCACTCCCCCCCGGTTAAATCCAGTACTCCCGGACTGGGAAAACAAGAACAACAATACATGTTAACAGGAAAAACACAACAATTTGAAAGGTTATAAACAATTAAACATAACAGTGCTTCCCCTTATGGGAGGTGAGGACTTCTTGAACGTTGCAAAGGTTAGGTCATGCACAGTTTATGACTCTCAGTTCAGTGGTTGAAACAGCGGGGACCCCGGGTAAACAAAGGGGTCCCCTTTTAGAAGTTTTTGGAGCAATTCACTGTCCATTACTCCGTTGTCCATTTTTAAAACCTGTAGCAGAAAATATGCACACAAACATTTTCAACTAAATAGCAGCCCTCATTAATACCTCCAAGTTTTGTAGCGGAGGGGAGTTTGATTCTGAGTGCTGCGCGTAGACCTTCGCAGCGCAGGGGTTGCTACTGGCCTAACAGGGCCCAATGTGCTTGCTACCGCTGGTGTAGTGCACTGCCTTCTAGCTACACTTCTAGTGAGTCTGGGTAGCACTGGCAGGCTAGAGCTCTCAGGGCTGCTGCTACCAACAGTGGGTACGACAGATTCGCCGATAGCAGAGGGAAGACTTGCCGGTCAACGGTTGGCATGGCATCTTCAGATCGGATCTGCTGAGCTGGCTGAGGCTGCGGGGCCGGATGATCTGGTACCGCCATTGTTCCACCGGCTGTTGGAACATTAGAACAGGTACCACGATGGCCTGATTTATCTGAGTCCAGGACTGGGGAAAGTCACCGAGGACAGTGTGGATCATCTTCTCCTTTTCTTCAGGTGGGGAGATTCCTGGAGCCGTTTCCCTCTCTCTCAACTTATCAGGGCAGACCTTAAGGTGATCCCTGGATATCGCCGTTGAGGTCTCCCCTCCGTCCTTGCTGATGAGACAGACCTTCGTGTTGTCGAAATCAGATGGCAGGATGGTATACGGTTCCGCTTCCCATTGGTCATCGAGCTTGTGTAATCTCCTCTTTCGTTTGAGTACTTGCTCACCAGGTGACAGGGGAATCGCAGGCGCGTGCTGGTTGTAGTCCCTTTCCTGTTTTTGCCTAGCCTGGGCGAGACTCCTCTCTACGCACTCCTGTACCTTGCGGTACCTTTGCTGTCTTTCTACATCCCAATCTGCATCCGGTGAGGTATCTTCGGGGACTAGGACCCCCATGTCCAGATCAACGGGTAACTGGCTAGACCTTCCTCGCATCAGGTACGCTGGAGTGCAGTTGGTAGAATTTACTGGGATGTGATTGTATATATCCACCAAGTCAGGCAACTTTGTCGGCCACAGGTTCCGTTCCTCTACGGGCAAGGTTTTCAATAAGTCAATCACCACTTGGTTCATCTTTTCACACATCCCATTGGTTTGAGGATGGTACGGTGTAGTTCTGATCTTCTTACACCCGTACAGTTGGCAGAACTCTTGGAACACTTCTGCTTCGAAAGCTGGTCCTTGATCGGTCAGTACCTTCTCCGGGTAGCCATGGGGCCTACAAAAGTACTGCTGGAAGGCCTTGGCGGCAGTCCTGGCCGTTAGATCCTTGACAGGTACAACCACCAAAAATCTGGAGTAGTGATCTACGATGGTAAGAGCGTAGATATAGCCTGACCGGCTAGGTGTCAGCTTCACATGATCCAGCGCGACCAGTTCGAGCGGCCGTTTGGTGATGATAGGCCGCAGGGGAGCCCGTTGGCTGTCACGGTCCTTCCGGCGTAGGCTACATGGACCGCACTCCCGACACCACTTCTCAATGGCTCTCTTCATGCCAATCCAATAGAACCTCCCTCGGAGCAGCCTCTCTAGCTTCCTCCATCCGAAGTGTCCGGCTCCATCGTGGTAGGCTCCCAGAACCATGGGCGCATCTCGCCTTGGCACCACTATCTGCCACACCAATTCATGAGTACGTGGGTCGATGCTTCTCCTGCACAGCTTGCCATCATGGATAAACAATTTGCTTCTCCCCTTCCACAGCTGTTGGGTTTCCTGTGGGTCATCTGGGCCGGGACGTAACCCTGCTTGCGTCAAGAGCTCTTTCACCCGACGGACCGCGGGGTCACCATCCTGGGTTTCCGCCCACCCGTGATGGGGCAGGGGGTTCAGCGTAGCACCCGGTTGGTTCTTATGCCTGTTCCTCACATGATGGGAATTCTGAGTGGCTTTAGGGCGATGGAATGTGGGCAGCTCCACCTCTTCAAGTGCCTCCGGGTCTTCCTCTGCTTCTGGCAAATTGGGCATCCGAGACAAGGCATCGGCATTCGCATTCTTGTGTCCTGCCTGGTACTTGATGGTGAAGTTGTAGTTGGACAGCCAGGCCATCCACCGCTGCTCCAAGGCCCCGAGCTTGGCTGTATCCAGATGCGTTAGCGGATTGTTATCTGTGAAGACGGTGAATTTCGCAGAGGCCAGGTAGTGTTTGAACCTCTCTGTCACTGCCCAGACGATGGCAAGGAACTCCAGTTTAAAGGAACTATAGTTGTCAGGGTTCCTTTCTGTGGGACGAAGCTTCCTGCTGGCGTAAGCGATCACCCTCTCCTTGCCTTTCTGGACCTGGGACAGCATGGCTCCCAATCCCACATTACTGGCATCCGTGTACAGCACAAACGGTTGGTCGTATTCAGGATAGGCCAGTACCTCTTCTCTCGTCAGTGCCGACTTCAAACACGTGAAGGACCCTTCCAGCCCCTCGTTCCAGTCAAATGGGGCGTTCTTCCCCTTGGCCTTTCTTGATTGGCCCACCAACAGGTCTTGCAAGGGTGCGGCCTTCTTGGTGAAGTCCTTGATGAACCTTCGGTAGTAGCCTACCAGTCCGAGGAACTGCCGGACTTCGTGGAGGTTGCTGGGCTTCGGCCAGTCTTGGATCACCGTGACCTTGTCGGGGTCTGGGGCCACTCCTTCGGCACTCACCATATGGCCCAGGTACTGCACTTTGGGTTTCAACAGATGACATTTGGACGGTTTCACCTTTAAGCCAAAGTTAGACAGGGCTTCGAACACCTCAGCCAGGTGCTTCAGATGGTCTTCGTAGGTCTTAGAGAAGACAATGACATCATGCAAATACAGCAGTACAGTCTCAAAGTTCTTGTGTCCCAGACAGCACTCCATCATCCTCTGGAATGTCCCCGGGGCATTGCACAATCCAAAGGGCATGTAGTTGAATTCGCAGAGACCCATCGGTGTCGTGAAGGCCGTCTTCTCTTTGTCCGCCTCCGCCACGGGAACCTGCCAGTACCCACTGGTGAGATCTAAGGTAGAGAAGTAGTTAGCAGATTTTAAGGCAGCCAGAGACTCCTCTATCCTGGGCAGTGGGTATGCGTCCTTATGTGTAATGCGATTCAACTGTCTATAATCAACACACATCCTCATTGTACCATCCATCTTTTTAACCAGGACTAATGGAGCTGCCCAGGGGCTACAACTGTCTCTCACCACCCCAGCCTCCTTCATTTCTCGCAACATGTCCTTGGCACACTGGTAATGAGCTGGGGGTACAGGGCGGTATCTCTCTTTTATGGGTCGGTGATCTCCCGTGGGGATATGGTGTTGGATCCCTTTCACCTGTCCATAATCTAAGGGGTGTTTGCTAAATACCCGCTCGTACTCGTGAACCACCCTGTAAGCCCCTTGTTTTTGATGGGATGGGGTAGAGTCAGTGCCCACATGCAATTCCCGACACCAATCTTTCGTGTGCCCTGCAGAACCGTTGTCCTCCGCCACGTTTGACGGGACCAAGGGTTCAGGTGTCCTTATCACACTATTGTTGACAGTGAACAGTTTGGCGAGCGTGGCATACTTGGTGAGATGAACCTCTTCCTCCCCACAATTGAGGACACGTACGGGCACCCACCCCTGGCACACGTCGACCACCCCCCGGGCTGTCAGAATAGTAGGCCTATTGTCTGAATACACAGGTTCTACCAAGGCCTGGTAGTCCTTTCCCCTGAGGCCTATGGCTGCCCGACACCATATTAACATTTCACTCCTGGGGGGTATCGCAATGGGGTTTGAATCACTCACAGTGACACGGCCAATCTCACCACCAGTCAGCTCTACCTGCTGTCTCTGCATCAGAGCTCTGATTTCTTTTTGCAGGGCATGTTGTTCGCTGTAGCCAGCGGTTTCGGCTACCTGTTGCAACAAAACAATAACTTCTGCAAGACAATTTTCTATAACATTGGTACCGATAGTCATCATGGGATTACATTCTTGGCGGTCAATATCAACAATCACAATCCCCTGAGCTTTCAATTCCACCCGCCCCACTTTGATAGTGGCCTCTTTATACCCCACTTGTGGCAATGGCTGACCATTACTGGCTATTATGGTGAAATCGTCATCGGGGCCACGAGTAATATCGGTGTCCTCCCAATACCGTTTATAGAGTACATAAGGCATAGTCGTCACCTGAGAACCGGTGTCCAGCAAAGCATTCAGGGGGATGCCGTCAACCACTACAGGAAGAACTGGTTGCCCTCCAACGTATTTGGCTCTCCAATGCTGTGGGCCTGACCGTCCTATTCCTGGGGGTTGGCCCTTTGCCCCAGGGGTTGCTCGTTTAAAGGACAGTACCTTGCAAGGTGGCCCACCTGATGACAGCGGCGGCAGATGGGTCGTCCATCCTCATGGAAGCGATCGTTGGACCGGCCTCGGGTCGGCGGGGTCCTCCTCTGTCGCATCCAAGGAACATCCTCCGGTCTGGTGGCCAGCTGGATCTTCTCCTTGGGGGCCTCCTGTAGGGACCGCACCGTCCGGGCCAGGGCAGCAACGCTCTTGGTCAGCTCCTGCATCTGAAGGCGGAGTCCTGCAGGGGAGTCATCTTCTAGGCTCTGGGCATCGGCCTCGGCGGCGACTGGAACATCCGACGCCACCTCCTGGTGGTATGTGAGAGCGGGACGCCTAGGAGGTGCTGCACGGCTAGGCTGTCGCTCCTGCCATGCCTGGATAGCTTTATCCTTGAATCGCGCAAAAGTCAAGTCTGGATTTTGCATGGCCAGGAAGTGCAGTTGACCCCTTTGGTGGCTGCACAGGAGCCCCTCAATGAACCGCTCCTTCAGGAGTTTATCCTCATCCTGCATGCTGTCAGGGTCACTCTGCTTAATGGCCCGCATCGCCTCCTGAAGATTAAGGGCAAAATCCCGTAAGCTATCCTGCGGCCTCTGCTTGCACCCATAGAAAGTCAGTTTAATTTCGGTAGCAGTGCGGGTATCAAAGGTGGCTTTAAGCTTTGCAAAAACCTGCTGTGCAGTTCCCTTATCCGCGGCGGGCCAGGATTTCATTTCTCTCAGAGCCGCCCCAAAGAGTTGGTTTGTTATCAGATGAACCTTCTGAGGCTCTGTCAGGGGATAGAACTCGAGCAGGCTGCAGATCCCTTCTTTAAAGTCAGTGAATGTATGTGAATCCCCGGAGTATCGTGGGAGCCAGGCCGCCCCGGGCAGGTATGGCATAGAGAAGGGCATTATAGCCTTTGCGGTAGCGGCGGTGTCCGACTGGCTGATGGGGGCAACGGGCTCCGGGGCTGCCAGTGGTGGTATTAGGGCCGCGGCTTCGCCCGCTGCGGGGACCGGAGGTGCCCCTGCGTCCACGGCTGCGGCCGCCACCTCCTCTCCTCCCGACTCGGACATGGCTATCCATTCCTCCCACTAACCTGCTGGAGGTCGGAGTTCCTCTTCCGGGATTGGCGCCTTACCGCGCTTTTCCGTTCCGTGCTTCTTTTGGCTGGTTCCGCCCACAAAGCTAAGGCTCCTCCTTCCGTGCGCGGCAATGGCGAATTTTGGCGGTAAATGACAATACACAGTCCTTGCAATAAGTCACAGTAGTTCCAAGCACAGTAAATCACAGTTCCAAGGCACACATGACCTGATTCTTCAGGCTTAAGTAGATCCTGTTCGTGACGCCAAGTTGTAGCGCCCCCACTGCCGCAGGGCCGAGGGGTACCCGGTACCGGGCCTCTGAGTCTCTGCTCTGGGGTTGTCACGGTGGCTAGACCCGGTCCGTGACCCTGCTGAGGGGCGTACAATAAATAATGTGGATGGTGGTGGTGGTGCGGTGCAGTAAATAACGAGGACACCAGGTTGCAGTCTCTTTACCTCTTTACTGAAGGCTTCAGGTGTCCAATCCAGGGCACTGTTAACCGGGCTGTCTGAGACCGGCCGGTCCGAAGGCACATCAGGAGTCCCCTTCACAGGTGGGAATCAGCGTCTACCTTCTAGCGCCTGTGTGTTGTAGTCCTTCCCTGCTGAGCACCCCGGGATAGTCCTCACAACTGCTTCTGTCTGTCTCTGATGTTCGTTCTCTCCGTCCCCCAGATGATATGGCTAGGACGCACCCGTATGACGGGGTAGGCCTGGAGTTCTTCCGGGACTCTAGAGTTGCCCCTCTCCCACAGCTGCCTCCGGTGTCTGCTTAGGTGTTTTTAGTGAGACAGCCAACCTATAATTGGCTGTCCGGCCGTGGTTTGAAGTAATGCTTGTAGTCTCTTACTTGCTCGGCGTTCCGGCCACCGACTGTTGCCCCTCAGAAGGATGTTGCCTCGATATTACAGCACGACTCCTTCTGGTTCTATCACTTCTTTGCTGTATCCCCGTTGCTCACTGGTTTGTGCTATTCTTAGAAGTCTGCCAGGATCCCATCCCTGACAGGTCCTCTCACTAGCTCTTCCCAGTTACTTCTCACTGTCTTCCTGTCCAACCCCCAGTTTTACCAGAGTGTGAGGAGTGGCCTACTAGATAGAACCACCCCCCCTGGTGGCCGGAGTGTGAAGTGTAGTGTGAGTGTTACCTGATCAGGTGAACTCCTTTAGTGCAGTCAGACGTAACATCACTCCCCTTAGCGGCAGAGCGACATTACTGCAACGACCAGGACTCTGGGGCGCTGCACATGCATAATTCCCATTTGCTATGATAACACCCTTGTTTTCTGTGCTACTGGGACAGTAGAGCTACAGCAGAGCATTGGGTGAAAACTGAATGACCTCAGCGACAGAATTTGGCATCTGGCGATAAGAATGTCATCCGTGATCCTCTAGTGGATAGGAAGAACATTGTCTTTCCTCCCTTACACATAAAACTTGGATTGATGAAGCAGTTCGTCAAAGCTCTCAATCACAGTGGAGAATGCTTTAACTATATATGTTCAACTTTTCCTGGTCTTAGTGAAGAGAAGAAAAAGGCTGGAATATTTGATGGACCTCAAATAAGAACACTTATGAGAGACCCAAATTTTATCACATCAATGAATGAGACAGAAGAAAGAGCTTGGAATGCATTTTGTAATGTGGTGCAGACTTTTCTAGGGAATAAGAAAGCAGACAACTATGAAGAGATTGTGAAAGAGCTACTAATGAGTCTGCGAAATCTTGGATGGAGAATGAGTATCAAGATTCACTATTTACACAGCCATTTGGACTTTTTTCCAGAGAACCTTGGGGATGTGAGCGAGGAACAAGGGGAGCGTTTTCATCAGGACATTAAAACAATAGAAGAACGGTATCAAGGCCAGTGGGACTCAAATATGATGGCTGACTATTGCTGGAGCTTGATGAGAGACAACCCAGAAGCTGTACATCACAGACCAGCCAAGAAAAGAAAGTTCAAATAACTGCCATTTGTCATTCATCTGTGGGCCATATATATGTGTTTTTATATTTTTGTAGTTTAATTCTGTAAGTATATTTGATTTGCTGTACATAGACTTTGTAATCTTTGTTATTCCTTGATTAAAAATATACAAAATGTAGTACCGAAAATCATGTGTTTTTATCATAAAACATTAGGAGTAATTTTCATCAAAAATTGAAAATATCTCGAAATCCTGATGTGATAGCCAAAAACGGAGTTCATATTCGTAATCATCAGCCAAAAGTGACTTAAAATATGTTTTAAAACCTTTTGCCAGAAAAATTGTGTTGACCAGTGTTATTTTTGTTTGTTTGTTTGTATCTGGGCCATATACCCTTTTAGTGTGCTAACTGCACATTTATAGAAGCAATGTACTTCCATCCATCTGTACACCCTATGCTGTGACTAATGCCCTTTCATTTTGGTCCGGCTTTTTTTTTTTTACTTGTTAATATTTTATATGTTATTTGAGTAATAAAGATTTCTACTTTTTAAAATAATTCTCTTTGCGATCTGGTCTTTTCTGCACCATTTTTCTATATGATCCATCAATTGGTATAGTGCATGACCTCCCTTTTGTCCAATATCTCTTTATTATCTGGTAGAATTTGCAAACTTATACAAGTTGTTCATATATGCGTACAACAAACTTTCCTCATAGTAGTGGAGTCCATTACTCAATAGGTAGCAGTGCTGTGATGAAACTGTCAAGATAAACTGATGGAGCCCTCCGGAAGTGTGAATTCAAAAGAAAAAAGGAAGTTCTTTGGTCTAACTTGCCGAAGCATATTTACTATTAAAGTATTTATTTGCACGCAGGCTATTCCTCCTACAGCACAGCCCCGGGACGCTGAAAGGTGATCACTCACCAGCCGGCTTATTTACAATGCAGATTGAGGGGGACTGAATGATTTGGTTGTAGCAAAGTCTGGCTATAAATCCAGGAAGCCTGAGAGGGATGGCTGAAGGCGCACAAGTTACAGGACACATGATGTGAAGACAGCAAGCAAGACAGCCGTCACAATCCAGGATGTCCATGCTAACGCCTATCCTAACCCACTCCGAGATCAAAGCCTACCTGTCCAAGGGGGAGCGATTCATAAAATGGGACGATGTAAGTAATAGTATCCACTGCTCTTCTTTCCGCACTTACTGTTAATTACATGAGTAAATCTGCAGGGATCTAGTTTACATTCATTTCATTCATAGAATCATCTCATCATGGCAAAAGATGAGATGGAAATGGCACAAAATGAAAAGACAAAGAATTGTGCAAGGCAACAGCTTTGTTCTATAGGGGAATTATTAAGCACCGTTTCGTCCCAGTAGTTGAACACTCAACAACTAGGACGTTACGTTATTTATCACCTATCTGGTACATAGGTGACATGGAGTCTTTTACTGAAGTTTCAGAAACTAAGTAGAAATTCCACGTTTTTGAGCTTTGGAGGAGGATTTGGAAAGTTTCTAATTAGTTTCTGCTCCAAAAACTCCTTGAAAAACTAACAGAGGTTAAGGGTACCGTCACACAGTGCCATTTTCATCGCTACGAAAGCACGATTCGTGACGTTCTAGCGATATCGTTACGATATCGTAGTGTCTGACACGCTACTGCGATCCGGAACCCCGCTGAGAATCGTAGCAGATCGTTTGAAACTTTCTTTCGTCGTCTAGTGTCCCGCTGTGGCGGCATGATTGCATCGTGTGACACAGGTTGTATACGATGTGCGCACAGTAACCAACGGCTTCTACATCGCAACTACGTCATGAAATTATCGCTCCAGCGCCGTGTATTGCAACGTGTGACCGCAGTCTACGACGCTGCAACGTCACAAATCGTGCCGTCGTAGCGATGAAAATGGCACTGTGTGACGGTACCCTAAGGCTCTGTGCACACTGGGTCCTTATGCAGAGTTTTCTGAACAGAAATGTTTTGAGATTTGGAGGAAGATTTGACGAAGTTCTGCTTTGTGCCGCCAAGTTTTCTCAGGCAAAGCTGGCAGCTTTTTTCCAGAAGTGGTTTCCCGTTGTTTTCGCGGCCTGACAAATGAACATGTTATTTATTTTAACCAGTCCTCCACATAGACAGTTTCTGCTCCAAAAACTCTTTGAAAAACTCCATAAAGCACACAGCCTAAAATGAGAATGAATAAACCTTCAAAAATGGGTTTGCGGGTTTATTTAACTATTCATTATTTTATTTCAAATTAACTTTTGTTATTGCTTTTGCGTCTTTTTTTGGTGGGCTATTTTGCCTCTTTTTTTCAGTTGCAACTTATTCTTCCTTTAGTTTGG
This sequence comes from Ranitomeya variabilis, assembly GCF_051348905.1. Taxonomy (NCBI): domain Eukaryota; kingdom Metazoa; phylum Chordata; class Amphibia; order Anura; family Dendrobatidae; genus Ranitomeya; species Ranitomeya variabilis. The sequence goes on from NC_135232.1 coordinate 616,056,293, forward strand.
GCCTTTTTTAAAGTCTATTTAGTATTTGTTTGCCCGTTTTTTTGTAATGTTCCTCAATGTGGCTGATTCCTCAATTATGACTTTCTAAAAAAATCGCAAAATGTTCAAAATTGTAGTGCAAATGTGCTCCAGTCTTTCTTCCACTGTTATGTGTACCTGTAATTTGGGTGAAAATTTTGCAACATCTTACTGGAACATGCAAATTTTTAGCTAAAAAGTAGCAAAAAGGTTAAAGAAAAATTGAAAGAGCTTTTTTTTTTTCATGAACCACATGACACATTTTAAAGAATTAGACACCAAAAAAAGTCAATGATTCTAACAAGACATAAAAAAAATAAAGAAAAGGGACTTAAAAGCAAACAATAAAAATGCAAACAATGAATCAGCTCCTTTGTGTTTCAGTTTCTTATCCTTCTATCCAGCCTAGATAGTCCAGAGCGCGCAGCACACATCTCTCTTCTGCGCTGATGGTTTGGTCAATGTATCTCTGCATTCGGAGTTTTGATTATGCCTTTGTGAGCCTAAAAGACTATTCTATCTACAGATTTTAATGTAAACAAGAATAATGTGCCCTACACTGCTTTGTACTGATGAGGGGAAAAACCATGAAACAGCTGTCTACAGATGGGTCTCTCAGCTTGCATCAGCTAGTATGTATACCTTGGAGTTGAGTGTTTAGGATTTTGCGGGCCATAGTATTGATGCACATCTGACCCCATGTTATGCTTAGCCAGCCTGCATCATGACCAAGGTTAAGAGCCTTGTCATACACCCATACACACAGCTGTTTCGAGATACTAGTTCCATGACATTACAGAGTAGAGTTTGGCTGGTTAAAAGAAAGCCAATTTGCATGCTTTTTCCCCATGAAGCATTGCCATTAAAAAATATTTTATTCTATCTTTTTATGGCACAGCACTGAAGATCGGACACTTTGATACAATGTAAAGTAGTCGGTGTGCAGCTTGTATAACAGTGTAAGTTTGGTGTGCCCTCTAAATAACTCACACATCCATTAATATCTAAACCACTGGCCACAAAAGTGAGTACACCCCTAAGTGAAAATGGCCAAATTGTGCTCAATTAGTGTCATGTGGCTCATTAGTGTTACAAGATGTGAATGGGGAGCAGGTCAGTTAAATTTGGTGTTCGCTCTCACATTCTCTCATACTGTTCACTGGAAGATCAAGCTGGCACCTCATGTCAAAGAACTCTCTGAGGATCTGAAAATAAGAATTGTCACTCTACATAAAGATGGCCAAGGCTATAAGAAGACCTACAACACCCTGACACTGAGCTGCAGCACGGTGGCCAAGACCATACAGTGGTTTAACAAGACGGGTTCCACTCAGAACTGGCCTCGCCATGGTCAACCAAAGAAGCTGAGTGCACATGCTCAGCATCATATCCAGAGGTTGTCTCATTGCTGCAGAGGTTACAGGGGTGGGGATCTGTCAGTCAGTGCTCAGACCATCCACTGCATCAAATTGGTCTGCATTGCTGTTGTCCCAAAAGGAAGCCTCTTCTAAGGATGAAAGCCTGCAAAAACTTTGCTGAAGACAAGCAGACTAAGGACATGGATTACTGGAACCAAGTCCTGTGGTCTGATGAGACCAAGACAAATGTATTTGGTTCAGATGGAGTCAAGCATGTGTGGTGGCAACCAGGTGAGGTGCACAGACAAGTGTGTCTTGCCTAGAGTCATGCATGGTGGTCGGAGTGTCATGGTTTGGGGCTGCATGAGTGATGCCAGCTATGGGGAGCTACACTTCATTGAGGGAACCATGAATGCCAACATGTACTGTGATATAATGAAGTAGAGCATGATCCCCTCACCCCGGACAGTATTCCAACATGATTATGACCCCTATCACTCCCTTGCTAAAGAAACTGAGGGTAAAGTTGCTGGACTGGCGAAGCAGGTCTCCAGATCTAAACCCTATTGAGCATCTATGGCGCTTCCTCAGAAGGAAGGTGGAGGACAGCGAGGTCTCTAACATCCACCAGCTCTGTGATGTCGTCATGGAGGAGCGAAAGAGGATTCTAGTGGCCACCGACGAAGCTCTAGTGACCTCCATACCCAAGAGAGCTAAGGCAGTGCTTGAAAATGATGGTGGCCTCACAAAACATTTACACTTTAGGCACAAGTTGGCCATATTCACTTAGGGGTGTACTCACTTTTGTTGCCAGAGGTTTAGATATTAATGGCTGTGTGCGTTATTTAGACAGCACAGCAAATTTACCATGTTATACAAGCTGCACACTGACTACTTTACATTATATTAAAGTGTCACAAGAAAATATATGCAGCGCCCCCACTGCCGCAGGGCCGAGGGGTACCCGGTACCGGGCCTCTGAGTCTCTGCTCTGGGGTTGTCACGGCGGCTAGGCCCGGTCCGTGACCCTGCTGAGGGGCGCTCCAAATAAATAATAGGTGTGGATGGTGTTGGTAGCGCGGTGTAGTGCCGGTCGCAGTTAATAACGAGGACACCAGGTTGCAGTCTCTTTACCTCTTTACTGAAGGTCTCAAAGTCCTCAATCCGGAATATGGTTAACCAGGCTGCTCAAGTCCGGCCGGTCCGATGGCACCTCCAGAGTTCCCTTTGCAGGTGGAAATCTGTGCCTTCCTACTAGCGCTATGTGTTGTGGTCCTCCCCTGCTGAGCTTACGGGATAGTCCCCACAACTGTTGTGTCTGTTTCTCGTGTTCCCTCACAACTCGATTAGATGATCTTCTGCTAATCCTCCGTCCCTCCCTGGTGTTATGGTTGGGACGCACCCGTATGACGGCTAGGCTCGGAGCTCTTCCGGGACCCTAGAGTCGCCCCTCTCCAAAGGTTGCCCCCTATGTCTGCGTAGGTGATTTAGGTGAGACAGCCCGCCTGTGACTGACTGTCCTGCCGTTGGTTTGAAGTATGGCTTAGAGCTCTGTACCTCCTCGGCGTTCCGGCCGCCGGTTGTTTGCACCTCAGTAGGATGTTGCCTCGATCTTACAGCACGACTCCTACTGGTATTCTCCTTCTTGCTTTGATCTCGTTTCTCACTCAGCACAATAAATCTCGCTTCTTGTCCTTTCTTAGGGCACCGCCGCTATGAAGTGCAGGCGCGGTCCCGTAGCTTTCTCTCTGTTTGCCAGGCCTCTGTCAGGATCCCACCCCTGACAGGGACCCTACCGAATCTTCCCCTACAACACCCTCTGCCACAAGGTGTTGCCTGGTTCCAACCCAGTCAGCGTTCTCTCTAACTTCCTGCCTAACCCCCAGTTTTACCAGACTGTGAGGAGTGGCCTAATGAATAGTACCCTTAGCTCCCCCTGGAGGCCAGACTGTGAAATGTATTGGTGTCTGTGATACCTGGTCAGATGAACTCCTTCAGTGCCATCAGACGTACCATAGCCCCCCTTAGCGGCGGAGCCACAGTACTGCAACGACCAGGACTCTGGGGCGCTGCATATACAGTATAGGGTGAAAGGCCCCCCAGGCAATGACCAAACCTGGAGATAGATAGATAGATAGATAGATAGATAGATAGATAGATAGCAATATAGATATTTGTGCTCAAAAGTTTACATACCCCAGCAGAATTTTTGCTTTCTTGGCCTTTTTTCAGAGAATATGAATGATAGCACCAAAACTTTTTTCCACTCATGGTTAGCGGTTGGGTGAAGCCATTTATTGTCAAACTACTGTGTTTTCTCTTTTTAAATCATGACAACCCAAAACATCCAAATGACCCTGATCAAAAGTTCACACACCTCATTTCTTAATACCGTGTATTGCCTAACATCAATGACAGCTTGAAGCCTTTTGTGGTAGTTGTGGATGAGGTTCTTTATTTTCTCAGTAAAGCTGCCCACTCTTCTTGGCAAAAAGCCTCCAGTTCCTGTAAATTCCTGGGCTGTCTAGAATGAACTGCGCGCTTGAGATCTCCCCAGAGTGGCTCAATTATATTGAGATCAGGAGACTAAGAGGGCCACTCCAGAACCCTCACTTTATTCTACTGTAGCCAATGACAGGTCGACTTGGCCTTGTGTTTTGCATCGTTGTCATGTTGGATCGTCCAAGTATGTCCCATGCGCAGCTTCTGGGCTGATTAGTGCAAATTTGTCTCCAGTATTTGCTGATAACGTGCTGCATTCATCTTTCCTTCAACTTTGACCAAGTTTCCTGTGCCTTTGTAGCTCACACATCCCCAAAACATCAGCGATCCACCTCCTTGCTTTACAGTGGTAATGGTGTTCCTTTCATCATAGGCCTTGTTGACCTTTCTTCAAATGTAACGTTTATGGTTGTGGCAAAAAATTTCAGTTTTGGTCTCAGCACTCCAAATTACCATATTTTGCAGATTATAAGACGCACCTCAAATTTTGAGGAGAAAAGTAGGAAAAAAACTTTTTTTTAATAAAATGGCGGTGCTTGTTATAATTCATGCATCCTATTGGTTACCGAGGGTGGTTGCTGTGGTGAAGCGGGGTCGCCGCTGGAGGAGGCAAGAGTGGAGTGTTGCTGAAGGCCGCAGGCTGGGATGAGGGGGTGTTCGGATGTGCAGTGCGGCGCACCGCTGTGGGTGTTCGGTGCTGCGGGTGTTCAGTGCTGCGGATGTTCGGTGCTGTGGCAGCTCTGCCGACATCTTGTGAAAGCCCAGAGCCCCTGCAGTTACATGGTTTAGTATGCGGTGGACTGGACTCTGGGAAAATGGCTGCTGGCCGGGGGCGGTGCATGCGCAGATGGAGATCTCGACACCAAGATCTCAGGAGATGAGAGCTCAGCGCTGGGGTAAAAATTCTGCCGGGGGAAGGAAATGTAATCTTTTGAGCACAATTGTATATACATATATGTAATTAATCTTAATTAATATCTGTGATAGACGTGATAATATTTACAAAATAACACATCTCATAAGAAATGATGGACTAAAGAAGTTTATTTTACTGTCTACTTCCTCTAAGGAAAGGATACAAATCAATGGTTGGTGTGATGTGTCAGTATTGTGTGTCCAGTTCCTTGTTCCTTATGAATTAAAATGTAACAAAGGCCTCGAATTTAACTGTTTGTATTCTGGATGGACCCCCCCATGGTCCTAACAAATTTAGATTCTCTTCCTAGGAATCAAGTCATTACTTGAAGATTAACGTATAAAGGTTCATTATAATGTATCCAGTACTTGATAAATTAGCATCTTAAAGGGGCTGTCCTGCCGTTGAAGAAAAATACTTCCATACATAAAATCTCTCCAGGAGACAAATGGGGTAAAGTAAATTGTGACCATCGAAGTTTGGATCGCATCGCGTTGTCCTGATGGAAGGTGGATTCAGATGGGTTAAATGCCCGCGTTCGATACTAGTGGGTGTTGCTGCGGGGTGTCACAGAGCTGACACCCACACACAATCGTCGCGGCGCTCAGTGTGAGGCACCCGCAGAGCAGTACATGTACGGCACATGTTGGGAAGGGATTAAATACAGTGCACACAATGTGTTTCGGATACTTGTAGGCACAAATGCATAGTAGTTTACTCAACTGAGAAATTATTCCTGGTCGGTGCAGGAAAAACATAATTAAAAAAGAAATTTAGACAATTCTTTTGTAAAGAAGATTTTCCTATCAAAGAAACCACAAAGTCACCAGACACACTATCATTCCACATCAGAGGCGTAGCTAGGGTTTTGGTTCAGGGGGGGGCGAAACTTCTGAGTGGGCCCCTAACCAGGTAACCTTGATTACAACTCGGTGACGCACCCTAATAGTGGAGGAGAACCTCAGCACATGACCGTGCTGTTACTGAAGATAATCTCTATATTATTGTCTAAGGGGGTACTTCCGTCTGTCTGTCTGTCTGTCTTTCTGTCTGTCTGTCCCGGAAATCCCGCGCCGCCGATTGCTCGCGGCCGCCAGGCCACGACTAATCAGCGACGGGCAAAGTCCGGCCGAGAATTAGTCCCTCCCTACTTCCGTGCAGTCAGTGCCCGCTCCATACTCCCCTCCAGTCAGCGCTGATACAGGGTTAATGGCAGCGTTAACGGACCACGTTATGCCGCGGGTAACGCAGTCCGTTAACGCTGCTATTAACCCTGTGTGTCCCCAACTGTTTACTACAGATGCTGCCTATGCAGCATCAATAGTAAAAAGATCTAATGTTAAAAATAATTAAAAAAAACAAAAAACCTGCTATTCTCACCTTCCGTCTTCCGCCGATGCGTGCGGCTGCCGCCAGCTTCCGTTCCCAGAGATGCATTGCGAAATTACCCAGAAGACTTAGCGGTCTCACGAGACCGCTAAGTCATCTGGGTATTTTCGCAATGCATCTCTGGGAACAGAAGCTGGTGGCAGCCGCACGTACATAGGGACAGCTTCGCTGGACAACGGCGGGTGAGTATATAACTATTTTTTATTTTAATTCCTTTTTTTAACAGGGATATGTTGCCCACAATGCTATATACTACGTGGGCTGTGTAATATACTGCGTGGGCTCTGTTACATACTATGTGGCCTGAGTTATATACTGCGTGGCTGCTATATACTACGTGGCCAGTGTTATATAGTGCGTGGGCTGTGTTATATACTGCGTGGCTGCTATATACTATGTGGCCAGTGTTATATACTGCGTGGGCTGTGCTATATACTACATGGGCTGTGCTATATACTACGTGGGCTGTGCTATATACTACATGGCCAGTGTTATATAATGCGTGGGCTGTGTAATATGCTATGTGGCCTGTGTTATATGCTGCGTGGGCTGTGCTATATTACGTGGGCTGTGTTATATACTGCGTGGCTGCTATATACTACGTGGGCAGTGTTATATGCTACATGGGCAGTGTTATATACTGCGTGGGCTGTGTTATATATTACGTGGGCTGTGTTATATACTGCATGGCTGCTATATACTATGTGAGCTGTGTTATATACTGCATGGGCAGTGCTATATACTGCGTGGGCAGTGTTATATACTGCGTGGGTTGTGTTATGTACTGCGTGGGCTGTGCTATATATTACATGGGCAGTGTTATATATTGTGTGGGCTGTGTTATATACTGCGTGGGCAGTGTTATATACTGCGTGGGCTGTGTTATATACTGCGTGGGCTGTGTTATATACTGCGTGGGCTGTGTTATATACTGCTTGGGCTGTGTTATATACTGCATGGGCTGTGCTGTATATTACGTGGGCAGTGTTGTATACTGCGTGGGCTGTGTTATATATTACGTGGGCTGTGTTATATACTGCGTGGCTGCTATATACTATGTGGGCAGTGTTATATACTATGTAGGCTGTGTTATATACTGCGTGGGCTGTGTTATATACTGCGTGGGCTGTGTTATATACTGCGTGGGCTGTGTTATATACTGCGTGGGCTGTGTTATATACTGCGTGGGCAGTGTTATATACTGCGTGGGCTGTGTTATATACTGCGTGGGCTGTGTTATATACTGCGTGGGCTGTGTTATATACTGCGTGGGCTGTGTTACATACTATGTGGCCTGAGTTATATACTGCGTGGCTGCTATATACTACGTGGCCAGTGTTATATAGTGCGTGGGCTGTGTTATATACTGCGTGGCTGCTATATACTATGTGGCCAGTGTTATATACTGCGTGGGCTGTGCTATATACTACGTGGGCTGTGCTATATACTACGTGGGCTGTGCTATATACTACATGGCCAGTGTTATATAATGCGTGGGCTGTGTAATATGCTATGTGGCCTGTGTTATATGCTGCGTGGGCTGTGCTATATTACGTGGGCTGTGTTATATACTGCGTGGCTGCTATATACTACGTGGGCAGTGTTATATGCTACATGGGCAGTGTTATATACTGCGTGGGCTGTGTTATATATTACGTGGGCTGTGTTATATACTGCATGGCTGCTATATTCTACGTGAGCTGTGTTATATACTGCATGGGCAGTGCTATATACTGCGTGGGCAGTGTTATATACTGCGTGGGTTGTGTTATGTACTGCGTGGGCTGTGCTATATATTACATGGGCAGTGTTATATACTGTGTGGGCTGTGTTATATACTGCGTGGGCAGTGTTATATACTGTGTGGGCTGTGTTATATACTGCGTGGGCTGTGTTATATACTGCGTGGGCTGTGTTATATACTGCTTGGGCTGTGTTATATACTGCATGGGCTGTGCTGTATATTACGTGGGCAGTGTTGTATACTGCGTGGGCTGTGTTATATATTACGTGGGCTGTGTTATATACTGCGTGGCTGCTATATACTATGTGGGCAGTGTTATATACTATGTAGGCTGTGTTATATACTGCGTGGGCTGTGTTATATACTGCGTGGGCTGTGTTATATACTGCGTGGGCTGTGTTATATACTGCGTGGGCTGTGTTATATACTGCGTGGGCAGTGTTATATACTGCGTGGGCTGTGTTATATACTGCGTGGGCTGTGTTATATACTGCGTGGCTGCTATATACTACGTGGGCAGTGTTATATACTTTGTGGGCTGTGTTATATACTATGTGGGCTGTGTTATATACTATGTGGGCTGTGTTATATACTGCGTGGGCAGTGTTATATACTGTGTGGGCAGTGTTATATACTGAGTGGGCTGTGTTATATACTGTGTGGGATGTGTTATATACTGCGTGGGCTGTGTTATATACTGCATGGGCTGTGTTATATACTGCGTGGGCAGTGTTATATACTGCGTGGGCTGTGTTATATACTGCGTGGGCTGTGTTATATATTACGTGGGCTGTGTTATATAATACGTGGCTGTGTTATAGACTGCGTGTCTGCTATATACTACATGGCTCCTATATACTATGTGGCTGTTATATACATACATACATACGCTAGAATACCCGATGCGTTAGAATCGGGCCACCATCTAGTCTCTATATAAAGACCAACGTAGATATTACCGCCATATGGTCAGTGGTAGATACCAGTCTTACAAAACATAAAAGAGATCACTGCACAGTTACAGATAGTGTCTTACCGCTGACATCCTTTCTGATGGAATCATTCATTTTCCCTGTCTTTTCCATCTGGCCCAGACCGACATGACAACTCCATCCAGCATGACTCACCTGCAGAGATTACAACAAAGACACATTTCACTTCTCATATTCCAGCCATCACCATCTATTCCCAACCTGCACAAACTCCTCATCCTGCTGATACCCCAATACTGAGCCGCTGCTGCCGTATGTGTCCCTATTACTGCACCTGATATCCCAATACTGAGCAGCTGCTGCCGTATGGGTCCCTATTACTGCCCCTGGTACCCCAATACTGTGCCGCTGCTGCCGTATGTGACCCTATTACTGCACCTGCTGTGTGGTTCTCTGTGCCCTCTAAATTCTAAAGCAACCCTCTATAATATAGTAATGCCGAGTGCAAGTGCCCTAGAAAACAGTGCCCACATTCTGCCCCCTAGAAAGTAATATTGCCCTGTGTGTCCCTTTAATAGTTACAGTAACCTGAGTTCCCCTATAACAATAAGTGCCCACTTCACATTGAATAATGTCCAGAGTCTGCCCCCTGTACAGCTTCTCTATACAAAGTATGATGCTCTCTTATACATACCATGATGCCTCCTCACTGTAATGCACCCCCACACAGTATACTGACCCCTTAGTAGCCCCCAAGCTGTTTGATGGCTCCAGCACTGTAAGATGGCCCCTTCACTGTAATCTCCACACTGTAATCCCCACACTGTACGATGGCCAACTAGATGGGCTCCATATTGTATAATGCACCATAGTCCTCAATATAGTATAAGGCACTCCCCATAGGCAGACTCTATAGCACAAGGCAGCACCCCATAGGCAGACTCTGTAGTATAAGACAGCACCCTCATAGGCAGACCCTTTAGTATAACACAGCAGCCCATAGGCAGACCCTGTATTATAAGGCAGCACCCCATAGGCAGACCCTGTAGTATAAGGCAGCACCCCATAGGCAGACCCTGTATTATAAGGCAGCACCCCATAGGCAGACCCTGTAGTATAAGACAGCACCCCATAGGCAGACCCTGTATTATAAGGCAGTGTTATATACTGTGTGGGCAGTGTTATATACTGCGTGGGTTGTGTTATTGTCATGGGGAGACTAGGTGAGCGAGAGCTAACAACCCGGGCCCCTGCAATTTCCCTCAGACTAGGGAAATCCTGACTGACCCTCTACCTGGAGTTTACACTGACGGTGTGCATGTCCAGGCCTCGAACCTCACCCTGTCTCCTGTTTCAACCCTAGGCTGAAACCTCCGCCCACCACCCAGTGAAGAGGTAATACACCAATACCCACAGTTAGCACAGACAAGGATAAAGGAAAATATACACCACGCCGCAGTCACTCAGAAATACACTATAAATGTGCAGGGCAAAATAAATACAAATATAGGAAGGAGTAAATAAGACTAAGGAAAATACACCACCAGCAACGAATCTCCAACAACCAGCTCTCCACTCCAGACCGAGATAACAACGCACAAGACAGAAGCTATAATCGGCGACGCACAATGATCAGGAGAACTATTTAAAGGCAATGGGCATGGCCCAGCTTTCAATCCGAGGATCAGGTAAATTAACCCCGGAACAGCTAGATAAAATCTAGCCGACGCCAATGAGCAAATAGTGGTCAAAAGCGGAATTACCGCTGTCTGTTGAACGACCTGGTCTGAACAGCGTCCAACATGACAGTACCCCGCCTTCTACGAGGGACCACAGGGCCCTCATGGCTTATAGGACCCGGCTTGTCTGGATGGCGACGATGAAAAAACCTGACCAGCCGATCCGCATGAATATCCGAGGCTGGTACCCAGGACCTCTCCTCAGGCCCATAACCACGCCAGTGTACCAAGTACTGTAAAGTTGACACTACACGAGAGTCAACCACCTTGGAGACTTCAAATTCCAAATTACCATCCACCAAGAATGGAGGTGGCATAGGCGCCGCGTCCACAGAACCCACCACCTTCTTTAGAAGAGAACTGTGGAACACGTTGTGTATCTTATACACCGTAGGGAGCTCCAATCGGTACGCTACTGGGTTAATGACGGCGGTGACCCTAAATGGACCAATAAACCGTGGACCCAATTTAAGGGACGGAATTTTGAGTCTTATGTTTTTTGTGGATAACGACACCCAGTCATCCACACTCAGGTCCGGACCTGGCACACGCCTACTGTCAGCCACACGTTTGTACCTAGCACCCACATTCAACAGGCGCTGTTTAACTCTCCTCCAGACTGATGACAATTGTGCTCCTAACTGATCCTCCTCCGGAACGCCGGAAGAGCCCCTCTGACTCAAAGTACAAAATTGAGGATGTAGCCCGTAAACACAAAAAAACGGAGACTCCCCAGACGACTCCTGGCGGTGATTATTGATGGCAAACTCAGCCAAAGGAAGAAAGGTAGACCACTCCTCCTGGTTATCAGAGACAAAGCAGCGTAGGTACTGTTCCAAATTTTGGTTCATACGCTCAGTCTGACCATTTGACTGAGGATGGAACGCCGAAGAATGAGACAACTTGATCCCCAGCCGTGAGCAAAATGCTTTCCAAAATTTTGCCACAAACTGAGACCCCCTATCAGACACGATGTCAGAGGGAACCCCATGAAGTCTGACCACCTCCTGCACAAATACCTGAGACAGAGTCTTAGCGTTAGGCAACGAAGGCAAAGACACAAAGTGAGACATTTTAGAAAACCGATCAACAATCACCAAGATGACCGTGTTCCCAGCTGATGAGGGCAAATCAGTGATGAAATCCATGGAGATTTCCGTCCATGGCTTACTAGGTACTTCAAGAGGAAGTAGTGTGCCAACAGGACGGGAGCGGGGCATCTTAGCCCTAGCGCACGTGGTACAAGCTGACACGTATGAGACCACGTCCTGTCGGATCTTGGGCCACCAAAACCGACGTGACACCAACTTCAAGGTACCTCTAACCCCTGGGTGGCCAGCCAGGACAGCATCATGGTGCTCCGCCAAAACCTTTAAGCGGAGATGAAGCGGTACAAAAGATTTGTTGATGGGAAGCTCAGATGGTACCTCCTCCTGAGCCTCGGCAATCTCAGCCTCAACCTCGGTAGTGAGAGCCGAAACCACAACACCCTTTTGGAGGATGGGTACTGGATCTTCCCGAGGTTCACTGCCCGGAAAACACCTGGACAGAGCATCCGCCTTAGTGTTTTTAGACCCCGGTCTGTAAGTGACAACAAAATTGAACCGCATGAAAAACAATGCCCAGCGAGCCTGCCTGGGGGACAGACGCTCGGCTGACTCCAAATACAGCAGATTCTTATGATCGGTAATAACAGTAACCTGATGTACCAACCCCTCCAAGAAGTGTCGCCATTCCTCAAAGGCCAACTTGATTGCCAACAACTCCCTGTTGCCGATATCGTAGTTACGTTCGGCGGACGACAGTTTCTTGGAGAAATAGGCGCACGGACACAAACCACTCAAAGATGAGCCTTGAGATAGTACTGCCCCCACACCAACCTCAGACTCATCGACTTCCACAACAAAGGGTTTTGATACGTCTGGCTGCACAAGAATGGGGGCTGAAACAAAACTGTTCTTAAGAAACTCAAATGCGCGCACAGCAGCCTTAGGCCAAGCGGAGAAATTGGTACCCTTTTTAGTCATGTCAGTTAGCGGTTTAGCAATGATGGAAAAATCCTTGATACATTTCCTATAGTAGTTAGAAAACCCAAGGAACCGCTGAAGTGCTTTCAGGTTATCAGGACGTTCCCAATGCAGCACCGCTTGCACCTTAGCGGCTTCCATTTTAAAACCAGAAGCAGACACAATATAACCCAAGAAAGGCAACTCTTGAACAGAAAATACACATTTCTCAAATTTAGCATACAGCTTATTCTCTCTGAGAAGCTGTAACACCTGCCTGACATGATTTAAATGAGCATCACGGTTGCAAGAATATATGAGGATGTCATCTAGGTACATGATAACGAATTTCCCCAAAACATGCGAGAACACATCATTGATGAAATGTTGGAACACTGCTGGTGCGTTAGTCAACCCAAAAGGCATCACCAAATTTTCAAAATGACCCTCAGGGGTATTAAAAGCCGTCTTCCACTCATCACCTTGACGGACTCTTATGAGGTTGTACTCCCCCCTGAGGTCAAGCTTGGTAAACCACTTAGCACCCGCCACCTGGTTGAACAAATCTGGTATCAGTGGCATCGGGTATGGATCACGAACCGTAATCTGGTTCAACTCCCTGAAATCCAAACACGGGCGTGATCTGCCATCTTTCTTCTTCACGAAGAAGAACCCTGCTGCCACCGGCCTGATGTGCCCTTTGCTCAAGCTTTCAGCAATATAATCTTTTAACGCTTGTCTCTCCAGACCGGAGATGTTAAACATCCTTGCTTTAGGCAACTTGGCCCCTGGTTTAAACCTGATAGAACAGTCATAGGGACGATGTGGCGGCAACTCTGAACAACCCTTTTCAGGGAACACATCCACAAAATCCAGAAGTGACTCCGGAACGCTTGAAGTCACCGCAGCCACACATGTGGCCAGGCAATTCTCCTGGCAGAACTCGCTCCACTGATTTATGTCCTGAGTTTTCCAGTCAATTACCGGGTTGTGCATGGACAACCAAGGAAAACCCAAAACCACCTGAGCAGGAAGATTCCTGAGCACCTTACATGTAACCCGCTTGGAATGTAGAACCCCAATGTGGAGTTTCACCTCAGCCACAAATTCAGTAATCTCCCCCTGAGAGAGAGGAGCAGCATTGATGGTGACCACGCGGATAGGATGAGACAGTTTTTCAATCCTAAAACCTGCTGTGCGCGCAAACTCCTCATCAATGAGATTTGTGGCTGAACCACTATCCACAAAAACAGTAATTGGCAGCTCACTGCCAGCGATAAAAACCTTAGCAGGGAGCATGCATTGAGAAACCACCATGGAGGATATACATAAGCTCAGATTGGTCTCCTCCACACCCTCTGAGCTTAGAAGTTTTCCGCCGTTGCGTTTTTCTTAGACAGCAGAGGACAGATGTTAATAAAATGACCAGATTTACCACAGTAAAAACAGGCTCCCTGCTTCCTGAGCTCAGGGGCTCGACGCTTCGCATGTGACACCCCTGCGATTTGCATAGGCTCCGTGGGCTCACCTGCAGCAACCTCACGTGAACCTAAACCCTCTCGCATAGGCGGTGTCTCATGCTCCCCCTGACGCAAACGGCGATCAATGCGGACAACCAGACTCATAGCGGAATCTAGAGAAGCAGGAGTCTCGTACATCAGAAGGGCTTTTTTAACCCTTCCAGAAACCCCATGAATAAACTGACTCCACAATGCTGGATCATTCCATTGTGTATCGATCACCCAGTGACGAAATTCAGAACAGTAATCCTCTGCAACTCGCTCCCCCTGGCGAATAGTGCGTATCTTAGATTTTGCTAGAGCCATTCTGTCAGGTTCATCGTAGATTTTTCCAAGAGAGGAAAAAAAACTCTCCACAGAGTCAAATGCAGCAGAATCAGATGGCAAAGAAAACGCCCATGCTTGGAGATCCACCGCTTAACAATGACAACACCAGGCCCACACGCTGAGCCTCATTACCCGAGGAGATCGGGCGCATTCGGAAATATAGTTTGCAAGCTTCACGAAAAGAAACAAATTTACTGCGTTTGCTGCAAATTTTTCAGGCAAAGGGAATTTAGGCTCAGCAACTCTTCCTGTTGCTCCAGCTTGCACATTAGATACTGCTAGTCCCTGTTGCTGAACTGCCCCCCTCAACTCAGTGACCTGGCGGGTTATGGAAGTCATGGGATCCATGACAAAAGAAAAAAAAAGAGACCCCTTTTTTTTTTTTTTTCTTTTTTGTTGTTGGGTCGATTATAATGTCACGGGGAGACTAGGTGAGCAAGAGCTAATAACCCGGGCCCCTGCAATTTCCCTCAGACTAGGGAAATCCTGACTGACCCTCTACCTGGAATTTACACTGATGGTGTGCATGTCCAGGCCTCGAACCTCACCCTGTCTCCTGTTTCAACCCTAGGTTGAAACCTCCGCCCACCACCCAGTGAAGAGGTAATACACCAATACCCACAGTTAGCACAGACAAGGATAAAGGAAAATATACACCACGCCGCAGTCACTCAGAAATACACTATAAATGTGCAGGGCAAAATAAATACAAATATAGGAAGGAGTAAATAAGACTAAGGAAAATACACCACCAGCAACGAATCTCCAACAACCAGCTCTCCACTCCAGACCGAGATAACAACGCACAAGACAGAAGCTATAATCGGCGACACCCAATGAGAACTATTTAAAGGCAATGGGCATGGCCCAGCTTCCAATCCGAGGATCAGGTAAATTAACCCCGGAACAGCTAGATAAAATCTAGCCGACGCCAATGAGCAAATAGTGGTCAAAAGCGGAATTACCGCTGTCTGTCGAACGACCTGGTCTGAACAGCGTCCGACATGACAGTTATATACTGCGTGGGCTGTGCTATATATTACATGGGCAGTGTTATATACTGCGTTGACTGTGTTATATACTGCGTGGGCAGTGTTATATACTGCGTGGGCAGTGTTATATACTGCGTGGGCTGTGTTATATACTGTGTGGGCTGTGTTATATACTGCGTGGGCTGTGTTACATACTGCATGGGCAGTGTTATATACTGCTCGGGCTGTGTTATATACTGCGTGGGCTGTGCTGTATATTACATGGGCAGTGTTATATACTGCGTGGGCAGTGTTATATACTGCGTGGGCTGTGTTATATACTGCGTGGGCAGTGTTATATACTGCGTGGGCTGTGTTATATACTGCGTGGGCTGTGTTATATACTGCATGGGCAGTGTTATATACTGCGTGGGCTGTGTTATATACTGCGTGGGCAGTGTTATATACTGCGTGGGCTTTGTTATATACTGTGTAGGCTGTGTTATATATTACGTGGGCTGTGTAATATACTACGTGGCTGTGTTATAGACTGCATGTCTGCTATATACTACATGGCTCCTATATACTATGTGGCTGCTATATATATACATACATACGCTAGAATACCCGATGCGTTAGAATCGGGCCACCATCTAGTCTCTATATAAAGACCAACATAGATATTACCGCCATATGGTCAGTGGTAGATACCAGTCTTACAAAACATATAAGAGATCACTGCACAGTTACAGATAGTGTCTTACCACTGACGTTCTTTCTGATGGAATCATTTATTTTTCCTGTCTTTTCCATCTGGCCCAGACCGACATGAGAACTCCATCCAGCAACGACTCACCTGCAGAGATTACAACATAGACACATTTCACTTCTCATATTCCAGCCATCACCATCTATTCCCAACCTGCACAAACTCCTCATCCTGCTGATACCCCAATACTGAGCAGCTGCTGCCGTATGTGTCCCTATTACTGAACCTGATACCCCAATACTGAGCAGCTGCTGCCGTATGTGTCCCTATTACTGAACCTGATACCCGAATACTGAGACGCTGCTGCCGTATGTGTCCCTATTAGGGTTGAGCAAAACGGATCGGTCAAATTCAAAAATCGCCGACTTTCGGCAAAGTCGGGTTTCATGAAACCCGACCCGATCCTAGTATGGGATCGGCCATGAGGTCGGCGATCTGCACGCCAAAGTCGCGTTTCGTATGACGCTTTCAGCGCCATTTTTCAGCTAATGAAGGAGGACGCAGAATGTGGGCAGCGTGATGACATAGGTCTCGGTCCCCACCATCTTAGAGAAGGGCATGAGAGTGATTGGCTTGCTTTCTGCGGCGTCACAGGGGCTATAAAGGGGCATGCACGCCAACCGCCATCTTACTGCTGCCGATCTTAGCATAGGGAGAGGTTGCTGCAGCTTCATCAGAAGAAGGGATATAGTTAGGGAGGGAAGATTAACCCCCCCATCTGCTTGTGCTGTAGCGATTTCCACTGTCCAACACCACTTTTGTTTTGCAGGGACAGTGGAGGCTATATTTTTGTGCATCAGCTCTGTAGCTTATTAGGCTGCCTTATAAGGCTCCCTGATAGCTGCATTGCTGTTTCCACGCTGCTGTGCAAACCAACTGCTTTTTTAAAATCCTGTTGCTCCTTTCTGCACAGTTATCTTGTTTATTTGTCCACACTTTTGTGTGCAGCAGTCCTTTTTATTGCTGCCATACTTGTCCTGAGGTCATTGTAGGGAGATTGAAATTGTACTACAGTCCTTGTATTTTTTCATAAATCAGCCAGCCACTTTCTGCCACTTACATTGTGTTGTTTTATGCACAGGGCCTGAGTTTTGGTTCAGTTTCCCAAAAAAAAAGGGAGATTTAAATTCTCAACAAGTTTATATACACCTTCTACCTTGTTTTACAGTACTATATAACAGTTGTTATTTTGGTTAGATTTTCCAAAAAATGAGGAAATCTTGTGGAAGAGCCTGTGGGCGGTGGTTGCCAGCTGGTACTGATGGTGGTGGTGGTGCATCTGGTGGTAGTGGCAAAAACACAATAGCACCTAAGGCTGGAGGTGTTGAGCCAGCGTCATTGTCTGGCTACACAAGGCCTCGAAGGCTCCCTTCTCCAATTCCTCCATTTGCAGCTTCTGAATGTCCACCATAGGCCATTTTTATACCTCCCTAAATGGGCTGACTCCCCCCACAGGGCCGTGGTCACCACCTGGCCCAAGCATCCGTGCGAGTGCCGTTTGCCTGGACAGGTGGGTGGGCCCACTCTTGGGCGACGGCACTGGCACAGGGTCCCTCATAGTACAATGAAGTGTCTCTGACGGTGGTGGTGCACAACCAACGTCAGACACACCGTCGTAATATGAGGGGCCCTGTGCCAGTACCGCCGCCCACGAGAGAGTGTTCCCCCCCAGCTCAAACAGTGCTCTACCACTTGCAATACTTACCTCTCCTTGCTCCACCACTGTGCAGTCTGTGCTGTTAAATCCTTCAATGGCACTGCCAATACAAATTTGTTGAAATGATAGATGATAGTTAAAATATACAGGGGCCCTGGCTTCCATTTAGACCAGTTAATACTTTGCGCCTACTACCACTGTCTGCTACTCAGCAGAGGAGACCACCCCTGTACCTAGCTATGCCACCTGTTTATTTATGAAAAAAAATTTGGCAGACATTTAGCCCACTTTATTATTTGGGCCTACTAACTTAGTCTGCTACTCATTACAATTTTCCGACACTGAGCAAAGCAATGTCGCCTGTTTATTTATGAACAATTTTTTGGCAGACATATAGCCAACTTTATTATTTGGGCCTACTAGCTGTGTCTGCCACTCATTACAGTTTTCCTCCACTGAACAAAGCAATGCCGCCTGTTTAGTCCTGTTACATTTGAACTGCATTTAGCCTACTTTATTATTTGGGCCTACTAACTGTGTCTGCCACTCCTTACAGTTTTCCTCCACTGAACAAAGCAATGCCGCCTGTTTAGTCCTGTTACCAATTTTGAACTGCATTTAGCCTACTTTATTCTTTGGGCCTATATCTGTGTTTCCTCCTCATCCTGCCCATTGCCCAGCCACTGCTAGATGAGTCTGCTGGTACATTGACCCAGACCACTACATTCCCTTTGCACTCTACACAGCCAGAATCTGACCCTGCTGAAAGTCAGGTTCCCCTTCCCGCATACTATACCACCTTACACGGGGACAAAGAGGAAGGTGCAGATGAAAGTGTAGGTTCCTTCATCAGGTAGGGGGGGAATACTCGTTGGCGACGTCACTGACACAGGGTCCCTCATAGTACGCAAAATTGTCTCTGCCAGTGGGAGGCGCCACCCGCCGACAAACACACCGCCGTACTATGAGGGGCCCTGTGCCAGTGCCAACGAGTGGGCCCCCCCTGCTTGCTGAGGATCACAGCACTTGCAAAGTTGAAATATTTACCTCTCCCTGCTCCACCGCCGTGACATATTCCGTGTTTCCTGGGCCCACGAAAATCTTGAGCCAGCCCTACCCCCCACAACTTTAGCCAAATGACCCCCAGTTTTCAATGCCTAACTATTATTATAAAGTAAATTAAGATTGACAAGCTTAAGTAATAAGAATTGATGTTTTTGGCATTAAAATGGGCACTGTAGGTGTTTTCCTGTCCTCCACTCTCTGCCGACTTTGCTTCCCCATTGACTTGCATTGGGTTTCGTGTTTCAGTCGGCCCCCGACTTTTTGCAATAATCGGCCGATTTCCCCCGACCCAACTTTTGACAAAGTCGGGTTTCGCGAAACCCGACTCGATCCGAAAAAAGTAAAAGTCGCTGAACTCTAGTCCCTATTACTGCACCTGATACCCCAATACTGAGCCGCTGCTGTCGTATGTGTCCCTATTACTGCCCCTGATACCCCAATACTGAGCCGCTGCTGCCGTATGTGTCCCTAATACTGCAACTGATAACCCAATACTGACCGCTGCTGCCGTATGTGTCCCTATTACTGCATCTGATACCCCAATACTGTGCCGCTGCTGCCGTATGTGTCCCTATTACTGCACCTGATACCCCAATACTGAGCCGCTGCTGCCATATGTGTCCCTATTACTGCACCTGCTGTGTGATTCTCTGTGCCCTCTAAATTCTAAAGCAACCCTCTATAATATAGTAATGCCGGGTGCAAGTGCCCTAGAAAACAGTGCCCACATTTTGCCCCCTAGAAAGTAATATTGCCAACTGGCACCACAGAACTTCTCTGTGGGCGTTTCCTTTTTTCTTCCAATTCTGGCCAATTAAAATATGGCCTCGCCCATGCGTGGTACACGCCCAGTTAGGCTACTTTCACACTAGCGTCGTGCGCTGCACGTCGCTATGCGACGTTGCGGCACACCGACGCTAGCTGTGGAAGCGCCGCACAACGGGGGCAGCGGATGCTGTTTCTCAATGCATCCGCTGCCCCATTGTGAGGTGCAGGGAGGCGGGGGCGGAGTTCCGGCCACGCATGCGCGGTCGGAAAAGACGGGAACAACGCACCAAAAAACGTTGCAAGCAACGTTTTTTGGTGGCGACGGTCCAACGCAACACGACGCAACCGTCGCACGACGGTTGCGACGTGTGGCAATGCGTCGCACTGCGTCGTTAATAAAAGTCTATGGAGAAAAAACGCATCCTGCAAGCACTTTTGCAGGATGCGTTTTTTTCTCCAAAACGACGCATAGCGACGTGCAGTGCACGACGCTAGTGTGAAAGTAGCCTTAGTTGAAGGGAAATGTTGCAGTATTTCCTGCAGGCTATAACTTTGGAACAGAGGGGCACAGAAGAAAAAGAAAACTAGTTCCAGAATCAGTGGAGCAGCACCAATTGGACAAGGAGTTCAGTTTACATTTTAAGAAATTCAGCAAATGGTCCTCTAAGTACAATGCATCCCTGGTCTGTAAAGCCAGACGTACAGTACAGACCAAAAGTTTGGACACACCTTCTGATTTAAAGATTTTTCTGTATTTTCATGACTATGAAAATTGTACATTCACACTGAAGGCATCAAAACTATGAATTAACACATGTGGAATTATATACTTAACAAAAAAGTGTGAAACAACTGAAATTATGTCTTATATTCTAGGTTCTTCAAAGTAGCCACCTTTTGCTTTGATGACTGCTTTGCATCCTCTTGGCATTCTCTTGTTGAGCTTCAAGAGGTAGTCACTGGGATTGGACTTCCAACAATCTTGAGGAGTTCCCAGAGATGCATAGCACTTGTTGGCCCTTTTGCCTTCACTCTGCGGTCCAGCTCACCCCAAACCATCTCGACTGGGTTCAGGTCTGGTGACTGGAGGCCAGGTCATCTGGCGTAGCACCCCATCACTCTCCTTCTTGGTCAAATAGCCCTTACACAGCCTGGAGGTGTGTTTGGGGTCATTATCCTGTTGGAAAATAAATGATGGTCCAACTAAACGCAAACCGGATGGAATAGCATGCCGCTGCAAGATGCTATGGTAGCCCTGCTGGCTCAGTATGCCTTTAAATTTGAATAAATCCTCAACAGTGTCACCAGCAAAGCACCCCCACACCATCACACCTCCTCCATGCTTCATGGTGGGAACCACGCATGTAGAGTCCATCCGTTCACCTTTTCTGCGTTTCACAAAGACACGGTGGTTGGAACCAAAGATCTCAAATTTGGACTCATCAGACCAAAGCACAGATTTCCACTGGACTAATGTCCATTCCTTGTGTTCTTTAGCCCAAACAAGTCTCTTCTGCTTGTTGCCTGTCCTTAGCAGTGGTTTCCTAGCAGCTATTTTACTATGAAGACCTGCTGCACAAAGTCTCCTCTTAACAGCTGTTGTAGAGATATGTCTGCTGCTAGAACTCTGTGTGGCATTGACCTGGTCTCTAATCTGAGCTGCTGTTAACCTGCGATTTCTGTGGCTGGTGACTCGGATAAAATTATCCTCAGAAGCAGAGGTGACTCTTGGTCTTCCTTTCCTGGGGTGGTCCTCATGTGAGCCAGTTTCTTTGTAGCGCTTGATGGTTTTTGCAACTGCACTTGGGGACACTTTCAAAGTTTTCCCAATTTTTCGGACTGACTGACCTTCATTTCTAAAAGTAATGATGGCAACTCATTTTTCTTTACTTAGCTGCTTTTTTCTTGCCATAATACAAATTCTAACAGTCTATTCAGTAGGACTATCAGCTGTGTATCCACCAGACTTCTGCACAACACAACTGATGGTCCCAACCCCATTTATAAGGCAAGAGATCCCACTTATTAAACCTGACAGGGTACACCTGTGAAGTGAAAACCATTCCTGGTGACTACCTCTTGAAGCCCATCAAGAGAATGCCAAGAGTGTGTAAAGCAGTCATCACAGCAAAAGGTGGCTACTTTGAAGAACCTAGAATATAAGACATAATTTCAGTTGTTTCACACTTTTTTGTTAAGTATATAATTCCACATGCGTTAATTCATAGTTTTGATGCCTTCAGTGTGAATGTACAATTTTCATAGTCATGAAAATACAGAAAAATCTTTAAATGAGAAGGTGTGTTCAAACTTTTGGTCTGTACTGTATGCAAGATAGCTAAAATATTTGGTCTCAGCTTTTTAGGATTGCTTACAAAGTAAAGGAAATCCATTGGCTCCCACACTCTTCATACACAGAGACGTGAGGGATTCCTGTTTTCCTATCTCTCTGTATAACATGTTAAGCAGCAGCAGCATGGACAATATTATACAGAAGTACTGAGTGGTGTAGCTGTGAATCCAACACTGGGATGAGATTAAACTAGAAAGATGGAGCATGACCTGTCATGTGTGTGTCTGGTAATCTGACTTGTCTTGAGTAAGATGAATTTTAGCTACGGTATATTTCTGAGTGAATATGAGTTCAGTAGGTATAGAATAAAAATGGCTCATAAGTAGAGAAAGCAGCATGTAGATTCCTGTTTTGTTGCAAGAACATATTTTTTCAAATTCTTCTTGGATAAAAAAAAAGTATTTATTATGAATTTTCTATCATTTTGTGTTTGCAGGTCCTGTGCAGGCCTCTGCAACTCTATGGTAACAGATTATAAACAAACTCTATGAAGTCTAATTCTGCAGCCATTCTTCCTTCTACTGTCCACTTGTTTATAGTCTGAGCTATAAATCGGCATAGGAGCATGGTACACTACTGAGCAGAAGCTTCACTGTGCATGTTGGATGGCTTAAATGCTCATCAGGTCAGATGACCCTGACACCCAGTTTGATGCTGGGTGCCGAGTAGTTTGAGAGTCCAAGGTGCAGAAGTTCCCAAAGAGTGGCGACAAAGAGGTGCCTTAACTTATAGGTTGGAGGACTCCATTTGAATTCATATACATTTCCACCACACTTCAATTTCCTTACATTTCAGCACACGCCCTTTTTCAGGTCATTTGTGCTAGGGTTCTCCTTGAGGCTATGTGCACACGTTGCGGATTCGTGTGCGGATTTTTCCGTTTTTGCAAAATCCGCAGGTAAAACGCACTGCGGATTACCAGCGGATTTTCCGTGGATTTCCTGCGTTTTTTGTGCAGATTCCATCTGCGGTTTTACACCTGCGGATTCCTATTGAGGAGCAGGTATAAACCACTGCGGAATCCGCACAAAGAATTGACATGCTGCGGAAAATAATCCGCAGTGTTTCTGCACGGTATTTTCTGCAGCATGGGCACTGCGGATTATGTTTTCCATATGTTTACATGGTACTGTCAACCGCATGGAAAACAGCTGCGTATCCGCAGGGTCAAATCCGCTGCGGAACTGCAGCAAAATCCACAACGCCTTAGGAGCGGCTGCAATCCCAGATCCAATGAGACATTCACAGATCTGGGCAGCTTTCTCAAGTGGTTGGGATCATGTACTGATTTTAAGGACATCTTTTTCCTTGCACATTTTCACTGTCTTTCAGTGGAGGTTTATATCATGTATGATCTTCTTCAGTATGTGGATCAGAGACATATAGGTGATACCTGTAGATGAGTTATTTGACATGTATAATACCTGCTCCTGTTGGACTTGGTAGCATAATTATTAGACATTGGATCCGTTCAGGGCTAGTCTGTTAGATAGCTCATTCACCTGAGAGCTACATATCCCGACTCCTATACATATTGTTGGAGTAATGCTTATTACTCTATATATTGCATCAATTTCTATTTTCTAATGTTTAATAGTGCACGAGTTTCTGTCTCCAGCAATAGTGTTATATTACCAGTAAAGTACTGTTAAAAAAAGGAAGTTCCTGTTCACTGTGTGTGTAGCTGGAGCACATTTTACTTTCAGTTTGCAAGCTGACAGACAAGATGCTGAGACCCTAAGCTAAACTAAATACCAGTTGTAAGCGATGTTATCTTTGTTCTTGAATAAATATATAATCACTGTAGAATGGCTGTACAGACATTAATCCTCTGCCACGAGGTTATGGGCTCAGAAATCCAAAGACCCAGAGAACAGCCCACGAGAGAGATCAACAGTTTACTAAGGCTACTTTCACACTGGCGTTAACTGCAATACGTCGCAATGCGTCGTTTTGCCGAAAAAACGCATCCTGCAAAAGTGCTTGCAGGATGCGTTTTTTCTGCATTGACTAACATTAGCGACGCATTTGCGACGCATTGACACACGTCGCAACCGTCGTGCGACGGTTGCGCCGTGTTGTGGCAGACCGTCGGGAGCAAAAAACGTTACATGTAACGTTTTTTCCTCCCGACGGTCTGCTTTTTCCGACCACGCATGCGCGGCCGGAACTCCGCCCCCACCTCCCCGTACTTCCCCGCACCTCACAATGGGGCAGCGGATGCGCTGGAAAAATGCATCCACTGCCCCCGTTGTGCGGCGGAGACAACGCTAGCGTCGGTGACCTCGGCCCGACGCACCGCGACGGGCCGAGCCCGACGCTAGTGTGAAAGTAGCCTAAGACGAAGCAAAGATGGCGCCAGTAGCAACGCTGAAGTTCACAGTGCCAAATCCGACTAACCAGAGCTACCAATCCTGGAAATACAAGGGAAAGATGCTGCTGATAAGAGCAGGCTCGTGGAAATACACACAGGAATCTAGACCTGACCTATTACCAAAAGACTGGGCAGATAAAGATCAAGAAGCACAATCATTATGTAGTGACGGCGCCTCTGCCTTCAGTACCTTTCCCCCTACAGAGATGCCAACGTGCTCACTGCCGCGGCCCCCGTTCTGCTCCTTTCGGGTCTGCTGCTACCTGGGGTGCATGCACCGCACACAGGTCCCCAGGCACTGTGCTTAGGGCGTGCCCACTCACACATACCCTTTCTTAAAGGGCCTGCATGCTTTCCTCTAAAGTGTTCCCAGCCAATAGCTGGTGGACATTTACTATTTAAATGGCCTCCACAAGAGTTTGTTTCCTAACACTCTTTTGAGTTCTAAGGTCCCAGTGCTCGTATCCCTGTACGCTGCACCTGCCAGTGCTCATCTCAACGTCAGCTGATCCTGCTGCACTTGACAGTTCCCATCTCAAAGTAAGCCAATCCCGCTGCACTCATCTCGACTTCAGCCAATCCTGTTGCACCTGTCAGTGCTCATCTCAACATCAGCCAATACCGCTGCACCTGCCAAGCTCATTTTTACATCACCTGGTCCAGTTGCACTTGCCAGAGCTCATCTCTCCGTCAGCCGGTCCCATCTGCATCTGTGGTACCTGTCATCTTCCTCCGCCTGCCTGCATCTATTGGACATTCCCTTTGGCCAACCCAGCTACCTGTTCATAAGGGGTCAGCTGCCATCCATCCAAGGTTAATCCTGGAGTAGCACCTGATCCCTCTCCTTTGTCTCTCTTCGGATCTCGGTATCATATTCTGCTGCGTGTCCGTGGTCGGATTGGGTGAGGCTCCTAGTCACACCCCTCAGGTCTTCTTTGGGCTCTGGCACAGTGGTTACACCACCCCGCCCGTTTCACACATCTGCCTCAGTATAGATGATCAGATTGTGTTTATATGTAAAGTGAAACTGCAAAAGAAATGTGAGAGCAGCTGCAGAAAGTGCATGAAAAATATAAACCTCAACACTAAGCTCTATTTAAAGAGACTAAGCTCTATCAATCTAAGCAAAATAAGGCCCAAAATATGCAGCATTATATAATAAATAATCTTGAAATTGTGGAGCACCTACTGGGAACTGGAGTAGATCTAAAGATTCTCCATGTTGCTGCACCACTACTAAGCGGTCTACCAGAAAGCGTACCCAGATTATGAGCTTACATTGGAGTATGTCAGAGGATAGCTTGTAGATGACTATAAGCGAACGACAGAAAGTGTAAGCAGTAGTTGGGTATCCAAAGCAGAATCTGCTTTAAAAACCCAATATCTACCCCAAAATAAGTAATTTGAAGGAAACACATGAGTGTTTTGTCTGCAAGAAATCAGAACATCGAAAGGCTGACTGCAGAATCTGTAAAACTAGAATAAATCAGCTGAAAATGCCAAATAAAAGTGCCATTACTGAAGAACATGACACTTCAAGTACTGAAGCTGTGTTTACTGTTAACGCAAGTACATCAAAGCATGTATGGTGTACGGACTCTGGTGCAACTAGTCATATGACTAATGACAGAACCTTCTTCTCTGAACTAGACCAAAATAAGTCAGAGAAAGTGATCTTGTCTAATGATCAGTATATGCATTCAGAGGGAGTAGGAGATGGCTACATTAATTGTCAAGTCTCTCCAACACTAGCTGAAAGATCCCAGTAACAGATGTGCTCTATGTCAGCACAAGAATTGTATCCATGTACGGCACAGGGATCTTGCACACAGAGACCCAGAAGCAATGAGAGTTACAGTGCCTACAAGTAGTATTCAACCCCCTGCAGATTTAGCAGGTTTACACATTTGGAATTAACTTGGCATTGTGACATTTGGACTGTAGATCAGCCTGGAAGTGTGAAATGCACTGCAGCAAAAAAGAATGTTATTTCTTTGTTTATTTTTTTTTTAAATTGTGAAAAGTTTTTTCAGAGGGTCATTTATTATTCAACTCCTCAACCCCCCAGAATTCTGTTTGGTTCCCCTAAAGTATTAAGAAGTAGTTCAGGCACAAAGAACAATGAGCTTCACATGTTTGGATTAATTATCTCTTTTTCCAGCCTTTTCTGACTATTTAAGACCCTCCCCAAACTTGTGAACAGCACTCATACATGGTCAACATGGGAAAGACAAAGGAGCATTCCAAGGCCATCAGAGACAAGATCGTGGAGGGTCACAAGGCTGGCAAGGGGTACAAAACCCTTTCCAAGGAGTTGGGCCTACCTGTCTCCACTGTTGGGAGCATCATCCAGAAGTGGAAGGCTTATGGAACTACTGTTAGCCTTCCATGGCCTGGACAGCTTTTGAAAGTTTCCTCCCGTGCCGAGGCCAGGCTTGTCCGAAGAGTCAAGGCTAACCCAAAGACAACAAGGAAGGAGCTCCGGGAAGATCTCATGGCAGTGGGGACATTGGTTTCAGTCAATACCATAAGTAACGTACTCCACCGCAATGGTCTCCGTTCCAGACGAGCCCGTAAGGTACCTTTACTTTCAAAGCGTCACGTCAAGGCTCGTCTACAGTTTGCTCATGATCACTTGGAGGACTCTGAGACTGACTGGTTCAAGGTTCTCTGGTCTGATGAGACCAAGATCGAGATCTTTGGTGCCAACCACACACGTGATGTTTGGAGACTGGATGGCACTGCATACGACCCCAAGAATACCATCCCTACAGTCAAGCATGGTAGTGGCAGCATCATGCTGTGGGGCTGTTTCTCAGCCAAGGGGCCTGGCCATCTGGTCCGCATCCATGGGAAGATGGATAGCACGGCCTACCTGGAGATTTTGGCCAAGAACCTCCGCTCCTCCATCAAGGATCTTAAGATGGGTCGTCATTTCATCTTCCAACAAGACAACGACCCAAAGCACACAGCCAAGAAAACCAAGGCCTGGTTCAAGAGGCAAAAAATCAAGGTGTTGCAGTGGCCTAGTCAGTCTCCTGACCTTAACCCAATTGAAAACTTGTGGAAGGAGCTCAAGATTAAAGTCCACATGAGACACCCAAAGAACCTAGATAACTTGGAGAAGATCTGCATGGAGGAGTGGGCCAAGATAACTCCAGAGACCTGTGCCGGCCTGATCAGGTCTTATAAAAGACGATTATTAGCTGTAATTGCAAACAAAGGTTATTCCACAAAATATTAAACCTAGGGGTTGAAGAATAATTGACCCACACTTTTATGTTTAAAATTTATAAAAATTTAACTGAGCAACAAAACTTTTTGGTTTGTAAGATTTATGCATCTGTTAATAAATCCTGCTCTTGTTTGAAGTTTGAAGGCTCTAACTTATTTGCATCTTATTAAACCTGCTAAATCTGCAGGGGGTTGAATACTACTTTTAGGCACTGTAGTTCAAAAACAATTTTCTGATGGTATTTCAGCTGATCTATATAATCAGACAATGAATTGTGTTAAGTGTCTTAAACGGAAATGTAAAAAAAAATCCTTTCATAAAATCTCACATGTAAAGCGCCATGGAATAAATGGCGCTATAACAATAAATAATAATAATAAAATAATAATAATAAAAATAATAATAAAATAATAATAATAATTATTAAAAAATAATAATAAAAATAATAATAATTAATAAATAATAATAAAATAATAATAATACTATATAATCAGAACAGCTTCTGGACTTCATACACAAAGATGTTTGTGGTCTAATGAGTACTCAAGGTCCTGAAAAGAAGAGATATTTTCTCACATTTACAGATGATTATTGAAGATACACAGTTGTCTATCAGCTTCACAGGAAAGATGAAGTTCCAGAGAAACTTGAGATATGTCTCACTGAAGTAAATAACAAATTTAGGCGATTGACAACATTTCTACATGCAGATAATAGAACTGAGTATACAAACAATGAGACACAAAGTGTTTTAAAGGAAAAATGGAATTATGTTTCAGACCACTGTACCATACAGCATAGAAACGAAAAAAGGGAGAAAAGGATCTATAATGTGAAGTGTTCAAACAAGTCATCAGACCATGCTACCAATTATATATGATCTAAAGATCCAATTAAAGAATTCAGGGGATTTGTAAAAATCAACACAAATTTTATTGCACACATACACTGTGTGCAGAATTATTAGGCAAGTTGTATTTTAGAGGATTATTTTTATTATTGATCAACAACTATGTTCTCAATCAACCCAAAAGAATCATAAATATCAAAGCTTAATATTTTTGGAAATTGGAGTGTTTTTTTTTTTAGATTTGGCTATCTTAGGAGGATATCTGTTTCTGCAAGTAACTATTACTTATTAGGCCACTTAATAAAAACCAAATATATTGCCATCTCACTTGTTTATGTTCACCAGGTAAACCAATATAACTGCACAAAATTTAGAAATAAACATTTCTGACATGCAAAAACAAAACCCCAAAAAATCAGTGACCAATATAGCCACCTTTCTTTATGATGACACTCAGCAGCCTTCCATCCATAGATTCTGTCAGTTGCTTGATCTGTTTACAACCAACATCGCGTGGAGCAGCCACCACAGCCTCCCAGACACTGTTCCGAGAGGTGGACTGTTTTCCCTCCCTGTAGATCTCACATTTTATGAGGGACCACAGGTTCTCTATGGGGCTCAGATCAGGTGAACAAGGGGGCCATGTCATTATTTTTTCTTCTTTGAGACCTTTACTGGCCAGCCACGCTGTGGAGTAGTTGGAGGCATGTGATGGAGCATTGTCCTGCATGAAAATCATGTTTTTCTTGAACGATACCGACTTCTTCCTGTACCACTGCTTGAAGAAGTTGTCTTCCAGAAACTGGCAGTAGGTCTGGGAGTTGAGCTTCACTCCATCCTCAACCCAAAAAGGTCCCACAAGTTCATTTTGATGATACCAGCCCATACCAGAACCCCATCTCCACCTTGCTGGCGTCTGAGTCGGAGTGGAGCTCTCTGCCCTTTACTGATCCAGCCTCTGGCCCATCCATCTGGCCCATCAAGGGTCACTCTCATTTCATCAGTCCATAAAACCTTTGAAAAGTCAGTCTTAAGATATTTCTTGGCCCAGTCTTGACATTTTATCTTATGTTTCTTGTTCAAAAGTGGTGGTTTTTCAGCCTTCCTTACCTTGACCAGGTCCCTGAGTATCGCACACCTTGTGCTTTTTGTTACTCCAGTAACGTTGCAGCTCTGAAATATGGCAAACGTGGTGGAAAATGGCATCTTGGCAGCTTTACGCTTGATTTTTCCTCAATTCAAGGACAGTTATTTTGCGCCTTTTTTTGCCAACACGCTTCTTGCGACCCTGTTGGCTGTTTGCCATGAAACGCTTGATTGTTCGGTGATCACGCTTCAAACATTTGGCAATTTCAAGACTGCTGCATCCCTCTGCAAGACATCTCACAATTTTGGACTTTTCAGAGCCCGTCAAATCTCTCTTCTGACCCATTTTGCTAAAGGAAAGGAAGTTGCCTAATAATTAAGCACACCTTGCATAGAGCTTTGATGTCATTAGACAACACCCCTCCTCATTACAGAGATGCACATCACCTGATTTACTTAATTGGTAGTTGGCTCTCAAGCCTGAACATCTTGGAGTAGGACAACATGTATAAAAAGTATCATGTGATCAAAATACAACTTGCCTAACAATTTTGCACACAGTATAATAACAAACGACAATACAAAGGTATTTTAGTGAGGTAGAAATAGCAGCTAAAGAAACCGGTGGTACAAAAATTAGTAGATGGTAAGTAATGCACCGGACAGAAAAAGGTGGCATCTCACACAACATCTGCATAAGATGCCGCACATCTGACGAAGCCGAAGGCGGTGAAACGCGCGTCGAGGCCCTGCGCATCTCACTGGCACCCCTGCATGCCGTACCTGTATGTCTCAAGTGGGAGTGTTGGAATAATACTTATTTTTTGTGTACATGATGTCATCTACTATTTACTACTATTTAATAGGGCATGAGTTTCTGTCTCCAGAAATAGTGTTATATTGCTAGTAAAGCACTGTTAAAAAACACAGCAAGTTCCTGTTCACTGTGTGTAGCTGGAGCACATTTTACTTTCACTTTGCAAGCTGACAGACAGGAAGCTAAGATCCTAAGCTATATGAAATACCAGTTGTAAGCTGTTATCTTTGTTTTTGAATAAATATATTATCACTGTTGAACGACTAGACAGTACCGAGATTGATCCACTGCCAACACATATGAATGCTTAACTCGCCTCAGCACTCATATATTTTCAATGAGAAAAGAGGAGAAAGCCCCTGTCAAGCACCACTGATGGTGCCATATTTGCCCTGAAAAGAAAAAAAAATCAAGCATTTAGTTTGATTGTAGTTCCAATAAAATCAGTGTTTTATTAGCAGGAGACTATGATTAGAGGACTACTTGCCTCGTGCCATGTAGTCCTCCTGCAATATGTAACCCCACCGCTGATTAGCAATTTTCTGCTTGTGCATGTGTACACAGAAAGCTGTCAGTCAGTGATGTGAATGGGGTTATACAGGGCAAATCGCAAGGAAAAAAAAACTAAATTACCGTAGCTTATTCTTAATAGTAAGTGAATAACTAATAATAGTATATGTAAATAACATAAATGTACTTAGTTAACACTAATTTGATCAAAAAAGTGTAAAAGTCATCCCACCGCGACAAGGTGTATCCAATCGGGATGGTTCTATCATGTCTCTAGTATTAAAGCCTTAGCTTGTGTCAGCTGATGTCAATGTAGATAAGGGCAGAGCAGGACAGGGGCCTACTGTTCAGACACCCAGTCATGGAAAGCTATAGTGATGAAATGCCTACCTTAGAAAAGGGGAAAACATCGCTCTTTGTACAAAGCACAAAAAACTACAGCAAACCCAAAAACAATGAGCTGGAGCATAAGTTGGTATATGTGCAATGTGTAAAAGAATGTTCACACTGTGTCCATTTCACAGACAAAGCCCATAGAAAAAACAAAATGCACCCTGGGGTGATGGCCTTAATGCTTTTTTGGTCAAATTAGTGTTAGCTAAGTACCCTATGTAATTTACATGTACTATTACTATTTATTTATTTACTCACTACTATAAGCTCACTCTGTCTTTTTGCTTGGGTTTTGTCTGTGAAATGGACGCAATGTGAATGTGCGCTTACACATTGCACATATACCTTCTTATGCTCCTGCTCATTTCTTTGGTTTTGCTAGTGTTACACAGGGCTCAGCCATCAAAAAAAAGGTAAATCTGCTCCATATAAAACAAAGATATTCTTAAAACTGCAGAAAGAAGACCAGTAAGTGTCATGTCACCGGAATCAGGGTCACTTTCCATACATCATACTGGTTTCAGATCACATATGAAAAACCTGGTGACAGATTCTGTCATGACACAGCTGTTGGGTGACCTGGGACCAGAGGCTCCTTCCCTGTCCCTAATACTAGGGGGCGCCCTAGCTCACCCTATTTCCTGTGATACTTCTGAAGTTGAAGATGCTAGGGCTACCACTCTTGCCTTGTCTCCAAAATTCCCCCACCCAGGAAGAGGGGCACTATTGTGCACTGCAGTACACCAACCTGACAAACAAGGGTAAATAAACAAGGGTTATGGGCATTCAAAATATTAACTCACATATAACAGAGGAATGCATCGGGGAGTGGAGGATGGAGAATAAGCAAAAGTAGAGAAGGGAATTACCACGCTTACAAACCATGCAACTGTCACAGCTAACTCGTCCAACTCTCTTTCTCATATGAACTCCTCTCCCTCCGTTAGCCATGCAGCAAATACTAGCTCTGACAAGGATCAGAGCCAAGATTATAAAGGGGTAGGGAGTGGCTAACTGATCTCAGCTGCGAACTCAGAGTTTCCCAACATGGCCGATTAACCCCTGTTCTGCCAAAACTAATATATACCATTAAAATGAAGGAAAGGGCTTCTTCTCAGCACCAGAGTAGAAGCAATCAGACGCTGCGGTCTTCTGGCTCCACGCTGTCATGGCAACCCCGTCACAGATTCCCTTTAAACAACACCTGCCTTATACATTTCTTCCACAACTTTTTAATTTGTGGTAAGTCGGGAGGTCAGCCAGATCTACTGAAATCAGCAAACTTTAACCTGCATACGGGAACCTTTAGTACCACCAGTGTAGTCGACATAAAGAACATGTAACATGTACTTAAAGAGTAATCGCCTTTTTGTTGTATGTTTTTCATAAATCGGCAGTACATGCAAAAGTAAGAAACTGTGTAAATTTCATATTAGAAAAAGCAGCTTCAT
Source organism: Ranitomeya variabilis (assembly GCF_051348905.1). Taxonomy (NCBI): domain Eukaryota; kingdom Metazoa; phylum Chordata; class Amphibia; order Anura; family Dendrobatidae; genus Ranitomeya; species Ranitomeya variabilis. The sequence goes on from NC_135232.1 coordinate 616,089,043, forward strand.
TCTACTCCTGGACTGACTATTCGCTCTCAAAATCCTCAGTTCACAGGTAAAATTTGTCTTCAATAAATGCAGAGACTCCCGTTACCGAGATAAGAGAGGGCAGTTGGTGCTCATAAAGTTCTATGGTTAATTTGCAGTAGAATGTCTGTGTCTACCTCTAGCTCCTCCCTCCATAGAATTTTAAAGGTACTAACTGCCATCTCTTATCTCAGTTATGGAAAAATCTGTATGAAAGATTTTACAGATTTTACCCTTGAATTGAGAATGAACTATTAATCCAAGAGGAGAGATAAGCAGATTTCTCTGATGAGATATATTACAAAGCTGTTTATTTTCATCTACATTATTGATTTATTAAATAAAAATTAACAGTTACTCATTAATTGACTTTGTCTGGCAAGAAAGGGTTCAGTACCGAAGATCTTTAGCATGTGTCGGTACAAATTGTGGTTTGTTTAGCAGTCATCTCAGTATTTGAGTCTAATTTGCTATGAAAATACAAGCAAATTAGAAAGCAAAAACTCTGTGCTCTGGGAAGCCACATCCAGGAATATGAGATCTTGCTCTATTCTGGATTGGAGTGTTGCTATCTTTGCAAGTCCTGATTGTTTACTTTGCTACATCGGTGACACCCGTCATGGTCACTTCCTCTAAGCTCGGTGACTGAGACCTAAAACAGTAAAATCCAAAATGAAAATTACTTTTATTTAGTTACCTGAGGTTGAGAAAAAAGACACTACTCTATCAATTTCAAGATTCTTTTCTCTTCTTTTTTTGAACTGTTTGATTTAAACAAAAAGCATAAATCCCTTATTGAACAATAGTCAATCAATTGATTCCCCTTGATCAAACGAACATCAATTTTTAATACTGCAAAAGTTGTCACTAGATACATTTCTAGCACTCTTTTAATGCTGTTATTGTATCTTGCCGTTAATACCCTTGTGACTAGGCATTTCATAGAGTTTCACTGCTCTAACTATAAAGAACCCTTTCCAATATTGATTTGTTCAATGTGCAGGTCTTGGAAAGAGAAAGTCTTCAAACATTTCTTTGATTTATTATATTTTTCCTAGATGAACAGGACTGATTTTTCTAGATTCTTTGATATAGAGTTCTCCTATCTATACAAGCTTAAGACGCTGCTTATTGTGTCACCTGGTGAGCCTTCAGTGGAGCCATATGTGAGGTGTGTGGCCATTATGCAAGGCTCAGAGGACATCATTGCCATTTCAGAGTAGTAGGATTAGATAGTTTAGCTACAGGGTGGAACAGCTTGCAGAGCCCTGTGCGGGTCATTTCTGAAGCCATGCAGGCTATGAAGATGAAGACTAGGCCATGCTGAAGAGTTTGCTGGACAATGTGAGATGTCAGACTGAAGGGAAGCTTGGGTGGCAGGAGGCCACTACCCTGGGGAAAACTACACTCAGCCTGGAAAAGTTAAAGGGAATCTGTCACCCAGAAGCATGGGACCTGTGAGTCAGGGGGGCCCAGTGCCAGTGCCAGTACTTGCCTTGCACCCAACCCCCCCCCCCCCCCCCCGCCTGACTTTTCCAACTGTATCAACATCCTGGATGCCAATACAGTTGAAAGTAATCATGGAGAAGGGAGCCATCCGTACCATCCTCCATCATTCTCTCACTGCGTGTAAGATCTGACGTCTCAGCCATGCGGGCACAATGCTGTTTCTACTCTACTTCATGCCTGTGCCAAACAGTGAAAACCTTCAGAACACACACTAGAGAGACTGGAACAGCAGGAGATTGAGGAGAGGGGAGTATTTTTTTAAATCAATGAGAACATTGTTAGACACATTATACTATATGGAAGACAATGTGGGGCCTTTTATACTATATGGAGGAATATGTGGGGGGCCATTATATTGCATGGAGGACTTTGTGGGGCCCATTATACTGCATGAAGAACTATGCAGGGCTTATTGTACTATATTGAATTCAATGTGGGTTCCATTATGCTGAAAGAAAGGAAATGTGGGGCCCATTATACTATATGGAGGGCTATGTGGTGCCCATTATACAATTGGAAGGCTATGTGAGGGAAGATTATATTATTTGGAGGGCTATGTGGGAGCCATTTTACTATTTGAAGGGCTATGCAGAGGGCATCATACTATTTGGAGGTCTATGGGGGGCCATTCTACCATTTGAAGGGCTATGTGGGGGCAATATTACTATTTGGAGAGCTATGTGGGGCATTAATTGGGGGGACATTATATTGTTAAGAGGGCTATGTGGCGCCATTATACTGTTTGCAGGGCTATGTGGAGATAATTATACTGTTTTCAGGTTTATGTGTGGACAATTATACTGTTTGCAAGTTTATGTGGGAGCCATTATACTGATTGCATGGCTATGTAGTGACCATTATACTGTTAGCAGGTTTATATGGGGGCAATTATACTGTTTGCATGCCTATGTAGGGTGGGGGCTATTATACTGTTTGCAGGGCTATTTGGTGACCATTATACTGTTTCCAGGTTTATGTGGGGGCAATTATACTGTTTGAAGGGTTTTGTGGGGTAGGGAGCTATTTTATTGTTTGCAGGGCTATGTGGGGACCATTACACTGTTTGCAGGGTTATGTGGTTTAGGGGCTATTTGCAGGGCTATGTGGGGACAATTATACTGTATGCAAGAAATTATCTAGTGTTTTGGGTCCATCATACTATGTAGGTGCTATTATACTGCTTTATGGCCCCACTAGCCCACCATACAGTGTGGAGGGTTGTATTAAGCCATCATACTGTGTGAAGGGATGTGGAGGCCATTATACTGTATGAAGGCCTATTATACTGTATAGAGGACTGTGTGGGGGTCACAGTTGGGGCATAATACTGTGCTAGGCAGGTTCGTGTCTCCGGTACACTGACACATGTAGACCCATTCAAATGAATGTGTCTATGCACATGTCAGGGTGTTTTCACGGACCTTGTGTCCGTGTGCAAAACACGCAGACATGTCTGTCTTCGCCTGGACACACGGGCCGCAAAACGTGCCACACACGTGCACATTTAGAACAGTGCACATTGTCCACGGAAGGCTGCCAGGGAAGCGCTGTTCCCCTGCGTGTGGTGCTGAATTTGGCCTTCATCCATTCTCCCCTGCTCTGCTGGCGAGCAGCGCGAGCAGAGGAGAATGAATGAATGAATGAATGAATGAATGAAGGCAGTTTACAACCGGGAGCGGTGATAATGCGACCGGCCCAGCTGTAAACTACTGGGGAATGAATGATATGCATGATCTCCTGTGACCTCAGGACCGTGGGAGAATGCAAGTGATGAGATCACGGCAGTTCAAGCTCTGTCACAGTGACCTCATTACTTGCATTCTTCCACGGTCCTGAGGTCACAGGAGTTCATGCCGGCAACCGAGCACAGACTCAATGACATCACCGCTAGTTACTGAGCCTGTGCCCGCATCTCATTCATTCATTCTCCCCTGCTCGCACTGCTTGCCGGCAGAGCAGGGGAGAAGGGATGACAGTCGGCTTCAGCACCACATGCAGGGGAACAGCGCTTACAGTAGCGCTACTTCCCCAGCGGCAGTCTGTGTGCTACTGATGCGGCACACGGTGGCCACACGTGTGCCGCACATAGTACACACACGTACACACGGACACTGATATCTCTGCTACTGGTTTTTCCAGTACCGGAAATATCAGGAGTCTCAGGACGTGTGAAACTGGCCTTAAGTTGACTTTACTTTGACAGGGGGATTGATGGAAGGGTACAATAGGGTCATCGTACTGTGCATGTGGAGGGTACCATGGACAAATTCACTGTGGGGGAATCATGATCCACCCGCAGCTGTTAACTAGTTAAATGCGGCTGTCATTCTCTGACAGCGGCTTTTAATTTGCGCTTTCGGCTAGCGCGCTGGAAGTCTGGCCCATCGGTGACTCCGTCACATGATCGTGGGTCACCGATGGGTTGGCATGACAACCAGAAGTCTCCAGAAGACCTCTATGGTTGTCATAGCCAGATTGCTATGAGCGCCGCCCGGTGGTCAGCACTCAAAGTAAATGAGCATTTCTGCTACATACAGGTGATCTGATCATCGCCTGTGTGCAGCAGAGCCAATCGGACAAGTTCAGCTTCTAGTCTCCCATGTCTCACTATTGAAGCATGCATAAAGTAAAAAAAAAAAAGTTTTTAAAAATAATAACAAAATAAAATAAAAGTTCCAATCACCCCCTTTTTCGACCCATTCAAAATAAAACAATAATCAAACATACACATATTTGGTATCGCCGCGTTCAGAATTGCCCGATCTATCAATATAATAAAATAATTAATCCAATCACTAAAAGGCGTAAGGATAAAAAAAGTCACAATGTCAGAATTAAGTTATTTTGGTCACCGCAACATTGCATTAAAATGCAGAAACAGGCGACCAAAATTTTGTATCTGCACCAAAATGGTATCATTAAAAACATCAGCTCAGCAGCGCACGCAAAAAATAAGCCCTCACCCGACCAGAGATCAAGAAAAATGGAGACACTACAGTTATCAGAAAATGGCACTTTTTTTTTTTTAACAAACTTTGGAATTTTTTTTTCACCACTTAAATAGAAAAGCACTTAGACATGTTTGGTGTCTATGAACTCATAGTGACCTGGAGAATTACAATGACAGGTCAACTGTGGGATTGCACTTTTTTTGCAATTTCACAGCACTTAGAATTTTTTTTCCCGTTTTCCAGTACACGATGTTAAAACCAATGGTGTCATTCAAATGTACAACTTGTCCCGCAAAAAACAAGCCCTCACATGGCAATTTTGACCAAAAAATAAAAAAAGTTATGGCACTGGGAAGAAGGGGAGCAAGAAACGAAAATGCAAAAACAAAAATTCCTCTGATCATTAAAGGGTTAATATGTAAATGAGGGCTCCTTGCTGCACCATTCTGGCCTCTCAGTGGTCAGTCAACAGCTTGATTGTAGCTCTTATTTTCCCCAGCGTGAGCACGTGTTTTCAGCATCTGCTCGTGAGTGGGGTCTCCAGAAGGGTGAGAGGTATGAGAGAGTGCCCACACTGTCAAGCTAATAGAGATGCAACATAATGATTGGGTGGAACAATGCCTTGATCCAAAGGGTGCACTGGAGAGCCCTCATTTACATATGAAGCATAATAAACATATGACCGTTTAAATAGTTTACATCATATTTGGCAGATGACAGACTGCCTTGTAGACCCATATTTTGGGATGTTGGCTACTCAGACGCCTGTGGTGTGGTCTGGACCATTCCTTTACAGTAGTGGACTGAATCTGAGGTGTAGGAGGGATTCGTTGAAGAAGGACTCTCAGGAATACGACCAAGTGTAGAATTGACCCCCTTTCTGTTTTCAAAAGGAAAATTTTGCTATGTTGGAAACTTATGCTGAGAGTTGACATTAAATTGAGACATCTTCTAATGATTGATGTGAAGGAAGAGCACTTTGGAGTCTGTATGAAGTCATCATTCACCTGCTCTAAGTTAACACGTAAAGAGATGCTGATTCCAGCAATGTGTTACTTATTGGGCTGTGTGCTTTGGTTTCCATAAACTCAGTGTTTTATCAGCAAGAGATTATCAATACAAGACTACTGTATATGCCTCATGCCATCTAGTCCTGCCCTGTATAACCACACCCCCACCACTGTTTAGCAGCTGTCAATACACAGTGTACACAGAAAGCTGCCAATCAGTGGTGCAGGCGGAGTTATACACAGAAAGTAGCCTATCAGTGGTGTGGGTGGGGTTATACAGGGCTCAGCATTCAAAGCTTTGCTGGATCAACAGCAGAGAAAGCAGGGATTTTATTACAACTGCAGCAGTAGGTAAAGTAAGTCAGAAATCACCGGAATCAGGGTCTCTGCAACTATATAATGCTGCTGTCAGATGGGGTAGCACAAACCGGGTGATCAATACCAACTGTCTACCTCTGATATTGCCCAGTCATTGCCCCTCCTACAACTGTAGGGCACTGGATGGAGGTATTATTTCCATTCTCTATGATGATACTATGTGAGTACTTTACGTGCATAACGGGCAGTATTATTGCAGTACTGCATGGCGATATTCTTTGTGCACAGTACGGCCACATTATTTCAGAGATGACATTATATTATGTGAGCACTGTGCAGTGGTATGAAGTTGTGTAACCTACTATTGCACAAGCACTGTTATGTAGGCTTAGCATGGTAACAATGGAAATGACAAATAAAGGAACTTACTAATACACTTTCCTTTTCTGACATGTACTGTTTCTATGCCATGACTCGTGGTTCCAGAAGCAGAGCCTCGCCTGTCTACGGTGATGTTCTGCCATATGCAGGGAGCTTTCTCTCCTCTCTTTGATGGTGACATGCTAGATAGGAGCAGCTGATGCTAAAATAGCCAAGTGGGCTGGCTTAGCCAATAATAAACTGAGCCAAACAGCCAGCCCCCTCAAACACCCCACCAGAAGGTTGGAGATGAAGCTTTTTGCCTGTGTCTGAATGTTAAAGGAGTCTTGTCATCAAAAAAAGTAAACACATTTGCTATTTTTTGTTTTGTCAATTCTATCCAGCATCAAAAGCTGTTACACTTTGCAAAACTTTAAAAAGAGTTGCCTTTAGTCCTGTAAAAACAAGCAACTTTGTAATTTACTTGTCTTTAAAAATCTTCTCCATTCTTAAGAATTTTTAAATGCATTGTTTATTGCTTGTTGCCTAGGCTACCGACCACCTTTGAAGTCTATTAGCAGTGGCCAGTCTATGTATGGAGTTCTGCACTTGCAAGCCTTTAACCTTTAAGCACTACTCAAACTGACAGATTCCATCACCCTTAGTGGCACCATTCTCCTCCAATTCTGCCTCTGGTTACATCATGGGGCAGTGCACAGTTTAGGCAAGAGGTGCACCAATGCCGCTGATCCGATCTGTCAATCACCAGTAGTCTCCTCCCCCACCCCCAGCAAACAGAAAGCCGAGAAGCTGTGCGCTGTGGAAGACAATCCCTTAAATGTTCAGGACTCCAATGCAGGGATTATATATGTGCCATTGTTGGATTTTCAAATATGCAATTATATTGGTAAATTATTTATTATTTAAATGAAAAAAATAAAGTAACTCAGAAATCCCTTTAACTCTATAAGTCTGCTTTAAACATATTACATATTATACATATTATTAAACATATCATATTAAACATAATCTTATTAAACATATCATAAGAAATGAATAGGCACAGTAATGCTCATCTAAAAACCTTATGATAGTAACCCCTTCTCAACCACAGACATATACAGTGTGAAAAAGTGTTTGCCCCTTCTTGATTTCCTATTCTTTTGCATGTTTCTTATACTTAAAGGTTTCAGATCACAGAAGAAATGTAAATATTAGACAAAGATAACACAAGTATCCACAAAAAGCAGTTTTTAAATGAAGGTCTTTATTATTAAGAGAGGGAAAAAGAAATCCAAACCTACAGTGCCCTATGTGATTGCCCCCCACCTTAAAATTTAAAGGGAACCTGTCACCCCGTTTTTTCCGTATGAGATAAAAATACTGTTAAATAGGGCCTGAGCTGTGCATTGCAATAGTGTATTTTGTGGACCCCGATTCCCCACCTATGCTGCCAAAATACGTTACCAAAGTAGTCGTTTTCGCCTGTCAATCAGGCTGGTCTGGTCAAATGGGCGTGGTGTCTTCCCCCAGATCTTGCGTAGTTTTCCGTTGGTGGCGTAGTGGTGTGCGCATGCCCAAGGTCCCGAATCCACTGCACAGGGGAGTGAAAAGATCGCGATGTGCGGTATTTCATTGGTGATCGGTGGGCGCAGCCATCTTCCTTTGGCCGCGCGTGCGCAGAAGCGGCGCTCTGCTGGCCGAGGCTTCAGGAAAATGGCCGCGGGATGCCGCGCGTGCGCAGATGGAGATCGCGGCGGCCATTTTCCTGAAGCAAAGTTCGCATCTCGACTTCAGGAAAATGGCCGCCGCGATCTTCATCTGCGCACGTGCGGCATCCCGTGGCCATTTTCCTGAAGCCGCGGCAGCAGAGCGCCGCTTCTGCGCACGCGCGGCCAAAGGAAGATCACCAATGAAATACCGCACATCGCGATCTTTTCACTCCCCTGTGCAGTGGATTCGGGACCTTGGGCATGCGCACACCACTACGCCACCAACGGAAAACTAAGCAAGATCTGGGGGAAGACACCACGCCCTTTTGACCAGACCAGCCTGATTGACAGGCGAAAACGACTACTTTGGTAACGTATTTCGGCAGCATAGGTGGGGAATCGGGGTCCACAAAATACACTATTGTAATGCACAGCTCAGGCCCTATTTAACAGTATTTTTATCTCATACTGAAAAAACAAGGTGACAGGTGCCCTTTAAATTAACTGTGGTTTATCACATCTTTGGGAGGCTGAGTTCAAATTCCCTAGTCACACCCAGGCCTGATTACTGTCACTCCTGTTCTCAATCAATAAATCACTTAAATAGGACCTGCCTGACAAAGTAAAGAAGATCAAAAAATCCTCAAAATCTAGACATCATGCCGCGATACAAAGAAAGTCTGGGACAAACTATAAAGTAATTGCGATCTATCAATCTTGAAAAAGTTGTAAAGCCATTTCTAAAGCTTTGGGACTCCAGTGAACCACAGTGAGAGCCATTATCCACAAATGTTCAAAATATGGAACAGTGGAGAACCTTCCCAGGGGTGACCAGCCGACCAAAATTACCCCAAGAGCGCAGCGACAACTCATCCAAGAGGCCACAAAAGACCTACAACAAAATTCAAAGAATTGTAGACCTCATTTGCCTCAGTTAAGGTCACTGGTCATGACTTCACCATAAGAAAGACACTGGGCAAAAATGGCCTGCATGGCAGAGTTCCAAGACGAAAACCACTGTTGAGCAAAAGTTTTGCCAGAGAACATCTTGATGATCCCCAAGACTTTTGAGAGAATAGTCTGTGAACTGACAAGGCAAAAGTTGAACTTTTGGGAAAGTGTATGTCCCATTACATCTGGCGTAGAAGTAAAACAGCATTTCAGAAAAGGAACATCATACCAACAGTAAAATATGGTGGTGATAGTTTGAGGTTCTGGGGCTGTTTTGCTGCTTCAGGACCTGGAAGACTTGCTGTGATAAATGCTGTGATAAATGGAACCATGAATTCTGCTGTCTACCAAAAAATCCTGAAGGAGAATGTCCGGCCATTTGTTCATGACCTCAAGCTAAAGCGCACTTATGCAGCAGGATAATGATCCAAAACACACCAGCAAGTCCACCTCTAAATGGCTTAAAAAACAAACAAAATTAAGACTTTGGAGTGACCTAGTCAAAGACCTGACCTTACTTTGATTGAGATGTTGTGGCATGACCTTAAAAAGGCAAATCATGCTCACAAAGCTTCCAATGTGGCTGAATTAGAACAATTCTGCAAAGATGAGTGGGCAAAATTCCTCCAAAGTGTTGTAAAAGACTCATTGCCAGTTATAGCAAACGTTTGATTGCAGTTATTGCTAAGAGTGGCCCAATAAGTTATTAGGTTTAGGGGGCAATCACTTTTTCACACAGGGCCCTGTAGGTTTGGATTTCTTTTTGCCTTAATAATATAGACCTTCATTTATAAACTGCATTTTGTGATTACTTGTGTTATTTCTGTCTAATAGTTAAATGCGTTTGGTGATCTGCAACATTTAAGTGTGAGAAACGTGCAAAAGAAGAGGAAAAATACACTTTTTCACACAACCATATACACTGAAGTTATAAGGGCTGTATAGCACAGGCTCAGGAGCTGACCGACGAGTGCGAGCTGTAACACACAGTCAGGCTCCTGCTGAAACAACCGGGATCAGAGTTATATTACAGATAATGTAGAATTATTAAATGTTTGGAACGGAACTGATAATTCAGGAATGAAGTAATTTGAAAGAAAATTAAAGTCATTACTATTTACTTGATTTCAGCTGTTCTTTTGAGAAATGTACACCATTCTGCCCAAACCGTACAGATGCGCAGGACATTGGCAGGCTGTCATATAATATGTAAATGATGTAAAGTTTATTTCTATTCATTCTTACAGGAAACGTCGACAGCTTCTCCAGTTATTCTACGTGTTGACCTGAAGGGTTATTACCTGTATTGGACTTTCCAGAGCAAAGTAAGGATATTCTTATCTACTACATTTTGTACATTTTCCAGTGTTGCCCAAGTCTCATTCCCATATATCCTGTTTAATAGATATAGATTTTTTTTTTTGCATTTGAAAGAAATGGATACAACACTGATAGCAGGAGTGGACACAAGGACCAAAAATAGAAAAAGAAAATAAGATCCAGCACACTGATGAACAATGGTCTGTTCTTTCCCGCATGCAACCAAAAGGATATCTAAATGAAGCTTAACACATTATTTTACTATTCTATCATATTTTATTATTCTACGTTATTTTACTGCCTTATTATTATACTGGCCCTAACATCTGGTGTTAGAAATGTTTGTTTTTTGCACAGAGCCCCTATGCTTCTTCATGGTGTCCCTCCTTATTCCCACTTTGTAAGATCTGACCAGGCCCCATATTGTCTCCTACTGAGCAGATCACCTATCTAGTGTAAATATTTATAGACTAGATACAATGGATTTGTAGTTTTGTACCCAAAGAAGTAAATGTGTCCTTGATGTTCCACTGTATGCCTTGAATTGTCCACATAGGTAAAATCTGGGTAAGACTATGCAGCCTCATAGAGGTACCAAAAGGCCACCGTCTAGGAGTCGGTAATCCTTTGCCTCTGTACACGGTCCATGGTCTCTTTCTCTTAGGAAAAACAAGGTTGAAAAGTTGCACAGTTTTCTGAAATTATATTTAACTTGTCAAGCAGTGGCTGATTGTGCCCCATTTTCCTATACCCCTTGCTTAGCTTTCTTCAGGCTGCATTTGCACGCCTCATCTATATAATTGGAGTACGGATTCTGTCTGCAGATGGGCCACCTAGAGAGCGTTCGTGCACCCAAGGGTGATAATGCTGAAATGTAGTCTCCATTAAGTGTTCTGCTCTTAAAGGGAACCAGTCACCGGAAATAATAATAATTAATAATAATAACAATAATAGTTTTATTTATATAGCACCAACATATTCCGCAGCACTTTACATTATAGAGGGGACTTGTACAGACAATAGACATTACAGCATAACAAAAATCACAGTTCAAAACAGATACCAGGAGGAATGAGGGCCCTGCTCGCAAGCTTACAAACTATGAGGAAAAAGGGGAGACACGAGAGGTGGATGGTAACAATTGCTTTTGTTGTTTGGACCAGCCATAGTGTAAGGCTCGGGTGTTCATGTAAAGCTGCATGAACCAGTTCACTGCCTAAGTATGTAACAGTACAGACACAGAGGGCTATTAACTGTATAATGCGTATGAGAACATGATGCGAGGAACCTGATTATGATTTAAGTTTTTTGAATGGGCAACACAGGGATAGTTAGGTTAATGCGTTGAGGCGGTAGGCCAGTCCGAACAAATGCGTTTTTAGGGCACGCTTAAAACTGTGGGGATTGGGGATTAATCGTATTAACCTGGGTAGTGCATTCCAAAGAATCGGCGCAGCACGCGTAAAGTCTTGGAGACGGGAGTGGGAGGTTCTGATTATTGAGGATGCTAACCTAAGGTCATTAGAGGAGCGGAGGACACGGGTAGGGTGGTAGACTGAGACCAGAGAGGAGATGTAGGGTGGTGCTGAGCCATGGAGTGCTTTGTGGATGAGGGTAGTAGTTTTGTACTGTATTCTGGAGTGGATGGGTAACCAGTGTAATGACTGGCACAAGGTAGAGGCATCGGTGTAACGGTTGGTGAGGAATATGAGCCTGGCTGCAGCATTCAGGACAGATTGGAGCGGGGAGAGTTTGATAAGAGGGAGGCTGATTAGTAGAGAGTTACAATAGTCCAGACGAGAATGAATAAGTGAGACAGTAAGAGTTTTTGCAGAGTCGAAAGTAAGAAAAGGGCGAATTCTAGAAATGAATCCACTATTAAGCTGAAGCTATGGGGTTAATCTGGTTAAAGGGAACCTATCAATAGGATTGTACACAGTAACCTACACACAGTGTCAGGTCGGCGCCGTTATACTGGTTGTAATGATACCTGGGTTGATGAAATCTGTCCTATGGTTGTTCTTTAATCTTTATTTGTAGTTTTGTGTTAATGAGATTCTCGTGCCCTAAGGCGGGGTTCATGTATGTGGCGCTCTGATTAGCTATTCATAATATAGACTGCTGACAGATCACTGATCCCTCACTGACCTGCCCCCTAGATTGCATAATGAATACTTGTACATACTGAAGAAAAAAAACGCATCTGCAGGCAGGTGCCGGCAGCATAAATCTCATGGTTACTGTGCACTTAATCCCTTTTGCTTATTTAATTGCGAGAGGAAAAAAAAAACTCAATTTGAAAATGGTGCCTGCCGTGCCTGTGCAGTAGCAGAGATCAGTTTGTATAGAGATCCAATAGCTGCCGTTGTGCAGGCACCACGGGCGCCATCTTGCTTGAGAAGAAAAAAAAAAAAAAGTCCTCCTCCAAGATGTGTCCTCCAGCCACTGAACCCCCCAATACTGACTGCCAGCAGCTCATAGCGAGTAAGCTGACAAGTAAACTGTCTAAATATATATGTGGAAAACCTATATTCATGAAGGGTATAAATAAACAAGAGCTCCAGAATTCTTTGGAGAATTTGGAGAATGTTGGAACTCATAAGCCAGTGTGTTTGTCTGTTCTCACCAGCCATTGACTGAATCCGAGAAACTTCTAAGTTGGAGTTAAAGCTTCTCCAACCGCGCATCACTCATAATGTGAGATGAGAATGCTCAGAGTAGACCGTCTTCTGCATTTTGGCAGGAGAGGAACGCTGCCGTGCTGGTGTCTCTCATTGTGTGATGCTAATATGCAGGAGTCTGTCTACTCTGAGCGCTCTGCTGTTTAGCTCAGTGTGTCCTGCATTCTCACATCTTATTATGGGCTTCTTCACACTATCATATTTTTGGTCCAAGCACTGTTTGTGAAATAAATGGACTGCACTCGGACCTCTGCTTTTCAACCAGGCTGTGCAGATGAGCAATTTTTTTTTTTTTCGCTGACCGAATTTTTACAGATGCATTGCAATTCTGTAATATAAGAAACTGTAAATGGTGAGAAAAAAATTAGTTGCTCTTTTCTGTGTGTGAACCTGCCCATAATGTGAAGCCGTACTGCTGCAGACACCATGTCATTATGCTTTTAAGATGCTGCATCTGTAAACAGAATCCATCCTCCAATCATATAGAAATTACGGCTCCAGCCATATCTCTCCGCTGCTGCCACAGTTTGCGTGTAACTGCTGCAGGCAATCACTGAGCCCAGCAGCTACAATAAACAGCATCTACAATGTCCAATCTCAGTGATTGGCTGCAGTGGTCATATGATGTAAACCCTGCAGCCTGTCAGAGATCAGGCAGTGTCGAGAGGCAGCACTGGAGGAGGGAATGATGAGAACCAGCTCAGTTTCTTGTTTTTTAAAAAATATTTGGCATACTAGTAGAGAATAAAGAACTTTAAGACACTTCTAAGTTAGTTTCAATTTGTTTAATTCACTTTTACAGGAAATAGAATTTATCGAGCTGACCAGTATCCGGGACACACGATATGGGAAATATGCCAAAATCCCCAAGGTATTCAATTTATCATTGGTGGGAACTGGAAACCAGATGTATTGAGCATGATGTATTCTGTTGTTATATTTGCTGAATTTTTGTTACTTTTGCCTTCAGTTTCTGTGTAATGTTACTTTTAGACTTAGTGAACATGAGATGTGTAGTGCTGGCTACTTTTACTGAAAATTAGTAATCACATTTTCATTACCGGTACCCTAAAGCGGATCTGTCACGAGATTTTTCTAGCTACGAACATTAGTAAAAATGTATCTAATGGACCTAAAGTTGGTGTACTTACTTTGAAAATCCACAGCTGTATAATTCTGCTTCTAAAATGTGTCCAGCTACAAAGAGTGTTCCGAGTGAGAGAGAGCTAGTCTTTTCCCTCCCAGCCTGACTCAGCTTGTACTGTAAAGATTTCAGCAGCAGGGAGGCGGTGCACTGAGGAAAACATAACCGGGACAGGTGGGAGGAGATCAGCGGCAAAGAGGAGCTATCAATCAGGCCAGGTGGGTGGAGATTATACATCTATTCTGACATGGATATTTACAGTAAGCTCACCAGCCTCATTTGGTTCAAGGGATCTATTTCATAATTTATACAGTTTGTTTTGCAAAATAGGATGATTTTATCACAATTTATACTCGGCCAAAGAGAAAAGGATTAACTACTTTGCCTGCAAAGCTAGGGTAATGCTGTGAGTGCACGGAGAGCTGCTTAGCAGTAGCATCTTCTTCCTTCACACCCTTCATGGTGATGGAAGAAAAAAGGAACTGAAATCAAGTACAAGAAATCTTGGACAATGTGGTCATGATGACCTTTAACCTTCTCTGTAGATACTGTAGGAGAGGGAGTTGATCTGTTGTATGTTGCAGCTTTCCCTGACCAAACCTTTCTCATCAGTGTCCCAGTTTCTGTCCTTCATTCCCCTGTTCCACCAGAAGCTAGTACCACCAGGAGCATTAAGTTTATACAGTACATAATAATGAGACCTCAGCTCCTTCTTAACCCTTTCAGGATAGCCCATAGACATTAAATGTCCGGGATGGTGCGCACTTCACTCTGTACTGATGTTCTAAAATGTTAATGCAGAGTAAGCTGGTTGCACAAGATCCTGCAGCTGGAAAATTCAAACTAATGAAGATGTTCAATTCTTTGACACTAGGACTCAATCTAACACCTGGATTTATGAGTCACTACATGGATACAATTCACACCTCCACCAGATGGACTCCAGACAACTAAGGCTACTTTCACACTTGCGTCGGTACGGGGCCGTCGCCATGCGTCGGGCTGACGTAATGATGCACGTTGTGAAATAAATGCACAACGGGGGCAGCGGATGCAGTTTTTCAACGCATCCGCTGCCCCATTGTAATGTCCGGGGAAGAGGCGGCGGTGTTTCAGCCGCGCATGCGCAGTTGAAAATGGCGGACACGACACACAAAAAAAGTTACATGGAACGTTTTTTGTGCCGACGGTCCGCCAAAACACGACGCAACCATCGAACGACAGACGCAACGTGTGGCAATCCGTCGCTAATGCAAGTCTATGGAGAAAAAACGCATCCTGCGGGCAACTTTGCAGGATGCGTTTTTTCTCCATAACGACGGATTGTGACGGACGTTACCCGACGCTAGTGTGACAGTAGCCTAAGAAGTACATTCCCATCACCTCTCCATTTGTAAGAAAGTGCCTAATTTGATTTCCTTGGCTTATCTTTAGGAGGTCTCACACTGCCCACCCAATGAACAAATGTCCTGCTGTAGTATTCTCTAAATGTTGTGCTTTTTTCTTTTTAATCTATCTGTAATCCTGCCTGAAGAAGGAGCTGCTGTGCTCTGAAAGCTTGCAAACATATCATTTTCTGGTTAGCCAATAAAGGTATCACTCCTAGAATACTTTTGTCATCATTGGGCAGAAAAGTATTCACATCGATAAACATTTTTTTGAAAAATAGACACATTTTTCCAATTTTTCTCTACATTTTTCTCGATCTCAGCAATAAAAAAAAAGAAATATAAAATTAACACAAAAATGTAGCTCGTTTATGAAAAAAAAGGCAAAAAATATTTGAAAATCTGAACGAGAAATATTTTTTACAGCCGTTAACCTGAAAATGTGGGTGGTAAGGAAAGGGGTAAGATAAGATGGCCCAATCATGAAGCGGATTAAACTCCTATGACTAAACTAATATTTTGTCATTCATGGCTTGTGTCCTAATTGTAGACATGAACACTAAGGCTAAGTGCACACGTTGCAGAATTGCCACGGAAATTTCCGTGGCAATTCTGCAACTCCTGCCGCGGGCATATCACATGCGGAATTGGCATGCATATTCCCGCTAAACACTAGCGTTTTGCAAGCATAATTAGCTACAGATCGCTTGGAAAACTGATTGACAGGTTGGTCACACTTGTCAAACATAGTGTTTGACAAGTGTGACCAACTTTTTACTATAGATGCAGCCTATGCAGCATCAATAGTAAAAGATAGAATGTTAAAAATAATAAAAAAAAATAAAAAAAATGGTTATACTCACCTTCTGATGGCCCCCGATCTCCTCAGCGGCTTCCGTTCCTATAGATGCTTTGTGTGCAGGACCTTCAATGACGTCGCGGTCATGTGACCGGGACGTCATCGCAGGTCCTTCACACACAGCATCCCTGGGAATGGAAGCGGCCGCGTCTTAACAATTATATGGTGCCCAGTCCGTGGAGGAAAGTCTCCTCTCCTCCACCCTGGGTACCAACCGCACATGATCTGCTTACTTCCCGCATGGTGGGCATAGCCCCATGCGGGAAGTAAGCAGATCAATGCATTCCTAGGTGTGCGGAATCCCCGCGATTCCGCAAATTTAATGAACATGCTGCGTTTTTTTCTGCTCAGGAAAACAACGCAGCATGTGCACAAAAAATGCGGATTGCATTCTATTAAATAGGATGCTTAATGTGAGCGTTTTTTTCACGGTTTTATAGGGTTTTTATAGCGAAAAAATGTGAAAAAAACGCGAAAAATCTGCTACGTGTGCACACAGCCTAAAAGTTTTTTTTTTACAATGAATAGAAAGCTGTGGTTAACACTGAACAAGGAGTGTCATCTGATACAATAATGTAATAGATCTTTCAGATATAAATCTGACATCTCAGCGGAAGGGCCTTTTACATGGGGTAATGATCACTTCAATGACTGTTCACAGAAATATTCGTTCTCGGTCCCGATCATGCCCAGCTATCATGTGAACAGAGGATGTGCTGCCAACAATAATAAAAACTGTATGAATGATAAATGAAAAATTTCACAAAACCCTTAAAATATGGAAAACCCAATTGAACGCCAGAAAAATATCTACTATATAGTTGTCTAAGGGTCACTTCCGTCTGTCCTTCTGTCTGTAACGGTTATTCGTTCGCTGATTGGTCTCGCCAGCTGCCTGTTATGGCTGCCGCAACCAATCAGCGACGCGCACAGTCCGAAAGAAAATGGCCGCTCCTTACTCCCTACACTCACTGCCCGGCGCCCGCCCGCATACTCCCCTCCGCTCACCGCTCACACAGGGTTAATGCCGGCGGTAACGGACCGCGTTATGCCCCGGGTAACGCACTCCGTTACCGCTGCTATTAACCCTGTGTGACCAAGTTTTTTTTACTATTGACGTAGCCTATGCAGCGCCAATAGTAAAAACATCTAATGTTAAAAATAATTAAAAAAATAAAAAACGATTTTATACTCACCTACGCCACCTTTCCCGCTCCTCGCGATGCAACCGGCACGTTCCGGTGGCAAGGATCGTCTGGCAGAAGGACCTGCCGTGACGTCACGGTCATGTGACCACGACGTCATCACAAGTCCTGCGCGCCTGCGCGGAAAGGACCTGCCGTGACGTCACGGTCATGTGACCGCGTCACGATCACGTGACCGCAACGTCATCACACCCTGGGACCGGAAGATGCCGCCTGCACCCCACACAGGCGACAGAGCTACAACGCGCCTGCGGAAGGTGAGTATATGTTTATTTTTTATTTTTTTAACCTGTGTCATACGTGGATGGGCAATATGCTACATAGCTGGGCAATATACTACCTGTGTCATACGTGGCTGGGCAATATACTACATAGCTGGGCAATATACTACATGGGCTGTGCAATATACTACGTGGCTCTGTGCTGTATACTACGTCACTTGGCAATATACTACGTCACTGGGCAATATACTACGTCACTGGGCAATATACTACGTAACTGGGCAATATACTATGTGGCTCTGCTGTATACTACGTCACTGGGCAATATACAATGTAACTGGGCAATATACAATGTAACTAGGCAATATACTACGTGGCTGGGCTATATACTACGTGGCTGGGCAATATAGTACGTCGCCGGGCAATATACTACGTCACTGGGCAATATACTACGTGGCTGTGCAATATACTACGTCACTGGGCAATATACTACCTCACTGGGCAATATACTACGTGGCTGGGCAATATACTACGTGGCTGGGCAATATACTACATCACTGGGCAATATACTACGTCACTGTGCAATATACTACGTCACTGGGCAATATACTACGTCACTGTGCAATATACTACGTCACTGGGCAATATACTACGTCACTGGGCAATATACTACGTCACTGGGCAATATACTACGTGGCTGGGCAATATACTACGTCACTGGGCAATATACTACGTGGCTGGGCAATATACTACGTGGCCCTGTGCTGTATACTATGTCACTGGGCAATATACTACGTGGCTGGGCAATATACTACGTGGCTGGGCAATATACTACGTGGCTGGGCAATATACTACGTGGACATACATATTCTAGAATACCCGATGCGTTAGAATCGGGCAACCATCTAGTTATATATAATATACTGGAAAAGTGGTTTGACCTAAAGGAACGTAAACTTCAAGGGGTTGTCCCAAGTTGGCAAGTTATCATCTCTCACAGGACTGGTGGTATCTGATTGCTAGGGGCCCGACCCCACCCATCCCAAGCACAGAGCCCTGAAATGCCCCTCTAGAATGGAGGAGCTGCCATATATGAACATTCATTGTCTATAGCACTGTAATTACAGAAATGATCTCTGGCTGTCTCCTATACAAATAGAGCAATGGTGGCAAATTGTTACTTTAGTTCAGACCCGGGCAAGATGCGGCCCGCGGGCCGCATCCGGCCCGCCTGATGATTTTAAACGGCCCGCCAGCTAGCTGTCACTTCTGACAGCCGCCCCCGGCACCGCTCGGCCAGCTGCCAGACGCTTCTGAGGAGGACCGCTGGCGGCTGGAGTGAAGGCCCCGAGCTCATCCACACGTTGTCGGAACTGTATGCGCTTGCAGCGCATACAGTTCCAGGGTCAGGATGTGATTGACCCAGCATCAGGAGCCATTGGCTCCCGGCTGTGTCAATCATTCTTGTGACCGGAGGCAGCATTATGCCACCGGTCACAAGAGGCTGAGCTCCGCATCGGCCCTGTATGTCACGTGCGTACGTCACTCCAGCGCCGCGCGGGATGTGCTGCGGTGAAGCAAGTTGCTGGCTGGCGGTCTCCTTCGGGTGAGTATCTGTGCAGTCGGGGGGAGAGGGGGTCCTTGTGTTGCTGGGGAGTGTGAAGGAGGGGGGCTACTACATGGGGCTGCCGCGGCTATCACATACTGGGGGGGGGCAGGGCAGGGGGGATAGCTATCAGTGGGGATCACCTACAAGGGATGGCTACATTAAGGGATACTACATATTGGGGGCTACATGGAGAATACTACCTAAAGTGGGGGATATCACATACTGGGGAGGGGGGCAGGGGGGATTGCTACCAATGGGGATTACTTACAAGGGATGGCTACATTAAGGGATATTACATATTGGGTGCTACATGGGGAATACTACCTAAAATGGTGATATCACATACTGGGGACGGGGACGGGGGGATTGCTAGAGGTACAGAGGGGTCTGATCCCTATATGCAGGGACATAGGGGTTCTATTTTCTATATGGAGGCACAGTGGGGTATGAGGGCACAGATGGGGCACTTTTACTATGTGATAGAGGGGTCCTAAATACTATTTTTTCCTGCATCCACACCCCCACCTGGCCCATAGTTGACAATTTCGTATACAGCGATAGCAGATATGTTTATTTTTTTCCATAGCTATACATGGCTGTATCCTTGTTTTTCTGGCTCTAGGGCTGCATCCATTTTCTCCAGGCATATCTTGATCTACAACAGCAAGTTTTCTACAGTTTTCTACAGTGAACGAGCTCGTTGCAGTTCATCATCTCATCATTAAATAATGATGTAAGTATGTCTTCCATATTTTCTTTGTATTGTAAATCTTTGCATTGTTTAACATACTGTTTGTTTATGAAAAGATAGCATATGTATACTACAGTATTGGGTAAAAATGAGTTCATTATATTAGTCCGGCCCACTAAAACCATCCCAATTTCTCATGCGGCCCCATGGCAAAATTAATTGCCCACCCCTGCTTTAGTTTATACTAAGCCATTTCCCTAGACTTGCCCAGTCCTTTAAATATATATTGCTTCTTGTCCCACATGGTATGATACCGCTTTCATAGACCCCATAAGACCCCCATTCACAGTATAATGCCCACAGTTCCCCGACAATACGATTCACCACCACACAGTATAATGATCCCAAACACTGTATGATGCTCCCCTTAAACACTGTAATGTCCCACAGTCCCCCCACACACAGTATAATATTCCCCACAGTATGATGCCCCCAGCCACCACACAGTATGATTCTCCAGTCTCTCCACAAAATGTGATGCACCCACAATAGTATGATGATCGTACAGTCCCCCACACACAGTATACAGCCCCTCCCACATTATGATGCCCCACAGTCCCCCCCCAGAGCAGAGTATAATGACCCCGCAATCTGAATTCCCCAGTGGCCCACACACAGTATAACACTCCCACCATGTGATTTCCCCTCAGTTCCCGTCCATCACAACCAACCCACTTGCCTGTGTGATCTGTTTCTCTGCTAAGCTGCTCACATTGGTTACGTGGCCTGAAGGTCCTTCAGTTCCTATGTAGACGCCGGTCAACGGTAGAGCAGGATGTGATGGCTTCCTGCTCAGCCATTGTGTTCATCTGTATCTGTGTCCTAAGGACATACATAAAGTTGAAGTTGGGACAAAAATCTGGACACAAATGGAACAGCTCTCCAAATTTGGGACTCTTGCTCTAAATCTGGGACAGTCGGGAGGTTTTTTTAGTGCAAAACCTTAAAGGACAGTTCTAACATCCTGGTTTATGTTGGTACATTTGAGGGAAATTATATATTGTGTGTGGTAAAATATAAGAATATAGACTACTACTAAGGCCACTTTCTTTTGTTCAGTATTTTACCTCAGTATTTGTAAGCCAAAACCAGGAGTGGGTGATAAATACAGAAGTGGTGACATGTTTCTATTATACTTTTCCTCTGATTGTTCCACTCCTGGTTTTGGCTTACAAATACTGATGTAAAATACTGACCAAATACTGATCGTGTGAACGTGGCCTAAGAGTCACCCATCTGCCTTACTGTACTGAGAGCCAGGGCAGATTTCCGACACCAAATCATTCCGACTCCTTTTCCTGGAGGTTCATTGACTATTTACCAGTTACTGGTCGGGCTCACTGTGTAGTTGTGTCATGTCAGATGAAGTATGTCATTTCACTTACATTCTGTGCATTTTTCTAATTAACATCAATGGCAAATTTAGCAATAACAGTACAGTAAGAAAACAGCAATAACAGCACAAACAGTATAATCTTAGGAATACCAATGCATGCCGGGTGCATACAGTACATAAAAAAAAAGTAGACATAAAAAAAAAATTCAAACTCTTTAATTACCCAGTGATACAAATGCAGGGTATCCCATGAACTCTTCACTCATGTGGACTGCAGCTCTTGTATCCTCGGATTGTCTGCGGGATTTTGCACAGATTTGCATGGTAGGATATGATTACTGGTGTCATTTGCACAGGAAATGCGCCTAGGTAAATCCACAGAAAGTAGATCTCCTGCTCTGGAGCAGCTGCCTTTGTGGGTATAATGCCTTTTACATGCTGATTTGTGATTGCCGGCTTGTAGATTGCCCACATTCACCAGATAATCTGTTCTCCGGTTATGTGAAGCTTGAATAAACTGAAACCTGTGTACATAGAGATTATAGGGACACGACAAGAAACCCGTATAATGACGCGTCCTCAAACAGAATGATAAATCTAATAGTCAGTGCCAATTTTCTAATGAGTACAGAACACACATACCAATGGAAGTCATGCTACAAAGAAATAAAAAAATGCAGAGAACGCTATAAAAAGAAAAAGAACAAATGCTCATTTAATATTTATCAATAAATGTGTGCAATTTAAACAATAAATACAGGTTTAGAATATCATCAAAAAGTTAATTTATTTCAGTTCTTCAACTCAAAAAGTGAAACTCATATTATATAGAGTCATTACAAACAGAGTGATCTATTTACAGTGTTTATTTCTGTTAATGTTGATGATTATGGCTTACAGCCAATGAAAATCCAAAAGTCATTATCTCCGTAAATTAGAATACTTTATAACACCAGCTTGAAAATTATTTTAAAATCTGAAATGTTGGCCTACTGAAATGTATGTTCAGTAAATGCACTCAATACTTGGTCAGGGCTCCTTTTTCATCAATGAGATGTTATGGAAGCCCAGGCTGCTTTGATGGCAGCCTTCAGCTCATCTGCATTGTTGGGTCTGGTGTCTCTCATCTTTCTCTTAACAACACACCATAGATTCCCAATGGGGTTATGGTCAGAGCAGTCTGCTGGCCAATCAAGCACAGTAATACTGTTTGTAAACCAGGTATTGGTACTTTTGGCAGTGTGGACAGGTACCAAGTCCTGCTGGAGAATGACATTTCCATCTCCAAAAACCTTGTCAGCAGAGGGAAGCATGAAGTGCTCTAAAATTTCCTGGTAGGCGGCTGCGCTGACTTTGGTCTTGATAAAACACAGTGGACCTACACCAGCAGATGACATGGCTCCCGAAACCACCACTGATTGTGGAAACTTCACACTAGACCTCTAACAGCTTGGATTGTGTCCTCTCCACTCTTCCTCCAGACTCTGGGACCTTGATTTCCAAATGAAATGCAAAATTTACTTTCATCTGAAAACAACACCTTGCACCACTGAGCAACAGTCCGGTTCTTTTTCTCCTTGGCCCAGGTAAGACGCATCTGGTGTTGTCTATTGGTCATGAGTGGCTTGACACAAGGAATGCGACACTTGTAGCCCATGTCCTGGATACCTCTGTGTGTGGTGGCTCTTGAAGCAATGACTCCAGCAGCAGTCCACTCCTTGTGACTCTCCGCCAAATTTTTGAATGGCCTTTTCTTAACAATCCTTTCAAGGCTGCGGTTATCCTGGTTGCCTGTGCATCTTTTTCTACCACACTTTTTCCTTCCACCCAGCTTTCCATTAATACGCTTGGATACAGCACTCTGTGTACAGCCAGCCTCTTTAGCAATGACCTTTTGTGGCCTACGCTCCTTGTCGGGTTGTTTCAATGACTGCCTTCTGGACATCTGTGAAATCAGCAGTCTTCCCCATGATTGTGGAGCCTACTGAAAAAAACTAAGGGACCTTATTAAATGCTTAGGAAGTCTTTGCAGGTGTTTTTTGTTAATTATTCTAATTTACTGAGATAATGACTTTTGGGTTTTCATTGGCTGTAAGCCATAATCATCAACATTAACAGAAATAAACACTTGAAAAAGATCACTCTGTTTGTACTTACTCTATATAATATATGAGTTTCACTTTTAGTATTGAAGAACTGAAATAAAGTAACTTTTTGATGATATTCTAATTTTGTGAGAAGCACCTGTATACGGCATTGCCCAGTATAACTTGGCAACCTTTTTCAGAGTAAGGAATACCCCCCAAAAATGAAGCAATCCATATCAATATAATAAACAAATATTAAATCTTTATTTGATCCTAATAAAATTAACAACAATTATAAAAAACAAAAATGCCTCACAAGGGGACACAGTGGTTCAAACAAGTCAAATCTTTGCAAAATATATTCAATTATGTATACCGTGTAGAGGTGCCAGCAGTTAAATATTTTAACTAAAATTTAGTAAATCCTTACTCTGAAAAAGGTTGAATCATTTGTTTAATCTGACAAAAAACAGCAATTCTGGCATATTTCTTTAACTGTACAGGAGAAAGAATTTCAATGATCAGATTTTTGGGGACTCGGCAATATCAAATATGTTTAGCTTTTTATTAATAGAATGGTAAAAAGGAGGGCTATTTAAACTTTGTTTTTGTAGCAGTTAAAAAATATTTTTTAAAAATCCCATTTTTTTACATCCCTCTTAAACTTAAACCTGCGCTGGTTTGTACAGTATTCTGCATTGTATTTGGAAATATAGTAATCTACTTAGTAGCACAAACATGGCTGCCATGAAAACACCACACACATCACAATTACGATGAAGTGACAGAGGAACCCCCCATCAAAAAACACATAGCTGCCTGCTCCATAAATAGACTGTAGGTGCAAGCTGCTATGATTAGTGCTAACTCAGATCACCAGTTTAACCCCTTTGATGCCAAAGTCAATAGCAAACTTAGCATCTAAGTAGTTAAGAATGTCAGCCCATCGTTCCCTTTCTCCTAATTAAAAAGAAAAACAACTAAAATGAAAGATATTTAGAATCCCAGTATCCATAAAAGTCCAAACTTTAACCATAAATATTCTGTGGATGTTTTATGAATACATGGTGGGTGCCGGCTGCCTTAACTGTGATGACTGATGCCAACTCAGATCACTGCAGATTATTCCCTAAGAAGCTATGGTCGCTAATGACTGTGGCATACAAGTAGTTAGACAGATTCAGCCATTGCTCCAGCCTTTTCCCATTCTCTTAATTAAAAAAAAGTAAAACCAAAACATATTTGGTATCACCATGTCCATAAAAGTCTAAACTTTATACATAATGGGTGCCACCTGCCTTTAACTGTGATAACTGGTGCTAACTCAGATCACTGCAGGTTAATCCTTTAGATGCCACAGTCAATAGTGTCCATAGCATCTGAGTAGTTAGACAGAGTATCAGCACATTGTGTCTCCCTTTTTCCATTCTCTTAATTAAAAAAATAAAATAAAACATATTTGCTATCACCACGTCCATAAATGCTTAAACTTTATAGATGATAGGTGCCACCTGTCTTCACTGTGACTAATGGTGCTAACTCAGATCACCGGAGGTTAATCCCTTAGATGCAGGGCCGTATTTAGAGTTTCTGCTGCCCTAGGCACTTTTCGTGCTGCCTCCCCCACTGGTCAGTATGACTAATGCAGACACTGTCGGCAGTGACTTGGGCTACTTTCACATCAGCGATTTTTACCATTCGTGGCCGATCCGGCAGTTTTTCTGCATCTGCCACGTAACGCATCACTTACGGCAACACTGCGTTCGGTCTCATTCATTCCCTGTGGGACTTGCGGACATGTGCCGCACTTGCAGTTTTGCCGCGATCCGATAAATGCGGTACTTGCAGCAACGGAAAAAAACGCTGCTAGCAGTGTTTTTTTGTCTCATCGTAAGTGTAAAACCGCAAGTGCTGCACATGTTCGCAAGTCCCATAGGGAATCAGTAAGGGGTCCAAATCTATGTATATGCCCATGTAGCTCTTTCAAAGACAATTCCAGCAATATTTTTACATGTTCAGTCCATTCATCTGAAATCAGTTTGCATACATATGCAAATGAGGGAGTAGATCTGTTACTCCAGCTCTATACCCCCTCAGTGCTGTATTATATAGTATATAACACAGCCACATAGTATATAAGAGCCACGTAGTATATAGCACAGCCCACGCAGTGTATAACACAGCCCACGCAGTGTATAACACAGCCCACGCAGTGTATAACACAGCCCACGCAGTGTATAACACAGCCCACGCAGTGTATAACACAGCCCACGCAGTGTATAACACAGCCCACGCAGTGTATAACACAGCCCACGCAGTGTATAACACAGCCCACGCAGTGTATAACAGCCCACGTAATATATAGCAGTATAGGCACCATATCCCTGTTAAAAAAAGAATTAAAATAAAAAAGTTATATACTCACCCTCCGGCGTCCACCAAAGCTGTCCCGATGCGCGTGATGCTGTCGCCAGCTTCTGTTCCCAGTGATGCATTGCGAAATTACCCAGATGACTTAGTCATCTGGGTAATTTTGCAATGCATCACTGGGAACGGAAGCTGGCGGCAGCATCGTGCGCATCGGTGGACAGCGGAAGGTGAGAATAGCACAATTTTTAAATTTTTTACTTATTTTTAACATTATATCTTTTTATTATTGACGCTGCATAGGCAGCATCAATAGTAAAAAGTTGGTCCGGGATGGGGCGACACACTGGCACTGACAGCTCCGCACATACGTACAGCTCCACACAGACACACACATACATACAGCTCCGCACACACACACACACAGCCCCACACACACATACAGCTCTGCGCACACACACATACAGCTCCGCTCCTTGCACACACACATACAGCCCCACACACATACAGCACCGCACAGACACACACAGCACCGCACAGACACACACAGCACCGCACAGACACACACAGCTCCGCTGCTTGCACACACACACATACAGCCCCACATACATACAGCACCGCAGACACACAGCCAGCTCCGCTGCCAGCCAACACACACATAAAGCTCTGCTGCCCGCACACACACACATACAGCTCCGCTGCCCGCACACACATACAGCACCACACACACATACAGCACCGCACACACACATAGATACAGCTCCGCACACACACAGAGCTCCGCACACACACATACAGCTCCGCACACACACAGAGCTACACACACACACACAGCACCGCAGACACACATACATACAGCTCCGCACACACAGAGCTCCACACACAGACACACACATACAGCTCCGCGCACACAGAGCTCCGCACACACAGAGCTCCGCACACACAGAGCTCCGCACACACAGACAGCTCCGCACACACAGAGCTCCGCACACAGACACACACATACAGCTCCGCACACACAGAGCTCCGCACACACACACACACACATAGAGCACCGCACAGACACACATACATACAGCTCCGCACACACAGACACACACATACAGCTCCGCACACACAGAGCTCCGCACACACAGACAGCTCTGCGCACACAGAGCTCCGCACACAGACACACACATACAGCTCCGCACACACAGAGCTCCGCACACACACACACACAGAGCACCGCACAGACACACATACATACAGCTCCGCACACACAGACACACACATACAGCTCCGCACACACAGAGCTCCGCACACACAGAGCTCCGCACACAGACAGCTCCGCGCACACAGAGCTCCGCACACACAGAGCTCCGCACACACAGACAGCTCCGCACACAGAGCTCCGCACACAGACAGCTCCGCACACAGAGCTCCGCACACAGACAGCTCCGCACACAGAGCTCCGCACACAGACAGCTCCGCGCACACAGAGCTCCGCACACACAGACAGCTCCGCGCACACAGAGAGCTCCGCACACAGAGCTCCGCGCACACAGAGCTCCGCACACACAGAGCTCCGCACACACAGACAGCTCCGCACACACAGAGCTCCGCACACACAGACAGCTCCGCACACACAGACAGCTCCGCGCACACAGAGCTCCGCACACACAGACAGCTCCGCACACACAGACAGCTCCGCGCACACAGACAGCTCCGCGCACACAGACAGCTCCGCGCACACAGACAGCTCCGCACACACAGAGCTACACACACACAGAGCTACACACACACAGACAGCTCCGCACACAGACAGCTCCGCACACACAGACAGCTCCGCACACACAGACAGCTCCGCACACACAGACAGCTCCGCACACACAGACAGCTCCGCACACACAGAGCTCCGCACACACAGAGCTACACACACACACACAGCTCTGCACACCAGCAGTGGCAATGATTGCTCCCAGGACCCAGATAGTGAGTGAGGGTGTATTATACCCCACCCCCACCACTCACTCTCTGGGTCCGTCTGCCGGGAGGAAAGATCAAACAGATATCATCCATTCAGGGCTGCTGTGTTTGCATGGCTCCTCCAGCCTCAGGCACTACAGGAAGAAATGAGGCTGAGGAGGAATGTGAGGGAAGAAGTGAGCACCGTGAGGTGAGTCACAGACAGCCGTGCAGCAGGCAGCGCGCGGGCAGGAGCAAGGAGGGAGATCGTTACAGAGTCACAGAGACAGTACACTACTTACTGTGCATGTACTGCTCTACTGTCTGCGAGTCCTCCAGCTCCTGGCCAGCAATGTGCGAGTCCAGGACAGGACACAGGGTCGGCACACAGGGCGCCGCCTCTCCACCTCAGCAGTCACATTCCGGCCGGCACCACCAGACCAGTGAGGCTGTGAGCATGGGGTCAGTGAGGTCACTGTGAGGGGGAGTAGGGAGAGTCGGCACCAGCACCACGTGTTCTGGCTGCCGCTCTGCCGCCCCCTGTCTTCAGGAAGGGACCCACAGAACTAGTATTCAAAAAAAAAAAAAAAACGAAAAAAAAAAAAAATACACTTGCTCAGGTGCCGCCCCCCCGCCTGTCCCCGCCCTAGGCACGTGCCCTCAAGTGCCTAGTGGCAAATACGGCCCTGCTTAGATGCCACATTATCTAAGTAATTAGACAGAGTATCAACCAATTAAAAGACATACATCTCAGAATATGTAGGTACAAACCAATTGT
Source organism: Ranitomeya variabilis (assembly GCF_051348905.1). Taxonomy (NCBI): domain Eukaryota; kingdom Metazoa; phylum Chordata; class Amphibia; order Anura; family Dendrobatidae; genus Ranitomeya; species Ranitomeya variabilis. Next base: position 616,117,562 of record NC_135232.1, read on the forward strand.
TTTCAAAAAGTGTTTGCTTAGATTTATGAAAAAACCACAAGACATAAAAAAATCTATACATTTTGTATCTGGGGGGCGTGGCATGACAGCGGTGGAGTGAGGAAGCAGGCAGAGGAGCTCCCTCCATAAAACCGACTAAATACCATATCAGAGCACGATTCCGGATCCCAACAGCACTACCATGGGTCCCAAAAAGAAGAAGGGATACTCGGGGGCCCCCTCGGTGGCAGAGGAGCCCGCAGCTCAACAGATAACAAAATTCCTGGTCGGTCCAGACAGAGGAGAAGGCCTAAGAAACATGGTGACAGTGGATGAGAAGGAGACAGCAGACGCTGTAACAGACGCTGACACAGCAGAAGCAGGGGCGGGAAGCAGCTCCGACGGGTCAGTGACACAGGAGGTGAGACACAGTGGAGATGCTGCTTCTGGCACTGGGAAATGTGAGGGAGGACATAAATCATTACCAGCAGTGCTTCAAGATGGAGCTGGGGAGGGGAGGGGGCCACAGGAGGGAGGCGAGGGAGGAGAGCAGGGGTCAGCGCTGGCAATGACAGGAGAGACACAGGATGATGGGGAAGTGCATAGGACAGAAGAAGAAGATTGTGAAATGGATTACAATGAAGGTCCATCTCAGAGCCCTGCGTCCCCCTACCCCAGAAGCAGCTCTGAATCCTCCAGGCACGTTATAGCCCCTGATGTTGTGGTTGTAGGGGGAGGCCAACCAGTTCAGGAGGGTTGCCTCACACAAACTCAGGCCCCACAGATAATGCCCTCTCTCTGCTATCCTGCATATAACTGTTGGAATAAGTTTAAATGCAACAACTCCATTCCTGTTGTAGTCTGCATTGAATGTCTATGAGTGTTCATTTGTCAGCTATGCTGTGATTGTTAAAGTTTGCCTTAAAAAAAAAAGGTCACAGGACACTCACTGATTGCATCATTCTGCTGCTGTTTCCTTCACAGAGAGACATGTGTTACATGGACTAGATTATATCGGTAGTTACTGTCAAAGCTTTCTTATTTTGTTCCAGTTCAAGCTGCATATATTAAACACAGTTTGCCTTACGTTGGATTCTGCTGCTTATATGAAGTAACACGCGCTGCTGTGGTAATACTCCGGCTAACAGGTTATGGGCCCAGCCACCGGAAAGTAAATGGTAAAAAGCCCAGTCACCGGAATAAGCAGCGAGCCAAGCGCAGACAGCACAGAGGAACCCCCGGAATACAAGGACACCGGAACGCAAAGGTACCGCAGTGTACAGAGCACCGGACAGCGCAGCTTAAAGGGCCAGTAACAAACAAAAAAAAGAGGTACAAGAGACAAGAATGTCTACAGAAAGGAATGCAGTGAAGTACACAGTGCCAAGTCTCACAAATCACAATTACAGCTCCTGGAAATTCAAGGTAAAGATGTTACTTATAAGAGAGGGTACATGGAAATGTATTGAACAGCCTGTGCCTGACCCAGTACCGGGTGATTGGCTAGAGACTGATCAGAAAGCACAAAGCACTATTTCCCTCAGCATAGATGATAACCAGATTGTACATGTATGCAAATGTGATACTGCAAAGAAAATGTGGGAAGAATTACAGAAAGTGCATGAAAGGTCAAATCTCAGCAATAAGCTATATCTTATGAGAAAGCTGTATCAGTCTAAATTAAGTGATGGCCAGCATATGCAGGACTATATCAGAAACACCCTAGAGATTGTGGAGCGCCTAAGGGGTATTGGTGAAGAAATTAAAGATTTTCATGTTGCTGCATTACTATTAAGTGGTCTTCCAGAAAGTTATGACACGCTTGTGACTGCATTAGATGCCAGACCAGATGATGAACTCACACTAGAATATGTGAAAGGGAAACTTGCAGATGAATACAAGAGAAAGTCAGAGACTATTAGCAATAATATATGCAAAGCAGAAACAGCATTAAAGACACAGTACTTTTCTAAAGCTCAGAGTCATTTAAAGGAAACTCGTGAATGTTTTGTCTGTAAAAAGCCTGGTCACCTTAAAGCAGACTGCAGAGTGTGGAAAGCAAGAATGAATCAGTTTAAAAAGCAGGACAGTCATCAAAAGGTTAAAACAGCTGTAAAGAAGGAAGATGCATGTATTGCGACTGCATTTGGGGTCAGCACAAGCCCATATGCAAACCATGTTTGGTGTATTGACTCTGGAGCGACTGCTCACATGACACGTGATAAGGATTTCTTCATTAATCTAGATGAAAGCAAGTCTGAAAAGGTAATTTTAGCTAATGGTCACTATATGACATCAGAAGGAATAGGAGATGGTTATTTCCATTGTCAAGTTCAATCCTCAGCACAAGTCAGAAAAATCACAGTTAAAGACGTGCTGTATGTTCCCAAACTTGAAAGTAACCTTTTATCTGTAAAGAAGCTTGCACAACAAGGAAATATAGTTACATTTAAGGATGACAGATGCATCATTTCAAAGAAGGGTCATACCCTTGCCGAAGGAAAAATCAAAGATGAACTTTATCAGCTGAAATGCAATGAAACTGTTTACAGTGCTAGACAAGATTTTCATAAGGACTGTATTCATGTGTGGCACAGACGCCTAGGCCACAGAGATCCAGAAGCAGTAAAGAAACTAGCTCAACTTGCAAATGGTATTGCAATCAACCAGTGTAATCAAACAATGAAGTGCACAAGTTGCCTAAAAGGGAAAATGTCCAGAAAATCGTTTCCTAAAGTAAGCACTACTAAATCTGCACAGATACTGGATTTGATACATACAGATGTGTGTGGTCCAATGAGTGTTCTTACTCCCAGCAAGAAGAGATATTTTCTCACATTCATTGATGATTATTCCAGATATACTGTTACTTACCTACTTCAAAGTAAAGATGAAGTTCCACAGAAACTTGAAGAATATCTTGCTGCAGTTCTTAACAAATTTGGAAGAATACCAAAGGTACTGCGAGCAGATAATGGAACTGAATATACAAGTGGTAAAGTGCAAACCATCCTGAAAAAGAATGGAATCGTGTTCCAGACAACCGTTCCATACAACCCAGAGCAGAATGGCACAGCAGAGAGAAAGAACCGAACTCTTTGTGAAAGTGGAAGAAGTATGCTATTTGATGGAAACCTACCTACAACATATTGGGGAGAAGCCATCATGACTGCTACCTATCTTCAAAATCGACTGCCAAGTAAAGCTACAAGTAAAACTCCATATGAGTTATGGAACTGTGAGAAGCCCAACCTGAAGCATCTCAGGATATTCGGAAGCAAAACTTTTGTGCATGTTCCCAAAGAAAAACGTTCTAAGTGGGAATCTCATGCAAAGGAAGGAGTTCTTGTGGGGTACAGTGAAACTCAGAAAGGATACAGAATCCTGCATCCACAGACCAACACAGTAACAATCAGCAGAGATGTAGTGATTGATGAAAACTCAGTATCGCTCAAATTTCATGAGGTTACGCAAATAATTCAACCTAAGGAACAAGAATTTCAGTCAGTGATTCCAGACATTGAAGAGAATCTCAAAGAAAATACTGAAGTCTGGATATGCTCTGAAAGTACTGAAAAAGAAACAGAAGAACCAAGCCAACCTCAGGAGATCAGAAGATCAGAAAGATCAAATAAAGGAATTCCAGCTAAACGCCTTTCTTATATGGTCAGATCAATTCCAGAAGAAGAGCCACAGTCATGGCAGGAAATGCAAAAACTGCCTATTCATAAGAAGCAAAAATGGATAAAAGCTGCTGATGAAGAAATGGAATCCCTTCATAAGCTCAAAACATGGGAGCTCACAGAGCTACCTCAAGGCAAGAAAGCAATTGGATGTAAGTGGGTCTTTAAGAACAAATATGACTCCGAAGGTAATATTCACCGTTTTAAAGCAAGATTGGTCGCAAAAGGATATTCACAAAAATATGGTGAAGATTATGATGCTACTTTTGCTCCAGTTGCCAAGCAAACTACATTCAGAACTTTATTATCCATAGCTGCTGTTCAGCAGATGAAAGTAAGACATTTTGACATCAAAACAGCCTTTCTACATGGAGACATTGAAGAAGAGCTGTACATGACTCAACCAGAAGGCTATGTTAAAAGGGGTAAAGAGAACCTTGTTTGCAGAATGCAAAAATCTCTCTACGGCCTTAAGCAATCAGCAAGAGCATGGAACACTAAGATGAACAAAGTGTTAATCGACGAAGGATTTAAAAGGTCTCAAGCGGATCCATGTTTGTATACAAAAGGTGTATCACAAGATTGGATGTATGTTATTCTATATGTGGATGATGTAATAATAGCGCATCAAGAAGAGAGAGAAATTTCAAAACTAGGTCAAATTCTGAACAAGCATTTCGAGACCAAGGACCTTGGAGATGTGACATACTATTTGGGAATCCAAATCCAGAGAGAGGAAGATGGAAGTTTTCTTCTTAATCAAAATTCTAAAATCTCCACAGTTCTAAACCAGTTTGGAATGTCAGAAGCCAAAGGCATATCAACTCCAATGGATCCATCTTACCTAAAATTGGAAGGAGAAGAAGATCTGCTACCCACAAATGACAGTTACAGACAAGCAGTGGGGGCACTTCTATACATAGCAACCACAACCCGTCCAGATATCTCAGCCACAGTGGGAATTCTCTGCCGACGTGTAAGCAAGCCACGCCAAAGAGATTGGAATGCAATTAAGAGACTTCTTCAGTATCTTAAGGCAACCCAAGAGTTAAGTCTAAAGATTTCTGCATCAGGAGATCTAATTCTCAGAGGATATGTAGATGCAGATTGGGCTGGAGACTCAAGTGATCGAAGATCAACAAGTGGTTACTTGTTCAAGTTAGGACACACTTCAATCTCATGGTCGAGTAGAAAACAAGTGTCAGTTGCATTGTCTTCTACAGAAGCAGAATATACATCAGCTGCTCATGCAAGTCAAGAGTTAATTTGGTTGAAGCAACTTTTGGAAGAATTCGGCAAACCACTAGCTGAACCAACTGTTATCTATGAGGACAACCAAGGATGTATCAAGCTCGCCAGCAGTGAAAGGATAAGTGCAAGAACAAAGCACATTGATGTTAAACATCATCACTTGCGTGACTTAGTAGAGCGTGAAGTTCTAAAGTTTGTTTACTGTGAATCTGACAAGATGTTAGCAGATGTTTTGACAAAGCCATTGTCAAGAGCCAAGTTTGAAGAATTCAGAACTGCAATGGGACTAACAGGATAAGCAGTTGTTGAGTGGGGGTGTTGGAATAAGTTTAAATGCAACAACTCCATTCCTGTTGTAGTCTGCATTGAATGTCTATGAGTGTTCATTTGTCAGCTATGCTGTGATTGTTAAAGTTTGCCTTAAAAAAAAAAGGTCACAGGACACTCACTGATTGCATCATTCTGCTGCTGTTTCCTTCACAGAGAGACATGTGTTACATGGACTAGATTATATCGGTAGTTACTGTCAAAGCTTTCTTATTTTGTTCCAGTTCAAGCTGCATATATTAAACACAGTTTGCCTTACGTTGGATTCTGCTGCTTATATGAAGTAACACGCGCTGCTGTGGTAATACTCCGGCTAACAATAACTCACAGGGCTTTGGATATAACACACAATTGATCCCAGGACTCGATATGGGTTTGTTGAATGCTAGACTACGTGATATGCCCACCAGACAGGACATGGAACAATATGTGATCCGCCTAGAGACATCGTATAAGGCAGAATTATCAACCCTGAGGGATGAGATACAACAGTGCAATGAAAGGGTTAATGTACATGACCAAGCTATCGCGGCTCTGACGGCCAGATTAGATGCTCAGGATGAGACACTTGCAGATCAATCCTATCATATTCAAATGCTGGCAGATATGCTTGATGATGCCGAAAATAGGGGAAGGCGGAACAATATCAGGGTTCGAGGACTACCAGAAACAGTGGCACCCAAAGACATAAGCGGCGCACTGCAGCAAGTATTTAACTCTGTTCTGCAGCGTCCACAGGAGTCACCCCTTGAACTAGACCGGGCTCATAGGGCGTTGGGTCCAAGACCTCAAAACCAGGCTCCTCCACGTGATGTGATATGCCGGGTGCATAGATACCAAATAAAGGATGAAGTGATGTCCAAGGCAAGAATAGAGAACACCATAAAATACAAAGATACCAGAATCCAGCTATTGCCTGATCTATCTCGGTGGACTCTGCAGAGGAGGAAAGCTTTCCGCCCGTTACTAGACGTTTTACGCCAGCATGATATATCATACACTTGGGGGTTTCCGTTCCGCCTACGTGTCCAAAAAGAAGGCAGGGTTCACCTGCTGAGTCATCCGAACGGCATCCCTGCTTTTTCGGCGGCGCTTAACATCCCAAGGGTGGAAATCACAGAATGGCCTTCTCTGCCATTACAGTACAGAGGAGCAGACCCTCCCAGGCAATTTTTCCCTCAAAGGCAGAGGAGAGCAGGCAGAAGAATGGATAGAGAAGGGCGTGATCCCAGAGGTAACGAAGAAGGGAGAGAACCATGAAGTTAGGATCATGACAGAGTGGGTTCCATGACTGCCTGTTTGGGTGGGGGAAAGGGTTTGCGGGATATATATGGTTTCATTTTCATGAGGATCAGGAGCACAGATGGATGTCCACACTCCAGTTCACTAACATTTGATTGGTGCCATGGAGTGGAATATCTTGCATAGCAACGACCGTTATTGATTCCGCAAGGACTTCAAGATAGACAGCGCATAGAAAAAGAAGGCAGACGCTTTCCACAGGAATTTAATGGGAATCAAGAGAACGATGCCCCCTTCCCTTTTTCCCCTTCCCTCCCTTTTCCCCTTCCTCCTCCCCTTCCCCCCTCCTCTTTCCCCCTTTTCCCTTCTTCCCTCCCCCCTTTCTTTCTCCACCCTTCCCCCTTTTCCCTTCTCCCCCCCTCTCTTGGGTTTTTTTTTTTTTCTTTCTCCCCCACTAGGGGTGCTACATATTGTGCCATTGTTCTGCCCCACTGTGGTAGTCCAAGCGGATGATAAGTTCACGAGTGTCGTGGAAGATGGTTGGTTTTTGGTTTATATTATAGTATGTAGATAGTATTTTATAACAACTCATTGAATCGTCGTTGATATCCTGCACACCTGCATTATTTTTAAGTCTGGCGTAGCTTTCATTTGGGGCATGAGGGAGAATTGGGAGATGTGAATGGCATTAGAACAAAGACTGTAAACCATACTCTGGCCCTACCTCGCTATATGACAGGTTCCGGTTAAGTCAATTTAAAGTTAACATTTATTCCCCTCAGTTGAGGAGAGGTTACTGATGGTTGTGTCGGAGGAGGGAGTCTCACTCCATATCGCACATAGCTTACGACCCTACGGAGAAGCCATAACCCGTTGAACGGCATTGGCGGTTAACACATTTCTCCACCACATATTTTAGGGTATAAGAAGGCATCTTACGTAGAGCACACCACTTCAGGCTTCAAAGACGTACTACGTTTCGATAGATATTGACCCTGATTTCGCAATAAACTGAATACGTGTCTAATTATCTACCTTTTCTATTCACTATCTCTATTTCTTTGATAAATTAGATCTACTTTAGCCTCCGCGGCCCTCTCAGTAGGGCGAGAGAGGGCACGACTCAGACAACAATGCACCCAAAGATCACTATGGGATCCCTGAATACCAGGGGATTTAACACGCCCCAGAAAAGGTCACAAATCCTATATGGAATGCATAAGCTTAAGGTACAAATACTTATACTTCAGGAGACTCATTTTAAAAAAAACAATATCCCTACTATCAAGGACTGATACTTCACGACTTGGTTCCATAGCGCTTGCCCCGAAAGTCGTTCGAGGGGGGTGTCTATTGCGATCCACAAGTCCCTCCAGCACACAGTTGAGGACACATATGCGGATCCAGAAGGCAGGTACCTACTATTAAAAGTTAGGATTCATACAACCCTCTACACTATTGCGGGGTGGTATGCCCCAAACAAAAATCAGGCCAGGGCTGGCCGGGGTTTCCTAAGGAGAGTAGCGGAATTTGCTGAGGGGGTGATGGTGATAGGGGGGGACTTCAATCTCACCCTTGACCCACGAATGGATACCTCAACACGAAATGTGAGAGGAATCACTAGGCAATTGTCCCTTTTGAAACAATCTATCCATGGGATGCAGCTGGTGGACATTTGGAGAGCACATAATCCTGGAGGTAGAGATTATACGTACTATTCCAGTTCTCATGATTCCTATAGCCGAATTGACTTTTTTCTTGTCAGCCATCATGCCCTATCCTGGCGCCCCCGACCGTCCATTGGTAGCTTCTTATGGTCGGATCATGCCCCGGTGTTCTTAGACATTTCCCCACCAGATGTAGTGGATCGTCCCTGGACTTGGAGATTGAATGACAATTTGTTGAAAGACTTGAATTGCACGACAGACATAAAAAAGACAATAGAACAGTTTTGGTCAGATCACGCAAACGATGACACCTCGACCCCGGTGAAATGGGAGACCCTAAAATGCGTGCTTCGTGGAATCCTGGTAAAACACGGATCCCGTCTTAAAAAACAGAGATTGGAAAAAACAAAAGAATTAATGGATACTATATATGTATTGGAGCAAAAACATAAAAATACTATGTCACCGGTAATACTAGGGGAATTAATTAAACATAGGGAGACCCTTAGAAATTTATTAAATGAGCAATCGCTGAAATTCAGAAATAATTTTAAAAGTCTCCTTTATCATAAGGCCAATAAATGCGACCGCCCCCTAGCTCGATTATTACATCCTAGGACTCAGACGACTTACATTCCAAAAATTCAGAAACGTACGGGAACGGAGACTCACGACCCAGGGGAGATTCTAGAAACAATACGAGAATACTATCAGAAGCTATATAACTTGGAGGGTATGCACTCGGCTAATCACGCCGGGGACATACAGGCTAAAATAGATAAATATGTAGCAGACACGCCACTTCCTAGACTTTCCACAGAGATAACAGATGAGCTAGAGGCAGACATATCGACACAAGAGGTGGATGAGGCCATAAAAAATACTCCAAACGGGAAGAGCCCTGGCCCTGATGGGTTTTCCCCCCAGTTTTATAAACTCTTCAGAGAACAGTTAACACCACACATGACAAGGATTTATAACTCCATTTCTGAGTCCTCAGGGTTTACGCATCAATCTCTGGCGGCCTATATCACAGTATTGCCAAAACCGGGAAAAGATCCAACAGTGGTCTCTAACTATAGACCAATTTCTCTGATCAATATAGACATGAAATTATTCGCGAAGATCCTGGCCAACAGACTTGCACCCCTATTACCATATATCATACATTCAGACCAAGTGGGTTTCGTTCAGGGAAGAGAGGCACGTGATGGAGTGTTGAAGACTATATCTTTGATCGCTCATGCCAGGACCTACCGGAAGCACCTGGGACTGATATCGGTGGACGCCGAAAAGGCGTTTGACCGAGTGAGGTGGAGCTTCCTTCAATCAGCTCTCCGACAGATAGGGCTGGGGGATAGATTCTTATACAAAATTGCGGCCCTATACACGAACCCGTCAGCTACAATTAAAATTAATGGATGGCTCTCGGACCCCTTTAGGATTCATAATGGAACAAGACAGGGGTGTCCTCTTTCGCCCTTGTTGTACACGGTGGCAATGGAACATTTAGCGGTAGCAGTAAGAAATAACCCTAGTGTATGGGGTATCAAGATAGGCCAGAAGCATTATAAAACTTCATTGTATGCAGATGACCTTCTTCTATACATCTCCCAACCTCATATCACTATACCTGCATTAATGTCTGAAATCAAAAAGTACGGAGAGGTCAGTAATTTTAAGATAAACTACACCAAAACTGAGGCACTTAATATTACTTTGCCATCGGGAGATGTGGATAGGGCAAAGGAGAATTTCCCATTCAAATGGCAGGCTGGCGCCATTAAATACTTGGGCATACAGGTCCCCTCAGATCTAAATAAACTATACACACTAAACTACGAAACCCTACTGAATAAAACTATAAGGGATCTAAAAAAGTATGATCAAAAAATGATTTCGTGGTTTGGCCGCATAAACACATTCAAGATGGATGTGCTTCCCCGGTTCCTTTATGTGTTCCAGACGGTACCGATCACACCACCTCGAAGTTTTTTTAAGACTATTAAATCAGCTCTAATACATTTTATATGGCGTCAGAACAGATCTAGGCTGAGTTACAGAACATTGACGAGACCTAAATCACAAGGGGGGGCGGGACTTCCAGACTTAAAGACATACCACCAGGCCTCACAATTGATCCATCTTTTTGATTGGCATTATAGACGGGAGACCAAACAATGGGTTGGACTGGAACAGGAGGGGTACCTAGTTCCATTGCGGAATTTACCGTGGATAGTGACCAGAAATAAAGAGAAAATAGGGGAGGGTTGTCGGGATATGATGGCTGGCGAGATCCTTAAGAGTTGGGACATGCTAAAATATAAGAAAAAATTAATGAGCACAACTGTCCCATTGTCTCCTATATTCGCTAATCCTGATTTTCCACCAGGCCTTCACTGCGAGAGGTTTTTGGGATGGAGGGTGGAATCCAATCAAAGAATATATCAAATAATATCGCAGAAGGGTCTTTCCTCTCTCAACGAGCTACAAGACGAATGTCCTACTCGTACACTATCTTGGTTAGAGTATGAACAATTAAAATCATTTGTCAGACGAATTTCTGGTGGAGAAGTACCACCACCTTCTCTGACACAGTTTGAGAGTATATTCGCCCAGCAGACACCCCCATCGCATCAGATTTCTCTTGTGTACAAATTACTAAACGAGGAGACTTCAACAGTTATCCCGGGATATATTAGAGCGTGGGAGGCGGAAATGGGATGCACATTTACTGAGAGGGAAATCACATCGGCATACCGCTGCGCTCATGGGATGTCTCCGGCCAGCCATGCCCAAGAGAAGAATTTCAAAATTCTTACTAGATGGTACCAATATCCTGTGAGGTTGCATGCCATATTCCCCTCGGTGGCGGATGGGTGCTGGCGCTGTGGGAACGCAAGGGGAACTTTGTTCCATATTTGGTGGCAGTGTCCAGGGATAAAGAGTTTCTGGGGAGAAGTATTCTCGACTTACAATAAAATATCAGGAGAGGATATAAATCTTACTCCGCACATGGCCATCTTGTCCATGCTACCGGGACCAATAGCCAAACAAAAAAGTAGTCTCCTGAGGTTTTGCTTGACGGCAGCCCGCATGGTTATACCTAGACATTGGCGTACAACGAAAATTCCGTCCATGATTGAATGGTTAACAGAATTCTCACATATCCACCATATGGAGGAATTGTTTGCACAGGCTTTGGGTGATAACTCTAGGTACTTGCGGACATGGCAACCCTGGATTTTATTTAGGGACTCTGGGAGTTTCGGGGCTCTCATGGAGAAATGGGAGGTACTTTCCCGGCAGTGAGGTTTCTCCTCGGCTTTCTTGGGCTGGTTTCAGAGGGCTGCGGAGGCATGATCCTTCCTTTACCCTTCTCATTTTTCCTTTCTTTTTCCTCTTTTCTTCTTATCTTTCCTTTAAGTCTGACGTTATACCATAAGCAAGCTGCAGTCAGGGATAAATGATATATTGGGCGGATTCTATGGATAAATATAGCAATTGGAAATAGACTTCCGCTTAGCGAAATAATTATCGAAATGGGGCAACAGGTGGTGGACAATACGAGATGCTAAGAAAGAATAGAAGAGTTGAGCAAGGAACATATACAGCAATAACTAATAAATATGATTCTGTGATGATACCATATTTGCGTGAAGTAAAAAACACGTACTATTTTGAGAAGTTTTGTAACTACTTTAGTCTATATGTATGTTTGTATTTGTGATATGTTGTACTATTTTAATACTTTAATAAAAGAGATTAAACATAAATTTTGTATCTGCTCCTCGTTTCATTCAGATTCAGTTACCAGTAGCATATACTGTACAGTGCCTTGAAAAAGTATACCAACACATAGCAGCAAGTATGTGTCAAGTATAAAGGAAATGATACATGGTTTTAAAAAATATTTTAAAACTAGAAATCTGAAAATTGTGACGTCCATTTGAATTCAAATATAGTCTGATAAACCTGAATAAAATCTCTTGTGACTACTTGCTTCAGAAGTCACATAATTAGTAAATTGAAACCAACTGTGTGTAATTTCTTCTCAGTATAACTAGTTGTCTTGCGAAGGCCTTAGAGGTTTGTTTGAAACATGAAAGATCAAACAGCATCATGAAAGCAAAGGAACACACCAGACAGGTCAGGGATAAAGTTGCGGAAAAGTGTAAAGCAGGGTTAGGTTTTAGAAAAATAGCCCAAGCTCTGAACATCACACGGAACACTCTTCAATCCATCATCCAAAAATGGAAGGAGTATGGCACAACTGCAGACATACCAGGACATGAATGACCTAAACAGACATCCTAAGCAAGGAAAGCACTAATTAGAGAAGCAGCCAAGAGGCCCATGATCACTCTGGAGAGGCTGCAGAGATCCATAGCTCAGGTGAGAAAATCTGTTCGCAGGACAACTGTAAGTTGTATATGCCACGAATCTGGCCTTTATGGAAGAGTGGAAAAAAGAAAAACATTTTTGAAAGCAAGCCAAAAGCAGTCCTGTTTGCAGTTTGTAAAAAGTCATGTAGGGGACAAAGCTAGCATAAGCAAGAAGGTTCTCTGGTCAGATTTGACCAAAGTAATAGCATTTTGCATTTACACCAAAAAGTATGTGTGGTGGAAAACTAATACTGTGTCAAGGACCCACTAGGTGAGGTGAATCCTCAAAGCCCAAGGTCCTGGTGGGCACACGGACCATGGGCATTGGTGAAGCAGGCAGTTGAGGAACACAGCAAACGTAGACTGGAAGTATAGGTTCTGGAAGCTGCAGGCAGTCAAGAGACACCGTGGAGACAGCAGACAGGAATCAGGTCTGGGAAGCTGCAGGTGGATAGGTGATGTCCTGGAAACTGCAGAGACATAACTGAGGGACTGGAAGCTGCAAGCAGCCAGGACATGTGCTGTAGACCACAGACAGGTGGCAGATGTACTGAAAGCAGCAGGCAGACAGGTATCTGAAGGACTCTGGAAACCGCAGGGAGCTGTGCATAGACAAACTAAAAGTCTTAACACCAAGACACAGGTGCGTGTCTTAGGAGACCTTAAATAGATCTAGGAAGTTCAACACATGTGAACATGTCAGGCTATGTGCAAAGGCTGACGTAAAGCACAAGAAAGTTTAGCAAAACAGGACATAGGGAGCAGAGCCCATACCCGTGACAAGTGTGTAACAGTACCTCCTTCAAGGTGCCCCTCCCAAAAAAGTCCCTAACCCATGGCAATGTGGTTTTTGTTGCTGTGTACCATGGTCTTAGTATTCTGTCAAGTGCTCACTAGGCAGGGTAGATCCTTAAAGCCCAAGGTCCAGTTGGGCGTCGGTGCAGCAGAGAGTTGATGCACAAAGTTAATGCAGACAGGTAGCAGAGGTACTGGAAGCTGCAGGAACACAGGAGATATCATGGAGACTGCAGACAGGTAGCAGATGTCATAGAAGCCGCAGCAGACAATAGACATTTTGAAAACCACAAGCAAACACGTAGCAAGGTCCTGGAATAAAGGAAACAAATGCCAAGACGGAACTATGCACAAACAACTTAAAAGTCTTAATACCAAGACACAGATGCCATAAATAGGCCTAGGAAGTTCAACACTTTGCAAGTAGCTGGATGTGGCACACAAGAAAGTTTAGCGGACCGCGACGTAGGGAGCAGAACCCAAACCTGGGAGAGATATGTAACACACTGCACATCATCCTGAAAACACCATACCAACCATCAAACATGGTGGTGTTAAAACATCATGCTGTGGTGATACTTTTCCTCAGAAGGGCCAGAGAATCTGGTCAGAATTGATGGAAAGATGGATGGAGATAAATACAGTACAATCCTGTAGGAAATCCTGTTAGAAGTCGAAAAAAACTTGACGCTGAGACGTAGGTTCGCCTTCCAACAAGATAATGACCCTAAACATACTGCTGGAGCTACAGTGGAATAGTTAGATAAAAGCATATTCATGTGTGTGAATGGCATAATCAAAGTCCAGACTTAAATCTTATTGAGAAACTGTGGCAAGATTGAAAATTGCTGATCACAGACGTCTACATCCAATCTCACTGAGCTAGAGCTAGTTTGCAAAGGACAATGGGCAAAAATTTCAGCCTCTAGATGTGCAGAGCTGGTAGAGACAGACTCCAAAAGGCTTGCAGCAGTAATTGCAGTAAAAGGTGGTCCTACAAAGTATTGACTCAGGGGTCTGAATACAAATGCATGTCACAATTTTCAGATTAATATTTAGAAAACCATGCATCATTTTGTTTACTCTTCAGAAGTACTTGGTACTTTGTGTGGGTATATCACATAAAACCTCAATAAAATGCATTTAGGTTTGTGGAAAATGGGAAAAAATGTGGAAAAGTTCATTTGGTATGAATACTTTTCCAAGGCACTGTAAATCTTGTAAATCTATGCAGGGTTTTGATCATTCAGCTTCAGGGGGTACAAGGCGGCTTCCATATTTTTGGTGTGTTTGGATGTAAACACTTCCTCTCACGTGGTGTGTGTGGTCTAGGAGCGATCTGAAGCTCTGAGGAACTATGCTTCATACAGGACAGGAACTCATTTCTTTATAATATATGTGGATATGTTTTCTTCTCAGAATTTGGCAGTCTCTAGCATTTTCGACCAAAGAGAATATGGCCACGTGCCAGCCGTCATTTCATTTTCTTTTTTTTTTCACGTACAGTACAATTATATTGCTTTGCATAGAGATTAGATCGTAAATTGTCAAGGCCCATCCAATCCCTACCCTTCTCTGTGTGCAAATGTTATTGTTGTAGATTTTAGTTACAACATGGTATAAAAATACATATAGACTAACATGTGGCAAGGTGAACATAAGTGCAAAATTGGGAGCATGTACTTAAAACGAGGAGGCTGGGAGAGAATGGATGTTAATGCTAGAGATGGGAGAATCCATTTGCAGGGCTCCTGTCCAACTGTCACAGATTACGGACGTGGATGCTAGACAAGTTCCTCTTTAAAGGGAATCTGTCACCCCCAAAAATCGTATATGAGATAAGCCCACCAGCATCAGGGGAAGCATTTACAGCATTCTGTAATGCTGTAGATAAGCCCCCGATGTAACCTGAATAATAGGAAAAACAGGTTAGATTATACTCACCCAGGGGCTGTCCCCCTGCGGTCCGGTCCGATGGGCGTCGCGGTGCGGGTCCGGCGCCTCCCATCTTTTTACGATGACGTCCTCTTCTTGTCTTCCTGCTGTGGCTCAGGCGCAAGGTACTTTGTCTGCCCTGTTGAGGGCAGAGCAAAGTACTGCAGTGTGCAGGTGCCGGGCCTCTCTGACCTTTCCCTCAACAGGGCAGACAAAGTACGCGTGCGCAGGAGCCGCAGCGTGAAGACAAGAAGAGGGCGTCATCGTAAAAAGATGGGAGGCCCCGGACCGGACCACAACACCCATCGGATCGGACCGCCCACCCAGGTGAGTATAATCTAACCTCTTTTTCTCATCTTTCAGGATACATCGGGGGCTTATCTACAGCATTACAGAATGCTGTAGATAATCCCCTGATGCCGGTGGCCTTATCTCATATACGATTTTTGGGGTGACAGATTCCCTTTAAGTGGAAGGTGGCCCAATACCGACACTTGTGGTACCCCACTAGTAACTGTGGCCCAGAGTGTGTTCCATTAATAACCACCATATCTTTCCTATCACTAAAACCATTGATAACCCATTAAAAAGAGAAGAGAGAATTGATTTGCAGGAAACTTGCCCGGTATCCAAGTACGCAGTCTGTGACAACTAGGTGGAAGCCCTCTGAATTGCTGCTTAGCTGCCATCATTCCAGGGTGTTCATTTGATTGGCTGGTCTGGCACAACGTCATGTGTGAGCCACGCCACAATAATGACATTGTGCCATCTCAGCTAATCAAAAGAAGAGGTGAGCAGCAATTCGCAGGTCTCCTGTCCAACGGTCACAGATTGCGCACCTGGCTGATGGACCAGGGTACTGCAAATCAATTGTCCCATCTATAGTTAATGACTTATTACTTGTCTCAGAGAGATGAAACACACGGTGTTTAGTAATGAAACATACTCTGATTTAGGCACAGTTGACAGTGGGGTACCATAAGGGTCGGTATTGGGCTCTCTTCTATTTAAAGGAAACTTGTCAGCTAGACTGAGCTGTCTCTCCCTTAGCACACGCATACAAAAAGGTGAGTGTGCAGCCAAGAATGAGATGACTAGTCCAAGAAGTATGTCTTTTAGCTCCTACTGACCCGCTTAGCTAGATTGACATGTATCTATCAATGGGTATACATAGGGAGAGGCATGCCAGTTTAGTTGAGTGCACCAGATGTTTAGAATACAGATGACTGTGATTCAGGCAGCATGAATCAGCAGACAGATTCCCTTCAATACACTAATTAACAGAGCTTAGTAGTAAAATTTCATTATTTGACTGTTTCTGAATTTCTCTTAAAGTGCCAGTAGCCTGAATTTTCTAGCTTTTAGTTTCAGATGGGGAGTGGCATGGAAAAGAACCTAAAAAATGTGTTAAAGTTTGGAATGGACATTTATGATTCTCCTATTGTATGGCTAAGGGAAAAGTAGTGGTTATTTGTTTCAGGATCACCGCTTTATTTAATCATATAGCTGCAAGTTGATTCTCAATATTTAGTTGACTATAGCCATCTGTGTGTGTTATTTGGTGAGGTGCTGAAAGTATCAAATGATACAGTTTTATATAATTACCCTATTGTTTATTATATTATGTGTTAGGAGAACTGGACTTTTCCATGTTTTTGTGATATTTTGATGCTTTTGGTAAAGCAACAGTGACATCTGGTGGTACATTACTGTATTCACACTTGTTCCTAAATACACAAAATAAGCTGTATTTCCTTTTAGGACAAAAAGAAGCAGATTTGAAAAGTTTTCCTGTTATTGTTTTGTCATTAGTGTCCAGAGAAGGGTGCTTTATAGTGGGACCAATTATTTATATACATCTTCCCACCTGCTTGTTTTCCCTCAATCTCCATTCCCCTCCTCTGCTTGACAGCTCTGGAATCATAGGGACAGAGATGGGCAGAGATTGATGGAAACCAGCAGGTGGGAAGGTCGCGAAGGTGTATATAAAGGATTTGCCCCGCCATGGTGCACAGAGTGACACACTCCGACCTAGCAACAAAAACTCTCCATAGGGTCCCCCAATAAAGAGTGCACAGTCCCTAAAAATTATCCCTACTACACATCAAAACTGTGTCTGCAGTCCCAAACAATTAGGCCTGTTGTGCCTCAATACTGCGGCTACAGTCCCAAACAAATGCACTTGCTATTGTTGAAAACTGTTCTTGTAGTCCCAAACTATTGCTCTTGCTACTTTCCAATACTGTCTGCAGTCCCAAACAATTCTGCTTGCAGTCCCAAAAAATTAAGTACTCCCCAGTACTGGGCTTGTAGTCCCAAAACAATTGTGCCTGTTGCTCTCCTTTATCCCTCAATGCTACGGTCATTGTGTGCCACTGTCTTCTACCACCCAGTACTGTGTCGGCTACCCACTATTACTGTGCCTACCCTGCTGCCCGCCCACCATATTATTGTAAGGGTACCGCTGATCAATCATCCTTAGGGTACGTGCCCACGATCAGGAATAGCAGCGTTGTGGGCCCAGTGCACTTGAGCTGCACCCATAACACTGCACTGTACAGTACAAGCACGGTGGATGATTTATAGAAATCCAATACCTACTGTGCTTCTATTAGACCCTGAGTAAACTCCTCCGTAGCGCGGGTTTACAAGCCACAGCATATCAAATTTCTAGACCTGCTATATATATGTCCACCGTTATGGTATATACTGTATATCCCTATCTTGGTATATATGGCCCTTATTCTGGACCCCATTCTGGTATGTATGTCCCTTATCCTGGCCCCATCGTGGTAATATGTCCCATATCCTGGTCAGGGCCGGTTTTAGGCAAAATGGGACCCTAGGGAAAAGTATAAATGGGGCCCCAAATGCTAACATATTGCACATCACACAGAAGCATTTCGGTTGTATTTACATGCGCTGAGTTCAGGCCGCTAAACGAGTGTGATCGACAATATTGAAGTTGTTCGACACTTCTTTCCCGGCCTCTTTCCACCATCTGAGAAAGAATGATGGGGACAGAACAATTACTATTAGATCAATCTGTCCCCATACAGTATCATGTTATCAGCAGCACATCCACAGTTTACACCGGCGATGTGCTGCTGAGAGCAAAGATTTTTGTTCCGGCATAAACAATCCAATCACTCAATCAATATGCAGCATTTTGCTTGTTTAGTATAATACACCCCATAGTCCTCCATATATTATAATGTGCCCCACAGTCCTCCATATTGTAAAATGCACACCCCATAGTCCTCCATATAATATAATGTGCGCCATAGCCCTCCATATAGTATAATACACTCCTCATAGTCCTCCATCTAATATAATGTGCGCCATAGTCCTCCATATAGTATAATACACTCCTTATAGTCTTTCCATATAGTCTCCGTATAGCACTCCATATATTAAAATACATTCCTCAGTCCTCCATATAGTATTATACACTCCTCACATAATGCAGCCACCCCACCGAGTATAATGCAGCCACCCAACAGAGTATAATGCAGCCACCCCACAGAGTATAATGTAGCCCCTCAAGAGTATAATGCAGCCCCACCATCAAATATAATGTAACCCCCATAGAATATATTGCAGCCCCCCTCATATAGTATAATGCAGCCCCTCCACAGAGTATATGGTAGCCCCCTCATAGAGTATAATGCAGCCCCCATATAATATAATGCAGCCCCTCCATAGAATATAATGTAGCCCCCTTATATAGTATAATGTAGCCCCTCCATAGAATACAATGTAGCCCTCCTCATATAGTATAATGCAGCCCCCCATAGAATATAATGTAGCCCTCTCATAGAGTATAATGAAGCCCCTCATACAATATAATCTAGCCCCACCATAGAATATAATGCAACCCCCCATAGAATACAATGTAGCCACCTCATATAGTATAATGTAGCCCCCTCAGAGTATGATGCAATTCTCCCTCATAGAATATAATACAGCCCCCCATAGAATATATTGTAGCCCCCTATAGAATATAATACAGCCCACCTCCCCATAGAATACGCTGTAGCCCCCTCAGAGTATGATTCAATCTTCCCTCATAGAATATAATACAGCCCCCCATAGAATATAATGTAGCCCCCCATAGAATATAATACAGCCCACCTCCCCATAGAATATAAAGTAGCTCCCCATAGAATACAGCCCACTTCCTCATAGAATATAATGTAGCCCCATCAAAGATTATGACGCAATCCACCCTCATAGAATATCATACAGCCCCCACATAGAATATACTGTAACTCCCCATAGAATATAATACAGCCCCTCCAAAGAATATAATGTAACCCCCATAGAATATAATACAGCCCCCCATAGAATATAATGTAACCCCCGTAGAATACAGCCCCCCCCCCCCGAGAATGGCCCCACAGTCCAGTACTCACTCACTGATATATTTAAAAAAAAAATACACAGTCCTCATCTCTCCTCTTGCCCCGCGCTGCTACAGCCTCGGCTCTGATCTCAGCACACAGTGGGTTCGTGATGAGGTGATGTCATCGCGCACCTGTAGTGTCAGAGGCAGGGGGAATGATGGGAGAGGGAGCGTCGTCTGATGCTCTGTCCTCCATCATTGCTTTGAACTGTACTGGCGTCATAGACACCGGCATAGATGAATGCGGTGGCGGCGGCACTGGTGGCGGGGAGGGGAGTTGGCGCTGGGGGCAAGCTGGCCCCCCTGACTCAAGGGTCCCATAGCAGCTGTGGGATGTTCCGCTGTTAGCAGCACGCCACTGGCTGGGGGCCCCTTGGATAGCGGGGGCCTGTCATGTCAGACACTGTTCAGACCAGGTCGTTCGACAGACAGCGGTAATTCCGCTTTTGACCACTATGTGCTCATTGGCATCAGCTAGATTTTATCTAGCTGTTCCGGGGTTAATTTACCTGATCCTCGGATTGGAAGCTGGGCCATGCCCATTGCCTTTAAATAGTTCTCCTGATCATTGGGCGTCACCGATTATAGCTTCTGTCTTGTGCGTTGTTATCTCGGTCTGGAGTGGTGAGCTGGTTGTTAAAGATTTGTTGCTGGTGGTGTATTTTCCTTTGTCTTATTTACTCCTTCCTATATTTGTATCTATTTTGCCCTGCACATTTATAGTGTATTCCTGAGTGACTGCGGTGTGGTGTATATTTTCCTTTATCCTTGTCTGTGCTAACTGTGGGTATTGGTGTATTACCTCTTCACTGGGTGGTGGGCGGAGGTTTCAGCCTAGGGTTGAAACAGGAGACAGGGTGAGGTTCGAGGCCTGGACATGCACACCATCAGTGTAAACTCCAGGTAGAGGGTCAGTCAGGATTTCCCTAGTCTGAGGGAAAATGCAGGGGCCCGGGTTATTAGCTCTCGCCCACCTAGTCTCCCCGTGACAGGGCCCTAGGCAGCTGCCTGGTCTGCCTGCCGCTAACACCAGCCCTGATCCTGGAATATGTCCTTTATATCCTGGGCACCATCCTGGTAATACAGTATGTCCCATATCCTGGTATTTGTCTTTTATCCTGGTAACACATCCCTTATCCTGGTAATAGATCCCTTATCTTGGGCCCCATCCTGGAATATATATATCTCCCATCCTGATATATATGTCCCTTATCCTGGTATATGTTCCTTATCCCAACAACGGTATATGCGTCCACCCCAACAAAACGCGCGTCAGGGTAGGCGCATATCGCTTCAAGCTGCACAAGTCAAGGTAATGATTTAGCCCTCCATTTGATTGCAATTGATCATATCACACAATTATATTGCAAACATGCACCAGACATTCTAGGTCTCTGTTTAGTAACAATAGAGGTGGTGCTTCTAGTATAAATCTTGCTTGTCACTTTGTAAAAGCTTTTTGTTTGGTGTGCACATGTACGGTATGTGTATATATATATATATATATATATATATATATATATATATATATATATATATATATATATATATATACAGTATATACTCATTTTAGACTGATGAATTTTGCAGGATTTGTTTATGATCGCTATTTAGCTTTAACTACAAATCCATTTGCACACGCACGTTATTAACATAGATTTCATCTCAATCTATACAATATACAACATATTGACTTAGTTCTTGCACCTCTCAATATATACAGTATATCTATTATACTTAAACATAACCACATGACAACTTGCACACTGCCTTTCTTTTTGTGGTTTGGTCAGAAAATCTAGTTAATTATCCTTTGATTTTTATGATCTTTGGGATTTATTGTTATTTATTCATTATTTGTATTGTCCTTGGCAGCTTTTTAAACTTTATACATGCTAAATAATGTAACATTCATTATGACATGTGCCTCCTGTTTTTAGCATCTCTGTTGCATAACCACTGCATACTACTTATATTATAATAATAATAACCCATTTTTTCCACTACTAATGACCACAATATCGGTTTCTTTTTTCCTTCTTTTGTTCAAATTATATACAGGTGCTTCTCACTAAATTAGAATATCATCAAAAAGTTAATTTATTTCAGTTCTTCAATACAAAAAATGAAACTCATATATTATATAGAGTCATTGCAAACAGAATGATCTATTTCAAGTGTTTATTTCTGTTAATGTTGATGATTATGGCTTACAGCAAATGATAACCCAAAAGTCATTATCTCAGTAAATTAGAATACTTTATAACACCAGCTTGAAAAAATTATTTTAAAATGCGAAATGTTGGCCTACTGAAATGTATGTTCAGTAAATGCACTCAATACTTGGTCGGACTCTTTTGGCATCAATTACTGCATCAATGCGGCGTGGCATAGAGGCAATCAGCCTGTGGCACTGCTGAGGTGTTATGGAAGCCCAGGTTGCTTTGATAGCAGCCTTCAGCTTGTCTGCATTATTGGGTCTGGTTTTTCTGGTGATTCTCTATGGGGTTAAGGTCAGCTGAGTTAGTTGGCCAATCAAGCACAGTGATACTGCTGTTTTTAAACCAAGTATTGGTACTTTTGGCAGTGTGGGCAGGTGCCAAGTCCTGCTAGAGAATGAAATTTCCATCTCAAAAAAGCTTGTCGGCAGAGGGAAGCATGAAGTCCTCTAAAATTTCTGGTAGATGGCTGTGCTGACTTTGGTCTTGATAAAATACAATGGACCAACACCAGCAGATGACATGGCTCCCCAAACCATCACTGATTGGAAACTTCACATTAGACCTCAAGCAGCTTGGATTATGGCCTCTCCACTCTTCCTCCAGACTCTGGGACCTTGATTTCCAAATTAAATGCAAAATTTACTTTCATCTGAAAACAACACCTTGGACCACTGAGCAACAGTCCAGTTCTTTTTCTCCTTGGCCCAGGTAAGACGCTGTTTTGTCTATTGGTCATGAGTGGCTTGACACAAAGAATGTGACACTTGTAGCCCATGTCCTGGATACATCTGTGTGTGGTGGCTCTTGAAGCAATGACTCCAGCAGCAGTCCTCTCCTTTTCTTAACAAGCCTTCCAAGGCTGCGGTTATCCCGGTTGCTTGTGCACCTTTTTCTACCACACTTTTTCTTTCCACTCAACTTTCCATTAATATGCTTGAATACAGCACTCTGTGAACAGCCAGCTTCTTTAGCAATGACCTTTTGTAGCTTACCCTCCTTGTGAAGTGTGTCAATGACTGCCTTCTAGACATCTGTCAAGTCAGCAGTCTTCCCCATGATTGTGTAGCCTACTGAAACACACTAAGGGACCTTATTAAACGCTTAGGAAGCCTTTGCAGGTGTTTTTTGAGAACTATTCTAATTTACTGAGATAATGACTTTTGGGTTTTCATTGGCTGTAAGCCATAATCGACAACATTAACAGAAATAAACACGCGAAATAGATCACTCTGTTTGTAATAACTCTTTATTATACAGTGTATATGAGTTTCACTTTTTGTATTGAAGAACTGAAATAAAGTAACTTTTTTATGATATTCTAATTTTTTGAGAAGCATTTGTATCTCCTAATCCTGGTCATCTTCACAGCAGTGCTTACAAGCTAGACAGCATTGGTGGTTGGACTTTTAAATATCAAGCTGTACATACAAGAAAATAAAATGTTAAAAAGGAGCCTTCCACCAGTTTTTCACAATATTAACAAAAACAACTACCTTTAAAGGGAATCTGTCAGCTGTTGTTTACTTACACTGTAGGATTAATCACCTTGTGATTAACATTGCTGTGACTAGCTGGCACGTGAGCGCTTGTCTGACTCCACCCTTTCTATGGTCCTGATGTGGGCGGAGTTAGCTTTCTCAGCTCTGCTGCATTACTAAATCTATCAGAACAGCTGCACCCAGTAAGCCAAGTGATACATTGTTGGATTCAGGGTCTCTTTGCCTACATCAGTTTGCGGTAGCAAAAACCTGCTGACAGATTCCATTTAACTACAATTGCTCTGCAGTCCATCAACGAATATACTGTATATTTGCCACTAACTCCCTCTGCATATCCCAAACTAAACCTTTTTATATGTCTCCCACAATGTTTGCTAATCAGCATGATCTGATCCAATGGTTGTCGCAGGTTTGGGCTCTTCACCTTCTCTATCGGCAAATCTCTGTCCTCCTGTCTTGATTAATGTGGATAACTCATCCTACCTCATCCACAGATTGCTCCGAATCATGTGTCTGCACAGTTGAAGCGCATGCGCACTTTGCTCTAGTCCATTAAGGTGCATAGTAAAGTCATGTACTGTGCATGTGTCAGCGCCGATTTCACTTCCATTGAAAAGGTGCCAATGCATTACAGGACTTTGCTTAAGATTCAAAGACTCAAGCCAGGTCACCAGGCTACAGAAAGCCTGTTAGATCATGCTCAGTTCATGGTCTAAGAGGCTTCTGTCAGTTCAGCACTGACAGGTATAAAGCATTGTTATATTGATGCATTGCAGTGCTTTATACCAGTGATCAGAACCATGAAAGTTGAAGTCCCATAGAGGGACAAAGTAAAAAAGTTAAAAATAAGTTAAAACAAAATTTGTAAAAATATATAAAAAACTACTAATAATAAAATAAATTTATATTACACCCATAAATACGGATTTATGTAAAAATAAACAAAAACTTACACATATTTAGTATTGCCACGTCCGGAACAACCTGACCTATAAAACAGTCACACTAGTTAACCTATCAGTGAACAAGTCAAAACGCTATTCTTTTTCATCATACCACCAAACAAAAAAGTGGAATAAAACGTGATTAAAAATAAAGGATGAATGCAAATAAAAATGGTATCTCTGAAAACGTCAACTCGTCCCACAAAAAGCAAGACATCACATGACCCTGTCGGCAGAAATATAGAACATCATATGCAAAATAGTTGCAAGTCAAATTTATGTATGAGATAGCCAAGATTATTGTCTATAAAATGATGGTAGTCTGATGTTCAAAGCAGTAGTGGATGATGAGAAATGGAGCCTGAAAGTCAAAAGTTCAAAACATCGTGACCCTTTTACTCCTCAGTGTTGAGTGCAGGGTACACGTGATCCAAAATGTTATGTAAAATATTCCCAGTAAAATCTTCAAATCTATTCCCCAGAAAAGTCCCCATTCATGTCCATTATCTGTTAACGGAAATATTCATGGGCTTCCACATTACTGGTAGCACAAAGGCTCTGGAAAAGCAAAATGGCTCCTCACCCCCAAAAGAAATTCAGCTAATTCTGCACTCCCAAATACAAATGCCCCTTCTGAGCCCCTCCTAAGCCCCATAGTGTTCGTAAATCGAAGTTAGCATCCATATTTGGCATCTCTTTAGTGATGAGATCCCAACTAATCTATGAGGTCCATGTCTCCAGAAGAATGAGCTGGTCACAATGAACAGGACTATAATGTATGGGCACTACAATATACAGGGCACTGCAATGTACTGGACACTGCACTTGTAGACAACTTTCCAGAGGGTGTAATTTCCAAAAGTGGGTCACTTGAGAGGGGATTCTTCTCTTCTGGCACTTGGAATAGTTTGTGGACTCCACATACAGAGCACCTATGATAATTTGTTCTCCAAATGGCAATTAGCAGTCAGTCTCTCCTGTGTCTTGCCATGTGACTAAGTAGTACTGTACAGCAATATATGGGTTATTTCAACGTTCAGCAGAAATTGTGGGACACATTTTGGTGCCATTTTTAACCATTTCCCTGTTTGAAAATGTAAAATCTGTGGCTAAAATAAAATTTTTGTGGTAAAAATGTAATTTATTTTTCTTCAAAGCCCAATAGTATAAAATTCAGTGACACACTTGTGGTGTTAATATGATCACTGCACCCTTAGATGAATTTATTGAGAGGTGTAGTATGTAAAATGAGGTTGTTTATGGGGCTTCTGCTGTTCTGGCACCTCAGGGGCTCTGCCAATGTGACACCCTGAAACCAGTCCAGTAAAATATGCACTACAATATGGCGCGGCTTCCCCCTTGAGCTTTGCACTCCGACCACTGTGTTGCCGACCACAGAACAGGGGTGTTGGCGCACTCATAAGAAATTGAGTAACATATTTTGTAGTCCATTTCCTCCTATTATCCCTTTTGAAAATTAAAAACTTGAGGCCAAAATTTCATTTTATTGGATAAATGGTAAATTTCCATTGACTCAGCCCAATGTTATACAATTCTGTGAATTGCTTGAGGGTTAGAAATGCTCACTACACTGCTAGAGGTGGAGTTTTCAAAATGGGTTCACTTGTTTGGGTTCCTGTTGTTTTGGCATGTCAGGGGCTCTTCAAATGTGACATGACATCTGCTCCTTCCATTCCAAGCCCTGCTGTGCTCCCAAACAATAGTTTTCCACCACATGTGGGGTATAAGTGTACTCAGAAGAAATTGCACAACATACTGAATGTCCTACTTAGCCCTGTTACCATTGTGAAAATGAAAAATTTAGGACAGAAGGAACATGTTTGTGGGAAAATGTAATATTTCACTTTCACAGCATAATGTCATAAAATTCTGTGAAGCACCTGTGGGTTCAAGCTGCTCACCACAGCTCTAGATATGTTCCTTGAGGAGTGACGTTTCTAAAATGGTGTCACTTTGTGTGTGGTATCTACTGTTTTGGAACATCAGGGGCTCTGTAAACGCAACATGGTGTCTGCTATCTATTCCAACCAATTTTGCTTCTTCCTTTCTGAGCCCTGCCTTGTGCCCAAACATTAGTTTTTCACCACATGTGGGGTATTGGTGTACCCAGAAGAAATTGCACAACAAACTGTAAGGTTCATTTTCTCCTGATAATGTTGTAAAAATGTAAAATTTGGGGCTAACTGAACATTTTTGTGGGAAAAATTAAAATGTTAACTTTTTCCTTCCACACTGCTTTAATTCCTGTCAAGCACCTAAAGGGTTAATAAACTTCTTGAATGTGGTTTTGAGCACCTTGAGGGGTGCAGTTTTTAGAATGGTGTCACTTTTAGGTACTTTCTGTCATATAGACCCCTCAAAGTCACTTCAAATGTGATGCGGTCCCTAAAAAAAGGTTTTTAAAATGTTGTTGGAAAAATTAGAAATTGCTGATCAACTTTTAACCCTTCTAATTTCCTAACAAACAAATGTGTTTTAAAAATAATGCAAATGTAAAGTAAACACATGGGAAATGTTATTTATACATTTGGAGCGCCCCCATGGGGCTGTGGGGTACTCGGTACCGGGTCCTTCGGTTCTCAAGGGGGATGTCACGGTGGCTGACCCAGTCCGTGGCCCTTGGGACGTCTGTGCAAATGGGGGAAAGGTCTTTAAAGGGATAATGTTCGTGACACCACCTGTGGTATTCGGTCAGGGTGACCGACGCTACTCAGGGGTCCGCTGGGGTGATGTGATGGCAGCTAGATGGTATACCTTCCCACAGGTGAAGTGTATCCCCAGGGCTTCCCAGAGTGTAGATGGTGAATGGTGTGAGGCGCAGTGAAGAACGAGGATACAAGGTTGCAGTCTCTTTACCTTTACTGAAGGCTTCAGTGTCCCCAGTCCAGGGCACCGGATCACAGGGTAGGCAGAGTCCGGCCGGTCTGAAGGCAAATCCAGAGTCCTCTTATCCAGGTGGAAATCAGTAGCCTTCCTCTAGCGCCTGGGTGTTGTAGTACCTCCCTGCTGAGCTTCTCGGTAAGGTCCTCACAACTACTGGAGATGTTATGTCTCTTTCTCTCTGTCCCCCTGATGGATAGGATAGGACAAACCCGTATGACTGGTGGCCTGAGGCTTTTTACAGGGACCCTACCACGCCCCGGACCCGTATAAGGTCGGGCAGCTAACGTGGAATTAACTGCCCTGCCAGTCTCTGAAGTAAAGCGTAGAGATCCTTACTCCCTCGGTATTCTGGCCACCGGGATTCCTGCGCCTCAGACGGAGGCAGCCTTTCACTGAGCAGAACTCATTCTGGTTTCCTCTACTTTTGCTATGACTTCGTTTCTCACTCACTGCAATACACTTCCCTTCTAATGTCTCTTTCTTAGGATGCTGCCGCACGTGGGGCAGGCACAGCTCTGTGGACCCTCATCCTCCTCAGACCGCAGTCTGGATCTGACTGGAACTCGCTCCAGGAAGCTTCTGCCTCCTTCTCCCCTTACTTTCTGTCCAGACCACCAGTTTTACCTAACTGTGAGGAGTGCCCTAATAGATAGGAGCGTAGCTCCCCCTGGCGGCCTGGAGTGTGAAGTGTGGTTTGTGATAACTGGTAAAGAGATCTCCTTTATTGCCTTCAGACGTAATATCACTCCCCCTGGTGGAAGAACGACGTTACTGCAATGACCAGGACTCTGGGGCGCTGCACATTATTTTGCACAACATGACTAACTGGTTTAACTCCTTTCTGACGTTGGGCGTAATAATAGGCCGACGTCGGAATTGATGTGGGCTCCGGTGCTGAGTCCACATCTTTTTAACAGCTGACATGTGCCTCTAACAGCCACGGGTAGAATCGCGATCCACCCGGGCTGTTAACCTGTTAAATGCCGCTGTCCATCTCTGACAGCGGCATTTAACTCGCGCTTACTGGTAGCGTGCGGGAAATCCCACCCAACGGTGACCCCGTCATGTGATCGCAGGTCACCGATGGGTTGGCATGACAACCAGAGGTCTCCAGCAGACCTTGATGGCTGTCATTACTGGATTACTATGAGCGCCGCCCGGTGGTCGGTGCTCATAGCAAGTGAGCATTTTTGCTGCACACAGGCGATCTGATCATTGCCTGTGTCTAGCAGAGGTGATCAGACAACCACAGCTTCCAGTCTCCCATGGAGACTATTGAAGCAGGTAAAAAGTAAAAAAAAATGTTTTTAAAAATATTTAAAAAAAATAAAAAAAATATAAAAGTTCAAATCACCCCCCTTTCACCCCATTCAAAATAAAACAATAAAAAAATCAAACATACACATACTTGGTATCACCGTGTTCAGAATCGCCCGATCTATCAATATAAAAAAAAAATCCGATTGCTAAATGGCGTAACGAGAAAAAAATGCAAACGTCAGAATTTTATTTTTATTTTTTATTTTTTTACTACATAAAATGTCCTTTTGAAAAGGTTTACTGCAAGAAAGGTCTGGGACACACTTGATTGTGGAGTTCCTTACCAGTGAATGTTCATTTCGGGGCCTCACAGGAAAGATAAGTTACATCTGTCCGGCGATTTGGCATTACATAAGCAGAATGTGACAAATTGAGGAAGTCTTGGGTTGTCAGTGCCGCTTTCCACATTGTGATCCTTTCCTGGCCAGTGAAGCGGAGTCTGGACGGTGTCACGGTCACATCAATATTTAAGATAAAACATTCAGGATGTTATGTGAGAATTTCAAGGGAATGAGCTGAACAACTTCCCATTGCGTCTGCGGTATGTTTCCCAGAACCGTATATGTTTTTTTTCCCAGGCTGCTCTGTATATTGTCAGATAACAGTATGGTAGAAAGGGCAAAACTTTGTAAGAGTTTGTAAAAGCCAAACTCTTCATAAGCTAAAAGATACTTCTGGGATACAGTATTGTGCTACAATAGATTTGTACTATAGTCTGTCACCCCAAAGTGCAAGTTAAACTGCTTAAACATCTATAAAGGTGACTTTGCCCTTATATAAAAATATGCAAGATATGCAATTCAGTGTTGTATTTGCAGAAAAACTTTTAGTTAATATGCAAATGAGGGTGCTTCGGTGCACCCTCGGTGTGGCCAATGGCGTGGTGCACCGTTACACCCCTGATTTGCATGTTAAGCCCTGTCCCGTATTTTTATTGACAACACTCATTTGGTAAGAGCAAGTATCATCTAATATCAATCTTGTGCATTGAAGCTGGATGCCCTCTCTGAAGTCGCTCACTCGCTACACTTCTGAGAGAATTAGCGCAGCAATCGGAGGCCACAGACAGTGAAGAGGCAGGCTTAGCGCGCACATAGCCACATTGCTAGCCAGGGAGGATTAAGAGTAGTCAGGGCTCTGGAGAGTTTAGAAGGTGTATCCCCCCAATACCCGATGTATCACGTGACATGTCTTATGATTCCCTTTGTGCTTATCATGTCACAGGTCACATGATTAACAGACAGGTGCTCTGGTGCACATCTGCAGATGCAAAAGATAAAGACAGCGACACACTGAGATTGCAATACAATTTTTTTTTCTTTATTGTGATGCAGCGATCACTAACGGGTTGGGGAATACTCGCTTGGCAACAGGAAAAACGTAGACAGGCACGTTTTTTTCACATAAAAAGTCTATTTTGGTTTATTCAAGCATCATATACCGCTGTAGGTCATGTTACTCATCACAGACCTCACATAGCCCTTAGCACTGAAGGCTAAGTTCACACTGCGTTAGCAGCAGCCCGTTCAGCACATACGCTAACGGGCTGCTGCTAGCGCAAGTGCCGGCGTTTGCATCCCACTAGCGCAGATAGAGCTCTGCTAGCTCTATCTGCGCTAACAGTGACGGACCCGGAAACGCTGCAGCCCGCGTATCAGGGTCCGTCACTCAATGACGGCACATCGCTAGCGCACGCCCATTGTGGGCGTGCGCTAGCGATGCGTCCGCCATTGCATTCAATGGTGGCGTTAACGGACTACGTTACATCGCGTTATGCCGCGGTGTAATGTAGTCCGTTAAACGGGTCACACTAATGCAGTGTGAACCCAGCCTTACAGTGTACGGCTTTGAAATGCAGTCACTAAACACGCCGGACCTCTACAGGACCGCACGCCCAACAGTTCATTATTGTCCATGGAACACAACAAGCACCAACACATGACATTAGGTTGTAGTCTCTAAACATGCTGGTCCTTACTCTGTCCAGTTACCACAGGTGACCCCACAGTTCATTAACTGACTCCCTGTCAGTGCACACAGTTCCCCATACTCTTGGTTACATTCCAAGAGCTCCTGCTCCACACAGTAACTCCTGTCAGTACTCTTTCTCCCAGGGAAGCTGCCAAACTGGGATCACCGTCCCTGACAATGCCTTGCTCACCAGGCCACCTGACAGTCCAGATCCTCAGATGGATGGTAGCTCCCCCAATGCTGTGCCGTCACAGACTCTGCATACATGGCCTCTCCATGGGCTATTCAGGAAGTCCTACTCTCAGGATCTTCCAACACAGGATGTGCTATTCAGGAAGTCCTACTCACAGGATCTTCCAACACATAGGCCTCCAGGTCCAAGGCCTCACCATGTGCTCTTCAGGAAGTCCGACCCCACCTGGGACTTTCCAACACAGGATGTGCTATTCAGGAAGTCCTACTCCCAGGATCTTCCAACACCCGCCATCCAGGAAGTTACACACAGACCATTCAGGTCCACACACTCTCTACCACAGAGCACCATGTGACCACACCATGGTCACATTATATACTTGTAACCACTCCCATAGGTGAGAGGTGTGTGTGGTTAGTCAGACCCACCCAGCTCTCCAACTAACCCTGTAAGCCTCCCTCTAAAGCTACACAACAATACTTGTGGGACTACAGATCCCAGAACAACAATACAGGCTTTCAGCACAGACTCCCTCTGCGACACATACCGGCCATTTACAATCTTGCTGGACACTGTCTCACCATCATAGTTATGCCTGCAACTGCCATGCATTCCTATGGCCTCAATACGCCTCCGTGCGTATTCTGATAAGAACATGCAGTGCCCCCTAGCTGTAACAGGGGTCACTGCATCACATTATGTACAGCGTTACACATAGAGGACACTATGTAAGAAGAAACGGAGGTATAAATAACAAGCGAATGCTATATAATACAGGACAGCGCAATATATAACAAGGACACTATATAATAAAGGGACAGCGCTATATATGGCAAGGACGCTATATAATACAGAACAGCGCTATATATAACAAGAGGACGCGGTATAATACAGGACAGCGCTATATATAACAAGGACACTATATAATAAAGGGACAGCGCTATATATGGCAAGGACGCTATATAATACAGAACAGCGCTATATATAACAAGAGGACGCGGTATAATACAGGACAGCGCTATATATAACAAGGACACTATATAATAAAGGGACAGCGCTATATATGACAAGGACGCTATATAATACAGAACAGCGCTATATATAACAAGAGGATGCTGTATAATACAGGACAGCGCTATATATAATAAGGACACTATATAATAAAGGGACAGCGCTATACATGACAAGGACGCTATATAATACAGGACAGCGCTATATATAACCAGAAGATGCTATATAATACAGGACAGCGCTATGTATAGCAAGAGGACATTATGTAATACAGGACAGTGCTAAATATAAAAAGGATGCTATATAATATAGGACGGCGCTATATCTAACAAACGCTATATAATACAGGTCAGTGCTATATATAACAAGAGGATGATATATAATACAGGACTGCGCTATACTGTATATAGCAAGAGGTCATTATGTAATACAGGACAGCGCTATATATAGCAAGAGGTTGTTATATAATACCGGACAGCGCTATATATAACAATAGGACATTATGTAATACAGACTGCGCCATATATAACATGAATGCTATATAATACAGGACAGTGCTTTATATACAGTATATATATATATATATATCTCAAGAATGCCATATAATACAGGACAGCACTATATATAACAAGAGGTCATTATATAATACAGGACAGTGCTAAATATAACAAGGACGCTAAATAACATAAGATGGCGCTATATATAATGAACGCTATATAATACAGGACAGCACCATATATAACAAGAAGACATTATGTAATACAGGACGGTCCTAAATATAACACGGACACTATATAATATAAGACGGCGCTGTATATAACGAACGCTATATAATACAGGACAGTGCTATATAAAATAAGAATGCCATGTAATACAGGACAGCACTATATATAACAAGAGGACATTATGTAATATGTAAAAGGAAAAAAAAGCTGAAAACAGCCATAGCCAGCTCACCATCCAGACCACAGGCACGGAGCAAAGGAGTTCGTCCTGATCCTGACGTCCAGCAGTAGCGATCAAAAAAAAAAAAAAGTGGTTACTCCAGCTCCAGTAAAACCAGTGAAAACTTTATTAGTCCAAAATATTAAAAATAGTCCTATCAAGCGGTGGACCACATAAGTGTCTGTACATATGTAACGGCAACGCGTTTCAACCTATGCAGGTCTTACTCATGCCACCAAGTATGTGAGTAAGACCTGCATAGGTTGAAACGCGTTGCCGTTACATATGTACAGACACTTATGTGGTCCACCGCTTGATAGGACTATTTTTAATATTTTGGACTAATAAAGTTTTCACTGGTTTTACTGGAGCTGGAGTAATGACATTATGTAATACAGGACAGCGCTGTATATAACAAGAATGCTATATAATACAGGACGACGCTATATATAACAAGGATGCTATATAATACGTGAGCGCTATATATAACAAGAGGTCATTATATAATATGGGACAGCGCAATATATAACAAAAGGACACTATATAAAAAAAGACAGTGCTATATATAACTAGAGGTCCCTACATAATACAGGACGGTGCTATATATAACAAGAGGATGCTATATAATACAGGACAGCACTATTTATAACAAGAGGTTGCTCTATAATACAGGACGCTATATAGTACAGGACAGCGCTATATATAAAAGAGGACGTTATATAATACAGGACAGCGCAATATATACAACAAAAGGACGCTATATAATACGTGACAACACTATACTGTATATAACAAGAGGACGCCTGAGGGTATGTTTCCACCTTCAGGATGGCCGGCGGTTTGGACGGAATGGCAAACCCGCTCCGCCCCAAGCTCAGCCCCTTCTGTGACGCGATGATGCCGGATGTGTTCGTTGCACACATCCGGCATCATCGCACCTCACACATAGGGCCCTGTGATTTACCTTGCGGCGGCGCAGCGGCGCCGCAAGGTAAACGGACATGCTTAAAAGACGCGCAGCATGTCCGGAATCGCAGGGGCGCCGGGTGCGTGCTACCACGCATAGTGGAGACGGGATTTCCTAAAATCCCCTCCACTATGCTGTAACATCTGGACGCTGCGTGTTTGACGTGTTTTTCCTGAACGTGGAAACATACCCTTATAATTCAGGACAGCGCTATAATTAACAAGGATGCTATATAATACAGGACGGCGCTATATGAAACAAGAGGTCGCTATATAATAGGGGACAGAGCTATATATAACAAGGACGCTATATAACACGGGATAGTGCTACGTATAACAAGAGGTCGCTATATAATACTGGACAGCGCTATATATAACAAGAGGACACTATATAATACAGGACAGTGCTAAATATAACAAGAGGACACTATAATACAGGATGACGCTATATACAACAAGAGGACGCTATATAATATGGGACGGCGCCATATACTGTATAACAAAAGGATGGCATGTAATACGGGACAGCTCTATACAGTGCCTACAAGTAGTATTCAACCCCCTGCAGATTTAGCAGGTTTACACATTTGGAATTAACTTGGCATTGTGACATTTGGACTGTAGATCAGCCTGGAAGTGTGAAATGCACTGCAGCAAAAAAGAATGTTATTTCTTTGTTTATTTTTTTTTTAAATTGGGAAAAGATTTTTCAGAGGGTCATTTATTATTCAACCCCTCAACCCACCAGAATTCTGTTTGGTTCCCCTAAAGTATTAAGAAGTAGTTCAGGCACAAAGAACAATGAGCTTCACATGTTTGTATTAATTATCTCTTTTTCCAGCCTTTTCTGACTATTTAAGACCCTCCCCAAACTTGTGAACAGCACTCATACATGGTCAACATGGGAAAGACAAAGGAGCATTCCAAGGCCATCAGAGACAAGATCGTGGAGGGTCACAAGGCTGGCAAGGGGTACAAAACCCTTTCCAAGGAGTTGGGCCTACCTGTCTCCACTGTTGGGAGCATCATCCGGAAGTGGAAGGCTTATGGAACTACTGTTAGCCTTCCACGGCCTGGACAGCCTTTGCAAGTTTCCTCCCGTGCCGAGGCCAGGCTTGTCCGAAGAGTCAAGGCTAACCCAAGGACAACAAGGAAGGAGCTCCGGGAAGATCTCATGGCAGTGGGGACATTGGTTTCAGTCAATACCATAAGTAACGTACTCCACCGCAATGGTCTCCGTTCCAGACGAGCCCGTAAGGTACCTTTACTTTCAAAGCGTCATGTCAAGGCTCGTCTACAGTTTGCTCATGATCACTTGGAGGACTCTGAGACTGACTGGTTCAAGGTTCTCTGGTCTGATGAGACCAAGATCGAGATCTTTGGTGCCAACCACACACGTGACGTTTGGAGACTGGATGGCACTGCATACGACCCCAAGAATACCATCCCTACAGTCAAGCATGGTGGTGGCAGCATCATGCTGTGGGGCTGTTTCTCAGCCAAGGGGCCTGGCCATCTGGTCCGCATCCATGGGAAGATGGATAGCACGGCCTACCTGGAGATTTTGGCCAAGAACCTCCGCTCCTCCACCAAGGATCTTAAGATGGGTCGTCATTTCATCTTCCAACAAGACAACGACCCAAAGCACACAGCCAAGAAAACCAAGGCCTGGTTCAAGAGGCAAAAAATCAAGGTGTTGCAGTGGCTTAGTCAGTCTCCTGACCTTAACCCAATTGAAAACTTGTGGAAGGAGCTCAAGAATAAAGTCCACATGAGACACCCAAAGAACCTAGATAACTTGGAGAAGATCTGCATGGAGGAGTGGGCCAAGATAACTCCAGAGACCTGTGCCGGTCTGATCAGGTCTTATAAAAGACGATTATTAGCTGTAATTGCAAACAAAGGTTATTCCACAAAATATTAAACCTAGGGGTTGAAGAATAATTGACCCACACTTTTATGTTTAAAATTTATAAAAATTTAACTGAGCAACAAAACTTTTTGGTTTGTAAGATTTATGCATCTGTTAATAAATCCTGCTCTTGTTTGAAGTTTGAAGGCTCTAACTTAGGCTACTTTCACACTAGCGTTAACTGCATTACGTCTCAAAACGTCTTTTTTCAGAAAAAACGCATCCAGCAAAAGTTTTTGCTGGATGCGTTTTTTCCCCATAGACTTGTATTGGCGACGTATTGCGACGGATTGGCATACGTCGTGTGCGTCGTACGACGGATGCGTCGAAATTTGGCGACACGTCGTCGGCAAAAAACGTTGCTTGTAGCGTTTTTTGTCTCCGCCTAAAAAACGTGTCGCGACGCATCCTGCGGCATGCGTCGTTGGCTACAATGGAAGCCTATGAGCGACGGATGCGTCGGGACACGTCGTACGACGCAATGCAGCGCTGCAATACGTTTTTTTACACTGAGCATGCTCAGAAGCTGGATTTTGTTGCCAATTGGCCAGACACCCCCAAATCTATATAAACCTGGCCTGGGCCTTCAACCCCACATATATGGCCACGTACTTAAGTGCCATGTATATAAGTGCCACGTATATAGGTGCCACGTATTTCAGTGCCACGTATTTAAGTGCCACGTACTATAAATACTATAACCACGTGGTTATACATGGCACTGAAATATCGTGGCACGTAAATACGTGGCACTTAAATGCGTGGCACTGAAATATCGTGGCATTTACGTGAAGTACGTGGCACTTCTGTACGTGGCACTTCTGTACGTGGCACTTCTGTACGTGGCACCTATGTACGTGGCACCTATGTACGTGGCACCTATATACGTGGCACCTATATACGTGGCACCTATATATACGTGGCACCTATATATACGTGGCACCTATATACACGTGACACCTATATACACGTGGCACCTATGTATGTGGCACCTATATACGTGGCACGTATATACGTGGCACCTATATACGTGCCACCTATATAGGTGCCACGTATATAAGTGCCACGTATATAGGTGCCACGTATATAGGTGCCACGTACATAGGTGCCACGTACATAGGTGCCACATACATAGGTGCCACGTACATAAATGCCACGTATATAAGTGCCACGTACATAAGTGCCACGTATTTCACGTAAATGCCACAATATTTCAGTGCCATGTATTTCAGTGCCACGCATTTAAGTGCCACGTATTTACGTGCCACGATATTTCAGTGCCACGCATAACCACGTAGTTATAGTATTTATAGTACGTGGCACTTAAATACGTGGCACTGAAATACGTGGCACTATGACTGTCAGAAAATGTTCATTAAATGGTTAGGTGTGAGGTTAGGGGTAGGGTTAGGGTTTGGATCCCTTTATCATCATCCGTAGTTCATTAATCTGATGTATCCAGAGTCGCCTCCATCTCCGTTGCTGCAGAAGCATCCTACGTCTTTCCGCTGCCGCCTCCTTCTCCCGCACTATGATATCCAGGCGATTCGTCTCAAAGATAACGTCGGTAACCAAGCTAGCAATCCTCACAAGAACACCTTCCATCGCTGCCACAAAACTAAAACCCTCAAAGATGGGCTGTAAAAACAGTAACTATATAGTTTTCCATATTTTCCAGTAGCCAATCAAATTTGGGAGCCTCCCATTTTAAAAACGGATCCGTCGTAAAAACGGATGCAACGGATGGTAAAAACGGATGCAACGTATGCAACGCATCCAGTATTTCGACGGAAACGTTTAGCGGATTTGCGACGGATCCGTCGAAATGCTGTATGCGTTGCATACGTTTTTCACTTTTTTTGACGCATCCGTTTTTTAGGTAAAAAACGGATTTGCGACGTAATGCAGTTAACGCTAGTGTGAAACTAGCCTTATTTGCATCTTATTAAACCTGCTAAATCTGCAGGGGGTTGAATACTACTTTTAGGCACTGTATAACAAGAGGTCTCTATATATAACAAGCAGAAGCTATAGAATAAGGGATGCCGTTATATAACAAAAGGAAATGCTATGTAATAAGGGACAGTGCTATAGACAGTCAAGGACAAAAGTGTTGGCACCCTCAAAATTATACCTGAAAAAAGTATTTTTCTTCCAGAAAAGTTATTGCAGTTATACATATTTTGCTATACACATATTTATTTTCTTTGTCGGTATTGGAAAAAATAAAAATTGGACATAATTTCACACAAAAACCCCAAAATGGGCTGAACAAAACTGTTGGCACCAAAAACTGTTGGCACGTCATAGGTCACCTCCGCTTTGTTGAACCCACATCTTTTCCAGCACATGACAGTTGATTTGATCAGCTGACATGTGCCCATAACATCCGCAGGTGGAATTACGATTCACTCGCCACAACTGTTAGGGTATGTGCACACGTTGCGGATTCTGCTGCGGATTTTTCCGCAGCGGATTTGGAAAATCCGCAGTGCAAAACCACTGCAGTTTTCACTGCGGATTTTCACACGGTTTCTTCTGCGGATTCCTCTCCGGGTTTTCAACTGCACTTTCCTATTGGTGCAGGTTGAAAACCGCTGCGGAATCTGCAGAAAGAAGTAACATGCTACTTCTTTTTTTCCGCTACGTTTCCGCGCGGAATTTTCCGCAGCATGTGCACAGCGGTTTTTGTTTTCCATAGGTTAACATTGTACTGTACACCGCATGGAAAACTGCTGCGGATCCGCAGCGTCAAATCCGCTGTGGATGCGCAGCAAAAACTGCAACGTGTGCACATACCCTTAAAATGTTAGATGCCTCTGTCAATCTCTGATAGCGACATTTAACATGTGACCTGGAAGCGTGTGAAAAACCCCTTTCGCTCCTGTCACATGATCGCAGAGCACCGATGGGTTGGCATGACAACCAGGGGTCTGCAGGAGACTCCCGTGTTTGTTATTGTTGATCTGCTATGAGCGTCGCCCCGTGGCCAGTGTTCAGAGCAGCTGAGCATTTCTGCAACACAGAGCTGGACTGAAGCACTATGTGTAGCACAAGCGATCAGAAGACCGCAGCTTAAGGCTATGTGCACACGTTGCGGAAAGTCCTGAGGATTTTTCCGGACTGATTTTGGTAAATCCGCAGGTAAACCGCACTTTTTGTGCAGATTCCACCTGCGGTTTTACACCTGCGGATTCCTATTAGGCCAGTCTCACACGTCCAGATAATTCCGGTACCGGAAAAAATCGGTACCGGAGTTATCCGTGTCCATGTGTCCGTGAGCTCACGTAGGCCATCCGTGTGGCACACGTGCGGCAGCCGTGTGCCGCCTGGGTACCACACGGACCGTGCAGGAGAGACAGCGCTAAAGTTTAGCGCTGTCCCCTGCATCGTGCTGAAGCCGCGATTCATATCTTCTGTGCAGCAGCGTTTGCTGTAAAGAAGATATGAATAATCCATTTTTTTAGTGGTATTTCGTGTTTAAAATAAAGCTCCATGTCCCCACCCCCTGTGCGCTCCCCCGCTGTTCAGAAAATACTCACCCGGCTCCCTCGTTGGCTGTCGCTGCTTCCTGTCCTGGCCGCACCTTCTACTGTATGCGGTCACGTGGGGCCGCTCATTTACAGTAATGAATATGCGGCTCCACCCCTATGGGAGGTGGAGCCTCATATTCATGACTAATCGGCGGCCCCACGTGACCGCATACAGTAGAAGGTGCGGTCACGTTGTAGTGCCCAGTACATTATGCCCAGCTCATGCTTTTGGAGGCATTAACCTGTAAGTTAGGCAGGCTTTCATTTCTACAGACATACCAAACATGTGGATGCTAAATGTGGTTTAGAAACACTGTGGGGCTCAGAAGGGAGAGGGGCGTTTGGATTTAGGAGTGCAGAGTTTGCTGAATTTTTTTTTCGGGGAGCCATTTTGCTTTTCCAGAGCCTTTGCAGTACTAGTAATGTGGAAGCCCTCTATATTTCCATTAACAGATGACGCAACTGAGTGGGGGACTTTCATTTTTTTTGTTGAAGCTTTTATTTGGAGCATTTTACATAATGTTTGGGGTCATGTTTATCTTGCTCTGCGCTGAGCACTTACATCAGGGTTTCCATCTAAATCTCCGAGTGACATGATTCAAATGAAAGCCCCGAGGGATCCATTCACTATAATAAGGCAGCAGAGTTACTCTGGACTTCGTCTGGCCTCTGTTAAGTGGTCTCCTTCTTTTCAGGAGTGCATAAAACTGTGGCGGACCGTGCTTTTATGCACGCCTAAAAAGATGGACACCGCCAGATCACAGGCCAGACCGCATCCACAGTGCCTCCATCTGCCTCATTATAGGGAATCTTCTGCCAGGGGTTCCGCCTGAATCACGTATTTCAGAGATTTACATGGAAACCCCAGTGTAAGCGCTCAGCGCAGAACGCAGAATAAATGTAGCCCCGAGGCTTACTGCGATTTTTGGGAGTCAGAATGAACAAATTGATATCAGGTGAAGAATTGGTTTCATTTATTTTTTATGCCATTTCTCATGTGGATTAATTAGACAACTTTATTCTTCAGGTCGGTGCGATTACAGCGATACCAGATTTATATTGGGTTTTATATCTGGCTGTTGTCATACACCAAGACGTTTTTGCATCGCCATATTTTGAGAGCTATAATTTTTCCATATTTTGGCTGACAGTCATGTGAGGGCTTGTTTTTTGCGGGACGAGCTGACATTTTTATTGGTACTATTTTCAGGTACATGACAATTTTTGATCGCTTCCTATTCTGATTTTTGGAAGGCAGGAATTGTTTTTCTGTTTTTTTTTTACGCTATTCTGTGTGTGGTAAAATTGATAAGGCAGCTTTATTCTTCGTGTTAGTACGATTACAGCAATACCACATTTATATACTTTTTTATGTTTTGGTGCTTTTACACAATAAAACTATTTTATTGAAGAAAGAATTATTTTTGCATCTCTTATTTCTGCGAGCTATAACCTTTTTATTTTTGATCTGATGGAGCTGTACAGCGGCTTGTTTTCAGCAAAACTATTTTTATTTACATTCATCTTTTTAACTGTGTTTTATTCCACTTTTTGTTTAGCAATATGATGAAAAAGCATCATTTTTTGTCTCGATGATGCAGATCGGACAGGAGAGGGAGCCCCAGCCCTCTCCCAGCCTTATAAATATTGCAATGGATATTGATCACAGCATATAGGGGGTTAAACAGCTAATGCCGATGCGGGTGAAACAATGGCCAGGGGACCACCATGGTGCAGGAAGACAACTGTACACAAGATAAGGTGCAAACAACAAAGGGTAGACTTATTGGAAGGCAAGGAATAAAGTGGATGAGGAAGATGCAAACAGGGGTATGAAATGGCAAAAGATAATTTACAAGAGTTATATTCTTTAGCTTGTCCGTAAAATAGCAAGGTGCTACAACTGTTACAGAATCAACATACCTCACACAAGTAAATGCAAACAATAAACAAAGAATGATGCTACTCTACGTATAACCTCCCGGGCCTTTACTAAGGAGGCCTCACGGCTGCCGTGTTCTGACTATTGAAGCCTACACTAGGCCCTGACGTGCACAAAACAGGAACAAACTCACGGTGATGTTGGGGACTCAGATCCAGTCCCGGGGGCCCCCAACAGTCCATTACGGTGGTGCGCACAGCTTTCTGCCAGCTCCGTGAAATGTGGTCTTCTCCTTGCTTCTGGGTCCTGGAGGTGCTCCTGGAAACTGTAAATCCCTTTCTCGGTATCTTCATAGCTTCTCAAACTCACACCAGACAGCCACCCTCGCTGCACCCGGAAAAGTCTGTCAAATCTCACAAGTCCACTCTGTTACAGGCTGTGGGTCCTCTCTTGCAGAAAACAATACAAAGTTCTCTCTGCAGCAGCTTCAGCTCACATATGCTGTTCAGGCTCCACCCCCACCCTCTGCACAGTCCAGCTCATTCACACAGCCTCTTGCATGGGAGAAGCAGAACATTCCATCACACCAGACAAGGGGGTGCAGTCTCTTAAAGTGACAGAGTGTTCCTTACTGTCAATAACAGCACCACCCTCTTACATGCCTCCCTTCTTAATGATGGTCGTCCACGGCCATTACAGCATCAAGGTCAAAGTGTAATGAAGGAACGTGCAATGCGGAAACAGCACCTATAGAGGAGGTAACAAAGTTGGAAAAACAGACAGAGCACACTGTTCTACATATTGGACTAGTGGAACCCCTGCATTAGACCTCTGGATCTCCGGAGCTCTTGGATGTAAGGCAAGACTTGACTATCTTCCAGAGGAACACTTGCTGCAGGAGTCATCGTGGGCTCTTGTCTGGTCTCGTTCTCGTGTGGCGGTACTGGTACATCCATGGGATTACCGTCTCTGTGCGGCTGAGGACCCCCTACTGTGTCAGGGACGGTCCACCACTCGTCATCGATTTCACCATCAGGCATGACAGATTCAGGAAGTGGAGTAGTGCCTTCAGGCGACAATGGCGTAGAACAGATCTCAGACCGGCAGGGCCGCAGCATATTTCTGTGAAGTACTCTAGGGGCGGACGCCCCACTCTCAATCTGCACCTTGTAGACAGGGCCGTTAGCATACACTTGCTCGATTACTCTGTAAGGCTGTACTTCCCATCTCTCACTTAGTTTTCCCTTGGGGCTTTTCTCTCTGACTAATACTCGGTCTCCGGGTTGGAGCGATAACTCTTGAGTCAGTTTACGGTCCGTATGTTCTTTTTCTTGCAGCTGCTGACCCGCCAACCGCCCTACCGTTTGTAATCATTGCCGATGCTCTTTCACCCATGAGGTGACAGTTTGCTCCATCAGCACCTCCGGCTGTTCCAAATTCAGCTCAATGATCTCTAGTCCAGCTCTTCCAAACAGCAGTAGATAGGGGGTATAACCCGTGGTGGAGTGGACCCGATTGTTGTAGGTCCAGACCAACTCCGGCAGGTAGTCTGGCCAACACACCTTTTTATCCTCCTCCAACATTCTCAGTATTTGAAGTATGGTTCGGTTGATGCATTCACTTGCTCCGTTGCCTTGAGGATGGTAAGGGATGATCCGGGACCGCTCGATGCCATACATACGGCACAGTTCTTCCATCACCTTGCCTTGGAAACATGCGCCTTGGTCGGAGTGGATGTGCTTTGGGCACCCATACACCCGGATAAAGTCTTGACAGATGGCTCGCGCCGCCGATTCCGCAGTCTGATCTCTAGGCGGGTGACTACTGTGAACTTAGAGAAATGAACGGTCATCACCAAACAGTACTGTAGCCCCCGGGCTGAGTGTCCCACGAGGAGATAGTCGATCATCAAGACTTCTAGCGGCTCCTTAGTTTGTATGGTCTGGATGGGTGCCCTCTGTTCGGTACTCTTAATGAGGTCACATACTCGACATTGCCGGCAAACCTCTTCCACCACAGACTCCACCCGGGGGCAATACACATACTGCTGTAACCACTGGTAGGTCTTTGTGGGCCCGAAGTGAGCTCCAAATTCATGGGCTTCTTTAGCTACATCTTGAGCCATTCTTCCTGGGATGACCACCTGCCACCTTACTTCCATATCTTTTGGCTGTTGTCTCTTACAATATAGCACTGACTCTCGCACTTCCAGTCTATCCCACTGGTGTAACGCACTCTTTATTTCAGAGTCCAGATCATCTCTCTCTTGTTTGCCAGGCTCCGGCTTCTGAGTTACCCACCATTTCATCTGTCTCAGCACTTCGTCTTCATCCTGAACATGTCCCCATTCCTCATTGGTTCTCCTCAGAGACCGGGGTAATGTGCAGGCCTCCCTTCTTGACTGGGCCGCAACCACTGGGGGCTTAAACTTACGAAAGTCTGGAGTTTCCCCGCGCAGGTTCGAACCTTGCTCGCAGCGCCACTTGAAGAGATGGCCGGGGGACCACCACGGTGCAGGAAGACAACTGTACACAAGATGAGGTGCAAACAACAAAGGGTAGATTTATTGGAAGGCAAGGAATGAAATGGATGAGAAACATGCAAACAGGGGTATGAAATGGCAAAAGATAATTTACAAGAGTTATATTCTTTAGCTTGTCCATAAAATAGTAAGGTGCTCCAACTGTTACAGAATCAATATGCTTCACACAAGTAAATGCAAACAATAAACAAATAATGATGCTACTCTACGTATAGCCTCCCTGGCCTTTACTAAGGAGGCCTCACGGTTGCCGTGTTCTGACTATTGAAGCCTACACTGGGCCCTGACATGTGCACAAAACAGGAACAAACTCACGGTGATGTTGGGGACATAGATCCAGTCCCGGGGGGCCCCCAACAATCCAGTACGGTGGTGCGCACGGCTTTCTGCCAGCTCCGTGAAATGTGGTCTTTTCCTTGCTTCTGGGTCCTGGAGGTGCTCCTGGAAACTGTAAATCCCTTTCTCGGTATCTTCATGGCTTCTCAAACTCACACTGGACAGCCACCCTCGCTGCACCCGGAAAAGTCTGTCAAATCTCACAAGTTCACTCCGTTACAGGCTGGGGGTCCTCTATTGCAGAAAACAGCACAAAGTTCTCTCTGCAGCAGCTTCAGCTCACACACGCTGTCCAGGCTCCACCCCCTCCCTCTGCACAGTCCAGTTCATTCACACAGCCTCTTGCAGGGGCGAAGCAGAACAT
This sequence comes from Ranitomeya variabilis, assembly GCF_051348905.1. NCBI lineage: Eukaryota > Metazoa > Chordata > Amphibia > Anura > Dendrobatidae > Ranitomeya > Ranitomeya variabilis. The sequence goes on from NC_135232.1 coordinate 616,161,775, forward strand.
TCCATCACACCAGACAAGAGGACAGACAGACAGTCTCTTAAAGTGACAGTGTGTTCCTTACTGTCCATAACAGCACCACCCTCTTACATGGGCATCGCTGTGAAAACTGGGTTTTAGCTGTCCTGTAAGCTGAGCTTCAGGCAGCGATCACGCGGGCACAGCTCCTGGGCCCGCATGATCGACTAGATATACCCCATACTTCCTCGTTCGGAATCCCCTTCTCAATCAGGATGTATGGGTATGTCCAACATTGTGGTGAGGGGTTTAAGAGGATGGTGTTGTACTTGAAGACAGTAGTTGTTGGCATATGATAACACCACATTAGCGCACCCAGCAGGCAGGAGAGAGTCACTTGAGAAAGCTACTGAATTGCAAATCCTTATTGTTGTTCTTGTGTCATCAATGTCTGTTAGGAACAAGGCGTTGGCAAGGGGATGAACTATAAAAACAAATTGATAAATAAACATAACAGAAAAAAACGCTTGCAAATGGCGACAGCTGTACAGGCGTGCCCGATTCGAGGGTCCATGGGGCAAGCACCAATCTGAAAAACTCTACGTTTCCCTGTCATGGGGATTTCTCCCTAATTTCTAGAATTGATATACAGGAATATATTGCCTTAATTATATTTGCAATAAATGGGGGAGAAACTATTGTATCCACGAATATTGCTACACTTTAAAGTGAACCTGTCACCAGGTTTAGCCGATACGAGTTAGGGCCACCCCCTTTCAGGGCTTAAATACAGCATTCTATAATGCTGTATATAAGCCCCCTGTCCGACCTTTAAGAGAAGAAAAATAACCTTTATTATACTCACCTGGGGGGCGGTCCGGTCTGATGGGTGTCGCTCTTCTTGGTCCGGCGCCTCCCGTCTTCTTGCGATGCCGCCCTCCTGCTTGCTTCATGTGAATGTTGCGTCCCTGTAGTTTTTTTATATTAAAAAATATTAGATTATGCCATTAGAGTTTGGGATGAAAATAAAATTTAGTTTTGGACCACCCCTTTAATAGCCTGCTTAAACAGACAGATCACAGTAAACGACTGCCGATCGGTAATGATTTACTGATTGGTGGTGTTTTAGTGCCGCCGATCAGTCCATGTAAGCATACCCTATCCAGTTCCCCTATACAGTCCCTTTAGTGCTCCGTTAGCTATAATAAGCCACTTCCCCGTCCAACAAATATATAAATTAATTATAAATCTTTCCCCAAATTCATTACCAGTCACTTTCCTGCATCCTCATCTCCCCACCTCTCCCACCAATTCATTATAATTACATACATGCATCTCTCCCCCAATTCAATATATAATGTCCTCTCAACCACTCCCCACCCTCAATTCATTATACTTTTCTCTTCCCCATTCCCCACCCTCAATTCATTATTATTTGCTTTCTCCCACCCCCATTTAGTTCATTTTATTGAAAAAAAAGTTTTTAAAACCGCTCCCAGTGATTTCTTGTAGCTCTTGTAGCTACTGTAGCTGGCATACACAAGATGTCATCATTCCGGCAGAAGCACAGTACAAAAAAGTCAATGGTTGCTTCTCTGGAACTGCGTTGCCAGTTTGTATTGCCATCAGTGGAACTCCAGGAAAGCGCCAGATATATGAGCCGTCGATGCTGATACCCAAAACATCAAAACATTATAATCATGGCAATCTGGCCATGGTCACCCTCCCAGAGCCTTGGGCCCAAGGGTAGCCCAGATTGCCCTCATTATAATACATCTATGTTTCCTGTGAGACGCCCTCCTGGGCCGTGGGGTACTCGGTACCAGGTCCGGTCTTAAAGGGGATGTCATGGTGGCTGCAACCCGCTCCGTGGCCCTGGGCGCCCAATTAAAGGGAAAGGTCTTTAAGGGGATTTGTAATATCTATGTTCGTGACGCCACCTGTGGTTTTCGGTCAGTGAGGACCAACGCTGCTTAAAGGGGTCCTCTGGGGTGATGGTATGCAGCAAGATGGTGACGCTTCCCACAGGTGAAGCGGGGTCCCCAGGTCTTCCCAAGTGTAGGGCACCGATGGTGTGGTGGATGGTATAACAAAGAACGAGAACACAGGTTTGCAGTCTTTATCTGGTTTACTGATGGTAGTAGTAGTCCTCAGTCCAGGGTACCAAGTGCAGGGTAGCTGTGGTCCAGCCGGTTTGGAGGCAATAGGAGATCCCTCTCCCAGGTGAGGTCCGTAAGCCTTTCCTACTTGCGCTATTTAGTTGATTAGGTCCCTGCAGCTTGAAGCTTATTGGAAGTCCCCTCTCTCCTGTCCTAAGACAGATGTCTGTACGATACATAGTTCGAGCCTGTTTATAGGGTCTCTATCATGACCTGGGCCCTAAGGTTACTGCTTCACCTCAGACTTGATGCAGGCAATTGACATACAGTCCTATGCCCTCCGGTTCTGCTGTGCGTCCTGTAGAACAACACGACCTCAGGCTCCCAGTACCCGGCTTTGGCGCTCTGGCTCCTAAGGTGTCCTTCTGCTGTTCCCCTCCTGAGCCTCTTCCTCCTCTGTGCTTCTTCCCTCAAAGCTCCTCCACTATTCAACTCTCCTTCAGATTCTCCCTCTTTCCAGGGGTAGCAGCTCCCTCGTGGCTGCTTGGCCTCTACATCTGCTCCAGACGTCCTTCTGCTCTCCTCTCCTCTCTCAGACTGGCTGGCTCCTCCTCCAGACCAGGATACATAAAGTGTAAGGGAGCTCCCCTGAATCCGGGTCCTGAGCTCCCCCTCCTGGCCTAGACTTAGATATGTTGAATGTGAGTGCCTTACCTGATGGAAAGAATCTCCCTTGCCTCCAAGTGTGACATTACCCTCCCCGAAAGGAAGGCAACATCACTGCAACAACCGGTTACCTGGGGTGTTGCACCTGCACTGACACTGTGAGCCCATCCAGTGTCAGTGTGCAAGCGCAAAAATGCAGATTGAGTTTAGACAGCGTCTGCTTTCGCCAAGTGAGTGCTGTCAATCAGGATAAGGGACAGGTCTTATTATGCAAATTGTAATTAAAATCCCTGTTGATCATGTACTAAATATCATTTCACTTTTTTATAGAGTCCGAAATTGCGTGAAGTTTTCAACCTGGACTTTCCTGAAAATAATTTCTTGGCCAAAACTCTATGTATTGTCACTGGGTCGGACATGGTGGATCTTACCTTTCATAACTTTGTATCCTACAAGGAAAATGTCGGCAAGGTATTGTGCTAACAGTCTTACAGGGAGATGATTTCTTGCATTTACATTGATACTATAATGTCTTCTGTAAACTATAGTTCGGATATGAGATAACTGCGCAGCTTTTATCTCAGTATTCCATGAGACCTAATACGTATGCATTACTCATTTCTTCTCATTTTTGTCTGACTAGCCCAATCACTAGATTAGTGAGACTCTAGTGTCACTTTTAACCAAAATGTTCCTTTATATTTTGGGATGAATCCTGTTACATTGATATATTATAATCTGTGATATGAACAGTTTATTTCCTTAGTATAAGTTACACTGCAATTTTCATCTGTGTTTCTTAAAGAATCACTCCCATAAAAGTTCTTATCCTCTTGATATATTGCAGTCATCATATTATTTGACACTGTCCTTTGCAGACATTTGCAGTGATCTGCAGTTTGTATTGCAGCTAGGGGAAAAGGTAACTGTATTTAAATCATCTGTTATAGAGAGTATGAAAGAGCTTGCCAGTGATTTATTCTAAGTGTGATTTGGCTTAAGTATGTGACTTGTGATTCAGTGACTTTGGATTCAGGCAGTTTAGAAGGGAGTAATTTGTATTAATTTACTGTTTTAATTACTTGTTTAACTGCTTATTTCTATCTTGTGAAATCCTCATTAGTAATTTGTGCTCCAAAATAATCCAAAAATATTTTTCTACTAAATAAACAGTAAGAAACTGAAAGAAGATAGCGTAGGCCCCTCAAAAATAGTCTGGGGGAAATGGTGGAACAGAATGAAGGAAAGGGCAGTCTTCTAAATACCTTTATCTCTACACTGTTTAAGGTACCTTCACACGAAGCGACGCTGCAGCGATAGCGACAACGATGCCGATCGCTGCAGCGTCGCTGTTTGGTCGCTGGAGAGCAGTCACACAGACCGCTCTCCAGCGACCAACGATGCCGAGGTCCCCGGGTAACCAGGGTAAACATCGGGTTGCTAAGCGCAGGGCCGCGCTTAGTAACCCGATGTTTACCCTGGTTACCAGCGTAAAATGTAAAAAAACAAACAGTACATATTTACATGCGTCCCCCGGCGTCTGCACTGACTGTGAGCGCCGGCAGTAGCAGGGCACAGCGGTGACGTCACCGCTGTGCTGTGCTTTCACTTTCACTTTGCGGCGCTCAGTCAGTGTGGGAAGCGGACGCCGGGGGACGCATGTAAGTATGTACTGTTTGTTTTTTTTTACATTTTACGCTGGTAACCAGGGTAAACATCGGGTTACTAAGCGCGGCCCTGCGCTTAGTAACCCGATGTTTACCCTGGTTACCAGTGTAAATATCGCTGGTATCGTTGCTTTTGCTGTCAAACACAACGATACACGGCGATCGGACAACCAAATAAAGTTCTGAACTTTATTCAGCGACCAGCGACATCACAGCAGGATCCTGATCGCTGCTGCGTGTCAAACTAAACGATATCGCTAGCCAGGACGCTGCAACGTCACGGATCGCTAGCGATATCGTTACAAAGTCGTTTCGTGTGAAGGTACCTTTATACAAGAAAATCTCATGGCAGAGGACATAATCAAGGACACTAGATGTTCTCCACTAAATGTCACCTGCTTAACCCAGCAGGAAGTAGAGCATAGCCTCAAAATCACTAAAGTAGACCAATCCCCAGGCCCGGATGACGTACACCTCCGAGCAGTGCAGGAATTAAGTACAGTCATAGACAGATTGCTATTTCTAATACTCACAGATTCCATAATAACAGGGTCTGTACCACAGGACTGGCACATAGCAAATGTGGTGCTAATATTCAAAACGGGGACAAAAACTGAACTCGGAAATTATAGGCCAGTAAATTTAACCTCAGCTGTTGGTAAAGTCTTTGAGGATTTCCTAAGAGACAATATCCTGGGGTATCTCAAAAAGAATAACCTTGTGACCCAGTATCGACAAGGATTTATGAGGGATCGATCCTGTTAAACTAATCTGATCAGCTTCTATGAGGAGGTCAGTTCCAGACTGGACCAGGGAAATGTGGTGGATGTTGTCTATCTGAACTTTTCATAGGTGTTTGATTCAGTGGCACACAAAAGGTTGGTACATAAAATGAGTAAAATGGGAGTAGGGGAAAATATGTGCAACTGGGTTAACAACTGGCTCCGTAATATAAAACAAATGGTTGTTATTAATGAAACACATTTGGATTGGGTAACAGTTAACAGTGGTTAGTATTATGCCAGTGGTCAGGGTCACTTAACAGGGGTCAGTATTGGGACCTCTTTTTTAACATTTTAATTAATGACCTTGTAAGGGGCATATAGAGTAGAATTTCAATATTTGCAGATGATACTGAACTCTGCAAGGTAATCAACACAGAGGAGGATAAGTTTATATTACAGAAGGATTTAAGTAAGGTCGACGTCAAACTTACTATATGAAAAATCGGTCCGAAACTCCCTGCCGAGAATCACAGGAGTGTAATATGAGTGTCATGTGAGTACAATCCGATTTCTCACACCTAGCATCCGATTTACATCCGATTGCAATGCGATTTTAGCATGCGCTTTTACATACAGCAATTCTCTATCATTTACATATCGTTTTCAAAGGAAATATTCATCAAAACACACACATATATATACAGCTCTGTCAAAAATTAAAGAGGTCACTGCAAAATGTTCAGTTTGTCTGATTTTTCTCATTATATGTATATTTTTGAGTAAACTGTAAATTGTTCTTTTATTCTGTAAACTACTGACAACATGTCATACGTTCTTCGCAGACATGTTGTCAGTGGTTTACAGAATAAAAGAACAATTTACATTTTACTCAAAAATATACCTATAAAGAGAAAAATCAGACAAACTGAAAATTTTTGCAGTATATATATATGATAGATAGATAGATAGATAGATAGATAGATAGATAGATAGATAGATAGATAGATAGATAGATAGAGTAGATAGATAGATTAAAAGTTGGCAAATCATCTGCCACGTACAGTATAATCACAGAATGACAAGTTAGAATAGAATAGATAAAATAGATAAAAACACATAGAATGGATGTATACAGTATATACAGTATACACTCACTGGCCACTTTATTAGGTACACCTGTCCAACTTCTTGTTAACACTTAATTTCTAATCAGCCAATCACATGGCGGCAACTCAGTGCATTTAGGCATGTAGACATGGTCAAGACAATCTCCTGCAGTTCAAACTGAGCATCAGTATGGGGAAGAAAGGTGATTTGAGTGCCTTTGAACGTGGCATGGTTGTTGGTGCCAGAAGGGCTGGTCTGAGTATTTCAGAAACTGCTGATCTACTGGGATTTTCACGCACAACCATCTCTAGGGTTTACAGAGAATGGTCCGAAAAAGAAAAAAAATCCAGTGAGCGGCAGTTCTGAGGGCGGAAATGCCTTGTTGATGCCAGAGGTCAGAGGAGAATGGGCAGACTGGTTCGAGCTGATAGAAAGGCAACAGTGACTCAAATCGCCACCCGTTACAACCAAGGTAGGCCTAAGAGCATCTCTGAACGCACAGTGCGTCGAACTTTGAGGCAGATGGGCTACAGCAGCAGAAGACCACACCGGGTACCACTCCTTTCAGCTAAGAACAGGAAACTGAGGCTACAATTTGTACAAGCTCATCGAAATTGGACAGTAGAAGATTGGAAAAACGTTGCTTGGTCTGATGAGTCTCGATTTCTGCTGCGACATTCGGATGGTAGGGTCAGAATTTGGCGTAAACAACATGAAAGCATGGATCCATCCTGCCTTGTATGGAGCATCTTTGGGATGTGCAGCCGACAAATCTGCGGCAACTGTGTGATGCCATCATGTCAATATGGACCAAAATCTCTGAGGAATGCTTCCAGCACCTTGTTGAATCTATGCCACGAAGAATTGAGGCAGTTCTGAAGGCAAAAGGGGTCCAACCCGTTACTAGCATGGTGTACCTAATAAAGTGGCCGGTGAGTGTATGTCAGTGACACATACATATATATGTATTTATATTGCATAGAGAGATAGATAGAAGAAAAGCCGGTAATTCATCTGCCGTGTTCTGTAAAATCACTGCAGGATCCGACAGGATGGAAGAGATGGATTACATACAGTAAATAGAAATAGAATAGGTAGATATATAGATGTCAGTGACAAATACAATTAGTACAGTGTGTGCAAATTACTGTACATGTACTTAATTAATAAAAGATTATTGTTCGGAAAAAAATGGCTTGGGCTCCCGTGCAATTTTCGTAACCAGCAGAGGGTAAGCCGACGACTGGGGGCAAATGTTTATAGCCTGGGAAGGGGGTAATACCGATGGAGCTTCCCAGGCTATTAATATCAGCTCACAACTGTATACTTAGCCTTTACTTGCTATTAAAATAGAGGACCCCCCAAAAAAATGATGTGGGGTCCCCTTATAATTAATAACCAGCAAAGGCTATGCAGACAGCTATGGGCTGATATTAATAGCCTAGAAAGGGGCCATGGATACAGCTCCCACGGCTAAAAATATCAGCTCTCAGCCGCTCCAGAAAAGGCGCATCTCTAAGATGTGCCATTGCTGGCACTTAGCCTTGCTTTTCCCACTTGCCCTGTAGCGGTGGCAAGTGGGGTAATAGTTGGGGGGTTGATGTCATTTCTGTATTGTCTGGTGACATCAAGAAGCGAGGTTAGTAATGGAGAGGCATTAATAAGATGCCCCCATTTCTAACCCCATAGTCACATTGTAAGAAAACACAGACACCCAGAAAAAAGTCCTTTAATTGAAAGAAAGACACAGACTCATTAATAATCTCAATTAAACCATACTTACAACATTACCTAATTCCACCGAAGCCCTCGATCTCCTGTGAAAAAATTAAAATAAAAATAACAATAATAACAATAATATACCATACCTGTCGGCCGTTCTGTCTCGCGCCATAATCAATGTCTGGGGAGAATTAATTTTCAAACTGGACGGTGCCAAGATGCGACCATGCAGGCTGATAACCACTGGTGAATGAGATGCTGTGAGTGCCTCCTCAGTGACATCACTGAGGCTGCGTTCCCAGCCGGGCTGAACTGCGATGACCTCTGGACCATGGGAAAATTCCAATGATGACATCACCGCAGTTCTAGCTCAGTGTCTTCACATCAGATCACCGTTAAAAATGATCATGGTGATCTGCTGTGAAGACACTGAGCTTGAACTGCAGTGACCTCATCACTGACTTTTTCCCACGGTCCAGAGGTCACCACAGTTCAACCCGGCTGGGAGCGCAGCCTCAGTGATGGTCCAATCCTTATGGTCTTTGGCAAACTTCAGCCTGGATCTCCTTTGCTTCTCATTGATGAAAGGCTTTTTTCTAGCTTTACATGACTTGAGTCCTGCCTCTAGGAGCCTGTTACGAACTGTTCTTGCCAGGCACTTTACCCCAGCTGCCATTTGCCATTCCTTTTGTAGGTCACTTGATGTCATCCTGCAGTTGCTGAGTGATATTTGAATATGATGATGGTCATCCCAGTCAGAGGAGAGTCGCTTTCGCCCTCTGCCGGTCTGTAGCTTTGTTGTCCCCAGTGTCTGCTGCTTGACCTTGTTTTATGGACTGCCGTCTTAGAAATTTTAAGGATGGAGGCAACATTACGCTCACTGTGTTCCTCTGCTAGTAAAGCCAGAATTGAGCCCTTCTTTAACTCACTCAAGACTTTTCTCAACTCTTTTGGCATGGTTAAAAGTTATTTTTTCATTCCTATTACTTTTGGGATATTACTAGCACTTGTTTTGCCATCCAGCTTGTCCTATTGCAACAGGATTGTGAACACCATGGCAGGGTTTTTTAAGATTTCCTTCAAAATTGTTGGTACCCCTCGTTTAATGACAGAAAAATCCACAATGATTACAGAAATAACTTAAATCTGACAAAAGTAATAATTACCAGACCAATGCCCAGACCCCATAACCTCCCTATCCAACATCACTGAAGGGGGGCTTAATTGTCTCCTCTCCAAATCGCACCTCACCACCTGTGCGCTCGACCCCATCCCATCCCACCTCCTCCCCAACCTCACCACCACACTTATCCCATCCCTAACCCACCTGCTCAACCTATCACTAACTTCTGGCACCTTCCCTTCTGCGTTCAAACATGCCACAATCACGCCTATCCTTAAAAAGCCAACCCTCGATCCAACTGCTATGTCCAGCTATCGCCCAATATCGCTGCTCCCATTCGCTTCCAAACTCCTAGAGCAGCACGTCCACACTGAACTTTCCTCCCACTTCTCATCTAACTTGTTGTTTGACAATCTACAATCTGGTTTCCGCCCCATCACTCAACTGAGACTGCCAGGACCAAAATCACTAACGACCTACTTACCGCCAAAGCTACTGGACAATACTCTGTACTCCTCTTTCTAGACCTCTCCTCTGCTTTTGATACAGTTGACCACTGCCTCCTACTACAGATCCTCTCCTCCTTTGGCGTCAAAGACCTCGCCCTATCCTGGATCACCTCGGACCTTTCCAACCGCACATTCAGCGTCCCCCACTCCCACACTACCTCCTCATCCCACCCTCTCTCTGTTGGAGTCCCCCAAGGCTCTGTTCTAGGACCCCTACTCTTCTCAATCTATACACTTGGCTTTGGGACAACTCATAAAGTCCCATGGATTCCAGTACCACCTCTATGCTGATGACACTCAGATCTACCTCTCTGGCCCAGACGTCACCGCTCTGCTGTCCAGAATCCCAGAGTGCCTATCCTCCTTCTTCTCCTCTCGCTTCCTCAAACTCAATGTGGACAAATCTGAACTCATCATCTTTCCTCCATCCCACAGATCTTCCTTACCTGACCTATCTATCGCAATCAATGACATAATGCTTTCCCCCGTACCAGAAGTCCGCTGCCTCGGATTAACCTTCGACTCTGCCCTGTCCTTCAAACCGCACATCCAAGCTCTTTCCACCTCCTGTCGCCTCCAGCTCAAAAATATCTCCAGAATCCGTCCTTTCCTCAACCTTCAATCTACTAAAATGCTTGTGCATGCCCTCATCATCTCCCGCCTTGACTACTGCAACATCCTTTTCTGTGGCCTCCCTGCTAACATCCTGGCTACTCCTCCGCTTCCCCCCTCTGCAAATCTCTTCACTGGCTCCCATTCCCTCAGTGTATCCAGTTCAAATTACTAATACTGACCTACAAAGCCATCCATAACCTGTCTCCTCCATATATCTCTGAACTAATCTCCCGATATTTTCCCTCACGTAATCTCCGGTCCTCCCAAGACCTCCTTCTCTCCTCCACACTTTTTCGCTCCTCATCCAATCGCCTCCAAGACTTCTCCCAAATATCCCCCATCCTCTGGACCTCTCTGCCCCAACACGTCCGACTATCAACCACATTCGGATCCTTCAGACGGAACCTGAAAACTCATCTCTTCAGGAAAGCCTACAGCCTGCACTGACCCCGCTGCCTCCTCATCACTACCGAAGCTACCGCCTCACCAACACCGGAGCTCCTGCAACCCCCAACTTACTGTCTCCTTCCCCATAATCCTGCAGAATATAAGCCCGCAAGGGCAGGGTCCTCGCCCCTCTGTATCAGTCTGTCATTGTTAGTTTGTTTACTGTAAGTGATATCTGTAACTTGTATGTAACCCCTTCTCATGTACAGCACCATGGAATCAATGGTGCTATATAAATAAATAATAATAATAATAATAATAATAATAATAACTAAAAAATCTATGATAATGAACAAATGAAAGTCAGACATTGCTTTTCAACCATACTTCCACAGAATTAAAAAAAAATAAAACTCATGAAATAGGCCTGGACAGAAATGATGGTACTTTTAACTTAATATTTTGTTGCACAACCTTTTGAGGCAATCACTGCAATCAAACAATTCCTGTAACTGTCAATGAGACTTCTGCACCTCTTCACCGGTATTTTGGCACACTCCTCAAGAGCAAACTGCTCCTGTTGTCTCATGTTTGAAGGTTGCCTTTTCCAGATGGCATGTTTCAGATCTTTCCAAAGATACTCAATAGGATTTAGGTGAGGACTCATAGAAGGCCACTTCAGAATAGTCCACTGTTTTCCTCTTAGCCATTCTTGAGTGTTTTTAGCTGTGTGTTTTGGGTCATTATCCTGTTGCAAGACCCATGACTTGCGACTGAGACCAAGCTTTCTGACACTGGGAGGCACATTTCTCTCTAGAATCCCTTTATAGTCTTTAGATTTCATTGTACCCTGCACAGATTCTAGACACCCTGTGCCAGATGCAGCAAAGAGTCTCCTCCATGTTTCACAGTAGGGACAGCAGTTTTTTCTTGATATGCTTCATTTTTCCATCTGTGAACATAGAGCTGATGTGCCTTGCCAAAAAGTTCCATTTTTGTCTCATCTGTCCATAGGACATTCTCCGAGAAGCTTTGTGGCTTGTCAACATGTAGTTTGAAAAAATTCCAGTATGGCTTTTTTATGGTTTTTTTTGAACAATGGTGTTCTCCTTAGTCGTCTCCCATGAAGTCCACTTTGGCTCATACAATGATGGATGGTGCGATCTGACTCTGATGTTCCTTGATCTTGAGGTTCACCTTTGTTCTGCTTAGAAGTTTTTCTGGGCTCTTTTGTTACCATTCGTATTATCCATTTCTTTGATTTGTCATCAATTTTCCTCCTGCAGAAACATCCAGGAAGGTTGGCTACAGTCCCCAAATTTCTGAATAATATGTGTAGCTCTAGTTGTAAGGCGGCCAGAGTAGTAGTCGTGGCAACAGGATGTATTGTTCCCACACCCTGGCACCCCACAGATGAAATGTAAAGTCCTTTCTGCCTCATATGCAGGATGTGCAGCAGAACACTTACAGTCACTATCAGGGTCCTTTCCAATTCTGTCACTCCGGTTCCACGTATTCCACAAAATACCGCAGAGTCACAGTCCTTTTCCAACAGTTGAACTTTACTTATCAAGAGGGCATTCATTACATGGGCAGCACAAGTTATACACAAATACATCTTCTTCCTATCTCTCCCTGCTATCCAGGCAGTCTCCTTCTTTACTAGCAGCTCCGTCTCCCTTTTCCCTGCCATCCGGGCAGTCTCTTTGGACAATCCATGTCCCATCTGTGCCTTCCCCGTCACCAGCTCCCTGTCAGCCCCTAGTCCGGTTCCAATTGGGAAAGGTGCTGGGAATGCCATCTCAGCTGCTCCCGCCCTGGTCTTAGACCTCAAATCCTGCTTGGGGATGGTCCTGTTAAGCTGGTGCCCGATTGCACTACTCTCCTGCCCCTTCCTGCTATAGCAGCTTTATCCCCACGGCCTGCAACTGTCTGCTCCAAAGCGTCTCACACACCCTCCCTTGGCAAAGGTGCCTGGGCTTCTGCCTCTAATCAGGAAGTCCTTGTTCTATATCCCTGTGGCTCCTCCCCGCTGCTTAACCCCTGTGCTGCCTGTACCTTACTACACTTCTTTTTATTCTATACTGTCTCTATGATGCCCCTTCTACTCTAATCCCCTGTGGTCCTATACTATGTCCTAATCTATCCCTAAGCTTAAGCACAATACATAACAAATGCACCACATTACACTAACATTAAGAAACCGCACATTACATTAATAAACACTGAGGTGCCGCTCGTGTGAACAGCGTCCAGGGAGAGGAGGCACGTGAGAGTCCCCGCTGCCTCGTTACATAGTCACAGGAACATGAAGCTGCTTGGAGATTGTCTTATAACTTTTACCTTTGACATGTTTGTCTATAATTTTCTTTCTAATCTCCTGATACAACTCTTTCCTTTGCTTCCTCTGATCCATGTTGAGTGTGATACACACCATGCCACCAAACAGCACAGTGAGTATCTGTAGCCCTATATACAGGCCCACTCACTGATTCCAAGATTGTAGACACCTGTGATACTAGTTAGTGGACACACCGTAATTTATCATGTCCCTTTTGTCACATTATTTTCAGGGGTCCCATCATTTCTGTCCAGGCCTATTTCATGAGTTGTTTTTTTTTTTTTAATTCTGTGGAAGCATGGTTGAAAAGTAATGTCTGACTTTCATTTGTTTATTTGTTCATTTTCATAGATCTTTTATTTATTATTACTTTTGTCAGATTCAAGTTATTTCTATGACCATTGTGGGTTTTCTGTCATTAAAAGAGGGCTACGAACAATTTTGACCACATGTGTATGTGAAACTGGATGCATAAAGAGGTGAAAAAATATACAAAAGGTACAAGAAAGAAACGTCATGTTGAGCTTATTCTATATATTAACAAAAAGTATGCATTTACTGTGCTTTGTGAAAAATAAAATAATGTGATTGTGGGGACTGGGATTAGTCCTTGAAAGTAACCACTGCAGCTAATGAGCAGACACTGAGTAACTGCAGAACATTGCTGACTGCATTATAGAAAACCAATGCCAAGAGCGTACAAGTAGTAGTCTACAGTACAAAGAGGTTTTGAAGTTTTATAATAGGTCTTTTTTTTTGCAGGACTGGGCTACTGATATTATGACATACATCAAAAACCCTCTTCTAAACAATGCTTCTCGCTATTCCTTTTATGAGAAAATGTAAGTGCAAAAAAGTAGATGTATGGAGTGACCTGTAATGCTCTATGCTATGCTTTTAATCCCTTTAAGCTCCTTTACTTTTCAGAATTCTGGGGCAGCTGGTACAAAATCTTCAAAAGTTGAAAAAGTTGCCAACTATGTTGTAACGGAGTCTACCAAGCTGGGGTACCTCTTTCAGTACCACCCCGTGTTTCAGGAGGTTCACTTTGCTTTGGCTGGAGTCTGAATGAAGGACGCTGGCTGGAATTCCTTGATTACATGAGAGCATATAAAAGCTGACTGCTTCTCCACGTATTTCCAGTCTCACAACACTTTATTCACAGGACACAAAATATATCACACAGATACAGAGGGCAGGCAAAATGAAAAGCAGCAGGCCAGACATACTGTACATTACAATAGCCGCAGGGGGCCGGAGCCTGCCGATATTTACTGTGGGAATTACAAAGGTGGGGGGAGGACAGAAGGGGGATATCTTGTCCCCTCTGCCCAGGGGCGCAGCCTGTGGGCTGATGCATCTCACATGGAACCTATTATACATACATATGACTGCACAACATATTCTGGGTGCTGAGTGGTTCCATAACACATAACACGGCTCCCCTTTTCAGCGACGCGATCGGCATACACAGTCTGATCCTTAACGGGTTTGGGATGACCGAAGTTTACGGGGTTGGTACAAGTTCCGTTTGTCAACTTAGTCCATCGGCGTTACCGTTTTGTTTGCCGGGTCTGTAGTGGATGGTGAAGTCCAGAGGTTGTAGGGCTAAACTCCAACGCAGTAATCTGGCGTTGTCTCCGGAGACCCGATTAAGCCAGACTAGGGGATTATGGTCCATTAGGAGGGAAAACTGTCGTCCATACAAATATGGTTGCAACATTTTGAGTGCCCATACTACCGCCAGGCACTCCTTCTCGATGGCCGCATAGCTTACTTCACGGGGCAGTAGTTTCCGACTCAGGTAAGCTACCGGGTGTTCTTTGCCGTCCGGCCCGACTTGGCTCAGTACTGCCCCCAATCCAAACATAGAAGCGTCTGTGTGAACAAGGAAACGTTTAGTTGGATCGGGTGTGGCCAATGCAGGGGTATTGGTGAGGGCGTCCTTTAGCTGGCGGAAAGCTTCCTCCCACTCTGAGGCCCAGGTTACCTGGCGGGGTTGGTTCTTATGGGTCTGATCAGTGAGGGGCTTGGCTACGCTGCTGTAATTGGGAACGAATTTCCTGTAATACCCTGCTGTCCCTAGAAACACCATGACCTGGGTTTTAGTGCGTGGGGTGGGCCATTTGGCTATGGCCTCAATCTTGGCTGGTTCTGGTCGCTGTTTCCCACTTCCCACCCAATGCCCTAAATACTGAACCTCTGCTTTGCCCACGTGACACTTGTTTGGGTTCAGGGTGATTCCAGCCTTGTGGATCCTGTCCAATACTGTTTCTAGGTGATTTAGATGCTCTTCCCATGTCACGCTGTAGATGGCGATGTCGTCCAGGTAGGCACAAGCATAGTCCTGGAGACCATCCAGAAGCCGGTCAGCCAGCCTCTGGAAGGTCGCCGGGGCAGTCTTCATCCCGAATGGCATAACTCGAAACTGGAATAAGCCGAACGGGGTGGCAAATGCCGACTTGGGAATAGCGTGAGGACTAAGGGGAATCTGCCAGTAGCCTTTGCATAGATCGATGGTGGTCAAATACTTTGCCCCTGCCAGCCGGTCTAACAACTCATCCACACGCGGCATGGGATCCGTCACTGTTTTCTCATTGAGCTTACGATAGTCTACACAAAACCGTGTAGTCCCATCCTTCTTGGGCACTAACACTACGGGGGATGCCCAGGGACTATCTGACTCTTCAATGACCCCTAAACGCAACATCTCTTGTATCTCTTGTCGCATCCTTCTCGTACAGATTCAGGGACGCGGAAGGGGGGTTGTCGCAGGGGAGTCTGATCCTGGGTCTCAACCTTGTGTTGTGCCAGGCGAGTGTACCCTGGTCTCCCCGAAAACATCCTCTGTCGCTGCCTCAACAACTCCTCCGCCTGCTGTCTCTCCCGGGGGCCTAGGTCTTCACCCAAGTGTACCTGGTCCCATGTTTCAGACTGAGTCCTTTCCCCTAAGACATCAGGCAAGGGAAGTCCGGCTAAATCCTCTGCTTCAGATGCACAGATGGCCACTACCTCTTCAGGGTGCTCCCGGTAGGGCTTCAGCATATTCACGTGGAACATGCGGATAACCCTGGGGTCGTCACAATCGGTGACATTATAGGTGGTGTCGGCTATTTTCCCCACTACCTGGTAGGGCCCTTGCCATGCAGCTTGGAACTTGTTCTGCCTAGTGGGCTCTAACACCAGGACCTTCTGCCCTATTTCTAAGGTGTGCTCTCTGGCCCTCTGATCGTACCATACGCGCTGGTGCCGCTGGGCCACCTGCATGTTCCCACGTACAGCCTGGGTCAGCTCCTGTAGGTGGTCCTGGAATTCCAGCACATAGGGTACAATAGGTACCCCTTCTATGATGCCCTCCCCTTCCCAGTGTTCTAGCACTAAGTCTAGGGGTCCCCTTACCCGTCTCCCGTATACCAGTTCGAACGGGGAGAACCCCGTGGATTCTTGGGGCACCTCCCGATAGGCAAACAGGAGGTGAGGCAAGAATTTCTCCCAGTCCCTGTGGAGCGCCCCCACACCCGCAGGGCCGAGGGGTACCCGGTACCGGGTCTCTGAGTCTCTGCTCTGGGGTTGTCACGGTGGCTAGACCCGGTCCGTGGCCCTGTCCGTCAGTGGGGGACGTCCGGTGTAATAGGTGGTAGTAATGGTAGCGATGGAGCGGTACGGTTGTGGGGTGTAAGTCGCGGTAAATAACGAGGACACCAGGTTGCAGTCTCTTTACCTCTTTACTGGAGATCTCTGAGTCCTCAGTCCGGAACACGGTTCACCAGGCTACGCAAGTCCGGCCGGTCCAATGGCACCTCCAGAGTTCTCCTCTCAGGTGGAAATCTGTGCCTTCCTACTAGCGCTATGTGTTGTAGTCCTTCCCTGCTGTGCTCACGGAAAGTAACCCCACAACGGTTGTGTCTGTTTCTTAAGTTCCCTCACAACTCGATTTGATGTTCCTCTGTAATCCACCCCTTCCCTGTATTCAGGTTGGAATGGCACCCGTTTGTCAGGTAGGCCTGGAGTTCTTCCGGGACCCTAGAGTCGCCCCTCTCCCGCAATTGCCCCCCAAGACTTCATAGGTGATATGTGGTAGACAGCCCGCCTGAGACCGACTGTCCTGCCGCTGTTTGGAGTATGGCTTGAAGCTGTATTCTAATCCACTCCCTCGGCGTTCCGGCCACCGGTATTGCGCCTCAGCAGGGTGCTGCCTCTTTCAACAAAACCCCTGCTGGTATTCTCCTTCTGCTTGATCTCGTTTCTCACTCAGCACAATCTATCTCGCTTCTAGTCCTTTCCTGAGTCCCGCCGCTTCCAGGAGCCTGCGCGGACCCGTTACGTTCTTTCAATGCCAAGCCTCTGCCAGGATCCCACCCCTGGCAGAGACCCTACAGTCTCTCCCTTCACAACACCCCCTGCCACAGGGTGTTGCTCCGTTCAATCCCGTCAGCGTTCTCTTCTAACTTCCTGCCTGACCCCCAGTTTACCCACTATGGTGGGGAGTGGCCTAATGAATAGCACCCTTAGCTCCCCCCGGAGGCCCAGCTGTGAAACATATTGGTGTCTGTGATACCTGATTGGAGGAACTCCTTCGGTGCCATCGAACGTACCATGGCTCCCCTTAGTGGCAGAGCCACAGTACTGCAACGACCAGAACTCTGGGGCGCTGCACTCCCCCCTGGTTAAACACAGTACTCCGGGACTGGGAAGAAAAACAACAATACAGATTAGCAAACAGACATACAATTTTGTTGAGTGCAAAACAATAAGTATACTTGAACAGGCTTCCCTTTATGGGAGGTGAGGACACTTTTAACGTTACAAACATGGTCAACATTATAAATTACAGGCTATGCATAACTCCTGTTACCCAACCGGGTATTCTACTTAGTGCAAATTCTGGAACAATAAATTAACATTGCCTTTAAGAAACATACACTCTTAGTTTACCAAAGGCCTTCCTATAATCACATTACAGGGTAAGGTAACTTCACATTCTCCTACTTTGAACCTGCAGGACCGCCTGTCCCTATGGCACCAGACCTACTGCCTCTCCTTTCTTTTACAGGACCGCCCCGTTCAGCCAGGGCCTACTGCCTTTCGCTACTATACATAGTATAGACATAACATTCCTTTCATTTAAAGAACTCTGAGCCCGCTCTACTCGGCTCCTTTAAGGACTCACTCTCTAACCCCTACGGGTTCGCTTTCTGTCCTTAGTAACAAAGTAACTTTCTATGGGGATGCAGGGTTGACCTTCTATCCTCACCTTCATCATTACTTCCTTACTTTCAGCTATGCAGATCTCTATCTCTACCCCTACGGGCTCTCTGCATCTTTTCTTTCTGCAAAACATTATTTGGATTTCACATTTCAACAAATTCAACACATATAACTTAGCATGTAAAACAGTTACATTTCTTTTCAAGGCATCATTATGGCATTACTGTTCTGCAACAGTATCTCTCTCAAGTTCAGTTTCTCACATCCCCTTTAAGAGGGGACCAAGTCTTTCTGAGGTAGCTCGTTTTCTCAGCCTACCAGTCCATGCAAAGGTTCCGGTATGGTATCTTCGCAAAGTGTCTTTAATTAGAATCAGTAGGAACGGTATCTTCGCAAAGTGTCTTTGGCTCAAACCAATTGGGCAAATATCTTCACAAAGTGTCTTTGGCTAAAACCAGTAGGGAGCACCTTTAAGAAGGTGCAAACTATTTACAAAGGAAGTTCGAATCATGCACAGTCCATGATTTCTGCAGTTCTTTAAACTTGTGCAAAATTTTAGGAAAACTCAGAACAAACACAGGGATCCCGAGTCAACAGAGGGATCCATTAACCCTGGGCGGGTTTAGCAGCAACTTAAAGGAATAAAAGACAAACAGTAACTATTTACATTTTCATGGTATCGAGGTTTATTCTTCTTCTGGCGGCTCGGGCTCCTGCCCCCCAGCCACTGTGGTGCCAGCGTCCGCGGTTCGAACATGAAGATGAACTCGACTGGCCAACTCGGTGGCCGCAACCAGGCGCACCGTTGCAATGGTGACAAGATCGGGTGCTCCTGGGACCAGGTCCGAGGCGGTAAGAGTCGCGGCTCCAGACATACACCGCCGAACATTCCGTGCATACCACCCGAGCGGGTTCTGGTGGCGGCTGTAGGTCACTGAATCCCCCTTTTGCAATGGTTCTCCACTTCGGCCACAGCAGGGAGCCCTCACGTTACAGTGCGCAACAAAAACGTCAGTATCCAATCCTGGCTCGTGTATGAGGCCCCACCCCCTTTTTACATGGTAGGCCAACACAGTGCCCCGCCTTGTCACGTCTCTGTCATCCCATGCCGGGGGGGGTTGTTGTACTTTCGATGGGCCCATCGACTCAGCTCCTTTCCGTCCTTTCCACTGCAGAATCAAGCACTGTCTATATTGTTCCCATGTAAGCACCGCAAGAGTGGACCCGTTCTCCCGGGATCCATCTGCTCTAAACCAGGGGGTGTCCCACCGAAGAACTACTCCATCTAAGCTCACATCCACAGGCTCCCCCACTCCAGTCGACAGCGGTGGCACCATCCTCCCCAAGTCATCGGGGGATAGCACCATTAGCCCTGCCGAGATAAGTCGCTCCCTACTGCGATAGAGGTGGGTCATGGAAGCGGGCTCGCGGAGGGGAGCAGGGACGTCGGCCATACCTGCGCCTAATATGGTTCCATCGGTGTCGCTCCGGTCCGTTAACGAGGACGCTGGAGTCTGCTGCAGCCCGGACCGGGGCTCCTCCAATGGGATGCTCGGATTCGGCTCCGCTGGCTGTGGTTCCTCCTCCTCTAACTCCGAGGTCGGGATTGGTGGACGTAACTCCGCTGTTGGGTCCGCAGGCTTCCGGTCCATCTCCGGTGAAGAAGGGCAGGCCGGAACTGCTTCTTCCTCGCTCAGGCACTCGCCGTTCATCATCGCTGCCTGATAGTCGGTGGCAGTGCATGCACCTAACTCCGCCATTTCTCCGAGGTCGGGCTTCTCCGTCACCAGCCTCTCGCCGTTGCATATCAAGGGGTGTTTCTCTTCTGCTTTGGGGCAGGTCATTCCTCTGCAGCCAGAAGTGCAGGGGGCGGTAGCCATTTCTCGCGCCA
This sequence comes from Ranitomeya variabilis, assembly GCF_051348905.1. Taxonomy (NCBI): domain Eukaryota; kingdom Metazoa; phylum Chordata; class Amphibia; order Anura; family Dendrobatidae; genus Ranitomeya; species Ranitomeya variabilis. Next base: position 616,181,790 of record NC_135232.1, read on the forward strand.
CACTGGGAGTCTCCGCCCATAACACGCCCTCCTTCCCCTTGGGTGTAGCAATGGCGGCGCCTTTTGGCGGGAACTTTTGGCGGCTAGTGGCGCAGCACAGTCTTGCAATAAAGTACAGTCCAAGCACAACAAATCACAGTCTCTAGGCACACATGACCTGACTCTTCAGGCTTAAGTAGATCCTGTTCGTGACGCCAAGTTGGAGCGCCCCCACACCCGCAGGGCCGAGGGGTACCCGGTACCGGGTCTCTGAGTCTCTGCTCTGGGGTTGTCACGGTGGCTAGACCCGGTCCGTGGCCCTGTCCGTCAGTGGGGGACGTCCGGTGTAATAGGTGGTAGTAATGGTAGCGATGGAGCGGTACGGTTGTGGGGTGTAAGTCGCGGTAAATAACGAGGACACCAGGTTGCAGTCTCTTTACCTCTTTACTGGAGATCTCTGAGTCCTCAGTCCGGAACACGGTTCACCAGGCTACGCAAGTCCGGCCGGTCCAATGGCACCTCCAGAGTTCTCCTCTCAGGTGGAAATCTGTGCCTTCCTACTAGCGCTATGTGTTGTAGTCCTTCCCTGCTGTGCTCACGGAAAGTAACCCCACAACGGTTGTGTCTGTTTCTTAAGTTCCCTCACAACTCGATTTGATGTTCCTCTGTAATCCACCCCTTCCCTGTATTCAGGTTGGAATGGCACCCGTTTGTCAGGTAGGCCTGGAGTTCTTCCGGGACCCTAGAGTCGCCCCTCTCCCGCAATTGCCCCCCAAGACTTCATAGGTGATATGTGGTAGACAGCCCGCCTGAGACCGACTGTCCTGCCGCTGTTTGGAGTATGGCTTGAAGCTGTATTCTAATCCACTCCCTCGGCGTTCCGGCCACCGGTATTGCGCCTCAGCAGGGTGCTGCCTCTTTCAACAAAACCCCTGCTGGTATTCTCCTTCTGCTTGATCTCGTTTCTCACTCAGCACAATCTATCTCGCTTCTAGTCCTTTCCTGAGTCCCGCCGCTTCCAGGAGCCTGCGCGGACCCGTTACGTTCTTTCAATGCCAAGCCTCTGCCAGGATCCCACCCCTGGCAGAGACCCTACAGTCTCTCCCTTCACAACACCCCCTGCCACAGGGTGTTGCTCCGTTCAATCCCGTCAGCGTTCTCTTCTAACTTCCTGCCTGACCCCCAGTTTACCCACTATGGTGGGGAGTGGCCTAATGAATAGCACCCTTAGCTCCCCCCGGAGGCCCAGCTGTGAAACATATTGGTGTCTGTGATACCTGATTGGAGGAACTCCTTCGGTGCCATCGAACGTACCATGGCTCCCCTTAGTGGCCGAGCCACAGTACTGCAACGACCAGAACTCTGGGGCGCTGCACTTGTAAGTCCTGGTAAAAGTCCCAATGAGTTGTTTTAACGTCCCGTTAAAGCGTTCACACAACCCATTAGTTTGTGGGTGGTACGGGGCGCTTCTAATGGACTTTACGCTGCACAGCTTCCACAGTTGGTTGGTCACCTCTGCTGTAAACTGGGTACCCTGGTCCGAGATAATCTCCCGGGGAAATCCAACCCGTGAGAAAACCTGGAGCAGGGCAGCCGCCACCGTCTCTGCCAGTATGTTAGGTAACGCAACCGCCTTTGGATACCGTGTGGCATAATCTACCACTGTCAATATATACCTTTTCCCTGACGGACTGGGTTTGGCTAATGACCCTATCAGATCGACCGCTACTCGGCTAAATGGTTCCTCCACAATGGGGAGGGGGCGTAATTTGCATCGATCTCCCCTCTTGCCAATGCGCTGGCAACTGTCACAGGTCTGGCAGTACTGACGAACATCATAGGTTACCCCCGGCCAAAAGAAGTTTTGTGTCAGACGATGCCTGGTGCGACTGACGCCGAAGTGCCCGGCCAAGGGTATGTCATGAGAGATTCGCAGTAACTCTTGCCTATACTTCTTGGGAACTACCAGCTGTCGTTTTATAGTGGGGCTCATCCCTGTGTGGTGCTGCTCTGTGATCCGGTAGAGGAGTCCCTGCTTCCATATAAACTGTTCCCCTTCCAGCACCCCTCTCCCCTCCTGTGCCTTCCCACGATATCCCTCCAATGAAGGATCCTCAAGTAACTCCCTCTTAAATTCATCTGGGGTGGCCCAAGAAATGTGTCTGGCTATGGGAATACGTGTAGGGCTGGTATGTCTTACCTGGGCCTCCTCTGAGTGTGATTCCGCCTCCGCAGCTCGAGCTTGTCTCCGGGTGGTCACAGGATATGTCTCAGCCAGAGGGGCAACCGAGAAGGCAGACAACATGGGCCCCAAGTCATTTCCCGGCAAGACATCTGCAGGCAAATCCTCCATCAAGTCGACCTCAACAAGGCCATCCCTGACTCCCCAATTCAGGTGAATCCTGGCAGTGGGCAGTCGATGTATGGCTCCCCCTGCTACACGGACTGCCACTGTCCGGTCCATCTTCTCTTGGTCCCGGACGAGATGAGGCTTCACAAGGGTCAAAGTTGCTCTGGAATCTCTTAGTCCCTGCATGCGTTTCCCATTAAACCACACGACCTGTCGATGCCGTTGTCGATTATCTGCCCGGGCTGCCTGCCCGGGGTCTACTTCATGCAGCACTTCCTCCATTTCTTCCACCCCATGGTTAGTGGTAGCCCCCAATGCCGGGTCAGCTTCGTCTTGGTAGCAGTGTACAGCGGCCCAGCTGAAGGTAGCTGTTCCCGCCTTTGGCCACTGGGTATGCTGAGTCCGGTTGGGACATTGTCTTTGCAGGTGGCCCAGCTGACGGCAGGTGTGGCATTGCGCCCCAGGTGAACTGTGGTAGGCCGGGTTTCTAGCTGGTCCCCCTACAATCTTCAGTAGTTTGGGGCCCTCCAGGTCCATGGGCGGACCCTTAGTGACCATCTTTGATCCGGACAACTGAGGCCTCCTGGCGTCATGATGTTCATCGGCCAGACGAGCGGCTTCCTCAAGAGTCATTGGCCGCCTGTCCCAAAGCCATTCCTGTGTCTCGGGGGTTAGTCTATTAAAGAATCGTTCTAACAAGAAAAGCTGGAGGACGTCCTCCTTAGTGGTTGCTTGGCTCCCTTGTACCCACTGTAGCAGTGACCGCCGTAATTTACAGGCCCATTCAGCGTGGGTATCGGTTACTCATTTTATAAGTCCGCGGAACTTTTGGCGGTATGCCTCTGGTGTCAGCGCATACCGGGCCAAGACCACTTCTTTGATCCGCTCATAGTCCATACAGTCCTCATCAGGTACCGTGCGATAGGCGTCCGCTGCCTGGCCTGTCAGCTTGCCGGCCAGAATCTGAACCCGTTCCCCTGGCTTCACTTGATGAAGGGCACACTGCCGCTCAAAGTCCTGCAGAAAGCCATCACTGTCTTCCTCTGCCTCCCCCAGCTGTCGGAAGGCATTATACTGGATCTTTTTGTGGCTTACTGATGAAGGTACCTGGTCGGAGGCCAGAGATCCCCCTGCTCGCTGACTCTCCTCTCTCTGCTCTGCCATCTCCATCTTGGCCAGCTCCACTTTGGTCCGCTCTGCCATCTCCATCTTGGCTAGCTCTATCCTGGTCCGCTCGGCCATCTTTTCCTTCAGATCAGTACGCACATCAGCCATCACCTCTCGTATGATCTCTACTGCAGGGTTTGGGCCATAGAACGCCAGTCTGTTCTTTACCTCCATCGGGAATTCAGTCTCCTCCACGTTCACATTGGGGGGCGCTGCACCATCGTGTTCCATGATGGCTGCTATCAAATCCGCTTTTGTTTTGTTGCTGGCGATAAACCCACGGGCTTCCACCAGATCTTTTAATGTAGTCCTCTTTAACTTCTGGTAGTTGTTTTCCATTCATTCCTTTCCTCCTGTAGAAGGGGTATCACATCCCGCTGTCTGCCAGCAGTGTAACGGAGTCTATCAAGCTGGGGTAACTCTTTCAGTACCACCCCGTGTTTCGGAAGGTCCACTTTGCTTTGGCTGGAGTCTGAATGAAGGACGCTGGCTGGAATTCCTTGATTACATGAGAGCATATAAAAGCTGACTGCTTCTCCACGTTTTTCCAGTCTCACAACACTTTATTCACAGGACACAAAATATATCACACAGATACAGAGGGTAGGCCCATAGAAAAGCAGCAGGCCAGACATACATTACAATAGCCGCAGGGGGCCGGAGCCTGCCGATATTTACTGTGGGAATTACAAAGGTGGGGGAGGACAGAAGGGGGATATCTTGTCCCCTCTGCCCAGGGGCGCAGCCTGTGGGCTGATGCATCTCACATGGAACCTATTATACATACATATGACTGCACAACATATTCTGGATGCTGAGTGGTTCCGTAACACGTAACATATGTGTTGCACAAAAATGTGACATTTGCAACACAAACTGTTTTATGATTCAGGCCTTATTCCCACTTGCTGTAGAAACTGCACATTTTCTACAGCTGGATTTTGTAACCGAAAATGTGCAGATTTTCCACATCTCTTTACACTGCAGATGTTGAAATTTGCATTGACATCCAATACATGAATTTACATACAAGGAATTTCAGATCTGCAGTCCCAATTAATTTACACTGCACATTTTCCAAAAATCTCATGTATACACTGCTGCAGTAATTTGCAGTAGATTACCAACAAGTAAATCCAAGTTAAATTCTCTGGACACCTTTCACATGAAAATAAGTGACTATTACATATGTCCATTGTTTCGCTAATAAAATTGCAAAGTTTCCTTCTGCAACTTTCATTCCTTAACAGATCCGTTGATGTGTAATTTCTGCCTGGCCCAAGTTTCAGATTTTACTTATTAATGAGTGTCTCTCCAAGAAATATAGGCTGGATGTGAGGTCTATGTGTCATCTGTCTTCTTTAGCTCCTCTATCAGCACAGCTTCTATCCTGCACTTATGTCTTCTTCATGTGCTTTCCTGCTTAGCTATAGAATATTTTCTCTGTCCTCTCTGAGACTGTAAATACTTTCTCCCATCTACATGCCGTGGAGATCTGTGTACAACCTGCTTCTTCAGGATCACAGATGACTTTGTATCGGCTGCAGCAAAATAGTTAAAATTAGTTACTGTAGACTAACGTACTTAGAAAGTGGTTCCATTTTGCATTTAGGAAGCTAAAGAAAAATTAAAAAATAATTTCCATACTTTCAGTACACACCATTTTTTTTTTCTTGATTTTGTTATTTTTTTTTTCTCTTTTAGACACGTAAAACTCACACTTCAATTAAATGCGGAAGGAAAAATTCCTGTACGCAAGTAAGTTATTTTTTAAATACAATTTGTATATGTCTCATAAATACATATTGGGATAGATATACAGATTATTACTTGCAGTAAAGGAATCCTAAACTTTTACCAGCTTTCATCAGTAGAGAAAGTCTCTAATACCTAAAAATAAAAAAGCAGTTAGCAGGAGTATTATTTTCTGCAAACTTGGCGGCCTTATCTTAAAATCATGTTCTTTTTCTCTCTTGGACAGTATTTTCCAGCTGTTTCCTGCCGACAGGAAGAGAGTAGAGCATGCATTACAATGTTGTCATCTTTCAAAGGGGAAAGTGAGTGTTATGCCGCCTTGCATTTGATCTTTTTTTTTCGTAGCTGTGATTAACTAAAATAATCTGAAATAAAATTGTTTAAAATCTTGGTGTCAGAAAGTAAAGGAAGCTA